>NC_090661.1:81468755-82146255 GCF_013368605.1 Nyctibius grandis | reverse complement strand
GTCATAGACCCAATGGTGGTCCTTCCCCAGAGGACGATGTGGGATAGGGTCCATAATTTTCTGGGCTGGAGTAGTGGGTAAATGGCCATTAAATGAAGAATCCTGCTCTTGCCCAGAACGATTCAGTTGACAGGTCAATGTGGTTGGCTTCTTTACAGCCCCACGGGTCAGCATTTGATGACTGAGCAGTTGTATGAGTTGGCAGACAGACTTTTTTGGAAAGGTTTTGGGTAGGTAAAAGAAAGGGGAAATGCCCAGACAGATGGCTAGCTAAGGGGACAGACTGACTATAGCTAAGGCTGAATTAGGGAAGATAAGGACAACTGAATTTAGGTGGTGAGATGGACTAAGCTGAAGGGAATAACATAGGATAGAATCAGTAGGAGAAGAAAGAAAAAGAAAAGGACAAAGTCACTAAAAATTACAGAACAAAAGGTTACATGCTGAACTTCATGCTTACATGTTTGCAACCATCCCCCTACCCTCCCTCTTCTACTGACTTCTACATGGCAAGTTTTGCAGGGAGGAACCTAATCCAATAAACTCTGTGCCACTTTTGCAGACTATATAAACAATATTCCACTAGCATTTTCAATTTTGTCATCTTTGTACTCTCAAGATCAATGTAAATTTTGTTTCCTCATCACTCAAATTCTGCTCCACCTTTCTCTTCTTTCTCACGCTCTACCTAGGACTATGACTGGAACCTACAGAGTTAAGTATTTGCTAAAACATTAAAAGTACTGTCAGGCTATCTAAAACCATGGACCTCTGATGAAGAATCAGAGAGTACTAAAGAAACCAACACGAAACATTTTTTTCCAGATTTTGATGTGAAAAATATTTGTACCATAGTTTCAAATGAACCAAATACGCATGTATCATCACAATACAAGAGAGCAACTATTTTGCAGCTACAAGGACAAAGTGGTACGATAGCTGTTGACACTGGTGCAACAAACAGTTGCTGATTCAACTCTTATGTCTTCTTAGAAAGTCTATTTAAAGCACAACAAAGTAACTTTTCAAACAGACTTAGCAGATCATATTTCTGATGCTCACAAAGTCTGACCTTAACTTATGCACTACTTTTTCTGAAGTGATGTTACAAGTTATTGTATGCAGAAACAGGCTGACTAGGGTCGCTGGGCATGAATAATAGGAGATCTAAGCCTTCAGACTTCCAGTTAACCTCTTTTCAACTAAAGAGTGTTCCAGTCAGACTGTTCAGCTGCCCAAAGGAACATATATACAGATTGTCTTCTCATTGCAGATTCTCACTTAACTTGCTTCCATGGCACAGGCAGGAAATCATCTTATGCTCCTCCCCGGTGTGGTAAATACTACCAACACCCACTTAGATAGAAATTCCTTAGTGCGGAAGTACGAGAGATTCTGGTGATGAAAGCACCTTTCCCAGGCACCTGCAACTCCTGAAATGAAGTAACTGCCTGTAGATGAGTAAGTAGCATGCACTACACGTACAAAACCATACAATGGCACTGTACAGACTCCAACCTACAGAATTATGTAACAAAGAGAGCAGGTAGGATTGTGGATAACAGAAAACATGTCTGTAAATGTTTGTCTGCCTAGATACAAGTCTACAAAAGCCAACAAGACATTTAAAATTATGCTTATTTTTTGTGAATGCCAACAGTTCATTACAAATCAAAAACATTTAGGATACTAAACACTGTTCACTATTCTGTTATAGATTGTATATATAGAGATTTTTCACTGGAATCCACTGCATATTTAATGTCAATGATCACACAGATATAATGGTATCTGCTACCTGTGTCCCTGCTGCTTTGTGAAGCTGCATCATTCTCCACGTTGTAGATGACTGTCCCCTGCGAGTCAGAGGAGAAGTGACTGACCACAGACTCATGGTGCGCTTGTTTATAAGGATAGCTCTCTGTAGAGGAATCTGTCCTGGTGTCACTTGAGATGGAAGGTTCTCTCCCTAGGGAAGGAAGGAGTGTCAAGAAAGAAACGTCAAATTTCAATCTTTTTAGGCTATTACAAAAGTCAGGAGTGGCTAAAAAAAAGAAAACAGGAAACTACACAGAAGTTAACAGAAAACTAGAGTACCAAACATACAAACTCAGATTCAAGGACACCAGAGCTTATGGAAAAGGTCCCCTCCTTTGGAAGAGTGGAGAGAGCATCATTCCTTCTGCAAACCTTTCTTTCTTTCTCTTTGATAACTCTAAATTTATCAAATTCTTTTATTATGCAAAATTAAACTACACCCTTTGGACTGAAAGTACACATTAGTACCCCGCTGAAATTATTCTTCATTAATTTTCGACACTGTCGAGTGTAATTAAAATACGAAATACACTGCTTCAGGGGAAGTCAAAGTTAAAAAATTAGTCAAGTGCAAAATATTAATAAGGGTAACAAGAACATCACAAGTTATAATAATTAACACATTTCATCTGTTATGAATCAAAAGCTTATCTAGTAAAACTTTATACTGAAATTGTAGTATCTAAAGCAAAGTAACCTGCTCCTTCTCAAGAAGCTATCATTGATCCCCTGCACAAGTGGGATACTGAAAAGGATGAAGCATCATGCTTCAGCTTCAGTACAGTAATTCCTAAACTCATTAAAAGACGAGAAAAAGACAAAGTCCTCCCACCACTTTCAGTGCATAAAAGTAAAAACCTGAACAGTTTGAAGACTGTTGGCCATTTTATATATATGACGTATACACTCCTGAGCATATAGGATGTTCATTTCATACTCATTTCTCAGTGGAGAAATTAAAGAAGAAATACGAAATTAAAGAAGAAAGTCATTCTTATGTTTAATCGCAAACACTCAGCCTGACGGCACTTCACATTTTCAGTGAAAGCAAGTCCTGTAGTTGACATCCTATTTAAGGATACCTAACCTTTTGAAGTCAGAAACTTCCCCCCAATTCCTTACTCATTAAAAATCTTATTGTTCTAAAGAAATACAGAATACAGCTGTTAATTGAGATGACAGTCACAGAAAGAAAGGTGAACGTAGGCAACAAGAATCAGTGTTACGGAACACAGTACTAGAAAACAATTTGTAAACTGAAGCCATTATTCAACAGAAAATCAAAAACATTAAGAGGAGTTGTTGGCACTTAGCTTCACAACATTTTGTACCAGCGTCTTTGACAACCTTTCCTCTATAATTTGTAGTATCAGATGCTGATGTGATTAGATGCATTTATCAGATTCCCTTGACAAAAGTTCAGGTACAATATTGTGATTAACAACCTAAGAAGCAGCAATCTCTGTTCATTTCTGAATTATGGGCTGTGGATACCTGATAACACCGAGGAATCCAGAAGAAGCTGTAGTTATACTTAGTGAGAAACAAAAAGGCCATTCTGAAAAAGGTATATTAGTGTAGAAAACACTGAATATCAACAAGGCTAGAAAATAATTCACTTCTATTTGACAGGAAAATACGCAGGGTATGATTTCTCCTGGCACTTCAACCTACAGTATCTCACAAATTCTCCCAAGAGTTTGGTATCGATGTTGAACACCACAGACCACAAGAGTAAGCCTTGAGGACTCACCAAATGTTTTTGAAATGAAAGAGCAAGTTACTCACTATAGCCTTCTGAATTTTATCTGAAAGGAAACACCTTTTTTATAGATACATTTTTGTATTCAGCTTCCTGGAGTCATTTTAGAACACAATAATATTAGATACTGCAGAGACAATGAGCAGAAGGGTTATCCAGGTATTTCCTGGAGATCAACCAGCAGAACACAGCAAGGCAAATTTACAGCCTATCTTGACCTGAAGCTTGTAGAAGTGCTCACAACTGATATATAGCACTGAAGGCCTTCCTCTCCCTCCTCCAGACTTCCCATTTTTTTCAGAACAGGAAGACAGGTTTAGAAATTGCCAGGCATCTTGTCAAGCGAGAAGTGAAGGTCATCTTACCAGTGTTTTTATTTGCATTTATTTTTAAGAGGAGTTCGAGATTTATTTCATTACTGGTAAACTGTCAACACAAAAATAAGGAGGCAGCAGATGTTCTCTACAGATTCATTGACCAGGAAGCATAAAGTTAGCTATTGGCCAGGAAAACCATAAAATATTCTTGGAATTACAGTTGTATAAATAGGCTAAAATCCTGGAAGAAAGGTTGTATTTCTGGTTTTAGTCTCGCCTTGCTGTTCTTGGCAAGTTATAAACCCATCTCTAATTCTGGATACTCTCTGCAAATATCCAAAAATAGAAACAATCTTCTTTTGCAAAGCCACTACAATATAAACTTAAACCCAGTTTTTATTTTCACCCTATCTGGCTTGCAATTGCTTATCTTTCTCAGAATTTATCTATTCCTCTTTAAATAAGGCCTCAACCCCCAATGGTGTGACTAAATGTCCAAAATTATCCAGAACTTCAGTAAACCAACAGCCTGTTCAGACCACTACTGACATCTTGAGCAGACCAAGTTCTAACCTCTGAAGAACCTTATTTGGACATAACCTTTCTAATTCAACAGACTACCATTAATACAAAGAATTCAGGAAGGCACAACGTGTTGAAGTCCTCCGAGATGTTAAGTGCTACATATCTATAGCTGTAGATCTTTTTTGATGCAAAACAGACCATGAGAAATGAAAAAGTAAACATGATCAATGGGCATAAGTCTTTGCCAATCCCTTCCCCTTCAGTCTCCCACAAATCAGTTCTTATCTCTTGCGCTGCTTTATCCCAGTAAAAGACAAGCCAAAGACTGAAGATAAGCTGCACTGATTCTGTCTTTCTCTTTTTTTAATAAAACGGTATTTCTTCCCCTTCCCCCCACATCCCTTCACCATCCTAGCAAAGGATTCATTTAAGACACTTCCTTAATATTTCTTTTCCCTGACCTCCCGCCTGAGTTTAATTCTGCAGCTTCCTTTAATTTCTGCGTGTTCGTGCATCTCTAGTCTTGTTCCCTTCCTGTTAAAACTGCTGATGGATTTATGAATTCAGTCATTGAAGTCATCAGTTGTTGTTCCTCTCTATGTCCACACCACAACAGGTCCTTTTTTTTTTTTTTTTTTTTTCAGTTTTTCTCCAAACCTTTTTGAAAAAGATTACCACTCAAACAATCAAGAGTCTTGAACTGACAGAAAGGTTCAAAGGTGAAACACTGGAAGTCCTCTTCAGAATTCTAGATCAGTTTTGACAAACAACAAGGACCCCTGCTAACAAAACACACTCAAAACAGAAGAAAACCTTTTCACATGCAGCATTACAGCATAAAGGTATAAGGCATATAGCCCAGACTGCTTACCTGAGTCTTCACTATCATAGCAAGTCCTGCTATATTGCTGTAAATCCACTTGAGGGGGCAAGTCTTGTGCTGACACTGGAGTTCCTCTTGGATCTGCATACAGCAGCAGCAAAGGCTGATAGTGACCCTTAATGCACTTTGTCACAACATCTTTCCATTTTGGACCAATCTGAATTAACAACAATAAAAAAATGCACATGAAAGGTTTTCTGTCATCATTTTCTATAATAAGCTCTCTTTTTTTCCCCTCGTACATCTTTCAGAGTTTGATTTTCCACTGACATTCTTGAACTCCTTCTATATCAAGCATTGAACCGGACTCACCAAGAAAACTCTGAAACCAACCCAACTAAAATCAAGGTATTCACCATCTTATGTCTAAAGAAAATAAAATTTCTGCTAAAAATATGACTATAAAAACAATCCTTCCCTTTCAGATTTTTTTTTTCATAAAAAGCTTTTTATCCTCTGAGATGTTCCAACTTTGCGTCATTCAAAAAAAATCTGTTAACAAAATTTCTTAATCCATCCATGAGCATAAACAAAATGAACAATAAAAGACATCAACAGCATGACAGCAAATTCAAGTCAAAGATAACCACTTTGGTGTGTGAATATTTCTGCTGTTACAGAACCTCTGCGAGCATTCTGATAGGCCAGGCAATAATTCATACAGTTATATTAATCTCAAAAATTTTCCCCATGCACTAATACAGTAGTACCGTATCTGAATACAGTGAATATCTATAATACACTGAACACCTATTCCAACAAATCTGCTCCATACATGAGTACTCTATTAAAGCATGGCAGTACCTATCCTTGACAAAGTTTTGCTGCTGAGAAATGAGACTGTGAACAAATGCAAGGATTAGTTTTGCCTTTGAGACTGTGCTTGGCATGACTACAGAAGAAAATTTTCCTCTCTCATCTTTGTGCTTCCATGACTAGAAGGAATAAAAGGAGAGCGGTGTGAAATAATGCCAAACAAACTAATGGGATGTAATAAAGGTATGCCAAGATCCCAGCACCCGTATCTTTAATGTCAAGGACCTCATGCTTGGTGCACAGGGAAAAAAAAAAGTACTAACAGAAGCAGCAGAAAATTTGTTGGCAGCAACCACTAGGGAAGACTGGCACCTAGACACTTCAACAAAGAACCCAAAAAGCAGGCACTAGATAGCTATACTGTTGTCAGCAAGGGAGCGAGAGGTATGTTAGTTGCGTGCACAAGCAAACTGTAGGTTTTCAAACAATAGCATAAAAGAAGACTGGCAGCCAACAGAACAGAACTAAGAACAGGGCTTCTGAGATTTCTGGTACGCTTTTTTGAGAAAGAAAAGGAGCAACAGAGTTACAGATCTTGAGTGGAAAACCAGTCAAAATTTCTTTAAATCTGTAGAAAACAGTATGGATATACACACAAGTAGCTAACAAATTTCTAACATTTTTCTGAACATTACTTTCTCACCTCTTTGACATGAGCATCATCAAAGTACATCCACTTGCGGATTTTAGTTTGGAAGAAGAAGGTAGAATAGTGTTTTCCATAGTAACAGATCATTCCCACCAAATACAGCTCTGAGTGTTTTGCTCTGTCATCAGTTACTCTGAAGAAGAGCTTTAAGAAGGGAGGTAAGAAAAATGAAAGGAAAAATTAATAAAATGCCCAGAATTTTACATACTGCTTTATGTTTGAAGACCTCAAAGTACTGTAGAGAGGTGTCAGGTTTTTACTTCAAAAAATAGAGAAAACAAGACAATAAATACTTAAGTAATTAACCAATGTTTAAGCAAACCCAGTGACGTAGACTAGGAACAGACTCCTACCAACTCACCAGATGCTCAAGAATCGAGTCAGTCTTGGAGACTGTGGCTGTACTTTACGGAAGATGTTTACAACAATGATAAAATACCTTTTCCAAATTTGAAGAGTGGTTCTATTCTGAAAATTTGTATTCTCCATGTCATGCTTCCTGATTATATCAAATACTGTTTAAAACATTCATTCCTCTTTGCTCTGTAGAAACAAAGTGGTTCTGCCAGTGAACAGCTGGCATTTATTCTGACTTAAGCAAAGACAATTTTATGACACCACCACATAAAAGATGAACTGAAGACATTAGTAGGTTAAAAGAATTCAGCACACAGAAAAAAGTGTTTTCTGACTATTTGACCATGTTTTTTTTAAAAATGCACAGGACTCGGTTTTTAGTGCATTACCGCTTTACCACGCACATAGTAAAGCACACTGTTTCATAACCACATTTTCCCATTAACTCGCACTAATTTCGGTACACTGTGCACTGGCCAATGCATTTTTTTATATATGTGTGTGTGTATATATGTATATTTTAATTACTTTGATGTAATACCTCAATGCTACAGTAAGACACAGCTACAATTTGTATACCAATAATTCAGCTCTAAAGCATCAGCTAATGTAGAATAAGTGAATCCTCTAGGGGAGAAACCTCCGGATCCCAAACACTACTTAATTTAAACTATAATTGAATCACACAGTGCCAGCCTCCATCTCTCAGAGACTGCTCAGTTATAAATAACTCTTAAGTGGTATAACCACACACTTCAATAAAAAGAGTATTTAAAGAAGATTAAAAAAACCAAACAACCCTAAACCACGTTTTGTCTTCAAAAGAAATAAACTTCAGTTCTTCAAAATGAAAGAGTATATGTATTTTCATAGAAATAGCACAAACCCCAATCCAAAATTTCCTTGCACTTGAAAATATTTTTTGATTCAGACAAGCTTTGTTTTCTGGAGTAATTTTTAATTTTCAGTCATTTCAGAAGTTAGAGAATATGCAATTACACTAGTACTTTCACAGGTTTTGTGAAGCATTCAGAAACAGGTCAGATCCTTGGATCTGCCCTCTATTCCTCTATTTATGGACACCAAAAAGATAAAGGTGGTGACTTTTTATTTTTCTCAGTCTGCTACTATAGACTACCATGAGAAAGACTGTGTTTGTAGGTAGTGTCAAAATACAAAAAACTCACATCTCCCAGTTTAAGGCAAGTGCCCAGGCTGTGAATCACATCCTCAGCCAGATCAGAGTGGTCTGAGTCCCAAACCAAGCCAATGGTGATGATCTGTGGAGAGTTCATCAGCACACGACGAATACGGATCTTCTCCCCACAGTTACTCTGAGGATATAAATAAAACAAAACTTTGAATATAAACCTTCTTTTATTACAATGTTAGAGCAAGGCACTAACAAGTATAAGTCTCAAAAGTACAGCTTCCAAAGAGATGGTGGTGAAACACAGCAGATACAATATGCTCAGTGTCCAGATATGAGCTTCTTATGTCACAGATGAGGAGCATTAATCAAGACTATCTGGTATTCACAAGCTTTAAAGAAACACTGATGACACCTGGTCTCCTTCTATGACCAAGTGACCCGCTTAGTAGATGAGGGCAGGGCTGTGGATGTAGTCTATCTAGACTTCAGTAAGGCATTCGACACTGTCTCCCACAGCATCCTCCTAGACAAACTGGCTGCCCGGGGCTTGGATGGGTGGACTCTTCAATGGGTTAAAAACTGACTGGATGGCCGAGCCCAGAGAGTGGTGGTGAATGGGGCAAAGTGCAACTGGCGGCCAGTCACTAGCGGTGTTCCCCAGGGCTCAGTTCTGGGGCCGGTGATGTTCAACATCTTTATAGATGATCTAGACGTAGCGATTGAGTGCACCCTCAGTAAATTTGCAGATGACACCAAGCTGGGTGGGAGTGTCGATCTGCTGGAGGGTAGGAAGGCCCTACAGAGGGAACTGGAGAGGTTAGATAGATGGGCCGAGACCAATGGCATGAGGTTCAACAAGAACAAGTGCTGGGTCTTACACTTCAGCCACAACAACCCCATGCAGCTCTACAGGCTCGGGGAAGAGTGGTTAGAAAGCGGCCCAGCGGAAAGAGACCTGGGGGTGCTGATCGACAGCCGGCTAAACATGAGCCAGCAGTGTGCCCAGGTGGCCAAGAAGGCCAATGGCATCCTGGCCTCTATTAGGAAGAGTGTAGCCAGCCGGTCTAGGGAAGTGATCGTCCCTCTGTACTCGGCACTTGTGAGGCCGCATCTTGAGTACTGTGTCCAGTTCTGGGCCCCGCACTTCAAGAAAGATGTTGAGGTGTTGGAGTGAGTCCAGAGGAGGGCGACCAAGCTGGTGAAGGGTCTGGAGGGTCTGACCTACGAGGAACGGCTGAGGGAGCTGGGGTTGTTTAGCCTGGAGAAGAGGAGGCTCCGAGGTGACCTTATTGCAGTCTACAACTACCTGAAGGGAGGTTGTAACGGAGTGGGAGTCGGCCTCTTCTCCCGGGCAACTAGCGATAGGACAAGAGGACACAGCCTCAAGCTTTGCCAGGGGAGGTTCAGGTTGGACTTTAGGAAGCATTTCTTCTCAGCAAGGGTCATTAGGCATTGGAAGGGGCTGCCCAGGGAGGTGGTGGAGTCACCATCTCTGGATGTGTTTAAGAAAAGACTGGACATGGCACTTAGTGCCATGGTCTAGTTGACATGGTGGTGTCAGGGCAACGGTTGGACTCGATGATCCCTGAGGTTTCTTCCAACCTGGTTGATTCTGTGATTCTGTGTGATTCTGTGATTCTTCCTCATACTACTGATATTGTTTAAAAGGTATAGCGCAAAAGTAGGCTTATTTAAAAAAAAAGATAAGCAAGCATACATGAAAGATCCCAAAAACATTCTCAGGAATTGGAGGGAAAGCTCACTTTCTTTTGGTCAGGATCTCCGATTAAAAGTTTTATTTACAGAGACTGATGCTTTATATGACAGTGTCAGAAAAACCTTCAAGGTGCTGCTTTGCTGTTAAAATTGGGTAGTTGTTCTACAAGGTATCTCAAGCATCTCACCTTAGGCTAGTTAGGTCAGTATTCATATCAATATGAGCGCAGCAGCTGGAAAATTAGTAGAATAAGAAGAGGTGCTTCACTAACCCATAGCAGTTCTTAAATTTCTTAATTTTTGTTTCCCTTCCCCCTCCCATTTTTTATTTTTTAAATACTACCAGTGCTTATTGACTGGCCAGTCTCCCCTCACTCTCTAGCCAGAGTATTTCTCGGAGATAAGCTTCCTTGTGAAGCTAAGATACTTCTCAGTGGTCCTTCCAATCCACCACCTGTTGGAATTGTAGGCATCTTTAAAACATCATGAAAAAAGTTCACCATCTGAATTAAGAGATTATCGGTGCAATTTTAGCAAACAGTGCTTTACCGTTTTTCTTTTTTTTGGGGGGGGGAGGGGGCAGGGGGGTGGACACAAAGTGGCAGGGACCTGTGGCACATCACAAAGGCACCTCTGCAAGATTCCAGAAAAAAAAAAAAAAAAACAAAAACGTTTTCATACTGAGAATTAGTTTCTCATCTCTACAGAGACTAGTTTCACAACTGGATGTAGTAATTTCTGACACTACAACCAGGGAAGAGATCATAAAGCACTTCTTCCCCACAGCAATCTAGAAAATTAACCAGAATTTCAGTCCCAATTATCAATGACAGACAAAGATGAAAAATTAAAAAAAAAAAAAAGAAAGAAATGAGCTTAACAACAAGGCAATGAAGACAGATTTTTTTTTTTTTTTACAGGTAGAGGACTGTAATGTTTAAATGTAGATAGGAGGTTTTAATATTAAGATGACTATATTCACACATATTTGCAAGGGTCACTCAAAGTACAAGCACTCCTGTGGATTACCTCACAACAAACCTATCTTATGCTCACATTGTCGTATTTGCTTCAGCTAGCTAACATCAGCATTTTCTGCAAGACAGGAGGAATATGGCATCCTGATAAAAAGCTTCCCTTGCATGACTGTTAGGCTACCCTCAGAAGCCTCAACAGCAAAATTGCCCAAATAGAAAAAGAAAGGGGCAGCAAGTACTGGCAAGCAATTTTATCCAGCCGATTATTTCACAGTTAAATAGCAGTTCACCCTCTTTCTTTAATAGAAAGAATGTCTTTCTATTAAATTTCCCATGCTTTGGTTATTACATAGCTGGACTCATATGAATCTTTTGAACAACAATACAATATCTTCACTTTTCTTACGCAGGTAAGTGAGCCAGTATTCCAAAAAAAGAAAATGTTTTGATTGGGACTAAAAGTGAATCTTTCAGAGTTATAAGTTACAGAAAGTGAGGGGGATAAAATGGAAATACTTACACTGTCCCCAGGGAACAGGCACACAAGACATTCCTGTTAGAGCCTGTATTGCTTCACTGAAGACTGGTGAGGCGTCTAACAGTGGTGTTACATGAAGCAGCAATTATGCAGCTGTTTCCTGCCCTAACTATTAATTAATATGTAAAACACTTTGATGATAACTCTCCTTGCATACTTATCTAAAGCTCTGGATCTGGACATACTCAAATTAGAAGGTAGAACAAGATATCAAACTCTTGCTTTAGAAATCAAGCCCTTATGATTTAAAAAAAATCATTTTATATTTACATGCAAAACTCTCTTGTTTTTCTTAACCCAACTGCTAAATGGACTTAATTCAGCTGAATTTTGTCAGACTTTTACTGCATAGCAGAAGGGAACATTTTTAAGAATAGCAGCCTGTGACTATCAACTGGGCATATGCAGTAATTGTTTTTAAGTGCTTAAACACCAGTCATCACTCACAACAACTATAGCCTACACTTTCTGGTCAATATCTCCCACACTCTGAACAGAAAACCCCACTTAGAAAAACAAACCAATACTCCCCCAAAATTTTCTGTGATGATTTCTGCCTTTGGCATAGCTCTTGCAGATACACTGTGTAGCCTATAAGCCCATCACTGTTGAGATATTCTCTGGCAGTGGGAAGTGGCAGTCCTTTTCTCTTTCCCTCTGAGCAACATTTTGGCTGTATGATGCAGGTACAGCAGTTTGGTCAACAGTTCAATTTATTCCAACTGCAAGGTAGTAATGAAGTTGAATGGAAGCTTATCTAGGCAAAACAACTGATCTTGTACACATGATTACAGTGACTGGTACAAAAGTTCTGCTCTCTCTGCCATACCATGGTACTGCTGAAAAGATTTTACAATAAGTATATTTCTTTTCTCATACTATTATGAGACAGAGCACACTACCCTCAACAGAAGTAATCACCAGAGAAACTGGGATGAACTGTGGGAACACTGTTCCAAAAAGCCTAGCTAATCAAAACCACTGTCAACATACAGAAATCTCCTATAAAAAGATACAGCCTCCAAATTCTTTGTCATTTCTGTTTCTTTAAGTAAGATCCCAGAACTTCCATCATAGGATGAAAGCAGCATGATTGCAGCTTTGTGTAATGCTAGTGTTGGAGGCCTCACCAACTCTCAGCGAAGCTTAACAGCAAACATATGATAGGTATTTCTAGCAGCAACGCAGGCTTGTACAGGAATGGATTGTGTGGCCATTTCCCAGAAACAATGTAAGCATTTCCAATTTATTTCCCCTCATCACCTTTTTTTTGTGGTTTCTAACTCTCCAAAACATTCATTTTTAGTTTCCATCCAAACACTGTATCTATTCCTGGTCTCACTACTTGTGTCTAGTCAAAGAAGCACTCAACATTAATAGTTTTTCCCTTCCTTCATTGAATATGATAAGTACTGAATTCAAACCCAAAGAAAACTCCCTTACCTATCCTTTTCATCATTATGATGAGCTAAACCTTGAAAATGCTCATGAGTTAAAGGTACACATCAGTGTAATCTAACTAAACCTCTTCTGTCCTGCCCGTCCCCCAAAAGGAAAACTAAGGATACTAACTGGACAGTTTCGCAGGTCTCCCATAGTGCTGGCGTTCTGTAGTAGCTCTCCAAACATATCTGGAGTGGGTTTCTCTCGTCTCTCCAGCATACAAATAGCTTGATTGCTTCAGTATAGAGAAAGCATGGAAAACAAAAGTTTAATAATAAAGTAAAAACAGAAACCCACGTTAAGTAAGTATGTTTCACTTAAATTTTACAAAAAGTTAAGAACCTCAAAATACACATCACTTTTTTATATTTAACATTGAGGTACAGAAAAATCACATAATTATTAAGTGTGAATTACAACACCTTCCATGATAATACTGCATAAAGAAAACAAGTAAAACAGAAATAGTTTCTAGTTTGGCTTAAAATTTACGTCTTAAAAGCAAGCTTTAGCATTTTGATAAATACTTGATTTCAAAATGAAATATTTGCTTCCAAATGCTTTCCTTCGGTAACCACAACCCTAGTAAAGTAGCACAGGAAAGCACATCCTTAATAACAAAACTATAGAGAAAAAAATAGCATGGTACCCAATTGATTCCACTGTCCAAGTTGAAAGATGACAGCAAGTACTGAAAAATACTAGTGCTCAAAAACATGTTCAAGCTTAAAATGGTTTAAGAGGTAAATAAATATATCACTGTTCATTGTTGTTTTTAAAATAATGTGCCTTAAGATTTATTGAGATATTTCATATAAAATATTGAATACCATTTACATAATTATTTTCCTGTTTTTCTAATAAATATTCTGATACACAGCATCTGCTGGTAACCTAAAGAAAAACTACAGCTCGATGGAACGGCAGGCAGAAGCCACAAGGGGGAATGCTTTACAATACTCCTGATACACTGGTAAAGCTGTGGCTTTTAACAGATACCTGCATGAGAAGAGCAACTAGCAGTTTTCAAGACAATTTTTTCGGGCTCTGTAACTACATGTCTCACATGCAGGACAAGAAATAAAGAGAAGTTTTCATCCCAATCAAAATTTCAAGACAGAAGTGAATAACAGACTCCTGCCTCAATCAGATTTAAGCAGCTTTTAACTGAGCAGCCACCTACTAAAAGAAGACAAGACTTCTCTAGCATTCATTCAAACAAACTACTACACAGCTAGAGCTATTGTTCTGTGCACCACCTCCTTTAATGAAAGGTCACTATGACCAAGGGAGTTCCCCAATAACTAGAAAAAGCAAGAGCTACATCCATCCAAGAAAGAGGATTTGAGGAACTACAGGCTAGTCAGTCTTGCTCCAGTACCTAAGGCAATGCCAGACCAAATCTCCTTGGAAATCATCTCCAGGCATACAAAGGACAAGAAGGTGAGTCAGAGCAGCCAGCATGGATTTACCAAGGGCAAACTATGCCTGACCTACTTGATTATCTCCTATCATAAAATGATGGGTTCTGTTGAGGAGGCAAGAGCAGTAAATATCATTTTGTCTCTACCAAGGTTTCCAAGTCATCTACAGCGTTCTTGTGGCCAAACTGGGAGGCGTGGACTGCACAGGTAGAATACAATGCGGACAAAAACCTAGCTGGACCTTCAGGCTCAGAGGATCAAAACATAAACAGCAGTCAGTTAAGAGTTGTGTTCTTCAGGGCTTAATACTCGGGCTGATGCTATTTAACATTTTCATTAACAACCTGGATGATGAATCAGAATACACCCACATCAAGTTTACAGATGACACCACATCGGATGGATCAGTCAATACACAAAAAGGGAGTGCTGCCATCCAGAAGGATCTTGACAGGTTGGAGGAACGAGCTGACAGGACCCTCATAAAATTCAGTAAAGGAAAATACAAAGTCTTGCACCTCAGATAGAGCACACTCAGTGCAGCTGTAATGGCTGGGCAATGAACGGCTGAAGAGCAACACCGCAGAAAACTGGTAGAGAAGCTGAACATAAGCCAGACTCTTCACAGCGGCGAACAGAGAAAGAACAAGAGGTAAAAGATGCAGAAAGGGAAATTCTGACTGGATATAAGGAAAAAAAATTCACACCGAATGGTTAAGCACTGGAACAGGCAGCCCAGAGAAGTCATGGAATTCCTGCCCTCAAATGTTTTCAAAACTCAGCTGCACAAAACCCTAAGCAGCCTGATCTAGCTTTGAAGTTAGTCCTGCTTTGAACAGGAGGATGGAGTAAATATCCAAAGGTCCTTACCAGCATAAATTTTTTTTTTTCTTATCTCGCTTTTTAAATCACCTGCTCACATACTAAGGTCTTTCAAAACGTACGTGAGTCCTTGCCACTACAGCTGTCAGGTTCAGAATCATAAACAAGTAGACACACTGATCCATGCCTAAACTGGTATCTTCTGTTTCACTAAACCCTCATGTTCTTTATCATAGTTATCAAAGCTCCACCAACTTTGAATAAACCATGTTCTGGACATTTAATCTTGCAAAGGTAAAGATCAAACTGCAACACCAGTTTAAAAAAAAAAAAAAAAAAAAAAAAAAAAAAAAAAAAAGAAGAAGTTCTCTTCCCTGTAAAAATTTCAACTCACCAGAGTGACGTTGTGGAAATATAATGTACCATCTGGATGAAAGGTAACGGGTCAGAGGTGGCACCACAGCTGGTACAAACACACTAAAGAGAACGAAAACGTAATACGTTGACAAGATTAAACTGGTATTTCCACAGCAACACTTCTGCTTGTATCTTTTTTAGCATGGCAATGCATGTCTTAGGAATGAAAGTTTGAAACTTGAGAACTGGTGATTTGTATAAAGCATGTATCATTACCTCACCTGTTCAAACAAGGTCATTGCAAACTTCTGATGGGAAACACAATGTGACGCAGTGCAAATATCTTCCTTTGTCTCATCTGCAATGTGGAAGTGAATTCGCATTAACAGGTTTTCCTAGCCAAAGAGAGAAGAGAAAGCAAAAAGAGCATTACATCATTTCAAATGTAAATAAAAGTTAAAATATAAATCACAGAAGCACGTCAGATGTAATAATGTTACAAGCATTATTTAGAAACAGAAGGCTCCTGCAAATTTTTGGAAGTTGCTTAGAAAACAAAGAAGTTGGCATTTTTTCGATGTAAAAGAAAATGGCTACCACTTCTGATCTGAAATGCTATGCCATGTAACCATTTATTTTATTTACTAGAACAGCTAAAGATTCTGTCACTGATTATTCTGTCCAATTCTCAAGCACTAATGGATTTGACCAAATGTAACAGGCAGAGCAGCTCTGCAGTTTTAAATTCACTGGGTTGCCACTAACTTCTCCTCATCAACACAAATTAACCTGGATCAATTTCTATATTCCACAAGGGCTTGGAAATATGGCAAATAAGCTACATCCTATCAAAAAGGGGGAGAACTAATAAACGAAGAGGCAGACTAAATTCTGCATGAAACAAAAGCACTGAACATTTTCAAGATATTATTTCACACAACTCCATCTCTTTTCAAGTTCCCAGGAGTTCTTGTCTTAAGAGCTCCTCTCCTCCCACTGTTGCCAACATTAATCTGGGGGTGCCAGAAGTCTACTGACACCTCTTCCAGCAGCACACTTTTCACTATCACTATGAGCTGCCTGGATGGTTTATAGGCCTGCAATAAGGAGGTCAAGATTAATTATTAGGCAAAATAGCTCTGACTTCATACAATTTCCCTTCAACTTTAGAATCTAAGGCCTTCTGCCATTTAAATTAAATCTCTGCCTTTAGGGCTGAAAAGGTTAATTAAGTAAAAAGTTACAGAATTATCTCTGCCTTAAAGCTTAACCCCAAAAGGGAAATTGTACCCATTTTAACTGTCCTTGTGCCAGTACGGTTAACCTAACAAACCTGCTTGTGGGAACTCCCACAGCAGTCCTAGATGGGCTATTTAGATTAGCTCTCTCAAGGAATAAACTGAATCAAAGTTTCCATGTTCTGCTACATCCAAAACTCTGTTCAAGTGCTGGACTGCATACACAGATTTGACATAACTGTGCTCACAGGAGCTGCTGTGTAGGCTGATGTAATTTATTTCACTTTGAGGCCTTATTGGTATGGTCTACTTCCATTTTAAGCGAGCTCATTAAACTAAACTATTTTGCTATATTAGTATGCTACAAACACAGGACACTTTCAGCTACTATAAGCTCATTACCAGTCCACTTAGTTTAAGAGAAGAACTACAACAGCTATATGCATTTATCCCATTTCTATGATCTCTTACAGTGCAAGTGTCAAATGAGGTAGGTATAGGAAATGAAAGATTTAACATATAGAAAGGACTCTGCTCCAATAGGTGGTTTACCTGAGAGAAGTTTTACCTTGCAGCAGTAAATCCAGTATGTTTGTACTTCGGTTAAGAATTAACACCTTTATTAACAACCAAGTAGGATACAAACACACTCGAGCCACCCTATGGAAACCACCATTTCCAAAAAGGGGAGCAGCCAATAGGTCAGCAAGACAAAAATACCCCCTCATTAAGTTAAAGAGATTTAGGAGACTGAAGAAGGAAAAGAAGGAAATGTGGTAAGAATAAAATCTTAACATAATGGATGCCGAGAAAGAGTTTGAGTATAAGAAGAAAGCAGGTGGGTAAACCTAGGGATGCAAGATTTGTGGAAAAGCCATCTCCCAACCACACTGGTGAGATAACCAGCCTAAAAAAAATATTACCAGATGGATTACAACTACAGCAACAGAAATATCTGGAGATGATCCATTTTACTGTTGCTTACCTCAACTTACAAACAAACAACTGTGTTGGGTTGTGTGTGGTTTATTTACTTATTTTTGCTTTCCCTTAGCTAGAGTTTGTGAAAACAATTTCAGAATAACTGGCAAACAAAATGTCCTTTTACCCTTTGAGGTGATCCTTAAAACTTGAATCCTGGATCATTCCGGCAGTGCAATTTTTTTACAATTCCTATTCAAGACACACTTGAGACTGCAAGAGTTACATATGTAAAAGTAACTGTAAAAATGGATAACATTCACGTTTCCATTTCAAAATCATTAGCGATGACTCTCAAACCAAATACTGTTTCCCCACTGGATCACTTCAAGCTTGGGGTCTCTCTGTGGGCTTTTTGAGACCACACATGCAAGCTTTGTTGGAATCCGGGGAGGGGAGGAATGGGCGGGGGGGAAAGGATTGTGTAGTGAGGGTCCACATCAATGCCTGTCAAACCATCTTTCAGTTATACTCACAAAACATTCAGCAGCATCATCCATGATGCCCAGCTGGAAGCGTTGCTCATCTTGAAATGTCTTTGCAAGAGCAGTGCGCAGGGCATCAGAAGGCAGTACCTTCTCACTGCTACATTGAAACTGGTTGAAGATACTCTAGTAAAAAAACAAAAAGATTGCTAAGTTACTGTATTTTCAAAACATTACTCAAGTTATCTGAAAACAAACAGCAAACCTTTAACTCACTTTGATCAAGCAAAACACAGATATTTGTATTGTACAGGGACTACAAGAGAAAATCCTAGAAGTTCCTCCTTTGAAATCATATCCACCTTTGTGTTTTCCTTCCTTTCCTCTCACATATCCAAGGGAGGGTGGGGAGCTTAGGCGTAAATTTCCCTCAGTGTCAATCTCCCTTGGATCTTCCTCCACATTTGATTCCTGAAGCAAATACAACGGATACCAAAACTTTCTCACTTTTTATTCCTATTTCTCCCTCTCCAGTTCACTTTCTCACTCCCACCTCGGTAGCTTTTTTTAAACACGTTGCCTTATTTCCTTTTTCAGGCAACTCTTTCCAAATGTCTTAGCCCTTAAACAGCTGCAACCTGCTGTCTGTACTCTTTAAGGAATTTACCTTCCACTAAGTCCAAGAAGTGGGTAAGACAAACCTGCATTTTCATAACTCTAACTCACAGGTCATCTGGGTAATCATTTGCCAGGACAAGTAGCTCTATGACAACATATTGTTTAAAGTGTGGGTTACATACATGACAGTTCAATACATATTCCCAACTGATTAAAAACCCACTTTTATTTTGTGTGTGTGTATGTGTGTGCACATGAGATTTTCAAAAGATTTTCTGAATAGTTATTTAACTTTCACTGTGCCCTCACACAAAAATAGGAACATAATTCTGTATGCAAGATACTCAGTTTAAGTAAAAACTTCTAGCCCTTGTTTTCATACAAGACCATTCTGTCTCCATCACCACTCTGCTCTACTTTCTACCTCATTTCATATGACAAGCAACCATCTTCATCAGTGTCAATCTCAAAATTCTGCTTGTCCTTTCCTATAAAACTTTCCTCACAATTTCCCTAAAGATTGCCAAAAAGCTCCATTCTTACTGCAAGAGAAAAAAGGATCATCTTCAGTTGTGCACCACTTGGCTATTCTGTCTTCCAAACTTAGTGAAACAAGGAGCAAGCCAGCCTCAAACTCGTTTGCTGGTCTGGGTTTCTTTCAAATCTATACTGAGAATGTGTAGTGATGGCAATTCATGTATCACTTTCCCCCTTAATTACAGAAAGCTTCTCCCCAGTATACTTAGGATCTATATTAATTGGAAATAAATAATCTGAATCTTTCCCTCCTTTAACTATTCTTATTTGTTTCTTACCAGTAAACGAGCAGGTAAACTTGGAGAAAGTTTGACAAACTGTACAATCTTGGCTGCTTTGAGGAAGCTGAAAGAGCGCAGAACACAGCTGTCCCTGCACAGCCAGCAAACCAACCTCCACGCCCGTGCCGTTTCTGGCTGTAGGAATGGTACAATTTATAGTGTTGACATATTATCTAATACAGATGTAAAGTGCCCATCCCTCTTTACTGCTGTTTTTATTTTGGTAGTCCTTATGGTGCTCATTCATGGGTGAGGACCCACTGTGCTGAAACCCATAACTCTTCTAATATTGCCTTTATTAGAGCATCAAATAATGATGAGGAAAGTGGTAACGAAGAGAAGGCTGCGAGGCAGCAAGTGTCACACTTCATGAATTACAGACAATACCTCTCCTCAGTTACCTTTTTTATATGTGTGTATATATATATATATATATATATAAAAAATGGAAAGAATGACAAAGTCTCTGTACTTAACCTTGATTCCCATTTTTGTCACTGTAATAACAGAGCAAGTTTCATGTTTCATTAGTAAATTTTCTCATTTCAGTGGACCTCAGAAAAAAAAAAGCAGTGAAACATAATTCCATCCTGCTTTAGCACTTTAAATAATTTAAGAGCACTTGAAAATATTCATGACTGTGCTTTAGAAATTGTTTATTCTGGTTATCATCAGTCTCACTTCATAGATCTGGAAACTGAGGCACTTGCCTAGCAACTGGCACGCAACCTCACTGCAGGGAACTGATGGACAGGACCTGTTTTACTTCAGTGAGACCTCTGAAATGGCTCTGCAGTCTTGGTGGGGAGGAGAGAATCAGTGCAGGCTCCAAACTAGGTAAAAGCAGAAGTAAGCAAGCAAACCAAAACTCTTGTTTTAAATTTCCATCTTTAAAGAAATAGTATACTTTACTTCTAACTGTAACATACCTACTAGTTAACATAAAGAGATCCAGTAAGGAAAAAGTGATCCTAATTATTATAAGAAACTTTCACAATATCCTGCTTTTTAAATTTTTTTGCATTACAAAATAGTCTTCACAATCAAAACCAAAAAACTTTCACTAAATGTAAACAGCAGGAAACTGTGACATCTGTTACCACAACCACAGAACAGAAATAATTCAGTAACATCAAAGAATTCTAATACTGAAAATCAAGGAGTAAAAGATTCCAATATTATAAAGAATGCTTCCCAAAATTTGTAGTGACATAGCACACAATGGTGTAGTCTTATTTAAATTACGAGAAAAAAAGTCTTAAAACCAGTGAGTAATTGCACATTTTAACCTAATAAAGATCAAATATATCATCATGTCTTTGCACAGTGCAGTTTAGAGCACGTTGGAACACAGTGCTTGTAGGAAGTCCCAAAAGCACCTCAAATGGAGTTAAAAGCACTTTGAACACAGGGGGCTTTGGGTTTTGGTTGGGGTTTTTGGGGTGGGGGGTTTTGTTGTTTTTTTTGGGAGGGGGAGTGGGGCTGTTTCCCCTTTTCCTTATTTTTCAAGATAGGTTCTTTGCTCACCTTCAGAACAGGTCTGTCTTGTCTTTCAGCCTTAGATGGACAGGTGTGGCATTTCCTGAGTTTCATCACTTTAAGTTATCTAAGTCAGATCTCGCTCCTTAATTTCAGGTATTGCCCTTGAGCGATACTGTTAATCACTAACATATTTGTTGCATATACAGGTCTGAAAGCCAGCTGGGTGCAAACCAGGAAAACCCTGCTGATTCTGCCCCGGGAGTTTTCATGACACCTTTTCCCCAAGTGCTTCTGGAACTTATTGAGAACTTTGTATAGGAAACATTCAAACTTTGTTATCTTTCAAAAACTTCTCCACCTAAATTTGAAGATAGTGAAAACCCCATTAGTGTATTCACCACACTGATTATCTCTCTCAATGGCTACATTCCAACACAAATGACATATCCCTAACGGCAGCAACAATATGAAAAGACACTGCTAAAACCTTCACAGACAAGGGAAGTCTCTCCTATTTTACCAGTTTTCAGTAACTAAAATCAAGGACGTAGAACCAAAAAAACCCAAACATATATTAGCTTAACATGAAGTCTGAGCAATTACTAATATTGAATTAGCAGCAATACTTTGATTTCTACACTGATGACCTATTCTTAGCATGCTGGTAAGTCGACAAGCCAAGACAGAGAACAGCATGAGCAAGGGATGTTTCAGATAGGAAGTATGTCTTCTAGTTACCCTGCATTCCTGAGGGCTATATAAAAAAGCAGCCCATATCCCTCCATATCCCCTTTGCTACAGATCTTCAAAGGTCTGGAAAGAGTAGCAGAGACAGCAGAATTAGGAAGCACAAGTGTTCTTTAAGAGGAATAAATTGCTAAAGTCCATATAGTATCTAGTCCTCCCCCAAATACTAAGTCAAGATCAACGACAATTATATAGCTCGCTCTCAAGGCATCAAAATCTGGAAATTCCTTAACCATCCCAGGCAATCTATTGTAGGGCCTCGCTTGGCTTATTACCATTCAGAAGGCTTTTTCCTAGTTTTGTAACTGGAAGCTTCCTGTCCTTTCCTACAGCTCTGGGCTTCTGACGTATGTCAGAACAAAGGCTTGCAGAGTCAGTGGTCTCCCAAAATGATCTCCTCCAGTTTGGGAAGTGTAGGGATCAACATAAACTTTCTAAAGCTTCAAAGGAAAACAACCTAAGGTGCGAGACAAGGAACCTTTATCATAACAACTATGCAAGTTAAAACCTGGCTTTCTGTTTCAGAATGCTAAAATTGACATGCATGATCATAAAACGAGTTGCTCTTCATTTGGTTAGAGAATAAAGATAGCAATTATTCTTTGAGGTAATTCATGGGATTGACATTTTAGAGTTCTTTTAAACTTTAAAGATTTGGAAGCTGAAATATCTGTGAATCCCCTCATAGTTTACAAGATCTGCTCCAAGTTATCTCCAAGAGTGTTTGGAATCCATTTTCTCCCTAGGAGTGTTCGGAATACATTTTCTCCTAGGAAAGAAGTATTCAATTTATTTGGGGTAAATTGACATATGCAATGTGTATCTAATGATACTGATGAAACAAACCCCAGACTTGATATACATGCACATATGACTTTTTCATCAAGCATGTATAAGCAGGCTGGCATAAGAATAACTTGATGGCTGAAGACAACAGGCAACAGCTACTGAATCAGATCAGTGTCCGCGCATTGTAAATTTGAGTTCTGTCCTTGGCAGCTTTCTGAGAAGTAGTTATTCTCTTCCAGCACTGTGCAGAAGTTCCTTCTGGATGGGGATATCACTGCAGCTCTAGCAGTGTGGTACTTCTTTCAAAGAACAAAACATGTTCCCTCCAAACACTTCAGTATTCCCTACATTAACAGTTTCTGCCTTTTAGCAAAAGCTACAAATATTAACATGGCTAATCCTCATCCTTCTCTCACTGCTCAACATAGCATATTATTCTTACTGTCACTCAATTGTGACAGGATTTTTTTTAAACTTTCTCTCCATTTCCATTCCATTCATTGGACTTTTTTTTTTTTTTGTCGACAGTACCTAATCTCTCATCCAGAACATCACACTCTTCTCCTGATGCAGCCTCTTACTCAGTACAACGTGTTTCAATAAAAATTCTGGCTGCTAAAATAATTTTTCTCCCATCCAACCACATCAGCCTCCACCCACAGTATTTCCAATAGCTCACACTTCTTCCCCACATTTCCTCGTTTTGTATTCGCCTTCAAGGGTGCAAGTAATTCTAGCTCTATTTGGTTTTGTGTCTTTGGATCTCTTTCCAAACCTCTAAGTCTGATAAGAATCAACCTAGATTTCCATCGTTCTTTTCTTTTACGGTCTCTCTTCCATTTTTACTTGCACTGTGCCCTAAACATTAACATAAGGTCCTCAATATGGACTGAAAAGTCAGGCACCCCTGGCTACTACCAAAATCAAATAAAAATATACTTTCCACGAGTTTTGTTTAGGAGGGTGTCAGGAAAAGAAACCCAAATCACAGACTGCCCACATCAACTAGGCAACAATTTATTAACTGCTTGATCAAGATCAAAAGAGGCAGTCATTATCTGGAAGCTTCAATTACCAGTTTATTAACTCAGAAAACGGTACTTGCTGCTAGTTTATTCGTCAGGCAGTTAACTGCAAGTGCCAACTGAAAAAAAAGTTTAAATAATAAAAGTAATTATTTTATATATTTTTACTACTGTTTTACGCTGAAATACTACCCTGATTGAGAAAAAAAAGCACAAAACAAGGATGAAATCTTCGCAATCAACCTGTTACTGTCTGAAACATATAATGAGCTTTACATAACAAATCCCTCCATTTCAATCAAGTGGCTAATCAGAACCATGAACTATAGTCATTGCACTTCTTTAAACCACTCTAATACCCTATTGTTCTGTTTTCACCTTAGAAAACAACATCATTTCTACACAAAAAAACTCACATTCTTCCTGCTTTTGTTGCACATGACTAAATTACAGAAAAGACCAGCCCTACTGGAATTTATCAATCAATAGAGCATTCTTCTTTGCAAACTACAAAAAACTCTCTGTCCTGTATCCTGGCACTACGGAGCTCCCAGTACAATCCCTGGAAGAAGAACGAGCTCTCTGTGGCATGCTCAGTACAGTGGACGGATTTCCCCCTTCCTGCCCTCTTCCAGCTGTGATAAACAAACACCAAAGCAAAGTCATGCTCTAGAAAAAGGAAAATAAAACAGAACACAGTAGACTTCAACATTAACAATAAATCAAAAAGCTGTTCCAGCGTTATGGCAGGCAAACCACATAGCAGTAAGGACAGCTTGTGTACTGAAAAAAACACTTAAATAATGCCACATCTTAAGGAACAGTGTTTGGGATTCCAGCACAGAGTCTGCAGCTCTCCCTTGTCTTTTCATAGCTGTTGATGCAAGGTTCCTCCAAAATAACCAATGAACGTATGTCTGGAATAATTTCAAGGTTCATTTTGTAATCACATAAACATAGCCAGGTAGCACAGCAAGTTTTAAAATCACTTCAAGAATTTGTGTAATGGATGTCTTCGCTGTGGTACAAAAATAAAATGTGACTGGATCTCAAGTATGACATCACTGTCCTGTGATCTCTCATTTATAAAAAGTAACTTCAAATTACAAGTAATATTTATAGAGCTTGCTGAGCATCTACAGTAAATACTGTGCATGACATCAGAATCCCTAGAAACAGTTGCAGCAAGCCAAGAAAGTGTGGAAGAAATACAACTTCTTTGGTGTTATTCAAAGGCTAAATTTAGCTTAGTGAAGACTATCTTCCTCTAAAGTCAACGGGAAGAGAACGTCGCCTTTAGAGCAATGGTTCAGAGTAGGGGAAGAGCATGAACCCTCTCTGTACAACACAGGAGGTATCAGGTATCCCATGACAGGACCATGGAGTGGAGGGGGGACATGACCCAGACTCTTCCCCCCAGGTATTGCCCCTTCCCCAGGCCAGGCTGGAGTCTGATCATGCCAGCATGCTTTGGAGAAGTGTAAACGTGTCCGGCCTCCACCTTGCTTGGTCTGGACAGGTATTTTGGGCAGATCCACCTGACAGCATGCACGGCTAATTACCTCTCCCCAGACCCTAATGGGAGATTTTCGCATCGTATAGATTTCCAAATTCTTGTGTTCCCACTGGATCCAGCCACATCTTCTCCCTCATCTTAGCAAAGCCTAAGGCAAGATTCAAGAGAAAGAAGATGTCAAAGACCTGTAGGCCAAGCTGGCATTACCCTGGCAGGACAACAGTTAAAGGCTTCCAGAGCAGACAGGAGGGCTGGCGCAGGGGAGGAGATGAGCATGGAAGGGAAGGGATGGTCCTGCCACACTGGGACACAAAACATGCTCTTGGTGATGCCTGCAGTATTAAGTACATTATCCCATTTGTCTTACACAGATTTACACATAGTATGTGCCAGACAGCCAGACTTTTACAGGAGGAAAAAAAAGAGCAGTTTGAGAACACTGATCCAGAGGGCAGCAGAGAACAAGTAAACACCTTAAACGGCCTTTTTCCCCCCTCTACTGCTTGCTTAAGGTGTTTATGAAGATGAATGTGACCATATCCACAGTTTGGGGCTATCCCTCCTGCACACCTTTATCATTTAGTATCCCTACCTTTTCAGTTGCATGCAAGACAGACAACCTATGCTTCCAGTGTTCGGGTTTCTTTTTCAGATGATGAGGGGAGGTTTGCCTCCTTGATTTCACTTAAGAGTTAAGTGACACCTTTTATTACTCACCTTTATAACATTATTTGACTTGATAACAACATAAAACCGGAAAATTTTCAAATGTTTATGTACACACATCAACGTTTTACACAAGTTAATAAAGGTGGAAACTTGTCACGGTATCACCCAGAGAAAAACATAAAATTGTGTGTTGCTTTAGGAACATGAGGGAACCAGGAGTAAAACAGTTCTATAACTTCTAACAAACAAATTGCTACATATTTTTTCTCTTGTATAGTTTTACAACAGATGTCTGTAAACTTTCCGAAGGTTCTGGAATAGGCTTGGGTAGAACACACTGAAACTTCCCATGAAGAACAGACTGTAGATAAAGAAAACACTAACATTTTGGTTTGGATTAAAGCCAGTTGGAATTCATCTATTTACTTTGTCAAGTACTGGTTACTGCCCATATTCAGAAATAGTTGTTCAGCTAATTCTTTACTTGTTTACACATTTCTGCAGAGTTTTTCATTGTACATTGAGTTTTACGAGCTATAGGAATTCTGCACACAACCAGATGCAAGTTTTCTAAAATGTGCAAAAGCACTAGAGGATTTGGTGCAATGTTATAGCTTTGTTGGAAACTAAGGGTTGTAACACCTTCTGGCTAGGCACGGTTTTGGTAAGAACTTTAGATAAGAAACAAACCAAAAAAATCCTTGCAGATATCTGGGAGCAAGAAGAAACAGCAGCAATTTTTTTCAAAGGCTGCTTGATTTAAAAAATAAGCATATGGCTGCAAGCATCCAATTTGTGAATTCTGCCACTCTACCTGTCACTTCCAAGTTTATAATAGCATACTGCACACTTCAGCAAGACATCAAAGGCAAGGATTTTATCAAGAAAAGTAAATACTCTTCGACCCAGTGTCTGCTTTTAATATATATATTTCAGATATCCTGTCATCTTCCAGTCTTACTGTAGTGCCGTCCCCTCTCAGACTGGTACCACTAATCCAGATGCATCTTTGTCCAGAGTTCATCTTTCAATACCAGTTCCACAAAGGTTCATCCTCTCCTTTTTCCTGTAACATCTTTTCTTCCCTTCCTCTTTTTCAGTACTCTCATTCAGAAAAAGACTTCTTAACTATTATCTTTATATTAAAACATCTCAAGTCTGCCTTAGAGTCCAGTCTACTTTCACTCAAATGGCAGAACTTGTCTGATCTCCTTGCCATATCTTGCTGTTAGGTTACATCCCAGAACAGCAAAAGATTACATTCATGATAATTTCCTAAATCCTCTTCTTTCTGTCCTCATCTCAGCTCCCAAAGAATGCCAACAAGCACTTGCAATATTCCAGGGCATGATCCAAGAATTAGCTTCAAATTATTTATCTCGCTGAACTTAATGAACTCAAACCAGATCGTGCCTAAGTCTTGCCACTTCCCTATAAGGAAGGGCATGTATTTAATACTCAATCTTTTCTTCGCCTAGATAGCTGTTTCTCACTTCAGATCTGCTATCTTGCTCCTAACACACTGTTATATCCTCTTCTGATGATACTGCTGTAAATATCACCCTGTCTCATCATTTCAACACATAAGTCCAGGGACAAATTTCCCTTCAGAAGGAAATCACTTATCTTCTTTCATGCCTTAATAGTCTCCTCTTTGCTGTTCTTTGGCAAGGGAAAACCCCTCAACAACAGTCCAAAAACTCACTAGGATAACTCACTTCAAGCCTGTCTCTACCAGAGCACCTGTAAAGTCACTTAATGGTAGTAAGACAGCTATTATACTATAAATGCTGCCTGTGAACTTCACATGATCTTATTTTACACCTTGCACTTTCTATTTTGCCATATTTACAAAGGCATGCTGTCTGTCCTTTTCATTACTGCACACAGAATTGATGACACAATAAATTCTCCCAAAATGAATTTAAATATCTAGCTGGATTTTACAACCCATTTGTGATCAAAGAAAATGTCTCAATCCCAATTTCAGAAAGAAAAATCACTGCTCAGGATGATTAAAGCTAGTATTTTTCATTGTGTTTGCATCGCGTCCATTTCTTCCAAAAGGTTAGAGGGAGCCGTGGGTTTGAAGCTGCAAAACTTAGAAAGGAGGGCACAAAAACCCAAAAGCACTAAAAATTAATGGGTACAGACAAACAGAGATGTAGGATTGCACAATTTACTTAAGTACATAACAGCAATCAGAATCCGAGCTAGCATCTACATCTTACTGCCCAAGCAGCATCTATGACAGTCAGTTACTGTATCTGCATCTACAAACAGAATTGATGTTTTTTAAAACAGAGACCACAAAGAGCTGAGCCATTTAGTGTAGACATCAATATTTACAGTAGAAGATAACTTTTAGTTGTACATAACAGTTTTGAACAGAAAGGCTTAAAGCTAAATGGCCTTCTCCATGCTGATGTTTAAAGTTGCTCTGAAGGAAAGCTAACTCCTGAATAGCATACTAACTGTATAAAGTATGATATTTATAAACCAAATGATACATTCGAAAAAACAAACCAAACTGATGTTTTACTGGCTGAACTAATCTTTCAAACAACATGGAGGCTCACAATGATCCACACTCAATTGATATGAGTCCTTGTATCTGAAACTTTACCTACAGTATTTTGACAATTTATTGGCTTGAACATATTTTAAAAACAGTACTATGAGTGTCTTGGGTCAGTATCTATCAGATTTACTTTTGCTCTCATAAATTTCCAGATGCTAGTTTGATTACACATATTAATCAGTTATTGGAAATATTTCTGCTCTTTTTTTTTTTTTTTTAATTATTTTAATTTCTTTCCAACTTTTACCTTAAGAGCACAGAAGATGCAAGAATCACCCATACATTTGTGCGTTGTGATTTGCCGGAAACTGCGGCGAAAAATGTCCAGATGCCACAGAACCTGAAACACAAAAAGGGCACAGCCAATTTTATAAATATATGAAGTACTGCATAAAGCTCTGACTAAAGCTGCACACGCTAAGTAATCCCAGAAGTACACTACTGTCAGTGAACATCACTTCTAAAATGGGATGACTTATCTAACAGCAAGCTGACATTTTCATCTTTCTTCCTCAGCTGTAGCATTCAAATACATTAACTTACAGTAGCACATTTCTCACCATGTGCTTTTAGATTACAAAACTTGCTGCTTTGTCCGTGTGGCAGTGCCAGCTTAAACAGCACTTGCCCTGATTGCTCCCCCACGCCAGCACCACGGCCGGCCACTGTGAAGCCGTACCGTGAGGCTGGGCAGAGCTGTCAAGGACACCTCACTGACTGCTGGGGCCAAAACTTGTCCATCCTTCCATGTTCTAGGCAGCCTCTTTGTTCTGAGCAGAAAGCCCAAACACGGGGAAAAATGGAGCACCAACAGCATTTATATTAACAAGTTCTTGCAAGTCAAAACGACAAATTCCTAAAAGCCATTATGCCTAATATTATCACTAGCAAGTGTGTTTACATGCTGTGATTACTGGCAGATTTCTAACCCTGATCTGTGTGGGCAGTTATACTTTTCTCTCAGGACAGGTATGGTGGTAATACCAGGTATGCGACCAGGTATGGTAACAGCATATAAAAGCAAGCAGGCTTTTATATGTTCCGCTAGCAACAGCAAGAGGCAACAACACCAAGTTTTATCCTTAAGTTTTACCACTAAAAAAAAAAATCTGTGCAATCTTGGGCAATTACCTAAATTCAGATCCATAAAATAGCAACAATACTGATCTCTGAGGTGCTTCACAGCCATCTCTTTATATATAATGTGGTTGGTGCTGGCTATTTCAGCTTCAACTAACAGTAACTGGACCTTATTGTAAGCCTCAGAGCCACCAGCCTTTCAGGAGGCAGAAGCTTGCACTGAAAGAAGCCCTGACCTAAATTGCATCCTGCCAGGTTCCGGACAGGGCAGCAAGGTCCAGGCTGGCATCTGACTGGCTAAATGCCTCGTTAGCATTTAGCTAACACACAGGGACCAAACGTCTTATTTCTGATTAATCTGTCCAGAGCAACTGGCTAGAAAAAATTCAGCACTCTGAAAAAAGCTGTGCTGGTTTCAATAAGTGTTTCCAGCTGGAACAATCTGTTAACTAAACCATAGCACACAAATGTTACCTGAAATTATATTTAAAACCACATTTATTGAGTATGTAATCTGTAAAGTTTCCCAAAACTTCAGAATTGTCACGGCTATGTTTGCACTCAAACTCTCCCTATACTTAAGGGCCTGGGAGGCAACATAAGCCTTGGAACCATCTGATGACACACAACATTCCTGAAGAACTACTGCAGACTTCACAAAAGGACAAAAAAAATACATTTAGGAATGAGTCCAATTTTTCGATGTAATTGCCTTTGGAGTTTAATCTTGAATGTTTATAGAAATGCTTAATAGTAAGGAGCAACAAACGTTCAAGAGCCTCTCAGACTAACGCTGAATGTTAAAAAATTAAGATAAAAAAACCAGAAGTACGTATTTTATGAAATTATTATCACAATTTTTTTTTTAAATTCAGCTTTGACTGTAAATATTTTTGGTATCCTGTCTCTCTTGAGCTTTAGAAGAAAATGGCTCATGTAGAAGACTGAAGGCCAGGTTGTAGGCTTTCATCTTCATGTATGGCATACAGCTGATGTTAGGGTCTACTTAGTTCTGACCGAGGTTCAATAACTCAATATTATGAGGCAGACAGTGATTACAGCTTACAACTTAACAGAAGCAATTAATACAGTACATCACTGGAAACCCCAGTTTTCTTATTGTTAAGTTCCCTTTGTACCCAAGTCCTGTATTTCATGGCATATTAAAGCCTATTAAGGGTCACTGGTGTTTCTCTTTGTATTATTTGCATCACAGAGGTATCCTGAAGCCTCAAGTTAGTTGAGAACCTAATCGTGCCCATGGGAAAAAAAAACACAACACAAAAAACCTAAATCCAAACAAAACAGTGACACAGTCTGTGCTACACAGACAAGCCATATGAAGATAACGAAACTGAGGTGGAGAAAGGGTTTTAAACCCTGCAGCCAGAAGGACTGAATCTCAAACATCAGGCATTCAAAACATCTAAATGGTGACAATATCAGTGTAGCAGCCATACCACTTCACTAAATTTTGATTTAGAAGAAAAACCTTTTTCTGTGGCAAAAGGTAAAGAGTCACTCATCTAAACTAAGCTACACATCAGCAGTTAGAAAGAAAACTGGACTACATAGAGAGGATCTTGTATACGTATTATCAACACTTGAACTTGCCTGGTTCAATAAAAAAGTTAAATTTACTTTTAAGTAGTAGACATACTGCAAGCTATGCAATATTCTATTATTTTAAAAGAAATTTTCTGCATATATTTTCATCTTTGGTTGACATATTACAAGTTTACACAAACAAGAGATTCAAGTACATTAAGTGATGACTACGTGAATGCTGTTGATTTCACCAGGAAAACCTGAAAACTAAGAAAAGCTGTTCTGTAACTCAACTAATCTGCATTTCCAAACATAGCTTTATTCTATATAGGCCCACAAACAATTATGTAGGCGAGCCTAGCTATATTCGTTGCACAGTCAAGCCTAAGAAAATACTGCAATAGACAGAAGACAAAAAAACATTTTTTATTATGTGCTCTTACCTGTAGTGCACTATTCAGGAAGCAACTGTTCTGTCCTGGTTCATTGCTGAGACCTTTACTGGGTGCTATTGAGGTTGTATTTCGTGGAGTAAACATGCCGTGTACATTCCCTCGACCCACAGAAAAGTAATTTCTTTTCCAAGACATTTTCCAGTTTCAGCTGTAGAATATGCAGGTTGAGGCTGGCAGAGTATTTGACTTGATCAGACCCTTCCTTTCTTTCACCAAAATTCAAAACTGGAACAACATCCAATCTTCTTTAAATTCTAGTTTAAACAGAATTTATCCTTTCACAGGACACAAGCAGTTTGCTTCTCTTAAATTCAGCCCAGGATGCTACTCTTCATTTCATGCTTATGTATGCAAAATCCTCTTTTACAAGCAGCCACATACAAAGTTTGCAAAGGGAAGGAATCCATTGCTGTGCAAGTTCATCTGTTACGCTGCTTCTCCCTTTTCCAAACAGGCAGTGACTTCAGGGAACAAATGGCAAATTAAGGAGGTCCCAGAATCGAGAGGAGAAAAACAACAGCTACCTCCCACACCCCAAAAACCCCCAGCTTCTCTAATCCTTTTATAATCCTCCTGCAGAAGATGGGAAAAATCCAATTAGTAAGGGAGCAGGGAAACCAAAACCAAAATAAAACCTTGGCAGCTCCTGTTCAGTTAAGTCTATCTTGGGTGATGAAAGACACATTATCCTCACAGTGGAAAAAGAAGCAACTTCAGGACTTGAGAGCGAAGAGCTTTAAAGCAGCAAAAAGTCTCCAATACAGTTCTTCTAATTCTACGTGCGATCTTTAGACGTTTCTTCTCCTGATCCTCCTTTTGCAATCGGAATGCCCAGCCGTGCCAGAAAGCTTGAGAGAGAAAAATAATCAAAGGCTTGCGTCATTTAATTACTCTCTTGGTTTTGTGGTGCTCTGCCAAGACCAGTGTTGCCTCACCTCCCACAATACACTGAATCTTCTGAGACAAAGCAAAAAATATAAACCTTCCTCCACACAAAAAATAAAATAACATGGAAAAGTACAGAAAATTCCGAGAAAAGTATGTGAGAGCAAGATGGCTGGAGTATGTTGGAAGCATTAAAGAAGAAAGATTAAAAAAAAAAACCCACAACGTTCCTATGAACTCCATGGCAGTTTTCATACATAACCTTTAGAATCCTGAAGTGTTAAATTTCTTTAAGATACCTTAGTCATTCAAACAGTAGTAAGAGGATTAGTGATTCTGTGAATACATGCTAGCACATTGTCCACCCTAGAACTGGGATTCTGCTCTGAACTTGGAAGGCCGAGAAGACACAGGCACGAGGCTCTACCCCGACTCAGCAGCCCACAGCTCTCCCCAGAACAAAACAGTCTCCAAATTTTCTTAATCAGAAACTATGTGTATCTCTATAAGAAGTTACTTAATTTAGGTACAAGGGATATACAATGTTTTCCAAAAGACATTGATGCTTCTGAAGAAGCTGGAAGAATAATTCAATAGAAACTGCTCTTCCCACCACAAGTTCACTTCTGCCCTTATCTCACAGGAAATGCACAAAAGAACTTGATCTAAGAACTTCCTAGAAACAGGAACTACAAGATTCAAGAAAAAACATTTTTTAAAGTTCTTGCAGGTGTAGCCCACCCATATTTACTTTACAGACAACTGCGTAATATTTTCCAGGGACATTCCCAATGACATTTAGGATTATCTCATTTTTTTATACATGTTCTGAAGTAGTAATTGCATCATGAAGTCACTACAAAATAGACAAAAAAAATAGATGTTTGTGCATTAGCAAAAATTAACTAAGAGAATAATTCCTTACAAAGATAACCTGGGTATCTATGAAAGCACATTTTTCACCTTCCACACAATTATAAATTCTTCATCTCCTGTCAAAACACAGAAAGAACTTCCTCAACACCTGTGAATGTGTTAGAGCCGCCTAATCCATTCCCTTCTAGTAATATTTCGTTTGTACTTCTATTAAACTCATTCTACAAATATTAATGAAGGCTCAGCATTGCTGTAAGGCAGGCAAATACCTATATACAGGTGAATATTCTTCTTGGTTGCCACTGTGCCATGCAAAACTTTCAGATCTGCTTGCAAGCCTGCAGACACAGACCATTACCATGCTCATCGTGCAACATTCCTGAACGCTGAATACATATACAGGATTCATTTCAAAGCAATTTCAGCCTCAGCCCCCTTTCTTTGCTCAATCCCTTAATGAACCATGAGCCAACCATGTGTGAGGTAATTCAGTTTCAAGCAACAATTTAAGGATCTCTGTAAGCCAACACCACTTGCAATAGGTGCACTGGCTAAGCCTGCACCACAGAGATGGAGCTGAACGCTGCGTGGAATGAGCTGAAGCAAGCAGGCTCTGTGCTCACTCTTGGCTCACCCTGAGCAAAGCACTCTTGTCTTCTCCTTTGCACAGCACCTACAAAAAGATGGAAAACACAATCCAAACATGCCCAAGATGCACACGTGTGAGGAGCACCTATTCAGTGGACTTCAAGTTCAACACAAGATTCTGCTCTCAAACTGGGCTATAATAAGTACTTTTTCAGCCAAGCTGTCTCAGTTACGATAAAGTGAATAAATTTTTTCTATCGATTTTTTTTTTGCTTTGGAACCAGGATCACATTAGAGGCTTTGTAGTTCGCCTGTCATTGCAGCAAGACTATTGCAAGCTGGCCAGACTCTTACAGTAACTGTGCAAGCTTGCTACCTGCACTGTATTTGCACTGGCTTAGCAGAACTGATTCTTGCCACACATTTGCTATGATTGTTCACAGGAGCAAGTTCAGTTTGCTCATTTCACAGAATCACAGAATGTTAGGGATTGGAAGGGACCTCGAAAGATCATCTAGTCCAATCCCCCTGCCGGAGCAGGATTACCTATACCTATACCTATTTGGCTATATGGCCTTTGCAGCGCAAAGAACAAGCAGAAAACTCTTAAGTTGGTAACCACCGAGCTGTGACAAAACCAGATGCCTGGAGATAAATGGCAGCTTCACACTTTGCCAACCTCTAAAAACTTACCAACATTGTATAATAGCTACAAAATGGAATCCTGATTAATCTGAAATATATGTAAAGACACTATTCATACAGATAATGTACAGCCCCACTTAGCTTCCGCTCTACCATAAAAAGGGTAATAAAAAGTAAGCAGGAAAAAAGAATTTTTGTAAAAACCAACCATCAGTATTAAAATACCGTGTTTTGTTTCCACCACCACTGATGAACCATCAGTAGAAAAAAAGCTAACCCTCCCATACTTCGAACATCCAACATACAATCTCTAAGAAAAGAGCAGTGATCTGCAAGGCAAGAGGAAGGCTACTGTGGCGCAAGCCTGACAGCAGATGTAGGTGTTCTCCAAACATGCTGCTTCTCCCAGATACTGTGTTAGCTTGTAGGCAGTCCCAACCACAGAACTAAAGAAAAAACAAAATTTACTTTCTGAAATGAAATCACAATAACACTTGGTGATACACACCACAAGCTTCACAGATTACATAGTTAAGTGAGAAGAAAACTTTTCTTATATGGTTTCTTATTAAAGAAGTTTTTGAGAAAGACTGCACCCCTATTAAGAACACATAGAGGCCAACAGCTTTTTAATAGTAAAAGGAAAACCCCTACAATTGAATTGCCAATGGGGTTTCCCAGCCTTCTGTAGCAGGCCCTGGTTGTCGTGGGGGATTTCAACTACCCTGGTATTTCCTGGAAGGCCTACTCAGCCAGCCATCCTCAGTCCAGGAGGTTCCTCCAGTGCATTGATGATAACTTTCTGATGCAAATGGTGGATGAGCCAACTAGGAGAGGAGCGCTGCTGGATCTTATCCTCACTAACAAGGAGGGTCTGGTTGAAGCAGTGAAGGTTGAGGGCAGCCTTGGTTGTAGTGACCATGAGATGGAGGATCTCATGTGGCAGGAACAGAATAGCTAGCAGAATTACAACCCTGGACTTCAGGAGGGCCAACTTTGGCCTTTTCAAGCAATTGCTAGGGGAAATCCCATGGGACAGGGTACTAGAAGGTAAGGGGGCCCAAGATAGTTGGTTAGCGTTCAAGGACTGCTTCTTCCGAGCTCAAGATCAGAGCATCCCAGCAGGTAGGAAGTCAAGGAAGGGTACCAGGAGAGCTGCATGGTTAAACAGGGAACTGCTGGGCAAACTCAAGTGGAAGAAGAGAGCTTACAGATCACGGAAGAAGGGGCTGGCCACTTGGGAGGAATATAAGTCTGCTGTCAGAGGATGTAGGGAGGCAACTAGGAAAGCTAAGGCCTCCTTGGAATTAAACCTTGCAAGAGAGGTCAAGGACAACAGAAAGGGCTTCTTCAAATACATGGCAGGTAAAGCCAACACTAGAGGCAATGTAGGCCCACTGATGAATGAGGTGGGGGCCCTGGAGACAGAGGATAAAAAGAAGGCGGAGTTACTGAATGCCTTCTTTGCCTCTGTCTATACTGCTGGAGGCTGTCCTGAGGAGCCCCGGACCCCTGAGGCCTCAGAGGAAGTCAGCATAGAGAAGAAGTCTGTCTTGGTTGATGAGGGCTGTGTCAGGGACCAATTAAGCACTCTGGACGTCCATAAATCCATGGGCCCTGATGGGATGCACCCGCGGGTGCTGAGGGAGCTGGCGGAAGTCATTGCTAGGCCACTCTCCATCATCTTTGCCAAGTAGTGGGGAACAGGAGAGGTGCCTGAGGACTGGAGGAAAGCGAATGTCACTCCAGTCTTCAAAAAGGGCAAGAAGGAGGACCCGGGTAACTATAGACCGGTCAGCCTCACCTCCATCCCCGGAAAGGTGATGGAACAACTTGTTCTTGGTGCTGTCTCTAGGCACATCAAGGACAGGGGGATCATTAGGGGCACTCAGCATGGCTTCACCAAGGGGAAGTCATGCTCAACCAACTTGATAGCCTTTTATGAGGACATAACCCAGTGGATAGATGATGGTAAAGCTGTGGATGTGGTCTATCTCGATTTCAGTAAAGCGTTTGACACGGTCTCCCACAGCATCCTCGCAGCTAAACTGAGGAAGTGTGATCTGGATGATCGGGTAGTGAGGTCGATTGTGAACTGGCTGAAGGAAAGAAGCCAGAGAGTGGTGGTCAATGGGACAGAGTCCAGTAGGAGGCCTGTGTCTAGTGGAGTCCCTCAAGGGTCGGTACTGGGACCAGTACTATTCAATATATTCATTAATGACTTGGATGAGGGAATAGAGTGCACTGTCAGCAAGTTCGCTGATGACACAAAACTGGGAGGAGTGGCTGACGCGCCGGAAGGCTGCGCAGCCATTCAGAGGGACCTGGACAGGCTGGAGAGTTGGGCGGGGAGAAATTTAATGAAATATAACAAGGGCAAGTGTAGAGTCCTGCATCTGGGCAAGAACAACCCCATGTACCAGTACAAGTTGGGGACAGAGCTGTTGGAGACCAGCGTAGGCGAAAGGGACTGGGGGGTCCTAGTGGACAGCAGGATGACCATGAGCCAGCAATGTGCCCTTGTGGCCAAGAAGGCCAATGGCATCCTGGGGTGTATTAGAAGGGGTGTGGTCAGCAGGTCAAGAGAGGTTCTCCTCCCCCTCTACTCTGCCCTGGTGAGGCCGCATCTGGAATATTGTGTCCAGTTCTGGGCCCCTCAGTTCAAGAAGGACAGGGAACTGCTAGAGAGAGTCCAGCGCAGAGCCACGAAGATGATTAAGGGAGTGGAACATCTCCCTTATGAGGAGAGGCTGAGGGAGCTGGGTCTCTTTAGCTTGGAGAAGAGGAGACTGAGGGGTGACCTCATTAATGTTTATAAATATGTAAAGGGCAAGTGTCATGAGGATGGAGCCAGGCTCTTCTCAGTGACATCCCTTGACAGGACAAGGGGCAATGGGTGCAAGCTGGAGCACAGGAGGTTCCACTTAAATTTGAGGAAAAACTTCTTTACAGTGAGGGTAACTGAACACTGGATCAGGCTGCCCAGAGAGGTTGTGGAGTCTGCTTCTCTGGAGACATTCAAAACCCACCTGAACGCGTTCCTGTGTGTCATGATCTAGGTAATCCTGCTCCGGCAGGTGGATTGGACTAGATGATCTTTCGAGGTCCCTTCCAATCCCTAACATTCTGTGATTCTGGGATTTTAATGTTAGGTGACAAGAACTGCAGCTCCACATAACTCTTGTATTAAAAAACAAACAAACCAACCAACCACCACACACAAAAGAAGAAACAATGAAAAAAACACCAAAAACCCACAAGAAAAACCCCAGATGAAAGATTCATAAGCTACAGCTACTGTATGTCCTCATGGCATCTTGGGATAACTCCAGAAAACTGAGTCTGAAGTAAAAAACTCTTCTTACAGAAAAGAGACAGGATCCTCATTGCTCGAAATTTTACTAATACAGAAATATGACCAAAATAGGAGTGCCAGACGCAAAAGCATAAATGATGCTCTTGGTTCATTACTCAAAACATTATCTTAGAGACACAATAAACCGAGGCAGAAAGCCTAAAAACTTTTAAGGTACTTGAATTTTGTTTATCATATTAAGAACACTATTCACTGGAATAAGGCACAAAATTCATCTGGCCAGCGTGTTTAAAAAAGCTATCTATATCCCTGAAAGGTTGCACAGCCTTATACTAATGTTATACAAATATTATAATAGAGTAAATAATAGATAAAAATATATAAAGAGTATATAATTAAAAAAATGGAAATCCAGCATTCTAGATCTTCCCTTGAATTCATGTTATCTGGCAACAGCTTTCTGCGGGAAGGAGGGAGGGCTCCCAGCTGCAGAGACAGGCTCAACAGACAAGAGAAGGGCATGGGGCACCACTCCCATAGCACCTCCAGTAATGCAACCCCAGAACAAAGATGGCCATGGTTCAGCATGTACTTCTGGCCTGAAGAAACCCCAGTCTGTCCTTGGGACAGCAGAGCACAGCACTCTACAAGGCATGTACCACAGAAGAATTCAAGTCCCTGTTCATTCTCATATTCACTTGCTAAATTAATCACATGGAAACATAACATTTCAAGTTGCATCCTTCATCCTCTGTTGAGGTCCCACTATCACTGTTCATTTTAAGGGGGAAAAAAATTGTAACACTCCCCTCTTACTGCAGTCTCATGTCTCACCAAACATTTTAGGCTATTGCTTGATGAACCATTCCAGGCACATGGCTGAATTAAAACAACCCATTTAGGAAAGGACAAGCTTCTATTTAGCACGAGGTATGGCTGAAACCACCAAATAAGTATTGATCACACTGTTAAATAAGAGCAGAGGTGCAGAATTTATTTTTCATTACTTCCATTTCTGAAGAAACTTTCAAAACACACAACAAAGTAAGTGCTTCCATGTGTGAATGTGTGTGTTTGTTTAGCAGAGTCCCCCCCAGCCCCAAGATCCTACCACCTTTTCTGGTGTAGGGAATAGATTAATGGTGTTGAGGGCAAATTGTCCTTTCACATGCCACAACACCTCTGAAAGCCTAAACAGATGAGAAATGGCTTTTAAATCCCTTATTTACATATTTTTCATTAAAAAAAAAAAGAGGAAAGAAAGAAAGAATTGTCCAAGACAATGGATTTTGGTGAAAGTTTTCACTCCCATGGCTCCGGGCAGGGTCACTCTTTCGGTGAGGAAGCACAGGAACAATCCCCTTGACTGATTCTATGGCTATTCTCAGCTAGAGGGAAAGTGTTTTCACAACTAGACACTTGAGAACATAACTTTCTCCACGTAGCTGAAATGATGAAAGTATTTGCTAATTTCTGCATGGATTAAACTATATTTAATTGCAGAGCTATCAATATTAAGACTTTCATTTACAGTTTAGACATCACAAAGGACAGCCAGCTTTGCAAGTCAGTCTAAATTCAACCTTGAAGGTGATGAAATAAAATAGAGGGACAGAAAAAGTTCCCATTACCAAAAAAATCATGAGGCTGGATAAAGAAAAAACTTTCTCCTTTATGCATGCATTTTCTCAGTCTTGATTGCTATGCTGGAAGAAAGAGGGGGAAAAAAAAGCCTGTGATGTTTTTGCTGTCATGCTTACACCCATTTGTCAGTCTTCCTCTTAAATGAACAACTTAATTACCCAGCTCTGTGATACTTGTGCCTACCAGGTGGAACGAGGAACTGACAGCACCTGACAGCACCGCCCGTGCCCACGACAGACTCACACTGGTCTTCCTTATTTTTCATTCTGCTATTGCACAATTCCTAGTCTGTGAAGTGTTGTAAAGTTACGACAAAGCTGTGAGTATCAGAGACCTTAGGCTAACTCCCCAGAACCATGTTAGAATATACACTCAAGAGTTTGCGTAAGGTTATGATAAATGGTTTTTCAGACACCAGGGAAATGTTTCCACTTATCTGATGCAAAAGTAATCATCCAACTGTTAGGCTAAAAGCTGCTAGTAAAGACCAGCAAAATTATCTTGGAGTAAAGTTCAGAAACAAGTGTTTCCCCAAATCCACAGCTGTACTTCTTCAGAGAGGAAGGGTACAACAAGCCTGTGACAAACATTACGGGTTTCCCAGAAGACACAATGAAGGCCACTTCTGAGAGACCATCTCAAGATAATGGAAACCAAAACTGAAGGGACTAGACAGTCCCTTCAACAGTGAGCACATTGGGATAACACACATCCTTGACTAAAACTGCAGTAATTTTGGTCACTACCACTATTTGTACAGCTTACCAACCACTAGAAGAAACCACAGGCAGGATACTGACGGGCCAAATTGCCTCTTGAAAATAGAGCTCCCTGAAGAAGCAACGTTGGCATTTCCGAACTAGTATACAGCTTACTGCTTCTAAAGTGACTGCAGGGAGAAAACTGACAAGTTTTTTATGAAGAAAGAATTCAAACAAACAAAAAACCCAAGAAAAAAACAAAAACAAGCCTGCTCTATGTTCCTGTTAACTGCTCAGACCAACAAGGGGCATGGAGAGACCATATTCTGCAGAAACACCCCAAAGTGAGACTCTGCAAGCTGCTGGGGTCGAGTATAGCTTTATACTGCATGAAGATTCTCTTTAACAGCAAGCAGTTCTCCAACTTCTTCAACCAAAATGCCTGTGAATTTTATAATAGCATTGTGGACTGCCTCTTAAAACAACATAATGAAATCTTGCAAACACTTATCTAATCTGAATCATTTGATTTTAAGCCTGACAGTCAGCTAAATCTATTTAAAGAGCATCTCTCACAGTAAAAAAGCAGCAGAAAGCCATTGGCTTTGAACTGCAGAAGGTTCAGTGATGGTGGAGGGCTGGAAATTTCTACCTACTCAAGCTTGAGGGGAACATCTCTGCTTCTTTCCAACTGCCTGCAGGTGCTTCTCCAGGGTTACAAAGTCTTAGCAGTCATTTCTGCAGTCCTTCCTGAAAGAAGGACATCAGCTGATAAACACCTGTCTTCTGTGCAAACCTATGACCAGACAGACTTTTGTTCAAAATAGTGGGAAAAGTACGTAATTTATCCCACAGAGCTACCAAGAGAGAGAAGAGTAGGGTAGCCGTGTCTAGATTTTCATAAAGCAGTTAAGAGGACTCAAAGTATCCAGCTGGCTCTCAAATAATTGGAAAAGATATTAAAACCCATCTAGTAGAGAGCTCTAATACAACATGACATACATTCAAAGGCAAATTACAATAAAAAAAAAATAAAAGAGCCAAACACACATCTCTAAATATCTAAAGCCAGCATTACAGCCTTTTCTGATCGAAAATAACTTAACCTGCAAGATGACCTAGAAGTTTCTGGAGGAAAGCATCTCTTGTTGGAGACTGCAATTTATAAGAGCACAGTGTGGGATAATTGAATAATAAAGGGCTTCTGTTCGAAGACAAACAATGAGAGAGATGAGGTCAGAACTAGAGATGTAAAGGCCACGTTATTTACTTTGTGTGGGGCTTATTGCCAAAACACACTTCACTCCCCAGATAAAACTTTCACCCATATCAAAAACATGGTATTAATAACCACTGATCTCATGCACCACGGTACTTTCAGCACACGCATTTGCTGTGGAGGTTACAGAGATGAAGGCAGACAAGCCCACAGCTTTGTGTCCTACTTCCAAAGTCCTTCGGAAGCAGCTGCCCCCACCTTTCTGTTACACAGCCCAAAGGATCTGTTATCTCAACTTTTCCCTGACAGTTGAAGAGAGAAGGAATATATATAAAATTAAGGAAGTCTGCCCAGCCTGAAGTAAATTCAAACCATTTCAAAGCAATCTGCACTCCCTTCAGATTTCCACTTCACAGTTGCCCAGCTCTTTAAGACTGCCGTACATGATAATAAAAGCCTGCATCTTGACACACTTGGATTTCCAAAGTGTTTATCCTAAAGTTTTGTATTACTTTCTACATGAAATCTAAGTTTATTCTCCCAAGCCTGTATTTAAAATACACCCTACCTACCCCTAGGCTTGGTGCTGGACATTTCACAAGGAAGAAGGGTGGGGTGAAACCAGCTTTTCATCCCACTCCATATGGAACTTGTGGAGTTTAGGCAAACAGGGAAAACACGGCAGCTTCAAATGTTATGCAAGTGCTCAAAAGCAGCTAAACATCACCAATCAATCCTGTGTAACACAGAAAATCACGACAAACAGGAACAGGGCAGCTGTCAACCATATGGTGAAATGGAAGGTTCTGGTTTGATTCTAGCGAACACACAGCCAGCTTCCTGCTGCCAGTTATTCCCTTTCCAAATCTTCACCTTGGCTCTCCAAAGGGGAGCTTCAAGATGAATTCAGTATTTGATTCAATCTCCAGATATAAACAAACGTTTTCATTGCAAAATTCTCTATTTTATAGCCATCAGCTATTGAAACAAGATTTCAAGGCCCTTCTTCCTGTGGCACCTTATTCAGAAGAAAATAATCTCACCTCTCTTCCAATAATACCACTTACCCAAGAAAACAAGTGTTTTCTACTTTGGCTTGCGAACTGCAGCCCAACAGTGACTAAAAAGTTCCTAGAAGCTTTCAAAAGTAGTCAGTAGTATTCAGCAACACAAGGCTTAATGACTGACAACTTTTTAAAACCTAAAATTCTGCTGCCATTCTCTTCCTGACCTTGCAGACTTTCACTGCTGAACAGCATCAAGAAATTTTGCAGAAAAATTCTTCCTCTGCTATAATAGCTACCTTGTTTTGAGTTCTCCTGTCAATCTTCGCATCCCTTTCCTTCCTTAAAACAGAAGTCAGTAGCAATCAACTCCCAAATCATATACTGTTCACATTACAGCACCACAAATGCCTCTGTTTCATTAAAATCTATTTCATTATATCTTGATTTCAGTAACGTTTGAAACAACTGAATGTGTTAACACACACACATCCACACAGAATAAAAACCACAGATAAGCAAGAAATGGATTTTGCAGGAAAACAAGCAAACAGAACTCCAGCACCATTAGTACTTCAGTTTCAAAGGAAAGACAACACAGACTAAGCAAAGGCAGCAACACATGGAGAATAGCAATAGAATTTGACCAAACAGACGGACAGCCTTTGGGCAGAAAAGTAGGTCTTTCCGGTGATGTGTTAAGAACCCCAAAGTCAAACACTGCAATGCACTCTTCTCTCCAGGTAGCTCTCAAGGGGAAGATGACACTCAGGGCAAAAACCAGTTTCCTCAACACAGGCACATAATGGACTTTTTGATACCGCTGGCTAGTGAAAACCTCCACACAGGGTGGGCAGACACAATTCCCACCTCTCTCGTGATCAACAGCTGGTGCCAGACAATGTATTTGATAGTACCATAGAATCATTTACTCCCTCCCTCTTTGCTCTTACCTCAGGATAGTATTTGGTATTAAAATAATAGTTATAGTTTATTCTCAAACTATTAATTCACTGTATTTTGTGTTTTATCTATACCACCATTACCACGTAGCAAGATGGCTTATAACACTCATGTTCTTGCCAGACTAGGAACATACCAAGGTGCAAAACTAAAGCAGTATAGAGGAACTCGCGCAAACAAAGCATAAGCAGAGAGAGTCAAGAAAGAGCAAGCAGCAGTTTAAGGTGCCTGTGCTGGGTCCCAGTATTAAATGCTTACATCATTTTTTCCTGCCTTGCTGAAACTGACAAGCAGAAGGAGTGCTGCTGCACCAGAGAACATTATATAGATTAATACTTCTACATAAAAATATAAACCCATACACCCAGCATCCACAACATGCTGATTATTCCTCTTTTTTTAAGCAGTCATCTGTGCTGTATAGCTATAAATAACACTCCAGCAGAATCACGAGTGTGCACACACATGCACAAGCACTTAATGATCTCAACTTGGGTTTAAGATCATTAGTATTTAGTTTTGGAGGAATAAGCATAACTAACAAGAACAGGGAGACTCATCTTTGCTTCATTTAGCTTTGTGTACAGAAGCATTTACCCACAAAACCCACTGAAGACTTTAGAACCTGAGCAGGAAAAACACTTGCATGTACCACAAGAAAAACCTTACTGAAATGAAACATCCTGTCTCCAACAGCACCTAATAGTATGGGAAGAGTAAAACAAACAAACAGGTTGGGGGAAACATACCATGATACCAGACACCTCACCAATAACCTGGAACAGACAAGGAGGGGGAGTAGAACTTAAAGCGTGATTTCTTGTTTTCTGTACAACTAGGAGACCAGCAGAAGAAAACATCTAATCAATGCATTTAGGGAAATTACAGAGGAAAAGACTCTCTGTGCAAGCTGATGAGGTGGGTTTTTTTCCTTTTTTAAATAGGAAGCAAATAGACATGACCAAGCCTCAAAACTTTACATCCCAAACTTGCACATGGTGCTCTTGTCTCCCACTAGCAAATAAAGCATTTGTAATATGCTGCCATGGCTTCCCTGGGGCTCCTGCACCCCAAGAGCAGGCCTGGCTGACTGGGCCGCTGCTGGCTGAGCCGACAGCCGTGGACATACCTCTCCTCAGCTGCAGCCCCAACCCACCACGCAATCTCAAAGTGGCCATTTTGCAGGGCTCTGCGTGTTTTAAAGAAGAGGATAATGACAACTGAACCCGCAACAGTCCTGAACTCACAGCTAAACATCAAATACAGGCAAGGTCATGTAATGATTCCTGCAAACACAGGAAAGGAGCCCTTGTGTAACAGGATATGCAGCTACCCCCGTTACCTGAAATTTTATTTTAATTGAGAAGCCCCTTACAAAGAGACAATTTATTCTGCTTAAATTCTCTGGGTATAAGACATTCTGAAAGACTTACTCGAATAAATATTTTTTATTCTAGTAGAACAAAAAACCCTGTTATCTTCTTACCAAGCAGTTGTAAAAAAAGTCTTTAAATCCAGTTCAACCTACTTCACTGTGTGAAATTTGGAGTAGATGGCTAAAACAGGCAAAAGGTACTTTTTTTGATTTTCGTATACGGTCTGTTTGTCAGAAATACATTTCAGAAACAAAAGCATTACGGAATACACATGGTATACACAGATGGAAGTTTCATGTGTGCAAAGCAGATTGTATCCTACAAACAAGTTTTCTGAAATACATATCTTTCACTTTATGTTAGAACTAAAAGTAAGGTGAAGCCATAGGATTTGCATATGAACTTCACAAAACTCTGGCCTCTTTGAATTCAAACTTTCAAGTTATGGTTCAAAGAGACTGTTTATGTAAGTCTTACCAGATACTACCATAAAGAACCACTTCCATGCTGATTTTAAAAACTTACACAAGACTTTCCTTACACATTTTAATATCTTAAAATCTTGGGATCTGCAGTGAAAAAAACTGCTGTTCATTCTATAAAATGCAGAAACAATGCTACAATTACCTTGTATCAAAACCAGGCTTATGGAGATGTTATTGTTCTCATTCAGAAAGGTTATTTAATTTTCACCAGAAAAGTACTGTGAAACTACCAAATGCAAAAGGGATTATTTTGTGTCCTGCTGTGGCCTGGAGAGATCCACAAAGCATGAAAGAGACTCTTGTTAAGTACAAGTAGGCTCTGTCCTAATGGGTCACAGAAGCTGTGCAAACGCGGTATAATACAAGCTGAACAGACCAGTTGGGTGTTGGGTTAACAACGTGTGTCTGGCAGAAACGACATACCCTTCCAACAGTGACTCCCAGGAGTGCTGCAAAGTTAAGCACAAAGGATTACACAGCTTCTGGCTTAGTCCAGCCAGAACATATGGAATTTACAAAGCACAGCATCCTAAACTGGTATGTTATATTCTGTGTACTCGGTTTATCTTTTTTTTCCCCCCTGTAGAGAGAAGGACCTAGTCTAAATTGTTGTGTCTCATCCCTTCAAGCAGGGTGCCTCAGGGTGCGGGGCTGGGGCGGAAGCACAGAGAAGCTTTGGGGAGAGGGCTCGGGCAAGAGACAGAGAGGCTCTAGGGGCTCTTCTGCTCCATCGCACGCAGCAGGGGATGGGGATGTAACTGGGTTTCAGGATGATTGCTTATGTAAGTATTTGCTTTCTTGCTTCTAATTACGTGTGTGATCCTTTACAAGTGTGGCCATGCCATGGAGCACCCTTGGGGGCAGGGGTAAAGCCCCATCCTGCCCTGTCCCCCTTGGGGAGGTACCAAGGGTGTTCAAAGGAGAGGGCTCCAGGGGCTGCACGGTATGGCTGGCCTTAGGCATGGCACAAAATTTCTGATAGACATTTGGGGCCGCTCAGTGACTGACAGGCTGGGAAGCAGAGACATAGTGAGCAACAGGAAAGTTGCACACAAGCATATTTCCGTTTTGTTTTCCCTAGTTCTTTGGAATTTTCTCTTTTAAAAAGGCAAAATTTCTAGTACTTATTTAAATAAAATTTGACTTTTTTGATGTTAAAATCCTTTCTGTCTTTTGGGGGTTCACCACAGGAGAAGGGTTAGACACATTCACCTCAAACCTGTGGAGGACTCCATATCTTGCTATGGCAACCCAAGATGGTCTCCGATGCTTCCTTCTTCCCACAGCCCCCAGTCCAGATCACACGGCCGCCTCCACACCAGCACCACCTGGAGCTGGTCACAGGACAGAGCCTTCACCTTCCAGTTGCACAGCAGTCACATGCCACATGCTGCCCACACCTCCTCTTGCCAAATCCTGTTCAGACAAGACCTGTTGACACTGCTCCAGGCCCATGTCTCCGAGCACTGTAACGCTGTACAATATAACTTGTTTTACCCAGAATTCCCTAGACAGTGTGCTGGCAACACAAAAAGCTGCTGCAGGGACAACTCTTGCATTTGACAGAAGAGGGTCTAAGAAAAATCAGCACCTTGGTACAGAAACAGATGCAGATCCAGAACACCAGCAAGGCAATAAAAGGACAAAACCAAACATTGTCCTGTTTAAAAGTTCTCTCCCTCAGAATAACCATCCTTCAAGGAATGATCACCTGACATCTGGGAAAGCAACATCTGTAAAAGCTATCCTTATCAAGAAGGGTTACCATACCATGATGGTATTTTCAGTCACCTCATTACACCACAATAAATGCTTTGTTGAGAAATCAATTACAAAATTTTCATTCAATACTAGAAGAAAGCATTCAGACACACTGTAGCTATTATTATTATCCATTGCTTAACCAGCATTACAACATATAACACTTCCTTATACACACCTGTAAGGGAGACAGGAAAAAATAAGAATATTCTATCCAGATTAAGAGTCTATGCATCCTTCCTCTGTGATTAAGAAAATAAATCACACACGTGTGTGTGTGCACATGTGCAACCAAGCAGCTAACCTGGAAAAATCTTACATTTCTGGTCAATTGGGACTGAAGTCACTCCATTTGAAGCTAAACTGATCTGAGCTTGAGCCAAAATGCGTGGTGTTAGATGTATTTTCTTTGCTAGACTAGAAGGAAATTTTTCTTTTTAGCATTCTCATTTTTTCCCAGTCGCCCCAAGTTCTCCAATTCCAATATAGTCTAGTGACCCAGCTACTCACCAATTAGGACAGCAATAGTAACGCACATCCTCTTGTCGAATCAAATACATTAGAAACCTGGAGAAAACTTGTGGAATTTCATACATATTAATACATCAGTTTAAAAGATTATTATTATGATCCAAAACATCAGAACCTGAAAAGATGCAACTGGAGAATGGATGAAAGTACATGGCTGTGACACACTGTTCTTTGGGAGTAGTAATCTTGTCTCGCAGCTTACATCCGTGACGACTCCCAGGAGAAACAGCAACTGATTAACATCACTTAGCTCTTGGCAGAGTTGAAAACTGTGTTGTACTGCAAAACCTTCCTACAAACGCATTTGATCCAGCTCTCCTCATCTTGCTTCTTGATTACTAGAAAAACTCTTTTTCTTGAATAAAATTATATAAATATATTTATACCTATTCAGAAGGATAGTAGAAGCATAATTTTCTCTGACACATTTTATTGACTATATCCCACTATTCCCCCTTCCTGTGGTACATCAGTCTCCCTGCATTCACTTCTAAGGGCCCTTGCATCTATCATAATATGGACTTTCACATTTTTAAGTGCATTATTAAATCCTGCCCCAAAAGCTGATGGTGCCAGCCTTCACCAGCCAGTTGTCACTTTATAAAGCAAGTGCTTCTGTTTTCTCTCCCTCAGAGACGATGGAAACACACCAAAAACATCTACGAAACTATCTGGTTATCCTCCAAATCACTCCTTTCCTGCCAAGCACAGAGAAGCTCAGCAGCGAGGCAGCAGGTGTGCCAAAACCATTGTTCATCGTGACAGCCACCACAGTCTGCTTCCTTCGCTTCTCTGGCTGTTTGTCATGTTTCTTTGCCCTTAGATGGGGAACACTCTAACCCGGAATCAGCCTGTTTGGGATTTTAAGACACCTAAAACACTGAGGTTACTGACTGTAACCTACAGGCGTAACTACATTAAAAATGAACATAAACCCCTGTATATCCACCACGACGCATCTCCATTCATCAAAGAAAAGCAAGAGGTTTCTTCAATTGCCAGTTTAAAAAAAAAAAAAAAAAACAAACCTAAAACATTCTAAGGCTTCTCTAACTCCCACCAAGTACCATGAATCAGAAGAAGGACCCATCACCTCAGACAGGGGATGTCTGAGAGTGACCTTTTTATATGGAAAAATGAACCCAAAATCTCAGGGCCACCAAAGAAGGGAGGAGGGCACCACCCCCACCCCCCACCCCCCACCCCAGTGCTCCGGGGCAGTCAGTTAACACCTCAGCCCTTTGGCTCACAGGAGCCAATTCAGCTCACAAAATCATCACTTTTGGGGGATGGGAAGAGAGCAGGAGAGAGGCTTGCTTTATTTCTTACTGGTTTAGTGAGCTGAATCAACTCATCAAGAAGTTAGAGCCAGGGCAAGGAGAGCGGGACTTCCTCTTCCAGGTGTGGATCAGCTGAGCCCTGCCTCAGCAGACTATGATCAATATCTCAGGCAGCCTAAAACACACGGCAATTACAAAGAACTTATTCCTTAAAAAAAAAAAAAAAAAAAAAAGGAATGCGTTTGAACAGGCAGAATGTGTTTATTATATTGAATGATGAGCAGTGGAAATGGTACATAGATTATTTCCCACCCCCTCCCCGGTGACAAACTCTAGAACCAGATTCATCATTTTGTGGAATTAAAACCTGTGCTTAGTATCACCAAATGTATGAAAATAGTTTGTGTTTCTTCAAATCTACAAATTTAAACAAAGATGTACTTTATGCTAAGCTGAAGCAGTGAGAATTACGGAATAGTAGTGGTAGGATTCCAAAATTCACAGAATAATTACTGTTTATTTTGGAAACAAGACACTTTACAGAAGGCAGGGGATCAAGAAACCAGCCAAAGCAAGTTGACTTCCACAAATCAACACATTAAAATAATAAATTAAAAAATAATAAAAACCTCTACACATATTTAATACCTCATTTCATTATCAACTTTCTAACACAGAATTCAACAAGTAGGAGGGAAGCAAAATTTCATCTAAATTATCAAAAAAAGCAGTTCTGAGAGCTTCTGACTCGGTAATAGTTACACTGTAAAGTAAAAAGGATGGGAAATGAACCACCAACATCCCTTCCAGCTGTGACAAACGTTAATCACAGAATCACAGAATCACAGAATGTTAGGGATTGGAAGGGACCTCGAAAGATCATCTAGTCCAATCCCCCTGCCGGGGCAGGATTGCCTAGACCATATCACACAGGAACGCGTCCAGGCGGGTTTTGAATGTCTCCAGAGAAGGAGACTCCACAACCTCTCTGGGCAGCCTGTTCCAGTGTTCAGTCACCCTTACAGTAAAGAAGTTTTTCCTCAAATTTAAGTGGAACCTCCTGTGCTCCAGCTTGCACCCATTGCCCCTTGTCCTGTCAAGGGATGTCACTGAGAAGAGCCTGGCTCCATCCTCTTGACACTTGCCCTTTACATATTTATAAACATTAATGAGGTCACCCCTCAGTCTCCTCTTCTCTAAGCTAAAGAGACCCAGCTCCCTCAGCCTCTCCTCATAAGGGAGATGTTCCACTCCCTTAATCATCTTCGTGGCTCTGCGCTGGACTCTCTCTAGCAGTTCCCTGTCCTTCTTGAACTGAGGGGCCCAGAACTGGACACAATACTCCAGATGCGGCCTCACCAGGGCAGAGTAGAGGGGGAGGAGAACCTCTCTTGACCTGCTGACCACACCCCTTCTAATACACCCCAGGATGCCATTGGCCTTCTTGGCCACAAGGGCACACTGCTGGCTCATGGTCATCCTGTTGTCCACTAGGACCCCCAGGTCCCTTTCCCCTACGCTGCTCTCCAACAGCTCTGTCCCCAACTTGTACTGGTACATGGGGTTGTTCTTGCCCAGATGCAGGACTCTACACTTGCCCTTGTTATATTTCATTAAATTTCTCCCCGCCCAACTCTCCAGCCTGTCCAGGTCTCTCTGAATGGCTGCGCAGCCTTCCGGTGTGTCAGCCACTCCTCCCAGTTTGGTGTCATCAGCGAACTTGCTGACAGCGCACTCTAATCCCTCATCCAAGTCATTAATGAATATATTGAATAGAACTGGTCCCAGAACCGACCCTTGCGGAACTCCGCTAGACACAGACCTCCAACTGGACTCTGTCCCGCTGACCACTACTCTCTGGCTTCTTTCCTTCAGCCAGTTTACAATCCACCTCACTGCCCGATCATCCAGATCACACTTCCTCAGTTTAGCTGCGAGGATGCTGTGGGAGACCGTGTCAAACGCTTTACTGAAATCGAGATAGACCACATCCACAGCTTTACCATCATCTATCCACCGGGTAACATCCTCATAAAAGGCTATCAAGTTGGTTGAGCATGACTTCCCCTTGGTGAAGCCATGCTGAGTGCCCCTAATGATCCCCCTATCCTTGATGTGCCTAGAGACAGCACCAAGAACAAGTTGCTCCATCACCTTTCCGGGGATGGAGGTGAGGCTGACCGGTCTATAGTTCCCCGGGTCCTCCTTCCTGCCCTTTTTGAAGACTGGAGTGACGTTCGCTTTCCTCCAGTCCTCAGGCACCTCTCCCGTTGCCCACGACTTAGCAAAGATGATGGAGAGTGGCCTAGCAATGACTTCCGCCAGCTCCCTCAGCACCCGCGGATGCATCCCATCAGGGCCCATGGATTTATGGACATCCAGGTTGCTTAATTGGTCCCTGACCCAGCCCTCATCAACCAAGACAGATTCCTTCTCTATCCTGACTTCTTCTGAGGCCGCAGGGGTCCGGGGCTCCTCAGTACAGCCTCCAACAGTATAGACAGAGGCAAAGAAGGCATTCAGTAACTCCGCCTTCTTTTTATCCTCTGTCTCCAGGACCCCCACCTCATTCACCAGTGGGCCTACATTGCCTCTAGTGTTGGCTTTACCTGCCATGTATTTGAAGAAGCCCTTTCTGTTGTCCTTGACCTCTCTTGCAAGGTTTAATTCCAAGGAGGCCTTAGCTTTCCTAGTTGCCTCCCTACATCCTCTGACAGCAGACTTATATTCCTCCCAAGTGGCCAGCCCCTCCTTCCACGATCTGTACACCTTCTTCTTCCACTTGAGTTTGCCCAGCAGTTCCCTGTTCAACCATGCAGCTCTCCTGGTACCCTTCCTTGACTTCCTACCTGTTGGGATGCTCTGATCTTGAGCTCGGAAGAAGCAGTCCTTGAACGCTAACCAACTATCTTGGGCCCCCTTACCTTCTAGTACCCTGTCCCATGGGATTTCCCCTAGCAATTGCTTGAAAAGGCCAAAGTTGGCCCTCCTGAAGTTCAGGGTTGTGATTCTGCTAGCTATTCTGTTCCTGCCACATGAGATCCTGAACTCTACCATCTCATGGTCACTACAACCAAGACTGCCCTCAACCTTCACCTCTTCAACCAGACCCTCCTTGTTAGTGAGGATAAGATCCAGCAGCGCTCCTCTCCTAGTTGGCTCATCCACCATTTGCATCAGAAAGTTATCATCAATGCACTGGAGGAACCTCCTGGACTGAGGATGGCTGGCTGAGTAGGCCTCCCAGCAAATATCAGGGTAGTTGAAATCCCCCACAACAACCAGGCCCTGTAATTGCGAGACTGCTCTCAGCTGCCTGTAGAAGGCCTCATCACCCTCCTCATCCTGATCCGGTGGCCTGTAATAGACACCCACAACAGTATCACCCCTGCCCGCCTGCCCCTTAAGGGTGAGAAGGGTTAAGGTGAGAAGAGATTCTGACTGCCTTCATCTTCAAATTTATCATGGATACCATTAGTCAGAAGAAGACACGGTGTGGTGGACCAGAGGCAGCTTATGGCTTAGGAAGTGCCTTTCACTCAGGTAGCAGAACATAAATAAAATGTACATGTATGAACAGCATTAGACAGCTGACTAGAATATTGAAAAGCAAACTATTAACAAACTGAAGCAATACTCTTTCTTTGCATCTTAGAAACAAATACAATGCACACTGAAAAGCAATATTTTCTACCTTTCAGTACCTTATACAAGAGAGAATTCCTGTGACAACTTGGATTCAATCAAAAAACCAGTCGTGTCACAGCAGCGGTGACACTGAAATAAAACAACAGATGTAAAAATCAGAAAGACCTACCTTCAGAAGCCACATTCTATTGCGTGAGCTCCATACTAGTATTGCAACAAAAGCTGGAGATCAGAGCGGGCTGGGAAAACCCTCAGAGGACTCACTGCTAGAGTAACTGCTCTGAGTAATACTTGCATGGAAAAATTATTTAAGGGAGGAAGAAAGAGCCAGAATAGCGTGGGAAGGGACAACCTTACATTTCAAACAATAGGAAGCTGTTAAAAAAACAAGGGCCTTCCACAGCACAGGAAAGTCTCATTTGAAAAGCGTTGCCCTCGCTGCCACCTACCAGGCAGGCGGCTCTGACAACAGAGATAAGGCCCCGCTCACCGACAATTCCCTTCAGAAACAGGGCCAGGCAAGAGGGAGGAAGGTTTTCCAAACCCTTTGATAAAAGAGACCACATTGGAGGCAGAGGAGGGGGCTGTAAGGGATGACTTCATTTTACAGCAGCAGCCTGTGCAAGGCAGGGCTCCTCTCAACACGACAAGGGAACTGGTAAGGTTTCTGCAAACTGTTTAGTTAAACATGAAGGATGTTTTCTCATAGGAGAGGTTGATAACCACGAGCGACATGTAGCCATTTAACAGAAAAATGCAAAGGACTCCAAAGATGGCTTCAGAGCCCCATGGTTGCAATGCAAATGTAAAAGCCTTTTTTCAAAGAACAATTATTGCAGGACAATTCCTGGAACCATCCCCTGTCCTTCAAAGCCAGTGATACTGATCAAGCAAAAAAGCAGCTTGTTCAGAAAAACAGCTTCCTACCCCCAAAACCTCCCATAAACTCAGTTATTTAAGCTCAGAAGCAGAATTACCACGATTATTCCCAGACTCTCTTACAGTACAGCTCTAGGACACTGGTGACATCCGCATTCAGCATCAATTTGTTCTAACATGGTCACATTCATAGCACAGACAGGGAGAGTTACTGTATATCCAAGACCAAAATAACTTTAAAGAAAACTTTGGTTATGTTACAAAAAACAATGCACGCCTTTATCTTTCTGTCCTAGCACAATACAATACTAACAAACAGAATCAGACTGAAATATAACAACATTTTGGACCACACAAGGTATTGAAGATACTATCCCCACGGGGACCATTTACCTAATAGAAACAAACAATGCAAAAAGGAAGCAGTTGGAACACAATTAAATCGGTTTGCCTTAAGAACAATCCCGTCTCGCAGGATAGAAGGTGCTCAGCCAAGTTTTAAGTATGTCTTTCCATAATGATAGAGTTTTGGTGAGACAAAAATAGGAGTTAGAACAAGAAAGGAAAAAAAATATAGCAAAGGCACAATACTCTAAGCAGTGTTTTACCTCATGATGCTTCTACATACATTTTTTTTTTTTTTGCTATTTAGATTTATGCGTGCAAATTTCAAATAAAATAATTTTCTGAAGTGTACTAGTAGTGGCATAATTGTGAACAACAAACAGTACAATGTTCAGTAACCACGCTGGGCTCAAAACCTGTTCCACAGCTGTGTGGTTAAAACAGCACGTTAACTCTGTAGCACTCATTCCTCAAACAGCTTGTTTCAAGGAAGCCAAACCACTTAAAAGCACAGTTTGCAATACCAACACAGACCTTTCCCAGGTAAAAGCAATATGCCAATCCTCATTTGTATCATACAGAAAGAGTGACTGAGTCTTCCAGGTGCCTTGCACCATTACTTGCATCTGCAGGTTTCCTTTAAAATATCCGTACAAGTCTTACCAAGAGTTAGCAAGTCCATTTGTTCAAGTGGCATTACATCCATGGCTCAATGACCTGAGGTTGGCAAGCACCCTTGCAGAGAAAACACTAGTCTCTATGCTCCCTTTCTCCTCCTCCTTCCAAAGGACGAAGCATTCACCTTTCCTCCTCAGACACAAAGACCACATAGATGCTCCTGTGACTCCACTGATTTCCTTGCTGAGGCGGGTGTGGGCCAACGCTCACAAAATGGCAGGAGCACCTAAATCAGCAACACCAAGAGTTTTGTAGTACTGATGTTTACAAATTCTTACTTACTTCAGCCTCAGTTTCCAACATTTCAGAACTCTTTCTCAGCTTTTTGCTAAAATGCTTCAGGTGACCACGCGTACTTGGGTAACTGCTAGAATTATGGATCAAATTGTGGACATTTTCAAGTACCTGTTTTGACACCATTTTATGCAGTCCCTCAGCACATGGAGAGCTGAGACTAACAGTTACCTGCCTAAAAAATATTCGGTTCTTCAATACTTCAGCGCATGAAGAAAGCATGAAAATGATTTCTAGAAGCTCTCCTTAAAGCAAGATCAGTTCTGCTCCATAACACCTAAAATTAAAACTTTTTAAAATCATACAGCAGCAAAGGACATGTAAGGGTTTTACCACTAAAACAAATCCCTCTGGACCAGACAGAAAAATAAGATTTCATTCCCCACTGCTGATGGTCAAACAGTTCAGAGAGCAACTGGAGCTCCATGCCCTGAACAGAAGCAAAGGGACACATCCCCAGCCAAAGCACAACAGCACTGCTGTGCTTACAAAAAGAGAGCTTTGCCAAACACACCAGCTAAGCATCCAACTCACTGCCCCCAAAATAAGAAAGAATTCAGAGCAATTACCACATTTCTGCACAGAACAGGAAGAAAGAAGAAAGAAAAAGAGCATTTCCACTCTTCTAACATTTCACCTAAATTAGGACAGCGCAGCAACCCTCAAACAGCTCTGGTCAAGTACTGCAGCCCCCAGGGCTACTAGGGCCTGATAGCAAAGCTAGCAATTACACAGCCATCCACACAGCTGCCTCAGACTGAAATGAGGCAGGAAAACCAGGCAAGATGAAGCAACAGAAACAAGCCTGGAATCTCTCTCTCTCTCTTCCTTGATTTTCTGCTTTGGTTCAGATATCAGCAATATGAGAAGCAAACGTATTTGTAGACAACCCTATCTATTAGAAGCACGTATGCCTACAGCATATGTTCACAGTTGGCAAGATAGACTGTCTAAGAAAATGACAAAATAATAAGTTAAAAAATTTTTTGAAGAAACAATGTATAGATGACAGAGAGCTGCAATAACCATTCTTTCAATACTGAAAATAGTCCTTTTCCCAGCGTCTGCAGAGTCATATGCTTTCAGCTTCCTTCTGCCATTGCAGATCATGTAGCTTCCTACCCAGCAAAGGCTATGCTAGCCCTTCCCTTCACCTTTGAATAATTTTCCACCACAGCACTCCTACTCACAGAGCTGTAAATGTCAGCACATTTAGTACAGTTTAAATATCATAAGTTTGTCTACATGGAGAGGCTTGTCAGGAATAAGTGCTATGTGGTGAAGATGTAGTTTCTTGACTGTCTTCAAGAAAGAAACTGTTTGCAGAAATTCCTGCTCAACTTTCACAGATCACTTGTTCCTGTTCTCATCCGAGGCTCTGTTCTGCAGATGGCATCCTGTGTAGGACCACATTACAAATCGCATTGTGAAAACAACATTAAAAATAACCAGGAAATAAAAGTATGAAGGGGGCTATTTTTATAATTTCAGTTATTCAGAATACAGAGCGGTCCTGCAGTAAGCAGTTTTAACTGACACACACAGACCAGCAAATTACAAGGGGTACAGGAGCAGAGAAATAGTAGTTACGGCAGCTTCCTCTATGAGCTTTGCCACCAAAGCCAAGAGACCATGTATCACAGAATCACAGAATCAATCAGGTTGGAAGAAACCTCAGGGATCATCGAGTCCAACCGTTGCCCTGACACCACCATGTCAACTAGACCATGGCACGAAGTGCCATGTCCAGTCTTTTCTTAAACACATGCAGAGATGGTGACTCCACCACCTCCCTGGGCAGCCCATTCCAATGTCTAATAACCATTTCTGAAAAGAAATTCTTCCTAATGTCCAACATGAACCTCCCCTGGCGAAGCTTGAGGCTGTGTCCTCTTGTCCTATCGCTAGTTGCCCGGGAGAAGAGGCCAACTCCCACTTCACTACAACCTCCCTTCAGGTAGTTGTAGACTGCAATAAGGTCACCTCGGAGCCTCCTCTTCTCCAGGCTAAACAACCCCAGTTCCCTCAGCCGTTCCTCGTAGGTCAGACCCTCCAGACCCTTCACCAGCTTGGTCACCCTCCTCTGGACTCGCTCCAACACCTCAACATCTTTCTTGAAGTGCGGGGCCCAGAACTGAACACAGTACTCAAGGTGCAGCCTCACAAGTGCCGAGTACAGAGGGACGATCACTTCCCTAGACCGGCTGGCTACACTCTTCCTAATAGAGGCCAGGATGCCATTGGCCTTCTTGGCCACCTGGGCACACTGCTGGCTCATGTTTAGCCAGCTGTCGATCAGCACCCCCAGGTCTCTTTCTGCCGGGCCGCTTTCTAACCACTCTTCCCCGAGCCTGTAGCGCTGCATGGGGTTGTTGTGGCTGAAGTGTAAGACCTGGCACTTGTTCTTGTTGAACCTCATGCCGTTGGTCTCAGCCCATCTATCTAACCTGTCCAAATCCCTCTGTAGGGCCTTCCTACCCTCCAGCAGATCGACACTCCCACCCAGCTTGGTGTCATCTGCAAATTTACTGAGGGTGCACTCAATCCCTACGTCTAGATCATCTATGAAGATACTGAACAGCACCGGCCCCAGAACTGAGCCCTGGGGAACACCGCTAGTGACTGGCCGCCAGTTGCACTTTGCCCCATTCACCACCACTCTCTGGGCTCGGCCATCCAGCCAGTTTTTAACCCATTGAAGAGTCCACCCATCCAAGCCCCGGGCAGCCAGTTTGTCCAGGAGGATGCTGTGGGAGACAGTGTCAATGCCTTACTGAAGTCTAGATAGACTACATCCACAGCCCTGCCCTCATCTACTAAGCGGGTCACTTGGTCATAGAAGGAGACCAGGCTGGTCGAGCAGGACCTGCCTTTCACGAATCCATGTTGGCTGGCCCCGATGCCCCGATCGTCCTGCATGTGCCGTGTAATGGCACTCAGGATGATCTGTTCCATCACCTTGCCTGGCACTGAGGTCAGGCTGACAGGCCTATAGTTCCCTGGATCGTCCTTCCGACCCTTCTTGTAGATGGGCGTTACGTTTGCTAATTTCCAGTCAGCTGGAACTTCTCCAGTTAACCAGGACTGCCGGTAGATAATCGAGAGTGGTTTGGCAAGTTCATTTGCCAGTTCCTTCATTACTCTAGGGTGAATCCCATCCAGGCCCATAGCCTTGTGGGTGTCCAACTGGCACAGCAGGTCACTAACCGTCTCCTCCTGGATCATGGGAGGTTCACACAGCCCCCCGTCCCTAACTTCAGGCTCTGGGGGCCGAGTGTCCTGAGGACAACCGGTCTTGACATTAAAGACCGAGGCAAAGAAGGCATTGAGCACCTCTGCCTTTTCCTTACCCCCTGACACTACACTACCCTCCTCATTCAGCAAGTGGTGGAGGCTCTCCTTGACCCTCCTTTTGCTGTTGATGTATTTGTAAAAGCTTTTTTTGTTGTCTTGGACTGTAGCAGCCAAATCGAGCTCTAATTGAGCTTTGGCCCTTCTAATCTTCTCCCTACACGACCTGGCCACGTCCCTATAGACCTCCCAAGTTACCCGACCCTTCTTCCAAAGCAAGTAGGCTCTCTTTTTTTCCTTAAGTTCTAGTCTAAGTTCCCTGTTTAACCAGGCCGGTCTTTTTCCCCGACGGCTTGCCTTCCTACAGACTGGGACAGCCTGCTCCTGAATATTTAGCAATTCCCTTTTGAAGCATGTCCAGCCTTCCTGGACTCCTTTGCCCTCCAGGACAGATTCCCAAGGGACTCGGTCCACCAGCCTCTTAAACAGGCTAAAGTCAGCCCGCCGGAAATCTAAGGCAGAAGTTCTACTCTTGCCCCTCCTTACTTCCCCCACTATCGAAAACTCTAACATTTCGCGGTCGCTACTCCCAAGACGGCCACCGACCCTCACATCTCCCACTAGTCCTTCTCTGTTCACAAACAACAGGTCAAGCAGGGCCCCTCCTCTAGTGGGCTCATTTACCACTTGCATCATGTAGATGCACTAATTCCTTGCACGGGTAACTTGAGTGTATTTTATGATACAGCTATGCCAACCTGACAGCTGCTACCAGGGTGGATCCATTCACCACCACGTGCGCCTTTTGCTCCCCTTAAGCTAACACTGGGCAGTCTGCAAAATGAGCTAGTATAGGGCGGTAAGTCAGCAAAAAACAACTCTACCAATGGAAATAAAAATGATAGGTTTTCCTCATCAGCTAGCTCACTCAGGATTCAGAAAAGCAGGCCTGGTGAGCAAAGCTTCTTGACAGTGGCCTGAGGTTAGATTCTCTTATCCAGATAACAAAGCTGCCCCTCCATCTGCAGTCAGACGCCTGTGTAGCAACCAGTAACACAGACTAAAGGTGTGGTTTCATTTAACTGTGGGAAACACCAGACCGTGTCAGTCTGTTTACTTTCCCTAGCCTCACACTCCCACTGCTTCCGAGTATTGCGTTGGGTTGCAAGCCAGTTACACAAACCACTTCAATGGAGAGCAGACACGCCACACGGCCGAGCAAGAAGAGAGCAGAAGCACCCAGCCGAGACCCAGCAACTCGCCCAGCCCTTTCCTGAAGCAGCCACAGTGAAACTGCATTAGGTTAACACCACACTGCACTCCAGGAAAGATCAGTTCAAAACAACTGCTGCCAGTTAAAACCCCTGGTTAATCTTTTCTTGCCTCTTTGTTTTAAGTAACTGCATTCTTCTAGGACAGTGGTTTTTAGTTTACAGTATGCGTCCCCTGGACTTTTAAGAAGTCTGAAAACAGATGTTTGCCCCTTCATTGAAAACCTTTGAGGTCAAAAAAGTTAATTCTGTGAAGTGGATACAGTGACCATCAACAATTTTTGTTTTGGAGGGTGGAGAGGGCAAGTTGAAGAAGAGCAGCTCACGTTTCCACATCAGCAGAGCATTTTTCAAGAGGAGAGAAAATAGACAACAAATAAAAACAGTCTAACAAACTTCAGGGCAATGTGTTCAAACACTGGGCAAATACATATGCTGTACTCAGTTGACCTTCTCCACATGGCAAGGCAATTGTTTAAATACTGTCTGTGAGGGGGAAAGCACAGCAAAATCTTCATTTTACTTTGTCGACACAGCTTGCTTTGGTAGGATGGACACAGTCTTAAAGCTGAATGGACCCATATCATGAAAACTGATAAAAATCAATACTGCTTTCTCCCTTACCATGTGAACTATTCTTTTTTTAAAATCAGGTTACCTAGAGCTATTCAAGTAGCTGGTAAATTATAAGAGAAGCAAAAAGGGTTTTTTTGCCATTTCTCAATATTTCTAAAGAATGACGAAACATAGTGTTGTTTTGGTAGTTATCAACAGAGAACCAGAAATACTTTTCAAGACTATTCAGAGACTGGCTAATATGAGGGCAGAGTTTTTATGCCCTCCACTTTCCTTCAGCCTCCCAGCTGCTCATTCTGATCCTTGTGCAACTCTTTCCAATATGGCAACACAAGCATTCATGTGGCCACAGAGACAACGAGGGTAAACAGCGACCGGGTGGAAACAGAGGCCAGGGTAGTTTGAAGTCAGATCTGTTCCTCAATGTTCCCTAGAGAGCCCCAAAAGTATTTGTTGTGTACGGTGGCTCAGCATGGTAGTACCAGTTAAATTATTTAAGAAGCTGTGGCCTGTAGTCTAAACCAAAATCTAAACTAGCTTTAAAAATAAGCTTAGGAGCAATGAAGTGGAAAGGATTCCTTCATATATAAAGTCCAGTCCTTGGCTATCAAAAGCATTAGCTGTGATTCTGTGATTATCGTCATAATTCCATTTCCAAACCTTATGGTTTCACAAATGAATCTGGCCCATTTACAACTTTAAGAGTAAAAAGTTTGTATATACAAACAGTTTGTATACATGCTCAATATTTTCCACTTCACTGAAAAAAGCTGTCTTCTTGCTTATGTGCATGTACTATAAGGCAGAGTGCTCCCCACTGAAACCAGTCTTCCATTTGGCAGATGGCTCAAAACAAAAAAAGAAATACTAAGAGAAAAAGAAAGCACTAGTAACCTGAGCACATCATTATGAACATATCCTGCTAGCAGTTTGACTTTTCACATCTAGGAACTCTAATTCAGTGCTTCAAACTAGTTTTACCTGCAGCACTAGGAGGTTTGGGAGTCTACAGAACAGCCAGGGTTTAAAGGTTACCAAACACAAGCAGGAACCAAAATACCACTCTTTACCAAAGAGGTACTCCCACAAATACCACAAATAACTGCATATCTTGTTGCCACTACACTCCTAAAACCAAAACAAAACCAAGAAAAGGAATTCTATTGCATACTTATTCCCAGCGACTGCAAAACCCAGTGCACTGCATTTAATCCATCCTGCTTTCTGTGACTTCCACCTCAATACGTGGACCAGAGCTAAAGGAATGTTTTATAAATATCCTATCAAAAAGAGATGGTAAAAGGTCTTCTTGACTACAAGTAACAGACAAGGTTATAGATGCCTGTTAATCAAACAAAGCACTAAATTAAATTTATTGGTCAAAGCACAAGCACATTCTTTGAATGAGTGTGATGCCATGCTGTGTCCAAAGCCACAGACAAGTCTCCTGTCACCTGTGCAGGTGGGACAGACACACACACAGTTTTATCCTCTAAAAGGCATGGCACAAAATTTGTCTCTCTGTAGGAAAAATAATTTCCTATGATTTAAATATGACCCTGACACGTTCAGGAATTAATTTACAGTTTGACTAAGTTGGGAATCAGAAAATAACTTTTCCAATGTAAAGCACACACATGGCATTAGACCAGCGTAACTGGAATGACAAATCCATATCCACTTTTCCCAGCATCACCAAGAACTTAAATAATTTTGTGACCCTAAATTATGGCACCCAACCTGTAAACCTTGATACACCAGGATCTTAGCAATGCTGTGGTCCTTGACAAAAGGCCTGCAAGAAAGTCTTGAGAAAGAAGATCATACAAGACTGCTTCATCTGCCTGCATCAAATAAAATCTACGCTTTTGAGGCTCTTATCCAACATTAAAAAAGGAGAAGACAGATTGGAGGTGGAAGATTCACTTTGGAAACTAACTTACATCAATGTGAAACCAAAAAGAAAGTTCACGAAAAAGTTCTCCCTACCTATAGTCATTTGTCCCCTTTGATATCCTAGTTCTTCGGCTTTATTAGTTTACTTTGGTATCACTTAATTTAACAACAGAAAAAACAAGACCACAAATCCACAGTTATAAAGAAGGTAATAAGACTCATAAAATTTTATCTTACACCATTTTAAATTTGCTGCACTAATTATTTTCCATTCTTATTTTTAGTGTTTCTTATATGACTGAACCTTGGCAGACTGACATGCAGTCAGGATGTATAGACAGAACTCCCAAGAGCATTTAAATCCATACCATGATATTGAAGAGCTGAAAACAGAAGTCAATGACACAGGGAATTCCAGGAATCACACAAATCACTGAGGGGAGGATATCAATATTTTAAAACAATTATGAATTGATCTGCCATTAGAAAGAAGAGGGGAAGTAACAGCATTTAAGTTACCTTTCTTTCTACCTTCAAATGTTTTCTAATCATTTCATTAGAACAGCCAGTATTTCTTAAAACTGCACGCACCTACAAAAGCTGTTGCAGATGCTTAAAATCCAGTGACTTTTTCAATAGTATATACAATCGCATATATAATAGTATATACAATCATATATACAATCACAATGAGGGTTATTGTTTGTTTCACAGCCAGTGAAATTAAGTTGTCTTAAAGATGCTAAAACATCAACAAGGAGGGTGAGAAACAGCTGATGACTTCCAGAGGAAACAATGAACCACTCGCTAAAAACCTATGGAAAGTCACATCCGCCACAGTAATAAGTGCTGCAATGAAAAAAATATACTTAACAGTTAAAGAGATTTTCAGGTCGAAAAGTAATTGACCAGATTTCACCCTGTAGCCTAATCCTCTATGTCCTGGATTACTTACTTGTGCACCTTAGCCTGGCGTCCCAAAGCTGCATCACCCCGTTGGACTACAAAACTGCTTCTGACAGAACACCGGTACTCTCTGCGTAAGTATGTGAAAAAATATTACTAATTAAACGCTGTAGCAATGTGACATGCACTCAGGAAGTTCCTCTCTCCTGGCTGTGAGGGACACACAAAGCACAAGCACACATTAATATACCTAAATATAAATACTCTATTGGTCTTAAACCATGCTAGATAAACATACTTCACCCCTTAAAAAGTCCCACTGTTAATGTAAGTCAACTGGGACAATGCGGATTCCAGGATGAAGGCCATTGCAGCCCATCTATCCATGCAAGGTGCCTGCTACAAACAGCAATACAGAATACCAAGTACAGTATGAACATCAGCAGCTAAATTTAGAGAGTAAAAACATCATCTGTTGCATACTGATTAGACTGAAACACTATCAAGGCAACAGATGAAACCTGCAGAAAGACGGATTCATAGGTGAGCATTTGAAACTAAAAATAGCACATATCATAACAAATACGTATTGCCATATATTAAAGTATTTTTCTTTATTTTAATGAGTAGTTACTCCAGAATCCTGCTCTGTAGATTTAGAGACTAAATCTGCTTTGGAATCTAATGCAGAAATTAGATGTGGTAGAGATGGGCCTTTCCAATTCAAGACTTCAAGGGGAAGTCTTAGCCTACATTTTTAGCATAAGAATACCAGAGAGACCTTCGTCTAGATAGGAGTCAAGCCTGATAAAGCCCTGCTTTACTTTGTCACATCCTTCTGCTACCCAGAAAATTACAGAGGCCCTCCTGCCAACTTTATCTTCATGTGATAATTCCCTTGAGCACAGAATTTTTTTTTTATTTCTGCCAATTTGAACTTATCTGGTGAAAAGTGAACACATCAGGCAAGAAATTAGAACTGCAAATATAAAAGTCTATTAATCATGGAGGATTAAATAAATGTTCAAAAAAAGGTTTCAATGTCTCCTCTACCCTTATTAAAAAACCAAACAAGAACAAAAAACCAGAACTCACAACTAAAGCCACAATCAATACTTTGCCTTCCTTCATCAGAACTAGTAAATGCAATTCCCGTGCATATGAAGATTTAAGTGTTGTAAATTCCATATGGCCTTGCAGATTCCCACCTAACTGGCAAAGGGCACGGTCATTACTCTTCTCCATACAGGTGGGCTATAATATTCCCATTGGCAAGGGAGGAAGAGCAGCTGTAAGACGCCTTACATCCCTCCTATACTCTGAAGTCTGGTGTTTTGAACTGCCTTGATTTACTCAAGTATCATGTGTTAAATTTAACGCAGCACCTTCTACCAAGGACAGTAAGTACACAGCGCAATTCATCACCATGAGAAACACAAACAACGAAGGCAGTATCTGGTGTTCATTCACTATCTCAGCAACAGTTTAAACAAGTAAATACAAATGAAGCGTTTAACGTTATGTATGCCTATACAAAAAAAGCTAAAAATTACGTCTGCAAATAATTAAACACCGTGGATGCAGCACATTTTTCCAGTCTAGTTCGCTGACGGAGAATACCTTTCAGTTGCTTGCACAACCCAACCCAACCCGACACCTGCAGCAAGGGACCCGCACGGAGCAGCCTTGCCTTCCCCCCCCGCCCTCCCGGCGCCGGGATCCGGCTACATCTAACACGCCCTGCCCACCCGCCGCTCCCCGGGCCGCGCTCCGCACCGGCACCTCCGGCCGCGCCCCAGCACACTCACCCGCAGGCCGGGCCCGCCCGGGGAGCGCCGCCGCCCCGCACGCACGTGCGCAGCCGCCGCTGCCCTGTCCCGCGGCGCGGGCAGCGCGGGAGCGGCAGCGGGAGCCAGGGCCCCGCCCCCGGCACCATGACGTCATCGCTCCGGACGCGCACCTGATCCCCGGGCAGGTCGGGCCTTAAAGGGGCAGCGGCGGGGCCGGGGCGAAGAGGCCGCTGCCTCCAGAGCCCCCGTGGGGAAGGTCGCCAGCCGGGAGCGGGCATAACGATGATGGCCGCGCTCAGGTAACACCTGGGGCCCGTCAGCGTCCCTCGAGGGCCATGTCTGTGCTGCCCGAGGCCTTACACCACCTTCTGGAAACGCGGAGAGCCTTCAGTCGCGCCCCGCCCTCAGCGCCAGGCCCTCCCGCTGGACGCTTGCTGCCCTTCTCCCCAGAAAAAGTTATTTCGGGGTGCTACTTATGTAATAACGTGGGTAAGCAATCCGCTCTCCCGGTGGATTTTAGCAGCATACTTCAAATCTGTTCCCCTTCTTTTCGCAGCTCTTTTCTTTAAGAAGGCCCACGGCCACCACGGGATGCACCTCTCTGACACACTTGTCATCCACGAATCCAAACGGCAGCAGTTCTTAAGCACCCGAAGGCCACAACTTTCCTCTTTCACCCCAAAAACGCAGTGCCAGTTTGACCATCAGCGAAGGGAGGCTTGCTCGTTCTCAGCTGTGTGTACAGAACAACAACAACTACTACTTTTATGCTAGATACTGTATTTCTGCCAGAAGAAACCAACCAACTGAACGTGGCACAAAACCGGTTACTGTTTAGTTTGTACCATCAACGCCTGGGAAACGAGACCCACTCAAAATGTAACTGGGACAGATCAAACTGTTACCACTATCCTCTTCCCTAATCAAAATCAATTGTCCTCTTACCCAGCTCAGTGATCCTCTCTACTAAGGAAACATGCTGGAGGACAAGAGACCTTTAAATCAGTATCTGCATCACTTCCACTCAGCTGGGCAAATAACATTAAATGTGGAAGACAGAAGAATTAAATGGAGGATATGAATACTAAAATTTCCTATTCAAGAAGCAAATTTGAACAGAAACACAGTAGTTCCTATACTGGTCATCCTTCCTATTTATATCTAATCCATACAGAAAATATTGTATTGCCATATACCCAGTCATGAAAACACATCAGCCTCACTTAAACCCCAAGAAGGTTGCTGGGAATTCTCAAGCTGCAGCCATGCAGGCACTTTATTTCTTTCATGACTATTATTAGCATGAAGTCACCAGTCTTAAATGCCATGTCCTCCAACTTTCAGGGCAACTTCATGCAAATCAATTCATCTCTGTCTGCTCCAATTCCTCATCTGTAAAACACTGACAAATGATACTCACTTTCCCCAATTTTCAGCTATGCTTTCAGTGATAGTTCTTACTTTTGGATATCAAAGATGAAATTATAATAGAGGAAAGTGTCACTCATTGCCCAACTAATATCACAAAGGTTTTACTTAACCTTCGACAGATATTTCCAAACAATGATTTGGAAAAAATTCCTCCTTTTTATTTGTTCCGATGCATGGGTTCCATCATCAAAAACAATGTTGGCCTTTGGAAGTGCAGCATTCAGAGCAGATGATGAGACAGCATTCTGGTTTGCATGTAGGAAAAAGCTGAGTTACGCTTTAACACAATATATTATAGCCTCATACACAAAATATTGCTTCTTGCTTTGGTAGTAAGGAAGATACTGTAGAAGATACACTTATTAAAATACCCGAATTACATTCAACGCTCATTTTCCCCTATAGAGATTACTCGTTTTTTCCCCCCCTGACATTTTTAGGCATTCATATATCTAAAAACATTTTCTTCATGTTTAGAGCCTTTTTCCCCCCCTCATTTTCTGAGTATTTGCAAGATTTGTGTCTCTGCTTTACTGAGGTTAGTTATCTAACATTACTATACTAAGTAATCAGGACTATCTGTCAGAAAATGGTGAATGTGATATGGCATGTTTTCTAAAATAGAATTTCACATTCACACTAATCTCAAACTTCACATGGACAGAATTTATATGACATTATTTTAAGTACTTTTTAAAAAAAGTTTTAGAGTAATCTGTATTAAATCGATATTGATGGTAAGCACCAATGCCAAACACTTTTAGAACTAGGGGATCTCATCCTCTCAGCTCTCTAGGATGTTACTCAAACATTAAAAGTTAAAGTTTATTGCTTTTTCGTCTTTCATTGTAAGCTGAGAAACAGTGTGGAACAATCAAAACAGTTACATCTACACTATAATTAAAAAAAACACTGTCAAAAGCTAGGTTGTCTGTTCATTAGTGCTAGATTCAATTTAGCATCTCATTTGCTAAAATTTTAGTGGCAAACAAGCAGTGGGATTTTATTTTAAAGTATATTTAGAACAGATTATCTTAATTATTGATAGTATTAAATGTGGAATTTAAACACAAATACAGTTTTCCCTCAATAACAATAATTTTAATCATTTTAAAATGTCACATTAAAAAAAAAAATCCTTTGGTTGATTGTTACTCATCCTGTTTGGTGCCCTTTTGATCACTGAGCTCCCACCCTTAGAGAGACAGCTATGCAGCTTCAGTTGGAGCCTGGAAGTCAGCTCTTCACAGCTGACAGGTCGACTATCGTCTGTAGCATGTTTGCAGTGCTACTGCTTATCCAGACTGTTGTGTTGCCTTCCCCTAGAACCAACTATTAAATGAAACCTACATATTTACACATATTACCATCCAACATAGCTATCCACTGGCAATGTTGAATATTCAAGACTGAATTAAAATTACAGCTCAGTTCTGTTTTGCACAGTGAAAGCACAACAAAATCACTTCTAAACATTATTTTATGTAAAGACCAATGGATTTTCCCCCAAATCTCAGTAGCCTAAATAAATTCAGTGTCCTTTTAGTAGCCTAAATAAGTTCGGTGTCATTTAAGAGCACTTAGCTACTAAGTTTCTAACATAGGACAAACTTCATTTACTTCTATTGCAAGGAGACAGTTCAAACTCCACTCTACAGTGAAAGTGGGTGTATCTGTCTCATAGTCCATGTTTAAGCACATAAAAAAATCTTACACTGAAATACTGCTGAAGAGTAACAGAGTAGTACAGTTTAGCACGGTGGTCTGTGCTCAAGAAAGCAGAAAGGACTTCTAATTCTTTAGAATTCTCTAGAATTAGAAGTATCTAAAAAATTTACACGGGACCAACCGACTTGTTAGCCTTCATTTTTCATATCAGTCACCTATAATATTTTCAAACAACAATAGTCTTGCAATAAAGATGAGCCACATCCCATTTTGGAAGCGTATCAGCACCCAGTGCTTTGTTAAGAATGGACCTTCATCCACTTCCTTCAGAACTGAAATGCACCACTCAAGCTTTAGACTTTTTGAGACATCACTAAATTGCAAGTTTGGGTTGTAATTCTTCTAACAGATTGTCCACAGCACCACATTTGAACTTGTGCTTATAAATAAAGCTGCTCTTATGTATCTTAATGTTGCAATTCTACAAAGAGACAGACAAATACTAGGTACTTTAAAAGGACATCCAACAGCCTAATCCAGCATTCCATGGTGAGAGGCACCCTTCCTTCCTTTACAGAATAAAGCAAGGCAAAAGTAACTTTTGTTGGTCAAGAGTAAGTTAATTATTATCTTCATTAAGTCAAGAACAGAAAGTGCAACATGATGCACCATAAACAATGACAGGTGGTCTGTGCTTCCTCAGTAGCTTTTCAAGGGCAGCTAAGCAAGGTAGAAGTCCAGTTCCACGAAAAACTAAATTATCTAAGGCATCCACATTCCATCTTGTTAAGAAAAAATAAAGCCAAAAGTTTTCTGATCTACCTATGGCTTCCAAAAACAATAGGTAAGACACAACATGAAATTATCCATTGACCAACAGCCCTCTGCTGCTGTAGATTTCATTGCTACTCAGCCATGCAGGGGAAAAGCAGCTCTATCGCCCTAACCTGAAGGGCTGGCACGAGCTCAGTGCTCAGCTCAGCAGCATCGCAGCACTTCCAAACCCCAGGCATTCTCAACTAGATCATCTGAATTGCACCAAATGCTGGTTTTGCCTCATATACCCAGAAGCATCAACACCACTTACAGCTGGTTGATGAGGTTGCAACATCTTGCAACTTCTATGCCATGATATGTCTTTATTATACATTCCTCCTACATAGTAGTCTCATCCTTCCAATTCCAGTGGCACATGCTATTGGCATTCTCTCAGAGACTTAGCATTTTTGGCATATTTTTCAAAGATTATTTTATCACGAGTATTCATTGGCAACAAACTGTGTTACTTTGCATTCCACTACAGTTAGGAGCCTCCTGTTTATTCCAAATATCTGTATCACCTGCTACGTTCATACAGCTAGCTCTACATTTTCAATTTAAAAGCAAGCATTTCTGGGTCTGATGGTTAAAAAGAATACCATTGAAATATGACCAGAGCCTGAATAAGCACAATCCTGTGAGTTCTCCCACACATATTTGTCTGGAAATTTGAAAGCTGAGGATGAACATTTAAATAATCAATGTCAGCAATAACTTCCCTTCCAGATAACATGAATATGACCATTCAGCTAGGAAAGCAAGGTATGTCATGAAGGAAAAAACATTAGAATTTACAGAATTTAGCCCAAATTCACTGTGGGATAGAGAAGTAAAATAGTAGGATAAGAGCAACCAGTGATCTAGCAGAAAAGAGAGGAGTTCAAATCATCCCCTTGTATCCAAACCAATAACAAACATATCTTTCAAATCACCCCGACCCTTTCTCTGATACGCAAAAAACCTTCACCTCTTAAAAGCTCCAGAATGTTTCCCTGCAGGATGTTGGACCCCTAAAATTTCCACATCAGACATCTGCCTTGCATTTAAAGGCTGCTCACCACCCTTATCCAGCTGTCAGAACTTCCAGGTTCCCCCACATAAACATCTCAAAATGGCAAAGAAGTAATAAACAAATAATAAGACCAAAAAAAAAAAAAAAGGTAAAAAATGTAAATTGGAAGCAGGTCACAATAAATATTAGAAAGAAGGAATACTGAAATTATGGAATTGCCTTCACATTTACTTAAAAAGCCCCATTAAAAAGTGCTTGAAGCTGTGACAAACTCCACTCTCAGGCGCAGAATTCAGGTTTGGCCGGCTACACTGTACACAGGCTGTTGGCTTTGGCTCATGCAATCACTTATTTCTCTTTGAGAAAATAGAAACTGAAATTACTAAGCAAGGTAATTTCCAGCTGCAATGATTAAAGACATGGGTTCTAGGGTATAACAATGCAAATAGAGACTCATGTATGCTAACAACACCTGTTACAGCCTCAGGTAACTGAGGCTGCACTCATTTCTCAGTGGAGAAATACACAATGGAAATTGGGAAAGATTTTATAAACAAAACAATTAGCTACAGTGCACTCCTTGTTTTCTTATGATAATAATATGTTGAGTCCCCAAAGTGCTGGACTGACAACTGAAGTCATTATGAAAATGACAAAGAAATAAAAGTTGACTACTGACCGGCTTGTCAAGGGCATAAAGTAGGAAAAACAAGCTGAAAATCTAGCATGGTATACCTAGTACTTATGTAGTACGGTACCAATAAAAACAAGATGAAGGCTACTGAGTTAGACAACATGAGAAGTGGAAGGACTGGCAATATAGAGGCTGCCTGCATCATCATTTTGTCTAGTGGATACTGTCTCAGGGTAAATTGTCTCCATGTACAAACTGTTCATTTTTTAATCAGTAACACTCCAAAAAGTCAACACGTACTGTTCATCAGTCTTAGAATACTGTTGTTATTAAAAATACAGCTAAATAAAGAAAATGCTTTACGAGAAAAAACAGTTAATTATCTCAGGAACTGGTCCTTTCTTCCTGGTCCAAGACCTAATCTGCATTTTTTGCAACAACTTAAGATCACTTGTCTTGCCCTACCTCTCATGGATGGGCCTTACACTTGACAACTTCCTACCTTCTTGAGACAGCCTACTACATACACACACACACACATACAAAATGATGCCTCCCAGTTCAATTTTTGAGGCTTGCACACTCCCCCCTCTCCCCAGTTCAAATTATTTCAGTCTTTCCTATTAGGCCCCATTTTCTAGACCTCAAATTATTTGCTTACTCTTCTCCCAGCCTCTGTTCAGCTGAGCTGTATTTTCCTGGGGCATTTGCCCTAACCAGATGCAACACTTCAACTGAGGACTTACCCATAGATAAAAAAAAGATTGTTCTGTATGTTTTACAGCCTATACTCATATTTTTATCCCTCTTGATATAACGTTTGCCCTTTTACAATGTCAGGAATTCTGGAGAATCGTCACTTCATTGCTTGTTCCCTACCCTGTATTTGTGTATTTCATTATTTCTGTTAAGTGTAGAACGTCAACCTGTCCCTATTTATCTCCTAAGATTGTCCCAATTTTCGAAAAATAACTCTGTGCTTTTAAAACTTGCGTCCTATGTATATACATTCCCTCCAAGTTTTGGGGGCATTTTTAGTGAATCAATTTTGTAAGCACACTCTCTATTCTATCATCAAGGTCATTAACAAAAAGATTGAAGTAAAGCAGAACGAGTACAGACCCAACAGACCGTGGCAGATCCACATTCAATACAACCATTTCATTTTGACAGACAATCATTAATAACCACCCACTAGGCACAGTCATCCAACAAGTCTTGCTCCTACTCTACAGTAGTTTCTTTCAGGCCATGTTTTTCCACTTGTTTGTACGATTATCACATGAAACAGAGCCAAAGAACTCACTAACATGAAAATATTAACATTCACACTTTTCTTGTCAATTGACAGGCCTTATTGTCACGTTACAGAAGAAAATTAAACTGGCATGACTATTTACTCTTTCTAAATTTGTGGTGGTTGTGACTCATGTTCTTCTTGTCTCCCAGAGGCTTACACTTTGTGCAAGAATTTGTTCAAAACGTGAAAGATGAGAGGAATGGTCTATAATTTCCTGGCTCCTTTCCCCCACCTCTCCTTTTCATTTTCAAGTCTTCCAGCATCTCAAATAGCAGCTATTGGTACCAAGACAGCTTTGGTCACTTTTTTTTTTAGTTTAACACATCAAAGGATGTATGTCATCAGGTCCAGCCTAATAAATAACCTACTAAGTACTAAGAAGTATGCAAAAGGCTTGCTTCAGATTTGCCATCCATCTTATATGTCCTCTCTGCTTTTTATTTCCTTCTCGTGCTAACTGCTGCTCACTTATACTCCTCTTCTGCTAATATTTTGAGAATATTTTCATAGTACTTACTTCAAATACATCTCAAAAAATTCTGCTGCCTATCAAAAACCCCACATTACAGAGCCCTGGATACACTGGCAGCCAGAAGCACACTGCAGTGAGGGCAGCTCAGCAGGCAGCGGAGCTCCAGTGCTGCCTGCAGGCTGTGCAGCCCTCCCAGACAGGCCAAGACAAGGAACAAGTACTTCCAAACAGGGTGCTCATTTCTAGTTCAACAGCAATACAGAGGAGATCTACAATAAAACAGTAACATGAACAGAACTGCAGCTCCACAATCCAGACTTGCAATCAGAGCAGCTAGGGAAGACCAATTAGCAGATTGTTTGCAGCTTCTGTTTCAATTATGAAATCTGTCTCTATACACCCAGCAAGGCAGATACAGCTGGGTTGGATGGGGGGGGCACATACTTTGCTCATAGTCATGCACATATACTGAATAAGGGATTACAGATGAAAAACGGGATTAAGCCTGCCACAGATGATCCTGCAGATACTGTGGCTCTCGCAGCGTATCTGCTCTGATAGCACAGTGCACAAAACCAGCGACCCTTCTGTACATTCCGACATTGTTGCACCACTTTGTTTAGAAATGTTAGTTACTTGCTGTCATTGCCCAAGATTAAACTACATAATAACAATCTCTTATTACAGTACATGCATATGTGGCAGTTTAAGATGTAAATGTTTTATTTCGTCATTTTAAAATAGCAACAAAGAACGGGAAGAAAAAAAGTTAAGACATCAGCAGCTCTAGGGCAGCTCTGCTGATTTTTGCCAGATAACTAATACCTACGTTTTCTTAAGTGTGTTGTAGGGTATTCACTATGCACTCAAATTGTTTATTTCCTTTTCACAAGAATTATACAATGATTACACAAAACTGAAAACCATTCGTTATCTTCTGCGTACACTAAGCATACTCATAGCCTTCTAGCCCTTCCCTTTATTGAAAAATTTCATTTTGCCATAAATACCAGAGACCAAAAGAAGTAGGATACTGTAATACAATTGTAAATTTTAAAAAATTGATAGGATGCAAAAATACCTTTACAATTAATTAGTGCCCCTAAGATTATCCAAAATTTATCTGACACAGAGTATAATTTTATGACAATACTTTATAAATATCAAAGCAAAATCTAACAAGTTTAACATTAGAAGAAAAAGAATGAAAACATTACTTGTGTAGGTTCAGATGGTAAAGTAATACTTAGCTTTTGGGGAGTATCTGACTTCATGTAGTTCATAGTACAAATACTAACATTTTTTGAAGGGAAAAAAAAAAAAAGTACAATTCCAGACATACCCTGCTTTGTCCACTATAGAAGGATGCTAAAACACTGATTTACCATGACTTAACAAAATACTGACCATCAGCTGAACTTCATTAACTGACTAATGCACCTCTTGTCCAATTACCCTAGGAAGAAAAACATGTTAGTATAAACCACTAGTGAATTAACTATATATACTCAAGGGAAATCCCAGACAGTATACTAACAAAAGAAAGTTTATGTTGCAACTGCTCAGTCACTAATTTACAGATTACCACATTTTTCCTGATGAGGCAAAGTAATTTATGAGGACAAATATTCAGGCTTCAACTGGTGGAACTGGTGGGATGGGGGCAGTGGTTGGTTTGTTTGCTTTTTGCTATAGGCACACTTTGAAAAAAAGATTAATGTTTTGGAAACTAGTAAGAATGTTACAAAAGTTACTCTTTATTGATCCTCTGAGCAATACTGAACACTAATCACTATTAGATAGCATTTTACTGGTCAATTTGAAGTGGCCTGGCATTCAGTATATTTTGAAAGAAACATTAAACAACTGTGTTTGATTTTCTTTTACTTGAAGTAGATTAATTCCTATAGCTTCCATAACATCATCATTTCAACTCAGAGCTCAAGAACTTAATGTGTTTAGGAAAATTAACAAGGTAAGAGGCATATCTTGCAGACATGATTTGCACTGCTGCTTCATATATCACAGCTATTTCCATCAATACAAAAAAATGACATTGATGCAGGATCCTAATATTACCTTTAAACTTGGTAGGAAGGAAGAGCTCTCTCATACCTAGTTCACTATCTGCTATATGATTAGCTTCTATGCTCTATTCACAACTACACTGGAATTCAATCCAAGTACATATTTAGTTTAACAATTCTATAACAGAATTTGAATGGTTACACAGAATCACAGAATCAATCAGGTTGGAAGAAACCTCAGGGATCATCGAGTCCAACCGTTGCCCTTACACCACCATGTCAACTAGACCATGGCACGAAGTGCCGTGTCCAGCCTTTTCTTAAACACATCCAGAGATGGTGACTCCACCACCTCCCTGGGCAGCCCATTCCAATGTCTAATAACCATTTCTGAAAAGAAATTCTTCCTAATGTCCAACATGAACCTCCCCTGGTGAAGCCTGAGGCTGTGTCCTCTTGTCCTATCGCTAGTTGCCCGGGAGAAGAGGCCAACTCCCACTTCACTACAACCTCCCTTCAGGTAGTTGTAGACTGCAATAAGGTCACCTCGGAGCCTCCTCTTCTCCAGGCTAAACAACCCCAGCTCCCTCAGCCGTTCCTCGTAGGTCAGACCCTCCAGACCCTTCACCAGCTTGGTCGCCCTCCTCTGGACTCGCTCCAACACCTCAACATCTTTCTTGAAGTGCGGGGCCCAGAACTGAACACAGTACTCAAGATGCGGCCTCACAAGTGCCGAGTACAGAGGGACGATCACTTCCCTAGACCGGCTGGCTACACTCTTCCTAATAGAGGCCAGGATGCCATTGGCCTTCTGGGCCACCTGGGCACACTGCTGGCTCATGTTTAGCCGGCTGTCGATCAGCACCCCCAGGTCTCTTTCCACCGGGCCGCTTTCTAACCACTCTTCCCCCAGCCTGTAGCGCTGCATGGGGTTGTTGTGGCTGAAGTGTAAGACCCGGCACTTGTTCTTGTTGAACCTCATGCCCTTGGTCTCAGCCCATCTATCTAACCTGTCCAAATCCCTCTGTAGGGCCTTCCTACCCTCCAGCAGATCGACACTCCCACCCAGCTTTGTGTCATCTGCAAGTTTGCAGAGGGTGCACTCAATCCCTACGTCTAGATCATCTATAAAGATACTGAACAGCACCGGCCCCAGAACTGAGCCCTGGGGAACACCGCTAGTGACCAGCTGGACTTTGCCCCATTCACCACCACTCTCTGGGCTCGGCCATCCAGCCAGTTTTTAACCCATTGAAGAGTCCACCCATCCAAGCCCCGGGCAGCTAGTTTGTCTAGGAGGATGCTGTGGGAGACATTACAGTTAGTTACAGTCTGTATTCACAATGCTTGTTTATGCTTAGTTTTAGCTACAAGCTCAGTTGCATCCTGTCTATACTGTCAGGACCCATAACAAGAAATAATTGCTGCTGATTAATCTATGTCCAGAGAAAGACTGAACTATGCAGGTGAGGTTCTGAATTAAATACGATTTCTCTGTTGTGTATAGATATGCATACACGTTACATTAGCAAAATCATCTGCTAACTCATAAGAATTCATTGTAATGTAGTTTAATTATGCTGCTTTGCATATCCTCCAAGAACTTGCCGCTCCCCGCCCCGCCCAAGAAGTTAACAGATTTTAGAACTATTTCTGTAAGAAGACTGAAGACTGCACAAGATGTGGCTCCTCTTCTCACTGAACTGGGGATGTGACAGTGCTGGAACAACCAGAACACCCAAATTCTATTCCCAGTTCTATGCTAACATCCTCCAACAAGACAAGCCCCTGTGCCTATCTGTTCTGGCTACTTATGATACCATGCCAAAGTAAATTTGTTGAAATCTCTGGACTGGTAAAAAAACAAAAGGTAAAAAACATGCTGAGAACTGAGTTCAACTAGATTAATTTGAACTTTCAAACAGTAAAATGAATACTGCCTGCTTATGTAGCAAAGACAAGAAATAAATCCTCAGCCCCTTACTTGCCAGAGGAAGCCTTGTTTCTGGACATCTGTCACAACAAGCGGTGCCATATAAAGCAGATGACCCTGATTCCAACACATCTAAGCCTGAGTAACAGCTGCATACAATTTGACAGGGAAGGCTGGAATGGAGGCTGATGTAATAAATACCCAGTGGAAACTAATGCTGTAGTGGTCCAGTTCTCATTCCTCTAAAATTTTAAGTGCTGTCATCTTTTCCATATATCAGCCCACCAATGGTTACTATTTGAATGGATAAGCTAAACCTAAAGACATTGTTGAAGCAAAAAAGTTGTACATATTCCTTTCCTAAGTATTTACCAATAAACTGAGCCCACCAGCATGCTCTCCTTTGTATTTACTTCCCCTTCGATGGGTCAACAGTTTTACAACTTAAAAACTGGCTACTTGGAAACCACAAAATTTAAACTGATTACATTTTAAAAAATTAGATCATGTCCATAGCTCCCTTTAAAAACATGCTTATACTTTACTGAGTACACACAACTTTTGCCAATGTTGTTACTTCTGCAGACACAGATGTTTGTTATCCCTGCTTAATTGGGCACAGCAAGAATTAATCGAGAGCCAGGGCAAAGACAGGAAGTTAGACACCATACTGTTTCACTAACAACACCTTCCACAAGCAATCTAGAAAGCTGTGAAATTGCATAGAACACAATGGGATCATTAAACACAAACATGCTCCCAGCAAGGGCTCACCTCCCCTGCAAAGAGCAAAGCTGCAGTCAAACTCGTTGGATAAAGCTAAAAATTTGTGTGTATCGAGGACAGTAGACCACATGGTTCTGTACACAGACTTCAATGAGATCTTCCTGGGGCACATAAAATTAACAACTATTGTACGCATAAATCCATTGTGCTTGTAAAGCTTGACTCATATATATAATTCCTGCCACCACATCCCTGAAATATTAAGGTAGAACCGCAAAAGATACAGCAAAAGAAGAGTAGATAGGAAGGGAACAAGGGGACTGCAGTAGGGGTCTTTATAATCACAAGTGATTATGCATTATTTCACAATACTATAACCTGGAAAGCAAAGAAATTATGAGGTAACAGGTTTAAAAACAAATATAGAGTTACAAATTTACTACACATCACAAATTGTGGAATTCCCTACCACAGAATGTTGCCTATGTCAAAATACAATTCAGTTCAAAAAGACTAGATTTATTAACGGACTACAGGTCAATCAGAGGCAATTACAGATTATCATCTAGATCCAGTTCAGGATACCCCTAAACTACTGACAGTTGGAAGATAAAAAACGAACAAGGGAAGACACATTCTAGACTTGCCTTGTTTTTTCATAATCTTTCTCCATGCATTTTCTTTAGGCCACAGTTGACACTGTTTGACCAATAGAAATGCTGTAACCATAGCCAAAAGCCCTTCCTAAAAAAACAAAACAAATAATAATGATTAAAAAAAACCCAAACCCCCCACCAAACAAAAAGACCACATAACAAAAAAACAACATGGAACAAATAAAAAGCCATAAAAACAAAGACAACTAATTACCAATTGCTTGTTGGGGACAAAGAATAAGAAAAAGTCATAGAATCATTTTGGTTGGAAAAGACCTTTAAGATCATCGAGTCCAACCATTAACCTGACACTGCCAAGTCCCCCACTAAACCATGTCCCTAAGCACCACATCTACTCATCTTTTTAATACCTCCAGGTATGGTGACCCCACCACTTCCCTGGGCAGCCTGTTCCACTGCTTGATAACCCTTTCAGTGAAGAAATTTTTCCTGATATCCAATCTAAACCTCCCCTGGTGCAACTTGAGGCTGTTTCCTCTTGTCCTTGTTACCTGGGAGAAGAGACTAGCACCCTCCTCGCTACAACCTCCTTTCAGGTACTTGTATACAGCAATAAGGTCTCCCCTGAACTTCCTTTTCTCCAGGCTAAACAATCCCAGTTCCCTCAGTCGCTCCTCATAAGACTTGTGCTCTAGACCCTTCGTCAGCTTCGTTGCCCTTCTTTGGACTCGCTCCAGCACCTCAATGTCTTTCTTGTAGTGAGGGGCCCAAAACTGAACACAGTATTTGAGGTGTGGCCTCACCAGTGCCGAGTATAGGGAGAGAAAAACAAATTTTAAATGAGACAACCAGAGGGGGGCACCAAGCAAAGTTCCTTCCTTTATGAACCATTCTCCCTGCCATCAACTACCAGTCTACCAACACAGAAAGACAATAAAGGAGGTATGATATTAAGTCCAAATACATGAACCCTGGTAGCAACAGGTATAAGCCTACACTAAAAGAATGACCACTTACAACCCTGCCATAAAATTGAGGGCAAGGAGAAGGATGGAACCCCATAAAGCTGAAAAAACAAGTGATTCTGGGGAGCAACCAATGAAAATAATGGGGTGGCAAAAATTAAAAGATTCAGAAATGTAAAATGTGTGAGCTGGAGAAGAATGCCAAACGGAGCACTCCCTTACCAATTACGATCAGAATAAGAAACTGGGTTAAGCAGATTCTCAGTCTAATTCAGCATGGTAGCTCTCATGTTTTTCACTGAGATGGCCAGGAAGACTGAATGTAACAAGCAAACTCAGTATTAAGGCTCACAAATGTTTGAAACCAAAACACCAGACTAAAGTTCTCCTATATTTTCCTCTGTATTTTTCTTCTCCTTACTGCAAAGGATTTGAAAGAGCTGAGTAAGCAAGTGATGTCATTGGACTTTATAAAGAGGCAGATCTTGTATAAAGTGTAAATATGCAAGGCACATCAATTTATTTCGCAATTACTTATATAATAGATATTGTTGCTTTTTATTAGTACATCTTGCAAATGTATACCATTTTGAAAATGCATTCTAATACTTTGCCTAGCAATTCTACCTGATTATCTTTTCTACTAGGCAGAGTTATATTTCTGATCAAAACATAACTAAATACACAGTCAAGCAACATAAAACCTGTGTCATTCATAACACAAAGCTTTCAATGCTGGCATCCTGGCTGCATCCAGAAATCTGAAGGTACCAGCAAACATATTTTCCTGTTACTTCATTCAATGGGAATAAAAGACTCACAAGGCTGAAGTTTAAACAGCACAAGAAAACAGGACTGATTCTGGCTGTAAAAATGTCTGTTATTTCCAATCCTGGGTTGCTGCCTAAGGCAGCAATAGCCACAGAAGTCACAGAAATTCTCTCCTGGGAGAAACTTCTGTCTGCAAGAGAGAGGTTACTCTAGTTGCGGAAGCAGGAGAACCGACATCATTAAAAAGACAACAAAAGCTGCTCTACATTATCCTAGTATAAATTCTGAATAACTTCTGCAGGACCAGTATGCATTGATAAAATGCTAGTGCAACAGAGGAAAAATTTCCCTAACAAGTAAAGAATCTCCAAAGCAATTTTGCCTTGAAAGTACACAAATACGCTGGTATTTCCTCCAGGAAGATAGGTTTCTTTATAAAAATGTCAAATGGATTTTTGGCAGTGATAGTGTTTTCTTATTCCAACTTCCAATTTTCAAAACCATGACTTCAAAGATCTCAATCTGCCAAGAGAGCAAGAAGATAAATAAGTTGTGACTTTAAGTCCAAGTAAGCTTAGAGGAAGGCACTGGATTTGGCATTCTATTTCCCAAGGAACACGCACATGACAGGCAAACACATACACATGCTTCCCCCTCTGCCCCCAGATTCAGAAATCAAGACATTTAAGTGAATGCTATGGAGGCAGAAGAATATAATTTTCCCTCTCTAAAGTCATTTGGATAATTATAGCCTGCAACTAGGGCTGAACACTTGAAGGAACTAATTAGACTTTGCAGGTGTGTCATTTATTTTGTAAAGCCCAAACAGGAGAAAAAAAAAATTAACTCACACACCTGTTTGACCATAAGCTTTTCCAGGAAGTTCCTACTAATATAGAAAGTTACAAGTGTCCATGTTTCAAAAGCCAGAAGTCAAGTGATTGGCTTTGTCTAGACTGAGATGTGTAGTGCTCCATTAGTATTATTATGTTTTTACAAGATCAATATTTAAATCCTCTGTGAAAGCTGACTGGAAAACCACAAAGAATGGTTTTCCAGAAGTGCATGGACAGAAGATAAAACCGCCATAATGGAAAGTCCTACATATCAGCTACTGTAGCAAACATACTATTTGTTTGAGTACGTTATGCTACTATTTCTTTTCCTTCTGAGGAGGTAAACTGCTTGTGAGATGAAGGATTAAGGACAGCACTATTAAAGACTTCATGCTGTCTTGAGCTAGGGCACCTATGGATGATAAGGTAAAAATCCTGGCTTTCATTAAAAGGGACTGAGGGTTTATTACCTTCCTGAAGATCAACAGTTTTCCCACAACCTCTTTAGAGCAGCCCAGAGCTGGCCTTCACCAGTCCTTAACAGACTCAAAATCATTATCACTGCTTCTCATTAATGTGATAATATTATCAGTTAACTGAAATTCCTTTGGTAAGCAGCTAAGGCAACTTCTCCCCACTCTGACAAATAAAAAATAAACAAATTAAAAAAACCACACTAACCAAACAGATTAATACTTATAAAAAAGAGGGGAATGGAAGACTCTTCATTTCATTTGACACCACCTTCCTCTGTATTCAGTAGTTGTTGGGTTTTTTGGATTTGTTTTTTTTTTTAAGAACAAAGAATGTTGGCAGAATTAAAACTGCATGACTACACACCTAAATAATGGGAATGTGCAGAGGAAGGAAAAGTCAAACATTAATTTATGTGCTAAAATTCTATTTATTGCCTACGGTCATCGTGGGGGAGGAGAGCTATAAGATCATTGTGAGGGAAAGTGAGGCGCAAGCTATTTCTTGAACTGCTTTTCAGCTGTTACCAACTGTGTGCGTTCCAAAACAAGCAGCTGGATCTCACTTCAGCATTCACACTAGAAAGCATCGCCAGCACCTACCTCATATCAAAGCAATTTGGCAAACTGGAGCAACTATACAGCACCAGCAGCTCTGCTGTGGCAGTCCGGCCCTGAACCTGGAGCTCTCAAAGATACATAAATGAAAATAAACTATTTGATGTTCCTCCAACACCAAAGGATAATACTGAAAGGTAAAATAGGTATTTAAAACAAAACTGATCTCAGTTAAGTCTAGGACCAGTTTCATCAAGAAAATATTACTACTAAATAAGTAAGATTTCTTCCTCCCCACTGTAACTTTAAGCAGGTATTAACCTCTTCATAAAACTATACTTACTATAGAGGCATAAATTATGATAGTTTCTATATTTTTTCCTTTCTCATGACATAACTCTGACGACAAAAGGATTTTTTTTATAGTCTCAACAAAATTTATTGTTAGCCTCTTCTTTGTTTATACCCATAACAAAAAAAAAACCACGAAGAATTTTAAAAAAAAAAAAAACAAAACCAAGTTTAGTTGAAGCAACAACCTGAGCAACAGGCACACAATACAGTGCCTTGGTGTCTTCCTGCTTAAAAGCCATGCTAAACTCATCTGGAAGGTCTTAAGTTTTGTCTCAGTTTTATTAGGAGGAACAGTGTGCTGGCTCCCTTGCTCTAATTATTCTTGTATGCATTATATCTAAGTTATGCTATATCCTACCAACAGCTAGAATTTGTTCTGAATATTCTGTAATATGTGTCAGAATCCTCTATTTCTTGTACAAAAATTAGTGTTTGCTTAGTCAAGTTCCTTCATAATTTATTAACATTTAGAACAAAGAATTTCACAGTTTGGTTAAGTCCTCTTAGGAAAATGGCTTGATCTATACTAAATCTTCACAGAAATATTCTTCAAAGCAGGAGTTAATCTGTTCACGGCCTCAGCTGCTTCTCAGGACAATTGAACAGCAATTTCTCTGCACTCCTTTTCTTCCTGAGCTGGTGCCTCTAATTCTTCAGTCTCATGTGATGCCATTCTTACTGAAGGAATTTACTGAGCACTCCAAATGATCAGCTCTGCAGTTAAGAACAAAGAATGCTGAAGAAGTTGAATGTGATCAACAAGAAAATCAGAGTTACAGAATAACTGAGGCTAGAAAGGACCCCAGACGAGGCCTCTAGTCTAACCTCATGCTCAAAGCATGACCAAGAGGTCAGATCAGGTTGCTCAGGGCTTTATCCAGTTGGGTCTTAAAATCCTCTAAGGATGGAGACTCTACAGCCTCTCATTCAAATGCATGATTGTCCTAATGGGGTGGGGGGGGGGGGGGGGGAGTATTCCTTACAACCAGTTGGAACCTTTGTTGTTTTAATTTATGTCCATAAATTCATAACACATTTCACATGCTTCCTGGTGAAAGTTCCTACTGCTTATTTACGAGTGATTTTCACAAACCAAATAAGGACATTAGTATGACTAGACAAATGAAGACATTATTATGTCCTATATAAAACAGAGACCTATTGGCACTCCCGTATCAACTCAATAGTCTGGCATGACACAGAAGTAGTGAAAACTTAGTACGTAGAAAACAAGGAATTGCCACTGAAAATTCTGAGAGTTCACCTCAAGAACAGCATTTCCATTGCATTAGTGAAGTAATTATCAAAATTTGAGTGTTATTAATACGCATTTTGCAATTACAGACAAGATGAATATCATAATTCATTCACATTTTTGAATAACAATACGGGCCCCAGCATTTAGCATTCATGTCATTACTCAAATAAATTCCAGACAAGCTGGAATAAGAAGAGGAAGGGAAGCTCAGGAACAACCTGGAATATTGTTTTAATGATGGAATATTTTTTTAATGATGCCATCAAAATAAAGTGGGAGGGTAGAGACATGAGGAAAGAAGCACTACAGCTAGCATAACCATTTTCAGACCTGCCAGAGACAGGTAAATTTGAAGTAAAACAATACTAAAACAAATTAGTATTTAACGTTTTCTGCTGTGAAAATCCAAATAAAAAAACATCCAAAGATGTTTAAAGAGCTTTGGATTAATTAGAAATATTATGTTAGGCTTTGGATTCTTGTTCAAACAATTTTACATATTTTTTTATTTACTATGCATACATGAGATAAAATATCTCAAAGGTTAAAAGTTATTGATAAATGACGTATCAATCCTAACTCCTGTACAAACAGTACATATACTTCTTATCAGAAGAAAAAAGTGATATAATTTTGTAATTGATACTTGAAGTAATATTTTTCATGGCAGAATTAAGCAATTCAGTTGGGCATGACACTGCAACAATCATACATTTTCCACATTTTCTCTCCCAAAACCTCACGTATTCCTTTGCAGAATAATCCTGAAAAATAAGATCTTGCTAGTACTGCTGCTTCTGCCTAGAAATGTTCCCAGAGCTACACAGCCAGAAAAAGCAACTTCAACTTGAAAATGTCACTCTTTATCCTGAAGCCCGAGAAGCTCTCTGTTCTGGTAGAGATGACAAGACTCTACCACCTTGGGTCTGTGAACGCTGACAGTTCCAAGGAGAGCGAGAATCAAATACAGTGGAATTGCCCGGGTACCTTTCCATGCTGCAGCTGCGATACCAGACAAACAGGCAGAGGAGAACCCATCACAAGCAAAAGTGAACAAACACAATGGAGAAGTGGTAAATAGCTTAATTTATGTGATAATTATATGGCTGGATATGACTGCTATAATTATTAACAACAGTAAATGGACTGATTGAAGAAATATATTACTGAATTAATTAAATTACCTTTCTCTCTTCCCAAAAAGGAAGAGCCCTTTAAGAAAATACATTTGCACAACAGAAGGTATTTCTTCGCGAAAGATTGCTATTTCCGTGCCAAACTGACACTCTTAAACACAGCGATCTAAAAGGAGAAGATAATATACATACCTTTTTGCTAACAGGAAAGCTATATTCTCTCCTTGCCCATCCTCTCCTGAAACAATGTATTTTAAGACAAATGTCTAAAAAGATGTTTTAAAAAGCTTCCCTGAAAAATTTGTGGAAGTTGTCTAGGTTTGAAAATTAAAACAAATTAGGAGCACCTTAAAAACAGCCCTTTCAGTGAAAACTGTTGTTCATCCTGGAGCACTGCCAAGTTCACACTGCATTCTTTCCTGGTTCTCTTTGAGAAAAATAAATAAATCTATATTTAAAAATCTATCAAGCATCCATAATCAAAGGATCTTAAAGTTTTTGTTGGCAATGCCTTTTTAAATATACTTCAAAAGTATTTACAGAAACTCCCCAGGTATCATCTATTACAATATAAGTACTGCATAGATTTGTTCTGCATAACAATGTCAATAGTAGACATTGCAGAGAATGCTGCAGTTCATTAATCACAAGTTTTATGAAGCTTTGCTGTCTATTTATTAGCATGCCTCAGGTACAGTATAATGGAAAAGTTTCAGGGAGCAGGCAGAGTACACAATCAACACTTTCTTTTTTTTTTTTTTTTTTTTATTTTCCCTCCCTTTCCCCTACCATGACCTATTTTCTTGAATAACATGCAGACCTAGTGAGGACATTAACCTCTTTCCATGTCACAGTACAGCTCATGTACCAATGTACTGAGATGCATTAGCTGTTGTTTATTGATCCATTTATAAGTTTCTTCTACTGGAAATACTAGCTGGAGGACCAGCAAGTCTTGCTATCCTCTGCTTCGTGACACACTTTACTGATTAACTATTTCCCAGAATACATTTATTTTAACATTTTGTGGAAATACAGAATATTCCTCCTCTTCAAACAGTCTCCCACATCTGAATCACTCTTACATATTTTTAGTCCATTCATTATTTTGAAAAGTCAAAATGTAGTAAATCACATACCATTTCTTTTAAATAAAAACATAACAATTACATGCACCAAAGATTATCTCCTACAAATACTGATTTACATTTTACCAGGTATTAGAAATGAACAAGCTAGCTGTCTTTACTCAAGAATGTAAAATGCCAAAACACGTTTCATGAAGATAGGAAAGCAAAAAAAAAAAGCTAGTTTCCCCTTGATTCCCTACAGGCTTCTCATTTGTGAACTATTCCCCCCACACACAGTGTACAGTGTGTACTTCTTTATAAATTCTGCTGACCCAAACTGTACCATAAAAAAAGAATTCTAGACAAGTCACTAATATGTGATCATTATTTATTACAGTTCATCCTACCTGCTTCTGCCTTTAGCATTATTAACTTTTGAACCAGCAATTACTTACTGCTTATTTGCAACGTTTATAGTCAAAAACCTACCTTTGTACCAAGAAGTGTTTATACCATTTTGTCAGCTTGATTGCATTTTAAAAATAGATATCTACAATAAACCCACATTCACTGTTTTGATTTAAACAGCATGGGAAAGCAGCTGAGCTTTAACTGTCTGAATTTTCAGAGCTGTAAAAGACGACAGGGGAAGGTAATTCCAAAATCCAGGCTTGTAGCCTTCAAATTCAAGGACTGTAAGCTTGACCAAATCCACGCATCAAATCAATTATGGCAATGTAACAAGCCAGAGCCTATTGCAAAATAATTAAGCAAAAGATCACCACGGTTCATGTCCTGTCACACTTTCACAGCCAACCACAATTCAGTGGAGTCTTATCTGCAACATAAAATGGCATCGTTTCAGGCTTCAAGATATGTTCAAAAGAAGGAAACATTCACAATTTATATCTACGAGTTTTAAAAACCTGACTTCTCCAATTCTCAAAAAAACCCCAAGGATTCAGACGTTTTACTTTTAATGACAGAACCCCTGAGAATTAACTGACATGCAATCAAAGGAGTGGGAAAAAATGACAAAGCAGATATGGATCACATCCTGCATACCAGTGTTCTGGTTTGGCCCAAACCAGGCCAACTAGTCTTAGAGAAACCAAGGTCACTGCTAAATTCCTCACTGCTTACGAGTGAAGAGCCAAAGGGGGGTCGCAGCTGCAGGGGGGAGCAGACAAGGCAGGTGACCCAAGATTGACCAACGAGGTATTCCATCCCACACACGTCATTCTCACTTTCCTATTTATCACTAACCCACTGCCTCCTGGAGGTGGGGCCCAGGAGGGAGGGGCCCTCCTGTCTCCCACTGATTGGTACCAGCTTTGCCAATTTTCCAGTTAAAAGCCTGCAGGTGTGATGGCAGGGGGAGCTTTTGCATTTTGCCCTCTGCCCGTGCTGGGGGGAGCTACTGCATTTTCCCCTCTGCCTGTGCTGGGGGAGCAACTCTGCCTGAGGAGGATTTCCAAGCTCTCAGTCTTGGCTTTGTATATATTTGTATATATTTGTATATATTTGTATATATTTGATTATTTCTATTATTATTGTTATTATACTCTTTTTCATTATTATAGTTTATTAAAACTGTTTTAACTTTTCAACCCATAAGTCTCTCTCCCTTTTCCCTTTCCCTTGGTGGGGGGGAGAGGGTTAACAGAGAGCATCTGCCACCTGGTTAATAGCTAGCCCAGCTTTAAACCGTGACAACCAGAAATGCTGTGCAGAAAAGGAAGATACTGCTCTAAGTGTGATCCTCTGAGAAAGGGGGAGAAAACAAATGGGACCAAGGATACATCAGACAGCATGATCATAAGCCTCATTTCATTAATAACCAGGCAGCAAATTATTTTTATTGCCCGCAGAAGCATCTGACCAAAACAGTTTTCTTCCAACACCTTTTGAATCAGTTGGCCAATTTCCAACATTGGAAAATCTCAAAATTTTGAAGATCTCAAAAAGATCTCAAAAATAATCATATTCCTATAGACTACATTAAAATTGATGATCAGGTACAGGAAAAAGACCCAATTTGCACTATTAGTGAAGGGGAAGTAGGAAAATTCACCCCATATATTTGATTTGGCAGCAGGTCAATCAGTACAGACTATCCACAGCACTGTCCCTTGTTATGGAGGATAATGGGATTAAGGATTGGAGGAGAAGGGATAAGGAGATAAAAAGACAATCCAAATACATACAAATGTAAATTTTATTATTTCCGAAGCTCACAGAAACTATGACCTGCAGACAGTAACTTGTTTTAATAGCCTTACAAACTGAGAACAACTTGGACAAGTATTTACATTTCCTGACCTCCTCCTGTTAGGTAGGTTGCCTAGAAACATCTTACCTCAGAATGAAAGTGAAAATGGATTATGCACTCCTATCTGCGTATTTCAAATATTTTGTTGAATCTATTTTATTAAATCCATGGCAATAATTTTCCATTATGCTTTTTACAGCATTGAGAACAATGAAGACAAATGAAGTAGACATGTAATAATGCTAACATACTCTGAAAAGGCTTCCATACATAAATACAAACCTGGATACAACATGCAGAAGTGTTGGTGGGATGACTCGGCTCCTAATGATATTTCATTTAAGTTTATTCTCTTAGCAGCCTGAAGTTATTAATAACTCCCAGTATGCAACTTAGAGCTGTGGATTCATTTTTCTGTTAATGGTAGCAATAGGTTCTTTGTTAATGGTTTTAAGACAATGCTGGGTTTTGCCATATGGTTGGATTTGTATGAGGGTTTCTCATGAACAGCCAGACTGTGTAAGAAATTGTTGCTATATTTAACTTCAGTGTCCTCACATGCACAGCAGACAATTGGAATGGACACTGTTCTAGTATTTACAAGTGCAAACGATGCTCAATATTTACTGCATGTTCTGTTTAACTACAGGGACTTTAAACAAGAGAACATATGGATAGATCAGAGGATTCGTAACGCAATACTGAGCTTTTCACCTCTATGTCATTGGTTCAAATATAAACTGGTCAGTAATGAAGGCAAGCTATTATCATCTGACAGCTCTGGCCTTTGCAAATCGATTTGTCAGGCTCAGTCCAGTTCCCATCAAACACAAAATTTACCATTACAGTTTGCATTCCTAAAACAACTTCACCCAGGCAAAATAACAAAAAATTGAGCAGAGACAGAAGTAATCTTTTCCTCCTCAGGCACCATCTCCAGACCAGGACCTAGTGAGAGTGCCAGAGGAACAGTGAAAATTACATCACCAGTAGCACAGCACATCATTCTGTGGATAAAGATTAGTTCTGCCTCTCAGATACCCAGTTATAATTACCTCTGTACCAGTACAAAGCTTTCAGGTTTTTCATTACTAGAGAGAGAAGACAAGAAAGAAGAGACACCAATATGCAGGTTTTAAAACTGAAATTTCACAGTGCTGCTTAAAGATTTCTTTGTATATCTTGTTCAAAGATGCATTTCATAAGGCTGAAGGTTTTGAAGAAAATGGTCACAGTGCTCTATAAAGAGAATATCAAATTTAATATCCATTTTGTTATGATGTATTTGTAGCCAAAATGTTTAAACAACACTTGTAACAGCAACACTTAAGAATTGTATTCCTGCAGATGGGTTTAATTCAGAAACGGATTTATTTACAAGTTACTATGAATCATACTGGAGAAGTCATGTTTTTATATTATTTCTTCATAAATATGTTAGATGGAAAATGTATGGATTAGTCCATAACAGCACATAACTTTCTGCATGCTTTCATAATTTGAACAAAAATGGTTTTAAGCCTCAAAACCCGAAGTCTAGCCTCTTCCTTTGCCTCTCAATAGTTTGGCAACAATCACAGCAAACGCTCTGCAGGTACGGCAGTTCTCCATTTTACCAAGTGATAACTGTTACAGAAGTGAATAGAGACACCAAGTTTTAATATAGCACCTTTAAGATCACCTTTAGTTCACATATTTAGGGCACTAGACAACAAAATCTACTGGAAGTTTTACACTCTATGAACACAAAATGTTACTTCTAACATTTAAGACCACACAAAATATATACAGCTCACAAATCTTGGAAAGTGTGTAAAAAATAACTTAAGAGCCTCCTGTCTTCCTTGCAGGTTCCTTGGTTTTTACTAAGGTGTTGATAACATACTGAAGTTTTTCCTTCCTTTTCCAACAACTCCAGAAATAGAACACTTACTGTAACTTTAGGAAAGCCACAACAGGTTAACTTCCCAACTGAATGATTGCACGTAAGTTCAGCAAGCTGAATGACTGAGCTGACATGTAGTCTATTGCTATAAAATCAGAGTAGCGTAGCCAAGTGATACCCTAGTTCAGCCAAACACTAGTCCTGCGTCCCATAGACAATGGCTGGTGAGATCCACCCAAAGCTTTTAACTTTCTCAGGTCACAGAACAGGAAACTCCATACATCAAGTGACATAATGGAGAGAAAAGAAGGAATAAACTGCCTGCTAAACTTGCATGTCAAGAGACACGATAAGAGACCTGTACATTGTGTCACTTGCCTTAGAAAGTGTCCAGGCTGCAGCCAGGAGATGGTCTCTCCTAGCAGTCTCACATACAGGATGCAAGCCTAGAAACGGGGGCTGCCTACAGATGAAGGCAAAATCTTAAAGACTAAAGACTGCCTATTACATGACTTGCAGTTAACAGGAACAATAGAGAGATCCGTGCAAGATGATCAAAATTCCTTGACAGTCAGTAACAAGATTTCTTACTGCTCCTCTCTGCCATCAAACACTGCATATCTGGGCTAGGGAATGACCTTCAGTAACAGAAGGACACAAGAACTTTGGAATAGTGACTGCAGCCACTACTGATAGAAAAGAAAGAAATTAAAAGGTAAAGTTTAGAGAAAGGCAAGAAGTGGAGTATTTCACAGAACAAATTAAAATAAACCACTTGAATAAGTGCGGGTGGAACATACGTTAGGAAACTGAAGGACGTGTAAGGGATTTAAATTTCAGAAGGTTGCATGAGAAAAATTAAAAGACTAATAAGTTCTACAGGTGCCAACAGGCATGCTTATTATAAGACTTATACTTTTATTGGTTCTGAACAGTAAGGTTAGCAGATTTTATAAAGAATAGCCATGACTTTATTATTCTTTCATTCTCTTACCTCAGTTTCCTTTTTGTATCACCTGCTTCATTTTGCATTGTTGCACCAAAAGTTATTTGGGACAGCTGCAACTGTTCTTTATATAGATATGTTTATAGAGCACTCAAACACAATGGAGACTAAATTCTGATTAGTGTGTATAGAACCTACTATAACCACAATAATGTCATACCTAAGAGCTCTTAGTATTCTTTCATCTCTAGGTAACGAGGGTTTTGAAGCTCCACAAACTGGGAAATAAACACACTTTCTCTTCTATGTACTCTCCATGAAAATTCACATAAGAAGGCTTAATGCCTAATAACATCACCAGGACTGGATAAAGAAGGATTTAAATTCCCATTATCCTTTTTAATGAACTCGTGACTACATTCTCAAAATAGACTGTTAACCCAGAACAGAGAGAAGAACTGACATAATTTTTACCTGCAATGACTGAAAGAAATGAACTCAAATGCTTTTACAGCTGTCACTAGCATAAAGAAAGCAAAATTTCTAAATTCTCTGGGATAACTGTAAGTTTGTACTGGACAAATCAGGCACACTCTTACCACTCACCCCACCCCAAGAACACTGTGTCAAAAGACTTCCTGGCTGGCATCATCCAGGTGGGGGGTGGGGGGAGAAAAGGCTCCTTTTTAATTCAGCCTGAATGATATGCAGCATGCTTGATTAGCTACACTCTTGATTAGGTGCTGGAAGAGAATTTAAAGAGTATCCTGTCTAGTGAAATAATAATGATTTCTATCATTTCCTAAACAAGAACAGATTTCAACAGACTAATTCAAATTTTTTTTAGCCCATAATACATTTTTGGTAATTTTTTTAAAAAGCTGTCATGTTCAAGTTATGTATTACCTCACCAGTTTAGTTCTCAGCACAGCAGTACTTTCTTTCACTCTGGAAACAAACACACACAAGACTATCTATGTTGCTATTGTTGCAATTGCTATTCTTGCTATTGTTTTCCAAAACTGCTATTCAACGTCAAGTACATTGCAACACAAAACCTTTCAGATTTTCTTTTTCAAGCCTGAAGAGTGGCACAAGCTTAGAGAAGTTTGTTTTCAGTACATACTTCTTCCTTTCAAACTGCATGAGAAATTACACAACTATTTATCCTCCCATTTCACATGCATATTTTTTCCATGATTACACTCAGAATTTGTTCTGAAATTTGAAAAGCTCTTTGAATTCTTTTCACACGCACGATCAGCCACTACAATACTCAACAACTACTTCACTCAGCTGAAAGACCAGAAAGCCATTGTGTCTGCAACTTTTTGAAAGCAGAAGGTGTGTATTGTTATGGTTTCTATTTAGGGCTGTAATCCTCAGGAATCCTCACTCATAATCCTCCTACTGAACGAAGGGTTTCAAGCTAAATCAGATCCTGGAAAAGCAAACAGCTTCTGTTTTTTAAAGCGCATGCTTTTGCCTACCTCGGCCCAACATAGTAAATACAACTGAGCAGCTGCTTCTAACCAACAGCTTCCACGCAAGTTTAACTGGCATTTGATCAAGTCTGAGTTATTAACCAACATAATGCAATGTCAGTGATATTAATTTCAAAGCTGCCTGCTGATAAAAGACCTTTTTAGCCTCCAGTATCCTCTTTTTCTCGTACCTGCTATTCCTTTCCTCTTCTGAAGGCGGCCAACTGCAGGCACGCAGAGGGGACCCTTCACTTACAACGACGCCGGAGGTGAGGCCCCGGGGCCCGGCACAGACACCCTGCTGACCGCCCGCCCACGCGTGGGCCGGCTGCCCAGCCACCAGCAGAGGCTGGGCCGTGCGGGCACCCGGGGCTGCACGGCTTTACAGAGCTGGAAGTCACTGGTGGGTCCCCAGGCACATGGACAGAACAAGCAACCAGTTAACGGTTGTGTTTTTTTTTCCTGAGGGGACGGGACAGGAGGAAAGAAACCCCCAGCACTCCCGAGAGCGGTGGATGCGGGGTTCCCGCCGCGCCCCGCAGGGGCCCGGCCGCTGCTGGCACCGCGGTCCAGGCTGCCCCGGCCCCTCAGCCAGCCCGCCAGTACCGCTGAGGGGAACGACCCCTCCCGTCCCGCCGCCGGAGCTACGGCCCCGCTGCCGCCCAGCGCCGCGAGGGTCAGGACGGCTCCCGACAGTCGCAACAGGACCCCACTGAAGGGGAGCACGGCGGCGGTGCGGTGAGTCCCTACCTGCCGGCGTCAGCTCCCGCTGCGGCGCGCAATATCCCCTCCCCTCAGCCACCGTCATCCCCCGCTGCTATAGCTACGGGGAGCCGCGGCAGCCGCCTCTCGCGAGAGGCGCCATCTTCCCGCGAGAGCCGCGGGCCGCGCCGGCGGCGGGGGGCTCCTCCTCTCGCGAGAGGTCTAAGGCGGGCAGTCCGGGGCAGTGTGGTTCGGTCTGGGCGGGTGGAGTTCGGTCTGGTCCGGTCTCTCCACCGCCATTTCTTATTCCCTCAGCCCAGTGCAGCGCTCCTCTGGGTCGGGGCGCTTCGGAGGGCAGGCGGCCTAAGCCAGTGTCCCGTCCCAGAGAAGGGGCGAGAGGACTTCGGTGTGTTTAACTAACCCCCTCGTTGGAGGCAGCCGGTAGAACTGTCCCCAGACCCGGCCCGAAGCCAGGGCGTAGCTGGGGATAACTTCAGGTGTGTGCGGGGCTGACTGAGTCCCGGTAAACCCCCTCACTCTGTGGAGGTGGCGGCGCTCGGGGGTCGGTGGCTCCCGGGTCCGGAGCGGGGCGGGCCGGGTGAAGCCGCTCGGGGCGGGCCCGGCCCGGCCTCACGGCGCTCGTAGCGCCCAGGCTCGTTCGCCCGGAGCAGCTGCTGGTTAAGCGCCTGAAGCCGGTGCAGCAGAGCTTGCTCGATGGAGCAAGAAAGATCTTTTTCTTGCCAGAAAAGAAATAGGTGGGCCTGCAGAGTGTGTGTAATCTCTAACAATTGCAAAGTATGGGCTGTGATAGCTGTGGGATGTGACTGGAGCCAAACGTAACAGACCCACACATTCACATCTAGCAAAAGTGTACTAGTAGTTCATGTGAGAGCTGGCTTTCCTTGCAGGTTAGAGCCATAACATCATATGTTCAACATCGTCTGTCCAAGTACTTCAGGTATGAATTAGACTACCTCAGGATCTGGGAAAATTTGAATAAGATCTTACACAAATTTATATTTTGATTTTCTGAATGCTAGACAAGGTGTAAAATTAATATTGAACTCACATTCCCTGAACTATATCAGCTGCGCATTGCAGTATGTGATTTTCCTGTCATCAGTGCAGAGTGCTGGTAATATTAACTCTGGTGTAGTATTTTTGATGATATCCAACAAACACATTTCAAGCCCACTGAAATAAATGGGTCCTTTCTTATGAATTCAGAATCAGGCATGGAGAGTCTGGAGATGACTGGGTGGACTGCCATTTCCATGAGCAGTTGGTATCTCAGTGCTAGCACCCTGGATAAACAATGTAATTAATTACTCAAACTGAAACATAAAGATATGAGGGCTGATACACTTTTTTTTCTGCCCTTGTATTTTAGTGCTCCAGACATCTGAGACATATGTCTTTTGCCACAATCCTTAGAGGAGTGCCACCAGCTCTGTAAGTTATGGAGGAACTTCTTTTTATTCAGTTGTTGAGCCTCATTTTCACATACAATAGCAAGTGGGTTGATGCGTAGTGTTCTGTGTCTAAAAGATGTGTTTCTGTATGCCAGAATTACCAGCTGCTGATAATTCAGGTATACTGTCAGTGGTATACCAGGTGCATAGAGTATGCCTGGAAGACTGGGACTGCCTTTTGTTGTGCCCAGAGCAAATATTTAGAGAATACTATTTATATATATGGGTGTCTGCAATACTGTTTGTGCTGCTGCTGTTAATATGGCATTTCTAACACCACTAAAATAATAGAAAAAAATGTGTGTGCATTTGGAAGAACGCTTGTTTACTTGTTGTGACTTCCCATCCCATTTCAGTCTTTTGCTTTGGGAATCAAGCCAATCGTACTGGGAGAGAGAGCAAATGAGGAAGGCCTCAAGCCTCCCTTAGGGACCAAGGATAATTAAGAAAAACATTTAGAGATAGTATATATAATGAAGCCCTGAATCCATGCTAGCTTCAGGCCCATTAAAGTATGGCTGGTTTTATAATAGAATGTGGAAGTAATTAGTCATCTCAGCCAGGCACTGTGGAGTTTGACTAAAGCGCTCTTCAGTGTAATTGAATTTGTGTAGCATCTGTGAGCAGGGGAGGTCCTGTGCGATAAGGCCCATAGGTTGTCCTTAGGCTGGCCGGCTGAAGGTTTCTCATTTGTTTGTTCCTCCTTCCAAGGGCCACTGTGTTTTCCCTGCAGTGAATGATGTATAAAGACATTGTTGTTTAAGGCAGGAACTTCCGCCAGTAAGAAGGGGAATTCTGCAGAGTCCTTATTTACCCTTTTGTGTAGACGCATGTTTTGGAGCACAAGTAAAGCATTGCTTAGTGCGTAGCCTTTTTCACTGCTGTTAGTGCCCTCCTTGTATGTTTTTTTTTCTCCCCAGCTACAAATGCAGGGACCTGGAGTAAAACAGTGGTGCTGCCGTTGGCTCATGTCTGAGCCCGGGAAGAGCTGAGACCTTTGTCAGCCTGTTATAGTATGGTTGTACCTTCCCTGTCCAAATTTCCCCAAAATCAGTGTTCCCAGTAAGCATTGTTAGAAAAGCAAAGAAGAATAACTATTTTGGTTTGGCACTAGAAGAAGAACTTATAACCATAAATTAATCTTGCCTTATTTATGCATTTATTTGTTCACTGTGGATTTTTGAAAGGCAAATGTTCATTATAGCTCTGGCTAGAGCTATACCTATAACTTCCTATTTTTTAAAGGGTAGTGGTCCCTGTCTGCAAATTATTTGTGTCAGTTCTCCCTGAAAGTACATCAGATGGAATTTTCTTTAAATGAAAAACAGACTTTTAAAATTAAAGCTCTTTGCACAAAACATTTTGTGGTTTTTTTTATTGTTAATCAAAAGGTCAAAACAAAACAAAACAAAAAAAAGCCTGAAGGTTTTCTTCAAAAAAATTGGAAAATGTGTATTAAAATTTTTGATCTAAATAATGTTTCTGAAAAGTATAATTGAAAATTAAAGGAAGAGTTTATATTTGAGAATTTGTTTATTAAGCTGACTGGAGTTTAGGTTGCATTTTAGACCATTGCATCAGGGTGGTTTATGTAGTTCTCTTCCCTTTACTGCATGTGTTAATTAACACAATAGATATCTGAGTGAGTACTTGCGCTCATTAAAGCATCATGTAAGCTGTACTGCAAGCAGAAGATGATCATCAGAGAGAGAAAGACACTTCCTGTGTGTTACTTAGAGAGAAAGAGGTACATCATAAAGGCACTGCTAATTAATTACATCAGCTGAAGAGACTTTTACTAGTAGATGTATGATGCCATGAATATAATTAATAGTGTCTCAAATCTCACATACTCAGCAGTTCACAAAAGTTGTAGGGTTCCACAGTATGTGTGCAATCGTGCTTCTGCATGTGTCTGCAAATTCTGCTTGATTATCTGTGGTCCTGGTCAGGCACATCTCCAAGACAGAGTAGGCAACTTGTCTAAACTGGTTTGTAACTTGCAATTTGAGGATCTGGGCATAGATGAGATTGCATATAAATGTATTAATGTGCTGTGAGCCAACAGGCTGGATTGCAAACTTCCCTAATACTCATTCAAGAGAAATTAGCATATGTGCTGCTGATGGGCAGTGGTGGACCGCATAAGTTGCCAGAGACGTGCTAACAGCACCTTGTTGTGCCAAGGGACAGTCCTTTTGAAGTGGGGTGTTTGCCAGATGATCACACCTGCGGCAGCCTTCTGTGGAAGAGAACATATACTTGCAGACGAGCTAGGCAGGAAAAAACCGCAGTGCGGTGAATGTTCAAGCCTTGTGCCACAAGTCAGCGCTTCCCATGGAGGGACGGCCACGTGCAGACCTCTTTGCTCCACGACAGAACAATTGTGTTCAGGTTCTTGGCTGTCTGGTGCTTGCCATCTTGTATAAGAGAAGTGAATGAATTTTATGTATTCACAGTATGATTTAAAAAAAAAAAGTCAAACAAGACAAAGCCCATATTCTACTAACGGCCTGACACTGTTCCGAATTTTATTTCAGAGAGTCACTAAGCTTAATGACAAAGCCATCTCCTCTAAATGCTCTGTCAATAACAACATCAAATGTAATTCCCAGATGTTAGTTGAATGAATTATATCATCATCATCATCACTAATGGCAAGCTGCTTACAGGAGAGAGACAATTATGGGATGCAAACCTTTTGATTAGGGAATACATTGCAGTCAAACGGAAGATTTTCTACACAACACAGAGAAGCATACCAACTGTGCTACTATCTGTCGAATATTTATGCCACCAGCTATAACTTCAGGCAAGATTTTAAAACATATTACTACATATTTATGGATAGTATTGCTGAGATTTTGTTAAACACCTTTCTTTTACATTAAAACATGCGCACTATTTTTTACGCCTTTTCAGTGTGGCTTGGATTCTTTATACAAGTTGCCTTACATGAGAGAAACATTTCAAAGCTTGAAAAATATAAAATAATATTCCTAAAAATAACACTGTAAATAACTAAAAAAGTAAGAACTTTCTGTTCTGAATGAAAGATCTGGCTGTCACAAAATTCTATCCAACCTGTTTTCATGGGCCAGCCCCTCTCTATTAAATGGATTTTTGGCTGCTGTTCCGTGGAGTATAAGCTTAATATCCAGTACATCCTCTATGAGGCAACTGTAGCCTGCCTTTAAAAGAGGATGGGCTCAATAATTTGTTAGTTCTTTTTTATCTCTAACTACAATGATCCTGCTTAAAAGCAGATGACTGAGTTTCCATTCTGTAGCTCCTAGTATGTGGGGGACATGCACTGTAATTAAATCTTATAAAATCCTCTTATTCCCAATATAAATAGTTCTCTGACATAGGCGATTCCCCTGAGTCTACATCATAGCCCAAGGAAAACAAAGAGCAGGAGCAGTTACTTACTTCCTCTCAAATATTTGATCATTTTGGACAAACTTCTGCCCTGATTACAGTAGCTGCAAGCCTCGCTGAAATTAATTATTTTTGAGACAGAATTTGGATTACTGACTTTTCTCACTTTTAACATTACTTGAATAATGACTAAACTAGCATGTATTTAAGATATGTGAACAGCGAGACAATAGTTGTCTGAATTGTTCTACAAAATGTAGTGTCATATGTCCCATTTTGTTCTAGAAACAAAAGCACATAAATCCTGCTTGACAGGATTCAAGACTGAAAGTGTACAGGCAAAAGAAGAGCTGTATGCCTCATTAAGCAAATTTACCAAAACTGAAGGATCCTCTTAGCTTACAAGTATGAATTATAGCCATATTATTAAAAATTTGCAGTGATACAATACTAATTCCAAGCACATTGCAACTTGTTATTGCCATTTAGGGTTGGGGATAATGGAGTGCACAGACAAAAACTCTTGTCCAACAGTACATTATGAACCAGAGAGAGCTTTAGGTATATACCCAGTCCTTTGACCTGCTTGCTGGATGATGCTGCCTTCCTTGTACGTGGGAACTTTGAAAGTACACCACCAGAGATCCCTGTGCTATTCCTGCACGGTATTTCTTACATTTCCCTGCACGTTTAAGAACCTATTTTATTTAGTCTTTTTTTTCCCATGCTCCAGTGGAACTCAAATGATTGTTGTAATTACATTGGAATTCCCAGACATTTTGGTATCATTGCCCTGTGTGCACCAACAGCCCGTAGTTGCCCTGACCAGCCTCACCAGGGACCTTCACCCCACCCATGGCCCAGAATCCCCATTCAAAGTCAGTCCTGGGCCTGGGGCCCTCGTCTGAGTTATGTTTTAGGGGTGCTGGCCTGCACTCTTGTCTTCTGGGTGGACCTGAGACCTGTGCTGTAGCTAGCCTGTCTCCTAGATGGACTTTGGACCCACAGTGTAGCTTGTGTCCAGCCCTGTCTCCTTTTGCTCCTGACCAGACTCCCTGGACAGCCCTGGTCCCTGATTCTTCCTCTCACCATATCTGGGATGATTGATGGACCCTGTCACTAGCACTCAGCTCTGCCTGCCATGCTCAGATGTGGTGGGCTCATGTGCTGGTTGGTGAGGGCACTGCCTGTGCTGGGCTTCCCTGGAGCTCACCTTCCTCAGAGCAGCGAGCCCTCTCTGCACCTTGACATGTCTAATTGGCCCATGATCTGGAACACTGGCTACTGAAAGTAGACTTTGACAACCAGGTACCAAACTGTCTTGTTTCTGCTGCTCCTGACATAATTACCATGAAAGCATCCTGTATGTCACTGTGAAAAATAATGTAATTCTGTATTGCAAGAGTCTAAAATCCCTGACAGAAGAGAGGAGGCAATAAATGCCATATTTGGTGGGAAAATATTTTGCTTAGTGTCACCTAGTTTTCTCTGAAATTTGCTCTGCCTTTCTGAACTTATGGCGTTCTCTGTGTAGCCTGGATTCTTGTCATACAGTTAGAATACTTTCCGAACTGGAAAAGAAATCCCTCCCTCTTAATTACAATGCAACTGAAAAAGCTAGATTGATTAAAAATGTTGGAATACCCACAGCAACCTTATCTCCAGACAGAGATCAAATATGGGATAAACTCATAGTTTAGTAGAATATGAGAATTTCCCATTTAATGTCTTTCACCAGTGAAATTTGCATGTATTTATGTAGGCATTAAAAAAGGAACGTGGGAAATGTCTTTTCAACTAATTCCGGGATCCATTTTATCCAAAGAAACAAAATAAGTTTTTCTGAGGATTTGTTTTCAACTCAAACTTCAAATACTTTGTAGGAACATGTCAAAAAAGACAACCTTTTTCATTTTTGTTGATACGTTCTTCAGAAAATCAAAGTACCACCTTTATGTTTTTAAGTTTAGTCACAGATCTGAGTTATGGATACTTCTTAATCATTTAATAGGACATATAATAAATGTTCTTTAGCCATTTCAGCAGAAAGATTAGGAAACTACTCATTCATTACTTCTGCAGCTTGTTATTATTAGCACAATTTTTAAGAGATCTCAGGGTAGCCCTGGCAGTAGCCTTTTAGAGGAGTGTAATAAAGCCAACCTCATAACTATCCAAACAGAATAAAAATCAAATATATGGTTGCAGGGATTTCTAGACAAGGAGGAAAAATTCCTAAATTAAAAGTATTTCAATGGAAGCTGTCCCTGTAAACAAGCTGTTTAGTCCTGTTTATAAGAGGAAATGTTGATCCAAAGAAGGCACCAGGACAGAGAATTCCAAACCAATCTCCATGGAAGCTGAACTAGGGTATGGTAGTGAAATGGCAATCATGTATGTTGTGTGTCAGAGTGCAAATGTTCATGAGACAGAAGGTATTTCATGTAGAAAAATAAAATTATTTATTGTTTTTCCACAGTGCCTGCCTTTCTTCCTATATGCGTGGCAGTGATAAAACCGTTACAAGAAATGGAATACTTTGATTCTGTGTATTTGAATAAGTAATGCACTGTGGCGGGTGTCAAATTATTTCTGCTGTAATTAAAGCTTTTTCTTTATTGCTCTGTAACTATGGGCAAGTAATCTCACTTGGGTGTGTCTCTGTTCCTTCCCAACCCATTGCCTTCTTGGTCTCTCTGTGTGAAAAAAAAAACTGCTTAAGCTATCACCTACTTTATACTCTGGAGAATTGGGGAATCTTAGGTGACAGTGAAATACTTCAGTCTGCCTGTTACACTGACAGGCTGGCTTGCTATTTTCTCTCTGATGCTGTTATGATTACCTGTACCATTTCCTCTCAAAGTCATCATTCTTCACCATCAGTTTTACGGTATTTATCCAAGCCACCTTGATGTACACCTATCTTATGACCAGCCCATCAGTCCTCAGTCTTTCTTCCCATGCTAACAGTCTAGTTGTGAGATGGAAACTTTTGTTATTGCTAATCCCTAAAAGGATTCAGCAGCATTTTTTAAAGAGAAAACATAAAGGCTTTTTTTCCTCTTGGTGTTTTATTACTTGTTAATATATGACAAAACAGATTTATTCTGGAGCAGACAGGCAGCATTTAGCATTGCTAAACAGAAAAACACATCCTAGTTTTGCCCTTTTATGCCCTGGTGAATAAAAAGCTCCTTTCTCTGAAACTGTTTCTGATATGGATTAACACCACAGCAAAGATGATAAATTTAGAACCTGCTAGGAACTTGTCTGGGCTAAGGGCAAAAGAAAGGAAGGGCTGACAGAACTAGAGTTGCACTTTTCAGCTCTTTACTATCAACTTGCAAACAGAAAGGGCTGAGAAAAAAGGAAGGCCTTGGCAGTGGGGATTTACAGCTCCTCTGTTTCACCACTCCTTGGCACATTGACCTCGGTATGGTACTCGGAGGAGTCTCCTGAAGGCATCCAAGGTATTGGGGTTCTGTTGAAGGAGGGTCTGTTGCTGAAATTTTGATTATATATCATGAGAGATTCTGGAATCAAAGGGCAAATATCAAACTGAGGCACTTTGAAGGTCATCCGTTTGGCTGCTTTCTCATAACCCCCATAAGGCATGGCAGTCCTGGCATAGGGGAATACATGGAGTTAGTGAACAGAGCATAGGTAAACTACGGGATTTAGAAAATAAATAATCAAAGTTATCGAGATTGTAAATTTTGCCACTATTGCAGTTGACTGGCCAACAAATCCTTCCCAAGAACATAGATGTATCCATTGCCTATGTACTAAAAAGATTTACAAACAAAAAAAACCTTCTCTGCTCCTGTGCACTTCCTTCACCCCTGTTGCATCAATCTCCATTAAACCGTACATCTTTCACACCTGTTGGTACCCTGTACATGTAGGAGGCAGAGGCTGCGTTATTGCAGAAATGAGTGGGATTTGGGTTTGTCCTGGGTACTGATGTCCTGAAGCTATGGAATTGGGTGGCAATATATAGAGAGGTTAACAGAAAATTGTTGCTGCCCTAGAAATATTTGTAAAACTTTCAGTTCTTATCAGAAGCAGCAGGAAGATTCTGATTCTTATCTGAAGTACTGTGAAGTACATGGCTTCTGATCGTAAGTATTCTTCCTGAACTCTTGAACTTTAAATGGCTGCAGTAATAAACAGTGGCAAGCTAAATCTCCCTGGTCAAATGGGGTGAGAAAGAAAGGAAAATAGGATTAAAGTCCTCTTATCCTGCTGTGCAGGTTTTCTGTCCATAAGCTGAATTAAAATCTCTAGCTCTTAATGTATCTCCTCTTTGTAGGCCTCCAAATGTTTCATCCACAGGATACTGTGCTAAGCAACATGAAATGCAACTAAAACTTATTGACATTGCACAAGACAGGAGGGCTATGGCCAGGGTTATTGTGTTCTCTCATGCTAAATAAACTGAATTGAATATCCAAGAAGACTTACCGGTTAAAAGACTTGTAATGGGGGAAATCAGCTTTGGGACTATATGACAGTAAGTCAATGGTGAACTGACTTTTGTCCTCGGGGCTGATACCCATTGCTCGTTCCCAGGGGGAGATGTAGGTTTTAAATACAGTGATTTTTTTGCCTCCTGACTTTCCATCTGTAAATAGAAGAATGTAAAACACCCTAGTTAGATGACACTTACTCTAAATACATTGCCTTTTTGTATTCTGCTATTGAAGTTGAGACAGCAGCTTTGTTTCCGGATTCTGTAACTCCTATATCAAGTACAAGATTTTATGGTTAGATTTCTCTTATAAAAGACTGTCATATGCCACTTCCGTCCTTATCCACAAAAGCAGGTGTACCACAGTCTAACAGCTGCTCATCCAAGAATTTGCATTAGAGCATATATTTGAAAGCTAATTTTTCATTGCTCTCTCCGGTCACTCAAATAGAAACCTTTTACCCCAAGAGCCAATGTCCTTACCCCATCATCTCTTCTTTCACTACCTCAGAGGAAGCTTTATAAAAGGCAAAATGCTATCTAACTTCATAATTTACTTCTCTCTCCCCTGTCTGATCATAGCAGACATAACCCCTCCACATAAACCTCCTCCTCATCATCAGATGCAACAAACTGCCCTGACTGTAAACTCCAAAACTACGCTCAAACTTTGAAGTTGGCTCTTAACTGACCAAAACCCTTTAATCATCGTATTTCAGGGTCTTGGCAACACACAACCATCTTTACTAACCTCTTCCTCAGTAGTCTATTCTTGCATGTTCTAAAATTACCATCTCCCTTGTCTCAGTATTTTTATAAGTTGGCATTTTCTTTGTGATTACATGAACAGACATTCATATTTTCCCCCTCCTGAGCCAGGATATTAGAGACAAGTCTGGCTCAAACACCTCAGGATGGCTAAAAGCAGTTTGAAAATATGATGGGGTATCTCTCTGGAAGTTAAAATCCTGTCAGTGACAGAGCTGCACTTTGCTGTTAAGTCAGATACTTGATTGCCAGAAATTTTAGGTTAGCTTCTAGCTGCTCCATTAAGCAAATATGCTTAGACAAGGGTTTTCATTCTGTGTGCCTCTTTTTTTTTTTTTTCTTTTTTTTTCATCTTTTTTTTCCTTCCAGTTGTGTATAATACCACCTTGCTGATAAGAGCATTGGTTGTGTATTGATATGTAGCACACTTTTAAGATTCTCAGCCTTCAGAAACCTTAAAACTCCTGAGCAATGACTTCCACTTAGTTTGATTAGGGCAGATGGGAATAATAGGTTAATGGAGTTAGACATTCTGGTGCTTTCATGGTGCTACAGTTTGTGTAGAAAACATAAATCCTCATGAAGTAAGTGGCAAATAATGAACACTATTACTCTTATCTGAAACTTTCTTCTTTATCACACCTTCTTTTTTTGCCTTGCTTGTTTTCTTCAAACCTTGCCAAATCCTGGGCTTTCCTGGTTTCAGAGAATTGCAGACATGTACAAGAATCTAATTTTCATTTAAAAAATAAAAACAACTACCCTCCTCTTTCTATGTGAAGGACTTAAGCTAAGTAGTTTAGAAGTAAATTGATTGCTAGGGTTGAAAAATAAAAGCAGTTGGGATCCATCTCTGCAGTAAAAGCTGTGTGATGATGCTAATCCTCTTCCTTCCAGCACACAGAAATAGGGTAACAATGGAGAAAAATCTCCTGTAAGAAGACAGAGAGTCTACACAGATTTCTTTTTCATAGCGATGCCCAGAAATATAAAAAGCTGATTTTGATATAAAATGCACATTCTTCTAGAATGTAAATGAAAAACCTTGGATATTACAAGTCACTCATTTGGTCACTTATGACAGTGGTTCCTGGTACCCAAGAAAATTTGCTTTTTGTTGTAAAATCCCATAGGGACTGTTAAAGTAATGATTTCACCTGCTGATTCTCATACAAGGAAACTGGTTCTAGAGGTATCTGGCCAAACTAAACAGACAATTAAATTAAGCAAGGACTAAATTTAATGATGAATACTTTTACTCGTAAAGATATTGCTTCAGTAGACCAGTGGTGATTACCAGATAACTTTTAGAAATATCGCTGTTCCTTTCTGAAGATTATCCAAAAAGTGCTGTTCATTTAGGTGAAAACTTTGATTTGAAATCAGGGCTGATATACTCAAGACTGATGTGTCAGGTCAGACTACTGAGCTAAAGAGCTCATACTGCTATCTCCAGTAGCGGCCAGTGTGAAACCCTTGAAAGGAAAGCGTATGTCATACTGACATGCTGCTGTATCAACCTTAGGAGCTCAGTAGTTGAATTTCCCATCATTTGTTTGGTCCAGCCAGGGAAGGTATTTCTGCTTCTTGCCTATGATTGAGCAACGCAGAAGCATGCAAACAAAACTGTCACGCTAAAGGCAGTTAAACTCTTCTAGATTTTGCAATGGAACTTAGTTGGGAAGAATTCAGGTTTTAGTCAAATTAATTTACTTGTCCCTAAGAGTAAGGTTGGCATGAGCTCTGATAGCTTTAGCTATTTCTTGTTCTTGGAGAGATACTTGCCTTTCTCAGTACCTTCGCCTCCTTCTCCACCACTTCCAGCCGATTCCACCACACGCTCCCCTTCGCTGTCCCCAGGGCCTCCTTTGCTTCCAGGCCTAGGAGGAACAGCGGGATGCTGCTGCTTACTGGAGCCATGCTGCCCAGCTGTCATTCCTCCTACCATTCGCCCCTGGGCATAGCCATGAGCATCTTCCCCGTAATGCCCTCCTGGTGGGATGAACTTCTGAAAGTGATCCTAGGGCAGGAGAAAAGAGAGTAGGAATCCCTGTTACAGGACATGGTCCATTCACATTTGCTGGGCTGAGTCCCAGAACGTGAACTCCCGAGTTCCCGTGATCTGACCAGTTTTGTATCTCAGTTACAAAACCAGTGGCAGAACTTTGTGTGAGTTATTCTTTGTGTTCAGTATAGGAGCAGTTGTAGAACAACAGCGAGGGCAATGGAAGCACACCTTTTAATGGACACCTCATAGTAATTTTATATGATCAGAGTGAGAAGAGAAGGATCTGTGTATTGTCACCAACAGTGATCAGTATGAAATATAGGAGGCAGGGAAAGGAAATACAGCTTTTGCCAGAGCAGGTAAAGGTCCGGACAGAGATATATTGGCTAACCTGTGGGAAAGCAAGCTGGACAAGAAATAGGAGGTGTTTTCACGTCAAGGTTAAGATAGCCCAGCAAAGTCAGCTCAATTACAGTGTGGGAGGTAAGTGTTACAAGGCACCAGAACAACAGGGTACCTGTTACACATAAAAGCCTGGAAGATGACTGCCCATACGTCTTTTTTCCATATATATGAAGGTCTGCATGAGGAGAACTATTTACACATTGAGAAAGACTATTTACGCATTGAGAAAGACTGAAGAGATAGCAGCCTGGGAAAATATGAAAGACTTCCTGGAGACCACAAGAGGAAAATGACAAAAAGCTACAAAAAGCTACAGAAGTGTTTGTAGCACTATGTGCATTAATAAACCAAATCTAACCAGCAACAAGGCAAGAAAGCAAGCTGTATCCATCAGTAAAATCAAGTTGGTCTTATTTTTCTGGCCATCCACTCTTCCCAGTCCAGTCTAGAAGGCACAACGCCTGCAGTACATAGTGAAAGAGCAAGCAGTCCGTGCAGCATTTATAGACCCTGTGGTGCCAGCACAAGGTCTTGTCTTTGCACACAGCAATTTTAATAAATACTTGTGTGGAACAGAAACCAATATATGTTTGGAAAAATGTTTTATGTATTGGTCATAAGTGAGATCAAAGCTTGACTCCTATCTGATATAAAAAAGTCTCTCTTGTGTATTACAGCCCACACAACTGTATAATACAAGTAACCTGGGTTATATATCACATATGGTCTTTCCTGTTGGACTAGGGGATTTGCTATAGATGCGCAAAGATCTAACAAATACAGCTGAAGCTGAATGAATGAATCTGTGGTTCCTCATGCTGCAATTCTGCTTGTATAAATTCATCTCAGGCAGTCAATGGGAGACAAGAGTGCCAACCTCAGGGCTGGCTCTCAAAGGCTTAAGGCTTTCTCAGGGCTCTTACACCTAGTACAGTTTAGCAAAAAGAAGCTTTCCAGGCTGTAAACAGGCTTCCAAGGCCAGCTGTTCGGCCAGCTAAAAATAGGTGAGAAGTGAAAACCCCACAAGGCTCAAGGCAGAATTATCTAACCCTCCACTCCCTGTGTCTCCAGGAACAGCGTCCAGGGTTTCACAGCAGGTCACCAGGCTGCAACCCAGGCAGGCAGCCAGCTGCAGGCTGAAGTGGCAGAGCTGGTGCCCTCAGGGCCTTTAGGGACTGTCTGTCCTTCTCCTGGCTGTAGGGAATTCCCTTTTTAGGAACAGAGGAGATAATGTTCCCCTGAATGTCAGGAAGCACTGAGAAGGGAGAGGATTGCACGCATTAAGCTGTACACAGGAGCTAGCAGGGCAATCTGTTCAGTTATGCGTCCGTGGGAGCTATGTAGCAGTAAAAAGGCAAACTGAAAAAAGGGTACTTTGAGGGTTAGGGGCCAGAATGAGGTTATTCTTAAAACGTCGATATACATGCAAGGTTAATGCTTCTACTGGTTTGCTCAGTAATTGCAAAACAGGATTTGAATCTGTTTTCCTTCAAGTTTCACCCATGCTGTGTGCCCTTCCTGAGAATTAAATGCTTATTTCTCTTTTTCTTTGGTTACTTACAGGCACTCTCCTGCAAAAAAAAAAAAAAGGTCACAAAACATCAGCATAACATGAGCTACAGTAAAAAGGGCTGGTTTGATTTTGTGCACAGCAGTATTTGATGTGAGCAGGAAGTGGCATCATTCTCATATGGTGTTATTTTAAATCGCAGTATTATCACTAAGCAGGAGTGAAGTTTCTCTGAAACACAAGGTCTGCCTCAGGAAAGCCACACCTAAATTTTATTTAGCTGCAAATGAAATTAGTTTGATTGGTCTCAGACTAGTTCATGATTCTTCATGGACCTGCTGGGAAAACATCCTACGTTCAGCAGACATCTCCATTCGGATAGGAAAGACCCATTTTCCATGCAATACCCCAGTCTACTCACCTGCTAGAATAAAAATGTAATTTTCTTTAATTTTGGCCACCACAATAGATTGTCTTAGCTCAAATTAATAGGAGAATCTTCTTTTTCTGTAACAGGAGGCGAAGGCAAATCTTTTGAAATCTTGAACCTTGGTGGATTCAAACGAGCTCATTCCAAGACAACGGAGCTCAGGAATGGCAGCCTCAAGCAGAAGTCTCAACATAGTTAAAGCTGGGTAGGTGCAGCTTTGCATCTGGTAGTTACAGCACGCCTCTGGTCAGGGTGTTCAGAGTGAAATACAGTTTACACTTGAACAGAATGCATGTCTTGGGCCATTGCTAACAGGATGTGGAGCTTTTACGTATATGCATATTCACACCACAAAACCGACCTCTTAGTCAGGGTTCATTGACCCTGTTGGTGGAAGTCCCAGGAGAGAAGCCCAGGAGTATCAATTGAGAAGGCTGATAACCTTCTCCTGTTGGCTCTGGGGGAAGATCACACAGTCCCTCTGTGGTAGGGTCTGCCCTGTCTCTTCGTTGCTGGAGGTAGTGGATGTTATCAGTCCCTGGGCGTCCCTAAATCCACTCTAACAAGAGAACAATTGTGGCAAGTTCATGTGATGTGTAGTCCCCTGGGTTGGCTAAACAAATTGGGCTCATGTCTTTGAAGTTGTTAGTGCTAGCAAAAGCCTGATCCTGCAGACTGAGTGCCTAGATGGATGAATTTTGAATTCCCTAGAGCTACTGCATGTGTCTCATGAAAAACAGATAATGAAAGATGATCCAACTAACGGAGCTGAGATCTCTAAGTATCTCAAGGCCCTGACGTCACTGCAGGCAGTCCCCAGGAGGAGACACTGTGTGCTCCCCGTCAGCTTGTTGCTGTGCCCTAAAGAGAATGATTGAGGCTACCAAATGTGTTTCTATTTCCACCTCACTGATGAAGAGCTTCCCAAAGGTTTGATGCCTATGTGGTTACTAACACTTCTGAAGTTACTGTGATGCGTCCTCTCAGTGGCAGCCACTCAAATGCTCCTTAATGGTGGGATGGGAGATTTAAAATTCAGACACTTGGAGAGTCTCATACAATGCCTGCTGTTTTTATCAAAGTGTGTGCCTCGGTCCTTGATTTGGAGTTGCATAGCTGTAAACCTATGATTCACTTAACAAAAAAGGATGAAAATAAAAAGTAACCTCAGCTGTTACAGTATCTTAAGCTATTTTTTTTTTTAAACATGATGCCCGAAGAAGCACAGTTCAGTGGATTGAGCTCCTGCTTTCTATTTCCAGGTCTACTTTCTGACTTGCTGTTTAATCTTAGGCAAATTATTTTTTGCCTCTATGCCTGAATTTTCCCATCTAAATAATGGGAATTTTTAGCAAATACTACCCAAAGTTGTTTATATCTTATTTGTATATTTTATATCATCCTTGCTGCATTTTCTTTGTGGATGAAAGAAATTGACTTTCAGAATTTCAGTCCAAAGTTTTCTCTCAGTGCTCCAGCAAACTGCTGTGGAAAATAAAAGGCTCTTCCCCTCTGTCATTCTGCCGTTTCCAGACCAGTCACTTCTTGAGTAAAAAGGCATCAGACTTCATGTTCACTCTTATACAGCTTTGGGTATAGTTGGGATCTCTAGATCTTCTGCACCAATCCAACTCCAGCATAGCAAGGCTCATTTTGTTAGAAAAGTTACATCTCAGCTGGCTCACTCCACCTAGGTCATAACCTGAGACTCTCTCATATCTCAGCTTGCAGTTATCCTGTAATGTTTGTTCAAGAGGTTTAATATTGCCCGCAGAGCAGACTTCCTAGAAAGAATGCTTTTCCTAACATTTTCCATTTAGTCCTGCCTCCAGTGCTTTTGATTGGCATTCTTCTAAGTACATTAAGGGGCAAACAGAGCCATCAGTGCACGCTTGTGCATTAAACCAAGTAGCTGCATGACAATATCTCTGTTCCTCCATCTTTACGCTTTCCTTCACACACTGTATCATGGCTGGCTATTTAACATATGGCAGGTTGTTGGTGTACTTCTGTCTGCTGTGAAGCACCAGTTTTGGCGTTATAACATAACCACTTCCATTTTCTTCCTGCCACCTCTGCTTACTCCTCTGAGTTCTTGTCCAGCAGCAAAAGGAATATAGGGTAACACCTGCCATTATCCAGAAGAACCCAATTCTTTAACCCTTTTTCACTTTTTATGATTTGTTTCACAGTTGATGTCTTAGCTTATCTGAAGAGACCTCTTGACCTGAAGTCCAGCAGAAATTACTTGCCAACACATGTTCAGCTTGTTTTCATACAAGCATTGTCAAGATGTGGAAACTACATTTATTTTAACTTGTGGGCAAGTCTGAGAAAGTATCAAGGTATGGTTTTTTGTTTGTGGGTCTGGGGTTCTTTGATGTACTGCTGCTGATAATTGTCTACTCAGATATTGGTCATTCCACCTTCCTAATGGTTTTAGTTTAAGATCTGGTAGGTAAAGCAGAAAGAGGGAAAAAAAAGAGGCAAATCAAGTCTTTCTATAAACTGTCTCCTGCATGTAACCCAAATCAGGCCACATGTTTTGACTAGCAGAAAGACTATTTTTAAGAATCCTCGGTGGAAGAAAAACAGCATAACAGCAACACACAAAAAGCATAACTATGGTTTTGTTTTCAGTTTCCACTTGATGATAGCAGGAAGGTCTTACACAGAGGTTCCCAAAGAGGAGGTGGGACCTTGAGAGGAGTTAGGGCAATAATGAGTGGGGCTGTAAGGCTAAGAAACATAGCTTGATGTGTTTGAGGCCAAACAAATTTAACATTATGGAGAAAAGTTCTGTGAACTGCTGATCTATTAATTGCTGAACAGTGAAGTGGGATTCAGGAGACCCAGAGATAAGGCTGAGACCCTCTCTATAATTTTGGGTGATTCATTAATCTACTCCATGATTCAGTTTCACCGTTAAAAAAGAAATGTAGTCATTTCCTTCACGCTATAGCTGGCCAGATGCTACAGTAATAGAGCACATAGCAAGACAGGATTTCATCATGGTCTTTAGTCACTAGTAAATTGTATCTTGCAGCTCCACAGTGAGGTTGATAATATCCTCTGAGACATGGAGAGAACCACAGTTCCTGCGACAGGGTGGCACAGCCTGGGGTGAGGAGAAGAAATCCTGCTTCTGATTTACTAGACAGGGCTCAGCAGAGCCCAGCTTCTCCAGCACAGCCCCAAACAAGGAGGACGTCACATGAACTCTCCCTGTTTGGCAGGATATCAGCGTGCGTGAAGTGTCAAACTCAGCCTTCCCTAAAAACATCCCCTTGTACTGTATATTTGCAAGAGAAGAGGGTCACAGTATTGAAAAAAGCTATACAGTAGGTAGCACATTTCATTTTGCTCGTGTTGGGAACAGTCAATCCTTTTGACTGTGGGTTTAGCTAATGTTTGCCTTTAACTGGATGGGTGGAGCTGCAGCAGCGATAGAGAATGTGGCAGGTTCTCACTTTTGCATGGAGCTGTCTGACGTTCATGCACACACAATATATATGTTTTCTTTGCTAAAAGTAAGGAGAGTGATCTGATTGTCCAGTGTGGTTGTTTGGCTGGAGGAGAAGGAGGAGGAGAGAAGCAGGAGGGTGGGTCAATGACACGTGACTGCTGACATCTTCTCCCTTGTGTGGAAGGTCTATGGCTACAGCACAGGCTATTCTGGGACCCCTTATATGGCTTGGATTTATTTTTAATAACCTTCCTCTTTGTGTCTTTTTATATTACATTACCTTGCTATTAAACTTTTTTTGGGGAAAGAAACAACCAGTACTCCATCACAGACCTTTCTTTCCCTGCTTTGCTAAGTGTCCTGAGAATATTCTAAAAGACAGTTAAGAAATCTATGATATAAAAGCAGAAAACACACCACCAGCTTGAAATCCCTTCACTATCCCACAGCCTTAAAGGCACAAGGACTTCTTTGGGATGGGGAACAAAGGATGTGAAAATTAAGTGGGAGGGGGAAGTAACTGCTAGTAGCAGTAGGAATTCTTTACTCTGCCATTATCTTCCTCCCACAGTTCCCTTTTGTTTAAGCTTTCTTTTCTGCATTCGCCTTTGAGCAGATCCAGGAGTAAGACAGGAAAGGAACAGAAAGCTAATCAAATATTGCAATCAAAAGGGCTTTTTGATGAAGGTTATTTGGTGCTAAGGTCAGGCACTGTCCTGATGGTTTGGAAGATAACAGTGAGGCCACAGATCTGTTGCCTTTACCTGCCCAAGAGCAACCAGCTCTCTGAGAGGATGGCTCAGTTGCTGCGATTGCTCAGCTATTCTTCTCACTGCTCTGACTGCCAAGAAAGGTGCTAACTCATGCTGTCTGTGGTGATGAGAATAGTTATCCACGGAGGCAGTGGATGCCGCCTGGCAGAGTGCTTGCACAGAGCACACAGGACAGCCAGCAAATGGTAACAATTATGTTTGTGATCCTGCTAAGCTGGCCCTGAGCAGGGTCTCTAGGGCAGATCGAAGTCTTCCTGCACTGACCAAGGGAGATTTGTTACCTGTACCATGAATGTGGAGAAAAGATAGCCCTGAAAGTGAATCATGGAGGATTTTAAAGCAGAGTACCAGCTGCTGTTTGGAGACCATGCCATTGTTCTCATCTAGCAAAGCCAGAAAGAAAATCCTAGGCTTTTTAGGGTCTTGTCTAACTCCCAAATATATTTCTCCATAGCACAATATCTTACAGTCTTGCTCAAAGAGCTTGGGAGCAGGGGTGTTCTTACAAAACAGAGGGAGAGATTCACTACAGAAAGGGTATGGAGTGGCAGATGAATAAACAAAGTAGGAAAAACAGCTAACAAAAAAGAAGCAATTGTCATCAGCCTTTGTAATGTCAGTCTCAGAGGGACTCTGCATGTCCAGTTTTGAGTCAGTTTGGCACAACTCATTCACTTTGTGTTTCTCTGATTCGACCTCCTTAAGTGACACCCTCAAATTTTTGAAAGTTTGGACTTCAGCATTTTTGTTCCCTCACATAATTATTTTCTCACTCCTCACTGCAGCAGATTCTGACATATGAACTTGGCCCTCATATGTTTTAGGAGCTCTGAGATTGCTGAATATTTATAAAAACAGCTTGCATTTCTCTAGGATTTTCAGCTGAAGAGTCCAAAGTTCAACACACCATTCATTCTCACATCCTTTCATGATGTTCATCCACATGAACTACTTAAAGCACAAAGAGGTGAAGAAACTGCCTGAAGTCTAACACCACTGGATATGCTTGCTATATCTCCGGTCTGTCATCCCTGATCTGTAATCTGACCTACTGTTGTAATTTTAATGACTTTTTTTTCAGGCATCTTTCCATATCCTGCTTCCCAAATTGTCATTTTTAGAAGTGAACTACAAAGATTTTCTTATTGCAGCTTTTGAAAATTTCAGAGAGCTAAAAAATAGTGTGGTTTTGTATGGCAGAACATTTTCTTCTGCTTGACTTTTATTATTTTGCTTGAGTTTCCTTAGACTGGAAAATAGATGCCATAAAGGGATAAAATGACACTAAACAAATTTTAAAGAACACCAGAAGACGAGATGCTACATCAAAATGCGTATGAACCTGAAACATTTTCTATTTGTTTTACTGAACTGCTGACAATCATGTGAGAGTTTAATTTGTGAAAGTTTAAGTATCTTCAGAAGACTTTACACCAGCAACTAACTGTAGAGAGAAGTTAAAAGATTAAATAACAGTACTAACTCATGGGAAAGGGAACAAAAAGAATGTTTGAATTTATACACCATATCTGATAGGAAAATACTTAAGAAGAAAACAAACGTAGCTTCTAGCAAATAAACTGAAGATATTGCAGTGTCAGGTTAGAGGTTTCTGTCTGAATTTTCATTTATGGAACTTCTTGCAGAAATGAGCAGAGGACTGCCCAGCAGGAAGCGTAAAAGTGTATCCTAGGCTACAAATAGAACCGCACCTCCTGGAGCTGAAGTCAGACCTGGATGGATCATTTCCATCTTGCAAAGAAGAAATGGAATGGGTACAAAAACAATTAGTCCTGCCCTGCCCAGCTCTGAACACCTGCCAAACATGCAGTCCTCCCTCATCACTCAGTACTGAATTTTCTCATGCTTCTGCATGTGCGATACCAAATATTTGCCAAAGGAAACCAATGCTGCTGCCAAAAGGAAATAAAACTTGTATGTTTATACAATTTTGGCTTTTTCTTGTACTTTGCTAGTAGATCTCCCCAGCTCCTGGCCCGTGCACATACAGAGGAGAGCTTGGGCATGCTCCATTCCTGTTTCTCCTAGGTGTTTAGAGCCGCTTTTTAGTTTTAATCTCCGACCTACCACAGAATTGTCGGTGAAGGCATCAGGGTTATTCTCATAAATGAACTTCTCCACCCGCAGCTGACGTAATTTGAACATCTTGGATCCTTTGTTAGTGAGGAGAGAAAGCTCTTCTAGCATCACATCTCTGGGGATGCTGATCTTCTTCCCCAAGTTCAGCTTGGATACCTCTTGTGGCATGACTACAAAACATATGAAACGGGACACTTTAGGAAGTGCTCTGGTCCAAGTCTCTTGTCCATTGCTTCCCAGCACCAGCAGTGACTTCAAAGCAGCCAAATTCTCTTCTAAATTAAGTTTTTAGGAAATAACCTATGCACCAAATTTTTACATTGATGATGATGCTTTGGATATAGATGGGTGGAATTTACTCTGGATTGCAAGCAAGGCAAATCTGCACAGACAAGAGTTGCGTAAGGGTGGAGCTAGATGCATGTGTCCGACATCTGAAGCACCTCACTCAGTGCAGCAGGATTCCTTAGTACTGTCTCAAAATGCACCACTGCCTTGTCTGGTTACTGCCCGACACTTGCCTCCCCTCCTCTGGAATTAGATGAACGGCAGTCAGCTCTTCAGATTGGGCTGACCTATAATCAATAAAGACAACTCTGGTGTGCTTTGGTTTAAACATTATCCTGAAACCATGGGAAGATTCAGTGTTATTATATCCTTTTGTTTGTTTGTTTTAAGGAGAATTTTTAAAGGGAAAAGTAGTTGAAGTTCTCTTCAAGTCTTTATACACTGGTTATTCAGTAAGTCCTTTTCCATTTAATTTGGTACCACCAATTCTCCATCAAAGCAATGGATTCAAACATATTCAGTGTAAAAATCTTGTAGAAATGCAGTTAAAGCTTTTCATTCAAAAAAAAAGCAACTTTTCCTAGGCTTTCTTTTTTTAAGCAAGGTTAAGACCACTTATCCACCTCTACATCTCATTTACAACAGAGAATGAATCTCCATCCCTAAACTGGTATAAAATTGGTATAAGCCCATTCATTTTATTAGACGTTCTCTGAGGAAATTGTTATTTTTTCTAGCAAGCCAATTTTATATAGCACTTTTTCAAAGCACTGGAGGAAATGCCCTTTAACTGAAAACTGGATTTTTACTTACTTGTTTACTTGAATAAAGGATTAGGGACAAACAGAAAAATATATACTTGTACCCTAGCGAAGAACTTTCTACAGCCCTTTTTGGGGGCTGAAGAAAGGGACAGCACTGAATTATTACTTTTCAAAACCTCTAAAAACCTTCCCAATGCTGTCAAAAGTAAAGAGAAGATAAGGATATCACAGTTAATTAAGTCACCCTACCCAATACACAAGTATTCTGTAGAAAGAAAAGTGTCCCAAGTTGTATCCTTCCTGCTGTATTAATGCTTGTAAGAGACTTTGACTTTTTCAAATAATGAGTGCTGGAATCAAAGGAATTCTCTCACATAGAGGAAAAACAAATTAGAGACAAAGGTTATAAGAGAGAGAACAACACAGAATATAACTAGGCACTGCAATATTGATACCCGTAAAAGATCATGTTCTCTTTCCATCCACACTGGTGTGCATCCAAATCAATGCTGCAGGAGAATATGGGTTTACAAAGTGTATTTTAGGTAAAAATTTGGCCTGAGTGTGTGTGCAATACTTTTGAACAGTAAATTAGAAAATGTGACGTGGTTGAAGGCCAAGCTTTAGTAATATTTGTGGCTCTGCCTCCTGGGATGTTCACTGCATGTCTTGCTCTGGGAGTTCAGTCAGACAGGTTTGAAATTTTAAAGGCTGAAATTCAGGATGAAATCCAAACAATTCTCACGTGTGCAGTTTTGCATATCTTACCTTCGTGTGTCAGCTTCCCAATGAGTTTAGTGGACTTTTTCCTTTTAACAGGAGCAGGAGTCCCTGCAAGGGGCATTCCCACAAAGCGTTCTCTGCTTTGCTCTAAACACACAAGGAAATGGAGAGTGAAACACTGGAAAGGTATTTCTTGCCTCTCTTTTAGTTGCCATCTACAGTTAAGAGATACACAGCCTTCATTTCACACACAAGTTCTTTTCTATCCCTTCCACGTGAAGGAGCTAGTGAATGGTATCATCCCGTACAGAATATCATCAGGAGAGATTGTGATGTTCTCTGGAGACTTAGCATTATGACACAAAATATGGCAGCAGATCACAACAGAAGCATTGCCAAGGTGCCATATAGCACTGCCATCCAAAACAGGCATTGTAATTGCAACATGGCAGTCTCCCAGCACCCATGTGTGCCACAGTGGTACTCTGTTATCATCTTCTAGTGCAGTAACAGAATGACAGTTTGAAAATTTCCTCTATCATACCATATTATAATACCACGCAGTTATCATTAGATGGTAATATATATTTTTGTATAAAGACTTTGGGTCTTTCCATGGGTTGTTAGAGGGCATTTTGAATAATGTGCAAGTTTGGTTTGGATACTTAGATAGTCCTGTTAGAATAGGTATTCAGAAAACCACTAGACTGCAAGTTCTGAAAAAAAAAGAAACAAACCAAAACTCTAAGTAATTCTATCTTTTATGACTGCTGCTGTTTTGTTATAGAAGGGCTGGAGCAAAAAGGCTCAGGCAAACTTGTTAAAGGAAAATTTGTTCGCCCAATTGGTTTGAAGTCACTTGCACCCGTATCTTATGTATTGATCTTATTGTATATCATTTTGGAGGAGGGGAAGAGAGAGATTTCTCCTGGTACAGTGTTCCCCATCTCTGTCCTCAGATAGGATGAGAGATCTGTCCTGCAAAGTCAGGGAAAATTAGGAGAAATCTCATCAATTCAACTTCAGGCAGCTTTTCAGAGTCCTTCTTGGGAGTTATTACACATAATGTAAGTAGGGCAAATGTCTTGCCTTCACTTCAACACTGTCCATGCCCAAACAACAGCGTATAGGGGGACAGATCCTCACCTAATACAATACAATACAAAGAAAACTGAGCAAAGAGCTGTTGGCTTCAGCAATAGCAATAACCAACCATCTCAGTCCTTGTGCTTCTTTGCACTTATAGTTGCTTAAAATTTCAGAACTGAAGACATTGAACTATGAGTTATATTTTTAAACTAGCAAGGAAACAGCTGGCTCTAGGAATTTGTACACTGCCCTTGTTGTGATCCAGACATTTTTATCTCCTGTGTATTTTGCAGTTTCATTCCACCATTGCTCCTTTTGCAACATGATTTTCATGTAATGAAGTGATGATAACTGCTAAAAGAAGCCCAGCCACAGCAAACCCCCTCCAATCACATTGGCAAATGCTCTCTTGAATTAGTTTTTCTTTCGGATTTCCAAGCTTTTCTTTTTACTGAGATGCTGCCTATGTAGTTCACATCATAAAAGAGCCCATCCTGGTGTATTCCCAAAGCAAGCGTGAGCAGGTGCAGCCATAAAGCACACGCTGCACATTCTCCTCGAGCAGCCGGACATCTGCTTGGCTATATAAAAGAAGCAGGCCCTGCTTGACAGGAAAGGGGCAATGCTGCCAGGAGGCAGGGGGGGTAGGAGGTTATGGCCCATCTGAAGGGTCATAAGACTGGCAAAACAGAGGGAAATCATCTCTATGCCCCAAACGTGGACTCCATGGGGCAAGGCAGAAAGGGCTGGTCCTGGTGGGGAACTGTGCTCCTCTAGCACACCCATTCCCAAGGAGCAGCAAGGGCGAGTCCGTCCCATTCTGCTGTCCTCCTTTACTAATCCAGCAGGACTGGGGAGTGGAAAACCTGCTGCAAGGAATTGGTCTAGCATAAGGAAAGGGGCAGCGGTCTTTCACTATGGACAGGGTCCGGAGCTACACTGGGACTACTGCTCTTTCAGCCACCCTACTGCGGGGAGGCTGCTGGAGCCTCAGTCCCCATCCTCCCCACTATCCCGTACATAAAGCTAAGGCCACAATTATCCTTTTCTCCCCTGAGCTCTATCCCCTGGTTCAATTCCTGTGTCTTTTTCTGCATCGGTCTTTGCAGCAGTCATTTCCTTGGTTTTGCTGCAAACCAAACCAGCCTTTACCCTCTCCAGCACCTGCTCTAAACTATTTTGCCGCCCAGTCAACTCACCTCAGGCTTGCAGTGCCAGACTCAGACCAGCTCACGCGCCTGCCCCAGAGCTCGGCAGTGGGCTGCTTCCTCCCAGCCTGTCTCTGGGTGCTGCTGGGGAGGCTTGTCCAGCAGCCCCGCTGACCCAGGGTGCCTGGGTGCAGGCAAGCTCTGCCCAGGACAACGTGCTGATGCGAAGTGCTGTGAATTTGACTCCTGAAGGCTGCTCGCACAGGCATCCTGCGGTTATTAATAGCCAATGGCCCAGAGGGCAGAGTCTCAGATAGCACCGCAGCCAGCCCTGAGGAGAGGGGAAAGGAAAAGCTTGCTCCTCAGGGCTCCTGCAGTCACTGCCTCTGTTCTCAGGAAGACCAAGCACTCTATAGGTGCCTCACTTCTTCCTCCTCTCTGTTCAAATCAACATGTCATTCCCCTTCCTCCTCCTATTGCATTTTAATGCAATTCATAAAACCTTCTCAATATCCTGTTTGTCAGTAATGCCTCAAAAAGCTCTCTTGGGTCTTGCTCTGTTTTACACCCTCCTTCTGCCCTCTCCTCACTCCATCATTCAACCCAACATCATCCAGGGTCTCATACATAATTCTTAAAATGCCAGGCATTCAAATAATACATCAGAAAGCACAGAAGAAAAATAATTGTATGCATGAAGCAAGAAGAAGTAAGAAAACCACAAAGTTTAGGAAGCTACTTAGAGAGTTCTAGGAAGTAGCTGTGTAATGTTATGGGAAACCCAGCAGAATCAAATATCAAGGAAACTAATTTCCTGATTCATGACAGAAATAGGGTTGATTGCCTGTATTTGGTGCAGCTTTGTACATGCAGATGACTCCCCCTCTTTAGCTCCTGTTCATTATGAGGTAACTCTCCCTGGTTTTCCCCCATAACCAGCTGGGTTCTGGTTCTAGGATGAAGGAAACATATCTCATTTTACTGGATCACTCAAAGATGCACATACCTTTCAGCTTCTATGTAAAGCAGAAATCCTACAGAAAACATTGTCTTCCTATTTCATACTGGATCAAAATAAAGTTGTCCACTGAATAAACCTAGAGTCTAGGGGGGCAAAAAAACCCCCAAAACACAGTTGTGATTGTAGTAGAAAATCATCCCCACAGAGAATTGCAAGCAAAGCTGATAAAAAGTAACATCAGGAGACAGTCACGTTCACTTTTTCTAAGATTTTGCAGTTGTTTTTGCCTGCACCAAATGCATATAAAACTTCCCAGTGTGATAAGGGGGTTGAAAGCACAAAGGTTAACCCCCAGTACTGTTTGGAAGATCCTGTATAAGAGTGCTGTAACATACCTATGGGCAATAATCAGCCTTTATACCCTGTTTGGAGCCAGGGCATGTGTGGCAATCTCCTGGCCTAAAGTTTCCCATTTTCCTCTCGCTTGCACCCATATAACCACTATGTATACCTCACACTGTGCCTATAGCACAGCTCTTATTCTCCCTCATTTGTATCTACTGTTAACACCGTGCTGTAAGCTTTCCACTGTCCAAAAGAGTGCTCCGTCCTTCACTACGCCCAGCAGATACACCAGAATGATTTGTGGGTGTTGGGTGGCCTGGATCCTGCCCCCACACTCCAATGCCAGTCATCTGGGAGTTACTCCCCAGAGCTGTGCCAGTGTAAAACAGGTGTAGGGGATAGCACAATTGAACTGTAAACACCCAGTGCCTGGTCTGGGGTCCATCACAGAGCTTCACGCATGGTGAAGGCATTTAGATCTGCGCAAAGCTGGGTCTGGAGCACAAGTCATATGAGGAGCGGCTGAGGTAACTGGGGTTGTTTAGCCTGGAAAAAAGGAGGCTCAGGGGAGACCGTATTGCTCTCTACAGCTACCTGAAAGGAGGTTTTAGCAAGATGGGTGTCAGTCTCTTCTCCCAAGTAACAAGCGATAGGACAAGAACAAATGGCCTCAAGTTGCACCAGGCAGATTTAGATTGGATATTAGGAACTATTTATTCACCAAAAGGGTTGTCAAACATTGGAACAGGCTGCCCAGGGAAGCAGTGGAGTCACCATTCCTGGAGGTATTTAAAAGACATGTGGATGTGGTGCTTAGGGACATGGTTTAGTGGTGGACTTGGCAGTCCCAGGTTAACGGTTGGACTCAATGATCTTAAAGTTCTTTTGCAACCAAAATGATTCTATGGTTCTATGAAAGCTGGAGGGTGTCAAATACTACTATCACAACTGACCATCTGTCCACATTTCACACCCGCTCTGCACAAGTGCAGGTGGCCACAGAGGAGCAGGTCTCTTGGTGTTGGCCAAGCTCTGCTCACTGCAGGTTGTACAAAGAGGAGTATTTTTTCACCGTATTTATTTCTCTTGGGTTCGCTTAGCACTGTGCTGGGCATTTGCCAAGGTTGCCCAGTGTCTGCTATGAAGTTCAGTTGTGCTCCTTGAGATGCTGCTTTCCTGTTCAAGTTCCCTGCATTATAAACCCCATTTATCAAGGGAGCTATTGCCTGTCACAAGGTGATGCCATGTAGGGGCGTGCATTGAGAGAACAGACACAATATGCCTCTGTATTGCTTAAACTCAGCAGCCCTTTGCCTCTCCTTTCCCAAAGGCATGAGGTACAGTTACCTCTTAATTTTAAGAAGTTTCTAGCTCCACTTTGATAATCATCTAAGAAATGAATGTGATTTATATTATGGGGTGAGAAGCTGAGAAATGCAGCTACCGCTATATGGCACCTTCTTGCAGTCACTAGTGATGCTAAACTCCGCCTTCTCTCTACTTGCTTCCAGCAGCTGTTTTCAGACCAATATATAGCTGCTGTATTATTTCTCCAGTCATCTCCTGTGCCTTCCTGAGCACAAATTACACCTTAGGGGAAGAGTGTGTGCCAGATGGATATCATATGGAAAACTGCTGGATTTTGAGGCATGGCGTAGCTCCAAAAGTTGATGTAGCAGGGGAGTATGTGGTTGCTCTTCCCTGCCACAAGCATGACCTGCTGCTCCTGTGCTTCCTCCCACACCAGGGGTCCACAGCTGCTCCTGCAGACAGCTGCAGGGAGAGAGGAGCTGAGCAGGCTTGAAGGGAGGAGAGTGCCCCATGGCTAACTGGTAACTGGAGGTAAGCAGGAAATGGATGCGAGCCCTCTTATAAAACTGAAGAAAGACTAGGGGAAAGCAGTAGCAATGAAGAGAAGGCATGTCTAGCATGGTATCTGAGGATTTCAATCAGGATATGGGCAGGCGTGCCCAGCAGTTAGGACCAGGAACATGGCACTGACAGCAATTCAGGGTGAGCCAACTCCAGGAGACAACACCCCTCTGTGGATCCCCAGCCCAAAGGGCAACAGGCAAGCAGGGTTAGGGGCAAGGCCAAGGACCTTGAAGTACAGCTTCAAGGACTGATGGGAACTATGGTCTGATGGGAGCAAAGCATTTGTACGCCAAGTCAAGGTCTCATGTGAAAAGCAGAGTGGTGAGGAACCGAAAACGAGACAGGTTGAAGAGACCTAGGCCACCTCCACTTTGAAAGATGATCCATAGCCCTCATTCAGTGCTATGTGAAGTCCCGTTCTGTCCTTGCAACCCTGATCCTCCAGAGGTTATTTTCCTGTGCATGTGCATATATACATACACCGGGTGAGGCACAGGACCTAAGAGTGCAGCTGGAGTGTACTGCACAGAGCCTGAGCCTTGAACCCAGAAGGAATGTAAGAGAGGATTTATCCTATTAATATGGCACCAGGATTTATAGGGTGATTTGGATAAAGCAGCCTTGCGTCTGACACTTATGCACCAAGGCACATCTTTAACTGAGATTCTCACCTCCTGCTCTACCTTCAAATAAAATTATATGTCTCCATTTTCAGTTACCAGGCTGAGAACTAAGTCCTGCTCCTTTCTCCTCTCTGTGCACAGTTTCTCCTGAGAGATAGAAATATCTAGTTCACTAGTCTAGAAATGTCAATGGTGGGTCTAGCAGAGACTTTACTTGTGCCCTGCCATCGTGTCAGGTTCAGCAGCTCGGTGGCTTTTTCTGCTGGGAATATTGACCCAATCTGATATCTCTGCCATAAGTAATACGATGAAATCAACATAGATAAGAAGTTATGTAGGGCTCTTACTATTATCTCACCCACTCATGTTACTCAGTGCTCAAGGTTTTAAATCATTACAAGCCTTTCTTGATGAGATGTTTTAGTTTTGGGTTGGAGGGGGGGGCCAGGATTTACCTGGAGTGTCGTGAGGTTTGGTGGCTAAATTCAATCTTTGCTTGAGTACATGCAGTTTCCACTTAGGTCAGCACGGTAGTACATATGCTGCCTGTAGAACGTTTCGGCACTTCAGGGAGGAGTTTTTAATCATACAAGGAACTGTCTTATCTCACTGTGACCACCTCCCTCTTTCCAAATATACCCTTTACTTAAGTGGCCTTAGGAACAGACTGCACAAAGCTTTGCTTTCTCTGACTTGTATCTTCAAAATTAATTTATTTTTGCACTGAATTCTTGTGCACCTAATTTCAAATAGTCTAACTTCAAATTGTTGATGTCTGCAAAATCATTTCAAGAGCAGCAGATGAGATCTGCCTCGTTGCACAGCACTAGATGGACATAAGCAGTAGCTAAGACAGGCGTCGTCAGCAGGGCTGTTTCCTGAGCACATTTTGATCATGTGGAAGTATGGCAAACAGTGTCAGTCTGGCCAATAGCTTTCACCATTTTAATTTTCTGAAGATAGAGAATTAAACCTTGACCATGCTTCCCTTTCTCCCTGGAGCCCAGGACTGATCTGTGCTGAAAGTATTCATAAGCAGCAGATTTCAACATGATTCAATCTGTTCTGAAAAAAAGTTGCAAAACTCTTGATTTGTCTTTTTTTTTGTTAAAATACTTCATATGTGCTTAATCTCTTCCACTTCTACACAGATGTCAGGAAGATTTGTCAGTAGCTTATAGCACCACGATAGGAGAAACAGTTAATACCAGGCTCCCTCCTGCCACTAAGTGGGCTTAATGCACGATGAGATGTAGGACTGGGACAGAAATATGTAGGATTTGATCACAGAGCTGGAGTGTGTGTTGAAATAGCTGGTGTGCCCATGGTGTGTTACTTGCTGGGCAGCCTATTTGCCTGCATGCCCCACATGCTACCACCCAAGAATGCCCTCCAAGCTGCAGCAAGCCTCTTGCTGCCAAAAACTCCCTGGTATGAGGCTGGCCTTCTCCTTTGGTATGTGGGACTGAGCAACACCATATGTGAACGCCAAAAGAGAACAGATTAGGAAGAAAGGATTTCCTAAGATTTTAAACCCTTCAGACTTAACACCACGTCAGGCGAATGCTAAAGCCCCAGGTAACTGAGAGAAGAACAGTGGCAACATCTAGTGGCCGTTGAAGCTACAGGTCTGTACTGGCTGGGAACCTACATGCCATATATTTGCCCTGCTGTGCTCTTTGCCAGACACTTCTCCTTCCATCGGGTGTGATTGTTTGGGGGTAGATATCCCCAATAGGCACCTTACTATTTTCTGGTATTAAACTACTCTCTGAGTAGCACACTGAAGTCCGAGTTCATCCCTAGCCTGCTGCATAGCTGTTCAGTAATCCTTCGGCTTTGCTTTGGGCCAGTAACCTCAGGGCTGGCTCCCATTCCACCTTTGAAAGTCTGTTTGTCTGGCTCCTTCTGACATGATCTGCTGTGAGAAGAAATGACTCTCACTTGAGAAGGTTGTAGAGGTTAACAGGGAATTTAATCAGAGCCCTGGACACAGCAAGTATCCTGCAATGTGCCAAACCATCTGGAGTAGCTCATAATCCTACTATGTCAGCTTTATTAAGCAAAACAAGATGCAGTCCTAATCTGCAGCCTGTGCATCTGTAGATTTATTTCTTTGGGAGATGTGCTTCTGGTTGGACTGAAGCTAAGGATTGGCATCAGCAAATATCACTGCCCCTTTATGCGTTCGCTGTCCACCAATCAATCAGAAATATGCTGGATAGTCCCAAGACGCACCTCCAGACCACTGCATAAGGGACCCCTCGTTGTAATTAATCTGAAAAACATCCACAAAATGATACCTGGACAAGTGTCCAGAGTCTGCAGTCTAATCCTACAGCTGACCCCAGCATCTCCTGCAGTGCTCAGGAATTGCTGTCCATGAGTGACATATGTCTGGTAAAGGCAACCTGCTAACACTTGTCCTAAACTGAGCACAATGAACCTCTCAGTACCCAGAAATTGAGTAGACTTTAACATGAATTACGTTTGGGTTAGAGTTAGGATTAGGCTTGGAGGCTGAAGATACAATGGGATATATTTGATTTCCTGACTGATTTGGTTTTCTGATCTTTTAGTTAATATTAAGTTGAATCGTTCAGCGTGAGTTTACATTTGATTTACCAAAGCTGACAAACTTCCAATGATACCAGATTTACAAGCAGAGGGTAGGTTTAGGTTAGAGCAGGCTGAGGGGCGGGGCTGGGGCAGGCCAGCTAGGGCTGGCCCATAAAGAAATTTCTTCACCCTGTCAGTAAGCAAGTGTTTTATAGCCTGTAGTACCAAAGTTTTGGATCTCACTTAAATTTTTTCTTGCATGGGGCTTTTTTATGTATTGGGGGTTTAAGTCCAACTTAGTTTTTTTTATTGCTGAGACATCCCATCCTTTTTTGGACTCGCTTATATTCTCTTGGCCTTAGTAGTTTGTTGGTAGTGCTAACTGCATGTGCTGTACACATAGCAGCTCCTTCTGGGTGCCAAACAAAGAAGGTGACAAAATGCCACGTGTAAAGTGCGTATCACAAGTTTATTCTTCTGCACAACAAATGGAAAGTGAGTGTAAATTGGAAAAAAAAAAAGACAAAACAGAAAAGGAAAAAAAGTATTTCCATAAACAAAGATGCCAACTCTGTTCTCCTTTTGGGGTCACATCTTCCACCAGACAGAGCACAGCTGCTGGGCTCCCATTTTCAGAGTCTCTTCTAGGAAGAGGGTCTGGCAGGGGATGCTGGATATTGTAGCAGAAAGGGAGTGCATTCTTTCTGAGGGACAATCCTGGCTTGCACTGTGCTCATGTCTGGCGATCAGTGACTCCTCATCACACCAGTCTCTTCTGAGATTCTTCCTCTCGGCTGCTGCAGGATCTTGAGGTTATCTCTAGCAAGTGTTCCCATATATTCAGAGGGAAAGGACTAATACTTCTGAAGCAAAGATAAACCCCTAGAATTGCCATAGCTGCAATGTGTAACCTGCAGCATGCTACAGAGGAGGGTTGATAGGTGGTTTTAAATCAGAGCCCATGCAGGCATCTTCAAATGCTTAACAAGGGGACACTGGGGTTTGGCCTACCACTGCAGCTTATAATTTAGTAGGTGAGAGCTAAAACTTGTCAAACAACTGTTTATGTCTGTGCTTGTTCAACAGCTGAGCAATTAGAAATTTAGAGAGGCTCAAGACAAGCTTATATGGTTCAAAAGTATTCCTTGTAACCTCACCTGTGACCTTTCTAACAGGCCAGCCACAATATTTTCATGAGCAGACACTAGCCGAGCTGCTTGAAGCCAGCAGTAGTGCGGGTTTCTTCCTTATAGCTTAGCAGATGCATCTCAGTATTCTTTCTCATTTCATGCTACTTGTAGCCACAGGCCTTATTTGGGATACTCCACAAAGCACTGTAGGTCTCATCTGCAACACCCTCTGCTTCTGCAAATCAAGTCCTGTGTCAGCATAGGATCCAGAAAAGATTTGAAGGGGCTGAGATCCATCAAACTACTTTAGTTTTTCTTCTAAACATAGCTTTGAACAAAGGATGTTAGAAGAGAAATGCAGGATCCCCACCCTCCTGATTCTTTTCCCTGCTCTGATGTTTAATATTCATTCTCCAATCAGACCTAACTTTTTTTTGTCTCCTGCCCATTACATTATCAGAAATGATGGGCCAAATGCAGTTATTCCACTCACTTGTGTCCTGACATCTAACATTCAACAGTGTTTGGCCATCACTCCTTGGCTTGCATCAGTGCCTCCTAGAAATCTGGAGTGGGACCACTGAAATACTAACTGCATGCAATCTCCCTTACATGCTAAGGCCAGACCTCTCTTTTTTTCCAGTGGCAAAATTAATTTCCTGAGACACTCAGGCCCTGAGAGCACCTACCTTTAGGGGCCTGAGGGAAAGGGACACTGGAGTAAGATTCAGACTTTCTGAGATTATTTCTTCACTGCAGAATTATCTTGAGCAGCCTTTCTCTGGTCCACACAACTCCTCTCTACACCTGAGTTCAGTGATGCTTTCAACCTGGGCTAGCTTGTCTGTCTAAGGCTAGTGGCTAAAAAGACTAGCCAGTGACAGATAGCACTCCACAAGTAGACTAGAGACGAAGCTTTTGCAGCACTGCTAGTCCTTTAGTTCCTTCTCACAGCTTTCCTAGAAAAATAGAAGACTCCTCCTTCCATGTTTGGGAAGAATCACAGAGATTCTGCTTGCTACAGCACACAGGATTTTTTTCCAGAGATGCTGGCAATGCAATGCAGCACAAGATGAGTGAGAAAGCAATCGTCCAAGTTAGGTTTTGTAGCATGGCTGCTCCCCTTCACCAGAGCTAAGTGGATTCTGGTGATCTGAATTAACTCTGTGGTGAAGACTTGTCCTAAGATCTCCCCTCTGGGGCTTTCCAGGAACACATACAATCACCTTATCTGCTGAGGTCAGCTGCTCCTATGTCATAGAACCAGGTGCAGCACCTCTTCTGGCTCAGTCACCCTTTGCTCATTAACTCAAGGCATTCCCAAAGGTTTTCTCTCCATCCTCTCCCATGGCTGATAGTCTACCAAGTGAGGTGTAAGTGCTGTCCTCCTCCCTTCCCAGCATGCTCATTCTATGTTTCAGGGCCCCAAGGAATGTGCACTGCAAACACAGGCCTGCAGAGCAAGCCCAGCCAGACTGTGAAGGATTCAAAGGCAGGATTGTGTATTACTTTTTCTTTTCACTCATTTTCTCCCTCCCAAGCTTGTCTGGGCCTAGAGCTGCTAGCTAGGTTCTCCAGCCCTCTTCTTCTTCGTGGGAGAGCACACATGCAAAATCTCCAGGTGCTCACAGAGAAGCACCTTAGAACGTCCAAGAAAAAGTAGAGCCCCAAGCTTCCATGAAAAGAGCTCCACATTGTAAGCTCCAGCTGCATGGAGGAAGGTTGGCTTGGACTTAGTGGGAAACCACATTAGCTGCACTGCTTACAGACTTGGCACCACCCCCATTTGCACTTCTTTTTTTCTCCCCAGAACCTACAGTTTTGTACATCCAAAGTTTGTGCTCAGTCCAGTCAGAGAACGGCTTCTTCTTGAAGGAGAGGAGCAAGTCTAATGAGATGGAGACATGTCTCAAGCAGGGCTATGAGACCCTCATCCTGCCTCCAGTACTCATTCCTGAGGGTCTAGCAAAAGGGTGGGCAACCCCTGCCCAGGAAGAGGTGGCAAGGCCCTTCCCTGCAGCTGGGGCATCTGCTGTGTTTGGGAGCCAGTGCTTCAGGAGCAATGCTTTCTTGGTGTATTTCTTGGCGCATTTGTGGGATCACACTGTCACAGTGGCTGCTGCAAAAGGGGGAGCACCGGCAGAGAGCAAATGGTAGGGGTGTGTGCAAACCATAGCACAGATGACATGCACACACATATGTACAGTCCCTACTAATACACTGAATTCTTCCTTGGGAAAGGGAATTCTTTCTTCTTGTATGCCTTTAGTGTAAGGATTAAGTCTGAGGGTAGCCTGGGACATTCAACGAATAACCAGTCCTGTTTCCCCAGCATCACCAGCAAACTGAGCTCTGTATGTGTGTGTGAGTGCAGATCCTCTGGGACTCTCAGAGCACTTCAGTTCTTACGAAACAGACCCCAAGGATACTTAAATCATTTAGTATGAAGTTGTACTTGTGACTTTCTGTTTCCCTGTCCCCCACTTCCATACTGAGAGTGTCTGTAAAGAGGCTCCATTTTCCAACTCATCACAGAGTTTTCAGCAAGTTTTATGTCATGCCCCATTTCCAATCTAGCCACGCTTCTGTCCTAAACTAAACAAAAAAGATGATGTGCAAATGCATGTTCAATCCTGCCTCCTTTTAAAGCCAACTGTACCTTTTCCCACGCAATCCTCCTTTGTACTTACAGCACCTGTATCCTGTTCCAGTGGGACTAATGCTGCAGGGCCTTCCTTGCACCAACTAGCCACTGCCTGAGCTTAGCTTTGACTTTGTGTATCCTCAAAGATTGATACTTCCTTCTGCGGTTCCTTGATCTTGTGATAACCCCACCAAGTCCATTCAACACCGCTCTTTGGCAAACTGCTCCCAGACCTGATAGCCATGTTTAGCACCAGCTAGGATGACTCTCCCTTTTACCCCCAGCCCTGGTGGCTGGAGGAATGGGCACACACGGCCGCTCTCTTGCACAGGGCACACTGCCCACGTGTGCATGCGCACACACCCCTGCTCACTCTGCGCTCTCGCCTCCTTTCCCATGCCCCTCCAGAGGGGAGTCTGGGAGAAGTGTCCAAGGTGAAGCCCCACTTCTACTTTCACTCCCTGCTGAATGTTGCCGTGTGCATGCATGTGTGCACACACAGGTGCGTGTGTACAGACTGACAGGCTCAGAGAAAAGCAGTCAAATGGGGAAGCAAGGGCTTCTGTACTGTAATCCCACCTCTGACCATTTCTTCCTGGAAAGCTCTTGCCCCGCCCAGGCTCCCTCCATTCAGGGGTGACTCCAAAGCCCTTGGGAAAGGAAAACCACTACCGCCTACACGTCCTCATGTGAGACAACCCCTGCCATTCACCCCCTCCAGAGGTGGGTTTTGCTGCTGTGTGCAAGTTCCCAGTCTCTGCGTACCACACACGTGCCCTCTCTCCACGTTCTTCCTCCTGCTGTAGCCACAGCCAGTATGCCTTGCCATGAAGCTGCCTATCTGAGGCCAAGGGGAGGCTGGGGGAGAGGGTGGTGCAGAAGGGGAGTAATTTTTTTTTTCTCTTTTTTTCATTTTGTGTCACTCATCCCAATGTACTGAGCTGACATGAAAGACAAAACGAGCACTATCTCTGCGGGGCCACAGATGGGATGGGAGGGGTGCCTGCCTCAGTGGTGGCCAAAGCTCGGCCTCCACACATTGGCCTGCATCCCTGTTCTTGCTGCTGAGAATTTGGGCCTGGCCACCTGAAACCGAGAGGCCGAGGCTGGGCTTGGGGAAGGCCCCTGGCCCACCTGACTGGGCTCTGGGGAGCTCTGGTATGGCTTAGGGGACTGACTGAGCTCTGCCTGGAAGGGCGCTGGTGTAGTGGGGGCAGAAGAGGCCATTTCTGTTCTCCACACTGGCTCATCCAACGTGGTGGCCGAGCGGGGCACAAGCACAGTGGGTGCCAAGCTGCTTGAGGCTGGCATGGGAGCTGGAGTGGAGAAGCGGCGAATCTCCTGGGTCTTGGCTGTTTTCACAGGGACCTGCTTGGCTGCAGTGAAGGATGAGCTAGCCTGCGGCGCTGGCTGACCAGGAGACTCCTGAACACGGGGGCTTGGGGGATCCCCAAAACAGAACATGGCTGACTTTAACTGATAGGGCTGGTGGCGCATTAAATCAATGACCTTGATCCCTGATTTCTGGCCAGGTGCCTTTTTCACTTTGCTCTCTGCTTTGCTAGCCTGAGATTTGCTGGCTGCCAGGGGATAGAACGGGGAATGCATTGGGTTGTAAGCTATTGGAGGGGGAGCCCGGATGTTGGGTGAATATTTCCAGGATGAGGGCAGAGAAGGGGAAGGAGAAGGGGTCCTGGGCTTGGACTCGGGCTTCGGTGTTGTCTCCACCACAAATTTGTCCATGCGGCTCTGGCGTTTGGCAAAGAGCTCTGCCCCCTTGCCTTTAAGTTGAGGCATGTCCTGGGCCCCATTTACCAGTCCAGCATCTTGCTGCTGAGGCTTAGGAGCCACTGGGGGTGGGGTCTTGAATTTGCGGCCAGAGGACTGCATGAAGTTGCAGGCCTCAGCACCCAGGCTGAGGAAGTCCTCCTCAGGCCCAGACTCGAAGCCTGCCCCAGGGTGGTCACCTTTTGGCTTCTCATCCAGGTTCTGCACCAGAGACAGGAGTTCAGGGTTGGGTGAATTCTTCTTCTCCTCAATCTTACTGAACATGGGTTTCTTGTTGCCTCGCCTGCGAGCCTCCTGCAGGATGCCTGTGCGGGGAGCTGGCACAGCAATCCTCTGCTCTCTGGAGGTTAAGGGCTCAGAAGGAGGTCGTGGCATCGCTGGTGAGATGGCAGGAGAAGGCTGCTTTGGCACGGAGGAACTGGTTATCGTGTGCTGTGATGGTGCTGGACTAATATACAAAGAAGAAGAGGCTGTTGCAGGGACTCGTGGCTGGGATGCTGTGGAGGCCACCTCCCCTCCTGGCTTTGAGGGAGTTGACAGAAAGATAGAGGTGGTGGATGTCCGGCCAGTGTTGGCAGAAGGCTTAGTCTGTGGAGCGCTTCCTCCCCCTCCTGGCTGTGACTCCAGTGGTGGTGTTGGCTTTCCTGGTGCAGGAATATAGAGAGATGTGGAGGAGCTGACTGGACCATGGTGTGTTGGCACTGGTTCATTGGCAGGTGTTCCTGGAGCCAGAGGTGAGAACGGGGGAACCACTGTGCTTTGCCCACCCAGACTTTCACTAGGTTTTTTGGGTGCAGAGGGCCTGAAGATGACAGAGGATGTTGCTGGGCGTTGGCCAGAAAAGCCAGGAGTAAAGGGCCGTGCAGACCTGTTGAACATGCTTGTTGTGCTTGCAGAGAAGGGGTCAGGGGTGCTTGGGGGAGGTGGGAAGAAAGTGGGGCTAGGGGGAGCCAGGACCTGAGTGGGGAGCATGGCTAGCTGCTTGCTGGGCACTTGTACACCTTCCAGGTGGATGCTGAGGGGCACGCTGTCTGCCTTCTGTGGAACAGGCATATCTCCGTTCACCACGCCGTGCTGTGTCTGGGCAGCTGGGGCAAGCTGGGGGCTCTTCTGTGCCTGGACTTTCTCAACTATGTACTTCCCAGCCCGTTCCCTCTGCTGCTCAAATAATCGTGCTCCTTTACCTGAGGCCTCACTCAAACCTTTTTGCTTCTCTTCCTTCTGTTCAGAGTCAGACTTGGACTTTTCAATGTCCAGGTAAGCGTTGTCCCAGTCTGAGTGATTAGTTAGGCTTCGGGCATCAGAGAAACCTTCCTCATCAAATTCAGACTCACTGGTTGGAAAAACTCCGTCTTCCTCCTCGTAGGAGCGGTCTTCGTCGACACTCCCAAAGCTTACCAATGTATACTTCTTAGCCCTCTGCCTGCGCTTCTTGAACATCAGCACCCCCTTGGAGTGGGGGTTGGGTGCGTCTGTCAGCAGGGATGCAATGGTTTTGCACTTGGTTTTGGCTTCTTTCACGGTCTTCTCTTGGATGCTCTCGTGGCGGTGGAGCTCTGCAAAAGACAAAAAGAGGGAAGCTCAGAGCTCAGCAGGAGGCTGGGTGGGCAAAGATGCACAGTGACATGGGTGGGCAAAGATGGACAGTGATATGGCTATAGGTATTCTAGTGGCCATATGAGGAAACACACTGTCACCCTTGCCCTTCTTTTTCTTTCCTACCTTTGCTGATAGCATCTTTAGGAAGTGCTGATAGAAACCCAGGTGCAATTTTCTCTTTCCCTGCAAACACAATGGGAGTCCATGCAGGTGTGGTGTGTGAGCTCCCCCCACTTTGACAGCCAGTCTCTGTTTCCTGGTCAGACCTGGGATTTCCTGTTTCTGCAGCATGTGGCCAAGAGTCCCAGGCATATCTCACAGCATTTGTACAGTGCGTGCCCTTGCTCGTGGGAATTTTTACCATTTACTTATCACCCTGAAGGTGGAGACCTGCTTTTTGTAGACCTTCCTCCTACCATATGGAGGATTCCCAGGAGCAAGCAATCCCCCTGGCCCTGAGAGTTTGGGAAGCAGTCGCTGCTGCTGTTAGCACCCATGCATGTGTGCAATGGGAGAGATGCTCCGCAGGCACAGCTGAGCTGCTCCTGCTCTGGGCCGTGCAGTGCCAGCTACAGAGTGTCTTGCAGCAGTACTGTGTGTAGGCCTGTTCGCTGGTCTCTGCAGCAGCCCTGCAACAGCAGGAGGCATGTTTTCACCCTTGCTGCAGTCCCTTGCTTGTGCCCCATGCCCAGCAAGGAAAAAAAGCATTTGCTCCTGAGTAAGAATCCCAGACCTCCACAACTGCTCAGCTAGGACAGAAGGAATCCACTTAGACAGGCTTGTTTGGAAAAGCCAACACCTGTTGGGACACTGGCATGAAAGTGTGGGATAATAGTTTTCCACCTGCTCTGCCAGCCCAGCGGTCAGTAAAGCCCCAGGGAGGAACGTTGTGTTCTCTGCCCTGCATGCGAACAAGATTCAATAGTAAAACGAAACTTGGCTGCCCTAAGGAAAGTATGGACTTGCCTTGAATCAGTGTTCAAGTGACAGAAATCAGCTCTAACCTTGCACAGGAAAAAAAAAATCATACCTAAACCATAGACTAATTTCTGATTTCTTTCATTTCATCATTTTCCTTACTCCCATTGTCTTTTTCCCAGCATGATAGTACAGATGAAACATTCATCCACAGCCTGCATCTAATGATTTGTCAAAAAACTGTGTAGCACCTTGTCTAGCCCTGACATTCTCAAGAAAGAGGTACAAAATTATGCCAGGAGAGGAGAGGAGAGGAGAGGAGAGGAGAGGAGAGGAGAGGAGAGGAGAGGAGAGGAGAGGAGAGGAGAGGAGAGGAGAGGAGAGGAGAGGAGAGAGGAGAGGAGAGCTGCAGGCAGTGCTGGGGGACCGTGTTAGCTCAGGAGAGGATGGAAGCTGCTCAGTCCTCTCAGGAGGATCAGGATCTCACTTCTGACCATTTTATCACAGAGCATTCATGCAATGGGGACCTGCTAATGTGGCAAAAAGTAAGTTACCTGCAGTGGGGGACAGGGAGCTTAGCTAAGAAGGATACTAGTTTTCCTGAGGGCTGCAGATGTCCCCCAAAACCTGCCTAGGCTGCACAATTGTGGCAGGTGTCATCATTCCATACCGCACCAGTGTAACTAGAGCAGAAAGAGCTTCCCTCTCTCACTCCATGCTGAAAATAACGTGTTGATTTGCAGAGCAGTCATCCTTCCAGGAAGCTTAAGTTAGATACAAGGAAAGACTCTTCTCAAGGCTTGCAGCCGTTCCATAGCACATGCTGCTGCTTTGGGATTTCAACAAAGAGACTTTGGCAGTTTGAGATCACCTCACGTGGATGCACAGTCCATTCCTCCCCTTTGCACCCAGAAAACCAGAAACAGCAAAATCAATGCTGAAAAAAAGGCTCACTATTTGTACCCACACTTGCAAATGGAAGGCTCTCTGCAAAACTTTCCTTACAGAATGACTCCACTTTACACCAAGACTGAAGTAGTTTCCAGGTTTTTGTGGAGACTTACTGCTCTTCAGGGCAGTCATAGACTTGCCCTCAAAGACCTGCTGTCAGTGATGGAAATGATCTACAGTCCCTGAAGGTCTGTCCACTCCACTTAGAAATCTGCACGCATGTGTCTCTAGGGGTTGTTCACAATGGAGGAAATAAGAGATTTCTTTCTTGCCACAAGCATCCTTGCTACAAGCTACTACACCTCCCCTGGCTCATATTTTGCTTCTAAATTTACAAGGAGGAAGAGCAGCACTACAGAATCTCGGTCAAGTCCAGAATATGTAAACTCTGGACCCTGCTTGACTCACAGGAGGATTTCTGGCTTTGGGAGCTAACAGCTAGGGAGCTACACTGTCTAAAGTGAGTGTCTGTGCAACCCCTTCCGGCAGCAGAGTACCATGAAAGCGCTGAACTCTGGGCTAGCAAATACTGTCAGAGAAAATATAACAGCAGACAGCCTTGGCTATGCCTCCACCAGCTCTTGGTCCTGGCTCAGCATTAGCATCCACACACAATTTCCGTAGGAAGTTGTTCTGAAATGCCCTGTGCTCTGAAGCAGCTGGCAAGTAATTACGGCTCTCTGGGACCTGCTACTCGCTTCTCTCTTCTCTTCTTCCTACTTTTCTTCTCATCAAAGGCTAAAGCACATAAATAATTATACCGATCCTCACAACAGAAAAATGATCATGGTATTCAAGCTACAATCTTCCGCAACAGTTTAAGAAAAAAGGGAAAAAGAAATCTTCCTGACATTACTTGCTGAAGGTAAAGAGCAAGAGTGAAATCACAATAGGCAAAAGAATAGGGGAAGGAGAGGAGAAGAAAAATGAGAGGAAAGCAAAAAGAAAAGAAAAAAAGGAAAAAAAGGAAAAAAGGAAAAAAAAGAAAGAGAGAAGAGAAGAAAAAGAAAAGAGAGAAGAAAAGAGAAGAAAAGAGAAGGAAAGAGAAGGAAAGAGAAGGAAAGAGAAGAAAAGAAAAGGAAAAGGAAAGAAAAGGAAAGAGAAAAGAAAAGAAAAGAAAAGAAAAGAAAAGAAAAGAAAAGAAAAGAAAAGAAAAGAAAAGAAAAGAAAAGAAAAGAAAAGAAAAGAAAAGAAAAGAAAAGAAAAGAAAAGAAAAGAAAAGAAAAGAAAAGAAAAGAAAAAAGAAAAGAAAAGAAAGGAAAAGAAAGGAAAAGAGAAAAAGAAAAGAAAACTAAAAGAATAAATGAGAAAAAATAGAAAAGAGGAGACATTTGTACCTGCATAAGGCTGATCCAAGCTTGAGAAGGCAGAGTCCAGACCTGGAGCGCTGGGCATGTCACAAAGCCCGTTTAATTCACAACTCCCCATAAACAGAGAGAGAGGCAACAAGAAAGAAGCAAAGCAATTCCCTGCTGGAGCAGAACCAAAACTCTGAGGTGTCCAAGCCCTTTGCTATCAGCTCCACAAGCCTTTTAAAGCCTCTCTTTTGTCTCGTAGGCCATGAGGTCATTTTGTCTATTTTTGTCTTCTTAGCTTCATCACTGAGCAGTGTGATGGACATTGTCACCTGGCACTTAAACACCCTGCTTCCTTCCCCCACCCTCTATTCCCCAATCCTTTTTTATTTTGAAATGAGAAAATATACTCTATACTCTCACTGCTTCTGTGGTGCAAGCTTCAGGTGAGAAAGGTGCAAGCTTCAGGTTAGTTTTTCCAGTGCTTCAATGTCCACCATTTCTGTGCTAAAGAGCCCTTCAAAGAGATGAGACTAACACAGTGCTCATGTCCAACATGGACAGGCAGAGAAACCCACCCAGGAGGAAAGCAATTGTCCTGTTCTGAAACCATCAGAGAGCACCCAGCTCCATGTAAATATAAGGAAGAAAAGATAGAGGAGAAGCTCTGTATATATCAATCTCCTTCCATGTCTGAGGAGAACCAGTCCATGATACAGATATCTGTGTGTACCAGGACTGAGGAACATTTAACAGAAGAGCATTAGGATCCTGGGTGCCTGTAGTGAAGTGATTTAGTTCAAGTAAAATGGCAGAGGCTGTTACCTACACCACTGAAGAGTGTGGCTGTGCCCAGGGAGGGTGATGGAGTGTTTGGAGGCCAAGGAGTTGTGTTTTGGCAGCACCACTCAGAGCTCCAGCACTGGAGACTGGGAGGTGTTGAAAGACGAGATGCTGATAGTGAGGACTAGAGTGGATGGGGAGGAAGGGAACAGAGGGTGCTGGGAGTCTACAAATCTCCGCAGTTGTGGCCTGCCCAGCATCTTCTCACACTGTGGCTAGGTCTCCTCTTACTGCCTCTTTCTGTACATGAGCAATAGGTCCTGTGAGAGAATCCCAGAGCTGTGGCCAAGGGACACTGCCCTGTGATTCTCTCCCCCAGCAGTCCCAGCCTTAGCAACACTGTAGCCGAGGACTCAAGCAGACCATCTCCAGTGTTACTCTAGAAAAGTGAAGGTCTGACCATGCCTCCTGAAATCTTCTAGCCATCACTGCATGCCAAGGAAGACAACTTCCACAAGCAATGTTGCTATAAGAGAGACCTGTCATGCCTCATACAGAGGCTCTTACAGCAAGAGCAATGAAAGTGGTTCAGTCTCTTCTTCTTTGATGAATATTTACAGATATAGGGATACGGTCTCTTTGGGAAAACCTTGTAGAATCTGATAAATACAATATGCAATTGGAAATGAAAATACAGCTCTGCAGTACAGAAAAAAATCTCTATTAAGAACATTCAAATGGAATAGATAAAAAGAGTAAATGGAAGGGTTATAAAACTCTCCTAAATGCTGGTATGGTGGATAATTTCTATAGAAAATTTTTTGCTAACTTTTAAAGCACTGAATTCTGTTGGAATAATCCACAAAAAGGAAAAATTTCTATTAAGCAAAGCCTACAAACTTAAATTAACTAAATTTCGCTGAAGTGAAATTAATTACATTACGGATTACAGTAAAGAGAAATAAAAAGTATAAATCTTTTCAAAATCAGGCCCTATTAAAAGAAAGCATTTTAATGTATACTCAGGAAAACTACTGAACAAGCAGGCTTACATGATGTCAGATACTGTTCATGTTCACTAGGAAACAACAGTAAATTTTATTACCAAAGACCAAATTCTAGAAAAGCCATTACCATAGAAAATAAGCACATTGCTAATTTCAGAGATAAAGACCCTGTTCCTCTGTGATGAAATACTACTTGTCCACTATTTTTTCACACAGGATCAACTAGAATTTTGTTCTTCCAGCTATTTATGTTAGACAAGGTCATTTTTCCATCGCTCACATTGCAAATATCTCAGTAAGTCATTAGAGGCTATAGACATGTCATGCTTTTCATACCTGGAGTCCTTTCAAAATAAGATTTGGATTCATTATATTTGCCTTCTAAGTATTTCTCTGTTGAAAGCTTCAACCTTTCAAGCTTCGACCAATGTTTGAATTGCAAACAGTAAAGCAGAGGACTATATACTCTTACTCAAAAGAAGTGGTAAAACTTTTGGGACAGAAAACTAGTTTCTCATTCTTGGATATTTGCACACTTCCATCACATAATCAGTGCATAATATAAAACATAGATATGGCTTCAGCTCCAATTTAGGATGCTACAGGCAAATGCTTCAGTCTTATTCAAGTTGCAACACTTAAGCCTGTATGTGAAGTTAAATATATAGTAAAGTACTTGTCAATCAGCATTTCTTCTTAAATGGCTAGTGCTTTTAAGAGCTCCCAGTGAGACACTGCCCCACTGCAGTCTCCTAGTTTTAGAAAAACAGAAATCAAGCTTCTCTGCAGATGAATTGACAGCCCATGGGAAAAACTATGCCCAGTCATTTTGTATATTTTTGACCATTCTTAGCCATTCTGTGACTCCCATACTGCTATTGAAGAGCTCTGCTAGGCAGAGAGGGTGTGGAGACATTGCTATGCATGGCTGCAATGTATTAGTCTCATGGTATCCTGCTGGAGACTTGAATAGCTTGTTCACTCAAAAAAATCTCCCTTAGTTGAGTGAGAGTTTGCCTTTCTTCCTGAGCTGGATGGAAATGTGTCCTCAGTGCAAAAAGTAGCACACATGGCCAGCTTTCCTGTGCTGACGGCTCACACTCGGGCCCTGGATGCTCCCTACATAGTCTTCTGTGACAAGACTGCCAAAGGAGAGCTTTCTTTTGCCAGGACAGCACCTGTTGAATGCAGTAGTGAATCTGTCTTTTGCAGTTTTAGCCCGATTTCCTAAGAAAGGTTTATGCAGTCATGCTGCATGTCTTTCGATCTTATCTGTTTCATACCAGTAGCTTTTGAGCCTATTTGCTAATTTTAAGAGTCTGAAGTCACAAAGATACAATGCTCCTACAAGTTTACATGAAAATAGGTGGCTGGACAGAGGAGACAGACCCCACCATAGGAAGCAGGAAGCCTGAGTGCAGTCTTAATTAGGCACCAAAAACTGAGGAAAACACACAACAGAGAGATGATGAGTTCTCATTTTGACTGTGAGAGACATCAGACAGATTTGCATTTTACTAGACATGAGAGAATGAGATATCAAATACAAGACATAAATTAAAAGGACACCAGGATCTGTTAATTCTGCTGCTCACAAAATTGCTTGATGTCTGACAGCAGGATACCACTGATTTATCTTCTCTTTGTCCTTCAGTGTTTCCAGCATCCACTCTCTAGTAATACAGACAAGCATATGCTCACCATCTGGGTCTGTGAACTTGATTAATCCTGTAGCACTTGCCATATATTCTTCTTATCCAATTGATTTTAGTCCTTTTCTGCAACCAGTCAAGCTCCTACTACATTTAAAAATCCAGCCTTTCATGAGACAACTGTATACCTTCCACGCCTTATGTCATCTGCTGATTAATACACAGCAATCTCTGCTGAATCCTCAGGCCATCCATTAAAAATGGTATTATTGCTATTTCCTGTTACTGCTTGCTAGGTACAACACACTCAAGAGAAACAAAAACATTTAAAAAGCTTCACTAGCAGGAGCTTGCACTTGAAAAAGCAGATAGGAAAACAAGAGTGGTGTACCCCCTCAATCCAGATAACCCATCTCCCTCCCTGGTGTCCCCCACACACCTGGGTTTCTGTGGCAAGAAATACCAGAGAAAAGCTGCAGGGTGTCCCAGCCAGGTCCCCGTTCCGAATAGCAGGAGTTTCGGGGCTGTGGGGTGCCCCACAGCACAGACTGCCTGTTCTGTCTAGATGCAGACAGAAGACAAGATCCACTGACAGAAGAGAGGAGGGTTGGGATTTTTAATCATCTGTCTCCTCACCAGTCATATAACATTGAGGTGGAGAGGACATTTGATTGACATATGTTAGTGTTTAAAGCTCCATGGGTGAAAATATAGAGGTAGTCCTGTTAGATTCAGAAGCCCAGTGAAACACTACTACCAACTTAGTCAGTTAGCTAATCTGACATCATGAACCATTAATAGTTATGTTTTCTGTTCTATTCTTAGCCAATTGTGCAGTCACCTTATAGTAGTCCTATCTCATCCATATTTCTCTTGTTGGAAAAGTCATGTGGAACCATATCAGATATCTTACAGAAGCCAACATATACTGTGTCCACCTTATTTCTTTAGCCATGAAGTCTTACCTTACTGAACAGGTCAAAGACTATCTCTTTTTCTAGTTTTTATTAGTTCATGTTGTTTTTACTGATCATTTTGTTTTCCGCAAAGTGTGCTCAGAAGAGCTACTTCATTTGCCTAACTGAAGCTAAACTTTTTTTTTTCTCCTTATCCCCAGAGCCTGCGTCTGTAAGAAGGGTGCTATTCTTGGTCTCTTTCCCTGAGACTCTTCCCATTATTCCAGGGTATTTATCAAGGACTGAGGGACATTCTGATACAATTTTCACTAATTCTTTACATTTTACCTCTACAGAGGATATGATTCAGCCTTGTCCTTTCAGTATAGTCAGTGTATCAAGATATGCTGAATCTACTCACCCCCATTCCTGCTCCTATTTTATACAAAGGGACAGATTCTTGGTTAAAATAAGCAGTAGATAGATGACAGTGAAGCTTTACAGATTTCACAGCAAACTGATCTCCCTTCCTACGATGGATTTAAGTGAAACTGAAGAACAATTATTTGTCAGGTTGAGAGTTTTCTCCTTCCTGGCTATAATTTTCTCTCCCTTTTGTTGAGCAATGACTCTGTTCTTTAATTACCCCTTGTCAAAGTCCTTTTATGCCTCACCCTTTTATGCCTCTCCTTCCCCCATCACTATCATTTTGTCTCATTTCAGTGCTGTCTCTGAGCAGACTTGCCCCAACCTTGTCAGGAAGTCCCATATCACTTTCAGAACTGATGGGAACAACATTGGACAGGGAGAGGGATTCCCATTGCCTATCTGCATTACTATTTCTTTCAACTCAGCTCTCAAAATCCTGGAACCTAGAAACTATCAGCTTGGCTAAGACAGTCTGTGGGGTTATATATATAGTTGTTTCAGTGTGATTATTGTTCTAATCACCTTGAGATCTGAATTATTGGCAAAATTTTGGCTTAATCCCATTGTTCCCCATCAGCCTTACACATCCTAAGTCACTCCACAAGTGCATGTGCAAGGACAGGCTATGTTAAGTTAATGTGTGTGGCAGCATATTCTGAGAAATCGCTAGCTGGGGCTCTGCAAGGACCATAGAAGTGTGAGCTCAGAAGAGAACTGCTGACACTATTTCACCAGCAGCAGGATGATGAATGACCTCTGACCATGTCTGAGGAACTGTGACCCAGAGTCAGTGTCCCTGCTCAAAATGCTATCACATGTAGTGGAAATGCTAGGAAAAAAGAGAGTATATACCTTTTCATTTCAGGGATGACATACAGATTTCCTCCAAACATCTTCAAATACTAAAGATCTTTCTCCTCCCACAGAATATTGTATGCAGCTAGATTTATCTTGAGCTAACACATGTTGAGCTAAATCCATGTCTCTGTCAGGCTCTGGGGCAGCAGGATAGCAGTGAGGTAAAAAGGTGAAGCAGAGCAGAACTCTTATCAGCCGTATTTCCAGAGCTGCAACCCACAGCATCTGCATTGAAATGCTGGACAAGAGTGATGCCCGAGGGAACGATGCTGGAAGTCCCGAGTAATGAGGAAGATGGCAAATTACTTGTGACATTTTCTGAGGTGGCTCAAGAAAGAAGGAAAAATTCAGCCACACTAGCCAAGACAGACAACACTAGCTTATAATCTCTGTCTTCTGCCCAGTTAATACAACAGAGTTAATATCACCTCTGTGCTTTCGATAGAAGAACATAAACCAAAGGCACAAGCTCAAATGCCATACTCAAGCCTAAAACTGGAGAAAGAAGGCTCCAGATGCACAGTGTTTATCTCACCATTGTCTTCTTTAATAAATGCCTTCCAAGCTGCAGAGAATTCAAAACTGAATGTTAGTTATTAAGTGGGATATTCTTAAGCAAAGGCATACAACTAGACTGCACACACCAGTGTATGTAAATTGATTTCCCAAGTGGAGGTGATTTCCAGTTTAATGAATGCTGAAGTGAGATCAAACTCTCCATCTGTGATTCAACCATGGAGGCTGTTGTCCTTGTTTTCCTAGGGGCTGGCTGCTCACTGAGTAGCAAGGGCCAAAGGTTATTCAGCATTGCTTCATAGTGCTAGGAACAGACTTCCTGTAAGATCAATAGTTCAGGCAATTAATTTTAATCTTCTGGTCTGAGCAGAATGCTTTTCTATTTATTCTACTTTAAAGCAGGTAGGATGGGGACAGTTCACTACTATCCTAAACCTTTTGGTCTTCTAGACTGCAGTGAATGGCAAAACCTGTAAGCTAGGCTAACAAGTATGTAACTGTGATCATTAGAGTCACAACTGTCAGCTGAAAGCCAAGTGGACAATGTGGTGCAGTAAGTTCAAACTGCCATTCAGGTACTTTATCTTGTTCACAGCTCCTGTGGCCTATACCGATTGCAATAGGCTGATAGATGGCTTGCTGCACTCACCCTCTCTGCAGAGAAATGTGACTGCAGTGACTCTTAGAAGAGGTAATCTGTATGATCCTCCAATGAATAGGCCACTTATTTATAAGCATCCTATCTCGTCAAGTGATGCTGCTGTACATCCGCTTTAAACAAGAAGGATTTCCTTTTCTGATATGGAATGTAGTAACTTTGATGACTCTGCACAGGCAGCCAGGCCCATATAAAGCAGAGGAGGAAATTTCCCCACCCATTTTTCCCTCCCTTCCCCTACCATACATGGAAAGGCTCTTCAGTCCTAGGAACTAAAAATAGTCCAGTGGATAAGTTTAAATTGAGATATTTTGAAGCACTTCTTGCACTGACACAAATTCCTACAGTGTGATAGCAAGTTAGGACTAGACTGCTGTCCTGGTATGCCTGTCTTCTGCCAGCAATTGGTATTTCCAGTTGTGAGAAAGCCTGAGCCCATTGTCCCTGGGAGACGATTTAGGATGGGGGTGAAAATACAGTGCACCTTAGAGAGCACAGGTGGCTGAGGAGAAGCAGCGTTGGCTACAGATGGATCCCAAGCCTCTGGGGTGGGGTTCGCAGAGGAGGACACTGCAGGAGCTATGGGGAACAAAAGAACCTCACTAGCAATTACTTGTGATAACTAGTCTGATTCTCCCTGCCACAAGCTCCTGCTTTCTGCTAACCTCCTGAAACTCATTCAGATTTTTTTATTTGTATTTTCTGTCTTGTTATCTCTTCCTTTCCTTTTGCACTATCCAAGCATCATTACAGTGATGACAAACTGAGGCCCTAAAGATCCCCCGCTTCCCCAGGGATTAATCACCTCTTTAAAGAGAGCAAGCTACCATTTTAGTGGGAAGGAAACAAGTTTGTACTTTTGTTTCTTCAGATTAGGCAAAATATTGGCTATTCACAAGTATGAATGGTCTCCTGTAGTTCATTTAAAGTACAGCAAAGTGTCCCTGTTTGCTGGCTATTCTTTTGCCCCACTGAGCAAAACACTAGGGTGCAGAATAGCCACTGGGTAGCAATGAAGACTGAAGTCCTGTTACTTGTAGGGCAAGTTCCCCCCATATGGATGGTGTGTGGCTCCCCACATGGCCCCACTTAGTCTGCATCAGCAATGCTCTGAGCGGTTTTTGAACAGGCACGTCCAAGTCATGTGTCCTGTGGAGGGCTGTGATGATGTATGTGCTTATCCCACAGGATGGAAAAAATGAGCCAACACCAATGTGCAAATAGGGGAGGAACTTTGGAATGAGACAGGCCCAAACCTCACTGCAAGGGCTGTTGCCTCTCTACGGAACTCTAAGGCCTTGTGTCTTTGCTGGGGAAGGAGAGGTGCAGCTCAGCAGCTGAAGACATGTAGGACATCATGAGGTGGCACCATCAGCTGCTGCCCCCTCTTCCCTGTGCTTATTTTGCTCCACCCCACCTGCTGCCAAGTCCTCATCTCGGGCTGTTGGTACTTGCCACCACACTGTGTTCTGCTCCCAGAGTCAAATCCTTGCCTAGCGTAAATAAGCGAGCTCCATTTGCTCCTGTGTTACCGTGATGCAAAGCAGGTGTTAGACAGCAGTATCACCTCTGGCAACTGCCATGTGATTTGTATCCTCTTAGCAAAGGCAAGGAAAGCAGCTGTAGTTGTCAGGAGTTGGTGGAGTTGATGCAAAAAAATACATGAACTTGAGAAATGTCAATCGTGAAAATTAAGAGAAAATGAATCAGTAACAATCAGAGCATAAAGACTGATCACCCATCATGGTGAGACTAGGAAAGATGGTGGGGGAATATGGGAAGCATTTCCTAATTTCATTGATGATCTTTAGGACAGTACACAGTCAGCCCAGATCAGATTTGCTAACAACATCAGAAACGAAGGACAATTGTACAGAAAAGGGGAGGCGGGGGGCTGAATCAATTTGCCTGTGATCTTGAAAGCTCAGAGCTCCAGAAGGCATGCACTGGGGACGAAGGTCTACAAAAGCTCTAGAGACAGGAAATAAAGAGAAGAGCTACAGATCTTAAGTTTGAGAAAACCTAAGAGCTGAGAGGCAATAGCAGTCTTACTGAGATCCTTGCGGGGCAATAGAGCTGTGAAGAAAGTCAGTTGCTACTCTCAGTGGTGTGCAAAAGAATTATTATGTATCTCTGCTCTTGTACAGGGATTTCAGTTATTCATCTAGAAATCTGATGTTTCTAGATACTCATCTAGAAATACTATACCTGCAATTCTGTTTGCCTGAGGTGCAGGGACAGGTGGGAAAGGGAGAAAGTCTCTGTAGCTTAAAAATGACAGTGAAGAGCTAGAAAGAATGAATCAAAGGACAAGAGAAATACCCCCAAAATTGGAGAAAACATCAGAGCACGCATGAGAAAGGAGAACATTCTAGGAAGAAAAGGTGAAGAACCATCTGGTAACATTCCCAACAAACCAAAAGGAGTTTTTCACATTCTTATGGTGCAGCAGTGGGAGCCATAATGGAGAAGGTCATGGCAAGGCAAAGGAGGGTATGCTGAGCGGGTGCACTGGGAATATATTTAGACAGGTAGTGCTCCAAAAGGCAGACATCTGATTATGTAGTCAGAATGGTCCTTAAATGTCTACTGTGTATCTATCAAGCCCCAGGTGCCTATGACTGATTATCCAAGTCACCTACCATAGTTAACTCAGATTTTAAAAACTTGCCTAGCTTCTAAACCATGAGCTTGATTTTGCGTTCCTGTTTAGCAAAACCCAGGAGTCTCCGTGTCCCAGAGTAGACTACTGTGCTGTGGGTATTGCTAAGGAAAAGCAGAAAAACAGAGCTTTAAACTGTGCTGGCTCCATGGGAGCCTGGAACAGCTGTAGGAGCTGAACCAATGCAAGCCCAAACATCCCTGCCAAGGCTACATCTTTCCAGCAAGAGATGCTGTACCATGAGGCTCCCATGCTGATAGCTTCTCTCCAGGCAGCCTCCCCATGGAGCCAGCGCAGCTCAGCAGTCCTACATCCTCCTGTGTTTATTCCAGATATAGGTGCTCCTTAGCTTTGTTCACCACATAATGAACACCTTCCATCCCTCTTCCTTCCTTGCTTCCTTCCTTCACAGAGTTACTGGCTGCTGATCGTGACTTTTGTTTTAATGGCTGCTGTGCTCCAGCATGATCAGGACATAGTGTTTTGCCTTCACATTTACTGCCAAGATTCCTGACCGAAGAAAAGGCCAAGCTGGCCATGTGAGTTGCCATCCATGGCAGAATACCTCTTACATAAGGACACTCATGGCTAAACACAAACCAGAAGAGGAGTGAGCAGTGGAGGGGTAATAGGAGAATAAAATATTTTCTCAGTCTGCAGTGCTTCTGGGAACCCTACCTCTAGCTGGCAATAGAGTTGCATCACCTTCTGCCATGGGATATTATTTTGCCATCATAAATGCTTTGCATTAAATACGTGGCTTTCCTGGGAGCCTTCCATACTGACGCTGTCCATGGAAATAAGTCTTGATGTAAAGCAATTGCTCATCCACTGCTAGGACTATCAGGTGGCAGGGAGCAGCTGAACATGCCTTTCTCAACATTCACCTCATGCTTGTACATTATTGAAAGGGGGGAAAAATAGCTTCATCCTCAGGGAGGCTGAAATTGCTACTTTCTTTGCTGTCCTAAGCAAAGTGAGTGCTAAGACTAGGAAGAAATAGTACAAGGGACCAGGTCAGTTGTACTGCCTAGCAGGGCCTGACATAAGGGACCCAATAGAGTCTGTCCTTTCAACATAGGGCAGAGCAGTAAGAGTGCCCTGCCTGACAGAAGCAGCCTAGATTTGAAAGTTATCTCTACAGGATCCCTTAGGCAGAATAGATAAAGGAATGTTTAGCCCAAGGAAAAGAGAAAAGAGAGACTTAACGATTGCCTTGCAATATTATCTGGTCTGGGAAAAAATGTCTAGCATTTGGAGTGGAGAATCAGAAGTTAGAATCTGATTCAGTCTAGTAACTTTTCTGTGTCTCTGTTTCCCAGCTAAACCACTTTTAAAAACCTGCTTTATTTCTAGGCTCAGAGAAGTATAAATTAGTCAATCATACTGCACACTGAGGTACTCATATGAAAACAAGTTTTTGATTACCTTGTTTTTAATATTTTTAGATACATCACAACTGTGAAGTCAGGTAACATCTTGTCCTGCCTTCGTGTTTGGGTTTGAAATGCTCCATGTGTAGCAGAACCCAGAAAAGATATTCACAGTTAAGGTCACTTCAGGTCCATCACCCATGTACTCCACTGTATTTTCCACCTGGAAAGGTCTTGACTAGTAGGGGTCCCCCTACAAGGAACTGTTCCAATGGCTGATTTACCAACTCCTGCTTGTCCTTGCTAGCAGCCCTCCACTACCAATACCTAAAACCAGATCAATTCTAACAGAGCCCACCAGCTGCTGCCAGACATGGACACCCTTGCTGCAGTAAGTGTCTTTAGAGAAAATATCCTCAAAAAGTTGATGTAGACAAGCCCCTCCCTGAGCTTGATAAAGTGAGAGAAATAAATGAGCTACTGACAACACTCTTTTGGGGCTATGCTGACTGAAAATTATCTCTGCTCGGTCCTTAATCATGTGTAATGCTACATGCCTCTGTGCCCACGGAGAGCCAAGCTTAACAGGGGGCTCCTCGGAAGCCCCTCGGAACGAGCACCCTGTGCTTGGACACACAGATAGCTAAGGAGCAAACTGAGCTGCTGTGAGATCTCTGAAAGGCCAGGCCTGGGAAATTTAACCCCCAACTTCTTTTCCGACACCATCATTTCCCCTGAGTCTTCTTCAGCACAAAGTGCTGAAGAAACCAATGACCTCCACCCTGTTTCCAGCACATATAGGTGCTAGACCACAGCTGGTTGCATGGCTGCAGCTTCTACAAGTGACTCCAAGATCCCAGACCCTTTCTCTCATCTGTTCCTTGGGACATCTTGGGTGAGGTAGACCCCAGTGCCAAAGCTGCAATAGGAGGCCCCAGTCCCTGCAGGTCTGACTTGACTCTGCTTCTTCCTAAGCTAGAGGAGCTAACCCTCTTGACATTTGCAGGAATGAGGCTTTTGGAAGGAGATCCAGCATAGGAAGAGGGCATGGGTGAGTGGCAGGGTGCAGAGGACTTACTGGCCTGCTTGGCTTTCTCTGCGTATGTGGTGGTTAGGTCTTCATCAACCGGGTGCTCCACTGGCCCCACCATGGGGATGAGATGGCGTTCCGCTTGGATAGCCTTGGTGGCACGGGGCAGGAGCATTGCCTCTGGAGAAGTCTCCCGTCCCTCTGTCGACGGTGGCTGCAACTGTCCCTCACTCTCCGAGAATGGAGTGTCTGTGCGGCTGCCAGGTGGGCAGGCAATCTCCCTCTTGGCCACCCCGCCGGAGCTGGCCACCTCAGCTCCCACCTGCGCAGCAGCCTCCGGCAGGCTCTCGTAGCCGCTCTGTTCGGACAGGGACACCTCATCCTGAGGCGCATCCACCTTGCTGTTGGTGCTGTTGGGCGGGGAGCGCGGGCTCTTCTTGCGAGCCCGGCGGTGCTTCTCCTGGGCCACATTGTCAGCATCGCTGTCCGTCTCACCGTAGTAGGCCTCACTGTCCGGCGGGGATGTGAGGCTCTCCAGGTGCTTCTGCGACCTCTGTGGCTGCGAGGGCTGTGTGGTGGCTGGGGCTCCTGCTGGTTCAGGGCTGAGTAGCTGTGCTGGGGGGCTTAGGGGGGACGGCGGGGAGAGCACTCGCTGCCCTGGAGAAGGGGAGCGCTGGAGCCGTGGGCCAGTCTGGTCCCCACCAACTATCCTGTGGGGAGAAGGAAAAGTGGTGAGTGACGTCTGGTTGGTGGGGCTGACCTGGAAGGAAACCCCCACATGTGAGAGAGGGGTAAGGATTGAGCCGGTGTTTCAGGGTGTCTTTCAGGTGGTACAGACACCTGAAGTGCGGACACCAAGGGCAGACTCATCTCTGACATCAGCTACATGCTCTCATCCTGATTTTCTGCTTCATGACTCTTTGAAAACCAGATGTTAAACTCTTGAAAATCAGAATGCCCTGAGAGCATAAAAATCTACCAAGCCAGCTTAATCAGCTCCCCAGGCATTTCTCCTGGGGAGGTAAATTCCTGCATAGCAAACAGTCCCCAGGACAGTGGGATGTACCCTGACAGCCTGCTGCTTGCCAGGCAGGGCCGGGTGGTGCCTCAGCCACCACACTGCATTCCAGCTGCTCCTGCAGCTGGGACTGCACCGTGGAGCTGTGTCAGCTCTGCAGATCCCAGCGTCCCTCAAACTGTTTTAGTTCAGAGTGGGCTCCAAACAAAGAAGTCAGTGCTGTTTATTTGCCCTGACCTCTATGTAGCAGTAAGTAGCAAATACCTAGAGAAAAGGCCCAAGTGTTTTTTGGGGGTAGGACTCTGCTATCCTGTGGTAGGAGTCCACCCTGATGCTCACTGCTCACTGTGGGACTGCTTCACAGGATAACTACCAGTTCCTGGGTTTTGACGACTGTACTACAGTCATGCCAGCCAGCCCAGTCCATGGTGGCATTTCCCTTTGGCTTAGACATAGCAACTTCTAGTTTGTAAGTCAGCTGGAAGGATGACTAGAGTAGGGGCAGGACAGACTGGGGCAGTCAGCCCAATTGCTGACTCTCGGAGGGAGAAGGGTCTATGCTGATGGGAAAAGAGCCAGTTCTGCCCTGCCTCTCCTCAAGAGTGAGTCTGGATTTCAATGGCAGTTTGACTCCAGACCACACTGATGGGGCAGGAACTTCTTCCTTCCCTTGCCAGAGTCACCAGGGCTTGTTAGGGCTATAAAGGAGCCCTAAGTACTTGCCTTACAAGCATGCATACTGGGAAGCCAGGCAGACAGCATTGCCTCTGTAAAGCTGTGGAATTCATGACGTGGATCCCAGTTCTGAACTGTGAAAAATTTATACTCATGTCAAATGCAAACCTTTGTGGAGGCTAAGGGTGGGGCAATTTCTTTGACAGTTTACTCTTTTAATAATATTTGCTATTATGAACTCTCACTGGGGAGCAAACTCAAAGCTCCCCAAGCAAAACCGCAGTCTTTCCTCTTCTTTAAATACTCGACCAGATAACTGAAAAGAACAACTGCTTCTAAGTCAGTTTCTCTTGTTCTGCACTGCCAGGTCACAATCTCTCTCCTTCCCTCTCTTTCTCTCTCTTCACACACATCCTGCACTGACAGAAATACACATATGGCCTTGCATACTCCAGAGTCATCCAGCTACGTCTCCTTTCTGAACGGGACTGACTGGTGTTTTCTCTGGGAACATAATTATGAAGTGGGAATAGAGATGTGATCAGAAAGGAATATTTGATGAGTTCTCCACTACCTCAAGATGAAGCCAACTGGTTGTGTTATTTCCAAACCATCTGATGTTGGCTCCCAAAGGGCTTTGAGAAACCTGCCTTTGTCACTTTGCTCATTCAAAGTGTGATTTTGGCCCACTGGAATTTGCCCAGGCACCTGTTGGCTGAAGATAGGCTCCGATGGGGTGAGATAAGGCCTTGGCAAGGGACCAGGAACTATTCTGGACACCTTGTGCAGGGCTCACTCATCCCACTTAATCACAGCTAGGGTATGGGGTGAGCACATCAGAAGGCACCGGCGCTTTCGCTGAAGCCAAGGGGAAGATCCTACATGCTCAGGCTTTCCTCCTGTAAGCACTGCCCACCTCTGCCCCCGCTTTACAGATGCCAGCAACCAGTGTGGCTCTCGCTCCCCACTGCTCACAATGCTCTGTCTTTTGAGTGCTGTAGAAAATTGCATCTCCCAGCCCCCTTCACCAGGGCCTTAATTCCTGAGGGTGACTTCTGTTTTAGCAGTAGTGTGGACTTACTGGGACCTCGCACAGCTTTGCTGCCCTTGTCTTTATATGATTCATTTACAGCTTGGGCCTCATCCAGCATGCGCTGAGGCACTGGATTAGCTTTAGCACAGGTAGAACCAGGGATGTTACTGGGACCATTTTTGTGCTTGAATTTGAGCCTGGTCTCCAGCATTCTGCTGGACTAGAGACTTTGCCAGAGGTACTTCTTCCTCCAAAAAGGGACTCTTACTTTGTGGAAGTCAGCTCATACCCTGTCAGACTACAATGGCTTACTGTAGTAAATACTTGGGTCATCTTTGTCTTGACTCAATTATCCACTGTGTAGTCAAATCCATTTCTACAGAACAGTTATTTACCCAGAATGAACTGGAGTCTCTGTTAATTGCTGAGATGAACTGCCCTATGGCATCTGCTTGCTTGAGGCCTAAATTGCTCATTCTTTGCAGCACAGCCCTCACACTGCAAACATTTCCCTCCAGCCTGAGGGGCAGGGGCAGGGAGGTCTGAGGTCAATTCAGCCCCAGGGCCAGGCACTCTGGAAAGCAGCCCAGAGACAGTGCAAAACTTTTGGATGGCCACATGTTAGCCATGGGGAACTCCTCCTAGTACACTCTGCAGTATGGAGAAACCAAAGGCTTCCTGCCTGCCTTCTTTCTCGTAGGTGTGGATAGCTGCTGCACTGCATAAAGCTGCCCTGCTGCCTGCACTGTCACAGCACCAGCCCTTGGGAGTAGATTACCTCTTCACGCGGATGTTGAGCATGCCGTTGGAGGAGTCGATGATCTGCATGGCAGTAGCATGGGAGAGGCCAGCACATGACTTCCCATTGATAGATACTAGCACATCATTTTCCCACAGGCCTCCGCGGCACGCTTTGCTTCTCTTTCGGATCTGGAAAAGCAGAAGAGAGAGGATAGGGATGAAGGGAAGAACAGCAGCTATTTAGTTCAGCTGCTTGTCTCCTGCTGGGCCTTCTATTGCCCTGTCCCTGACAGAATAAAATAAGTCCTAAGACTACTGTGCTGCCAGGGTGGAGGACCAGTCCTCTTGGGTGAGCCCTGGCTGTGCCTTTCAGTCTCTGTATTCCTGTTAATTCCAAGAGTCACTCTGCTGAGCATAGGCCTGACCTGATCACCAACCCAATTTGAGTCCTTCAGCGCAGATGAAACTCAAGAACACCTACATGCTCTTCTCTTCTTGTTCCCTATCTCCTAATTTGTTTAGGGAGTCTGTGTTTCAGAGAGGGAACAGGAACTCTTTCCGGACTATCCCCGTACATGGCTGTGTATCCTTCTGTATGCCCCTACTGTGCTTCCTTGGTATGATCCTTGACACTCACACAGAGCCCCTGCAGGTACCATCCTCAGGGAAGCTAACATCGGGAAGAGATGGTAGCTCCAAGGCACCTCCTGCTGTCAAGCATTCCTGCTCTAGTGGCTTTGGCAATGTATTTTTGGACATCTGCATCAGGCCATATGGTGTCCTGTTACACAAGTGTAAACTTGGAGTAAATCTTTAGCCTTAACAGGAGCTGTGCAGGATATGCATTGCTATATCTGAGAATGGAGTCTGGGTCTCTAGTTCCAGGCTAGTTCCTAGAGCTGGCCTCTCATGGCCATCTTACACCGAGTGTTTCCTTTCCCTTTTGTTCCATCATCCAACAGTTTAAACTTGTTACTGAAACCCCCAACCCAGCCTAGCCTTTCTGTTAGGGCAAGCAAGCGAACCAAATGCCCACTCAGCCCAAAACCACAGACCTCTCCCATATAGGCAAGCGATGGGATAGTCTTGTAGGACAGATTGGCACCCATAATGCACTCATTTTGCACAAAAAAAGAATACCCAGGCAGAAACACTGGGACAGGGCAAATCAGGCCCAAAGTAGTAATACGCTGGATTTGTAGATGCTTCTAGAATATTTCTTCAGATCTTGCAGTTAAGTGAGAGACAAATCAGTGCAGAGCTGTCTAACAGAGGGTGCAGTGAACAAACTGTGGCAGATCCCTGCAGACAGGTAATACACAGCAGGGCACATTATCCCATATCGTATAGCCTTGCTGCTCGAGCAACCAGACTCAGCTATAAAATCACACAAGCTACTTTGCCCGCACTCCCATGGCAGCCCCAGGAAAGAGAAGTGGATGTGAGATGATTGCTGCCCTGTCATTGTTTTTGCAGGGGCAAGAGGGGAGCAGGAAAGGAGAGAGCTGGAGCCCTGAGCAGGTTCCATGGCATGGGTGGCTGGTCTCAGGGCCCAGGCCCTCTGCACCCATGGGGTGTGTGCATGTCCAGGGCTCAGCCCTGCTGGCTCCTGTTGAGCAGGCAAGAGCAGCCCTCCTCCCAGGTCAGCCTGTCAGCAGGACTGAGAGGTGTTGGGAAAGAAGATGGAAAGAGGAGGGCTATGCTCTGAGTTGTTTGTGTGTTCACTGGCACTTTATCACTCTGTAGCCTCTCCAGCTTGACCCCAAATTTTGCCTGCAGGCTTAAAATAGGGACTGGCTCATCCCAGCTGCCACATCCCTCAGCCCCTGTCATTTTAGTCCTCTATTTCCCTCCTTGTTAATACAAGCCTGGAATGAGAACATGTGGGTCTGTGATGAACTACTGCTGAAGAACCACTTTTCTGCTGTTACAGTATAAATACTGCTTCCTGATACTCCCTCAAGGTGCAGCTATTTACCGAGAAGAGACAGCAGACACATTTTCCAGTGTTGCCTACCGACACAGCAGCTAATGCAGAGAGTTAGGAAGCTGAAGAGAGGTTAGAAGGAGGGTCTCCTTCTGGTATTCCCCAAAAATCCAACTGCTGCTCCATGGCCAAGTGCTTGGTGCTCAGCACTGGATGAGAACACACTTGCTGAGTATCTCTCCCAATTACGGAGCAAGGGGACTAGGGGTTAAAGGCTGTCAGCAGGTGCTCAGAGCATTCCTCACATCCCATCATACTCCTCCATGCTCACTGAAACCAACTGGGTGTGGGCTGGTGACCACCCAGAGCAGAGCCAATAAGCTTCCTTCAATCCTCTGGTCCCACAGTACTGCAGGACTTTGCAGGCAAGTGTGTGGGATTCCCAGGCAGGGAAGGTCAGGCTGTGCTCACAACACTGCCTGCTGCTGCTTCAGGCACCTTTAGATCAGAGTCATCTGGTGGGATGCAAGCTGCCACACATGGGCTGAGCAACGTGAGCAGGCAATGCATTTCTTTTGTGGTTAGTAAAGATGCTGGCTCTGGCTTGGTCTGTGCTCAGATTTTACCAGGCAGAAGGCCCACGCACTAAAGCAACTATAGTTACTTCAGTGCTGTTGCAGAAGCCTGCAAACTAGCTTTATAATCCAGAAGGGGACTTCTCCCTGTCTCCATTCCTCTTTGGAAAAACAGGACCAAGTCTCTTCCAGCACAGGAAGAGACCTACAGAGTCTGAAAATAGCATGGAAATGTTCCTTGGCTGGCAGACTCCCACAGGTTTACAAACCCCTCCCTGGAAGTTTATGAATTTGCTTCCCAGGGGCAGGGGGAAACAAACTATTCAGTTTCATTTTAATGACAAACCCCTACCCCACTGCATTTGCCAGGGAGGAAAGCAAAAGGGTTAAAGGCAGAAGAGGATTGTGCAGGGAGAGAAGGAAGAACGCATGTCATACAGAAAGGACAGGACTTAATCCACAACCATGTCAGCAGGGTGCAGTGTGCCGGACACTGGAGAGCCTCTGGACAGAGCCCAGCACAAGCCTGCCAGTTTTTATATGACTGTGGAGACTAAAGATAACCCATAGCCTGCACGTCTCACAGCGAGGGCAGCACTGAGCCTTTGAGGCCCCAGGCCAGGGCAGCTGCCCAGTCTGAAGGCAAGGCTCACTGCCCACCCTGAAGGTCAGGCTGCCCTCAGGCTCAGCCACTTGCTCCCCATGTCCAAAAGATGCCCTCTCCTGGGCACACAGCGAGGCACATGAAACATCACTAACAGGGAGCTTCTGCTTAGGCTGCAGACAGGTTGGAAGGTGTCACGCAGCAACTGTTCTGAAGAGATAGGAAAGGATGGGAAAAGCGGCATTTCAAGGAGAAATCCTCTCTGCTTCCTGTAGCAGATCCCTGGAGAGCTTTCTTGTGCGAGTGAGAGGCAGCACCAAGGGACTCTGATGAGTGGTCAGCGCTAGCCCCAGACCTGGCCCTGAGGGACTGCACTGTCTGACCTCCTAGCAAATACTGTGGGGATTGACCTCTCCTTTTGGGGGGAACCCCACAAATTCTCTGAGCCTCTTGTAACTAACTGTCTGTTGCACTTACCACTCCGTGCCTCAGTGGATGCACTCTCCCATGGCACACCTTGGCTCACATGGGAAGAATGTCCTGCTTAGATTTCAACTGGGTTTAGGGAATCCCCGTTTCAGGGCCTTACTGATTTATGCTCCTGGAAATACAAATTAGTGTGGAAAACTAGAACTATGAAGTAATGAAACACATTTACTCAGAAGATTGTCCATCTCACTGCCCTCTCAGCAGGACTTCTGTTGTGACAAAAGAGCTCCTGTCAGAGAGGTTTGGGTGTCTGCAGCACCTAGGTATATGCACATATATGTGCATGTTTTCTTTCATTACTTTGCCCTCTTCCTCTCATTGATCATATTGAATCAGACAGGAGGGAAAGGACAGAAGCAGCTGAGGGGAAAAAAGGAAAAGGGTGAAGGCAGCAAATGAGAATGAAAGGAAGAAGAAATGGTGTTGAAGGGAAGGCCAGTGTTAGGAGAGGCCAGGAAGGCCAGGGCTGGGATCAGGCTTTTACAGTACAGTACAAGTTTCCTTGTACAGCCCTGGGGAGACAAAAGGACGTGCTGATTATTGGACGTGTGTTGGGGGAATTCAGCCTAGCTTTCGGGAACAGAATGCAAGAGAGGAGAGGGTCAGACACAACTTGGCAGCATCTGTCCTTCAGTAGGGACTATATTTAGGTAGTGGTATGTGGGAGGTGAACACACGCTGGGATGCTAAGAATAGAGTAATCCTGTTAGTAACTCAGTGGCTTCACATCTTGCCTGAGTACAGCGCAGAGAACCGGTCTTGAAACTTTGCAACAACCCTCCCTGCTGGCCAGCACAGCTTCTTCATAAGAAAGGAAATATGCTGTGGGTAATCAGAAGTGGTTTGCAGTGCCTTTCGGGAATAAGCTGTAATAGGTTCATGCGATCTTCCCTCTTGCCTCCACAAGGCACTTCCCACCTCCTCTCATCGGGAGAGCTCAGTCTATAAGGTAGGAAGACAAAATACATTATCAGTTTTCCCCTAAGCTCCTAAAATCTTTCCAGCAGCAACCTAGCAAACTCAGGCCAAGTCAGAGTTGTATAATGAATACAATTCATCTTCCCATCCAATGCCCCTTCCACTCTCTGATTGCATCTCTCATCACACAGCTGCCTCCCTTCCCTCAGCAGCTACAATGCCATGGGGTCCAACACTCCATTGCAACCTGGCAGTGTTTACATTTCATTCACAGCCTTATGTGAAATGTAGTCCTGTCACAGGGTTCCCATGGAGAGGTAAGAACTGCCTTATTGTAGTATAAAGCATTACCAAAAGGGAATGAACTCAGGCAGGAGCCAACCAACATGTGAGTTTGCTCTTTCCAGAACTTCCTGCTCAGCCGAAATGCAGAAATGCAGTACTTGCTAGATGCAAGAGCAGAAACAAACACCCTCCATCTCTTCTTCTTTCTGAACATTTGTGTTGACATCATTTTGGTTACTGGAACAGTTTGTTTTTCCTCCAAGGCCAGGGCCTAATCTTTACTTCTGCAAGGAAGTATACCCCTGTTGCTAAAAGCACTAGAGTGGGATTCAGGAGACATGGATGATTTTTTGTGTGACCTTGGAGAAAACACTCAGTCTGTGAGCCATAAATGACAGGAGCTGGAAATCAGGATGTTTTTCAACAGTCTTTTGCTCTGGCTCCTAAATTTTCTTTGTCTGAGCTGCCCGCCTGGACACAGAGATCCAGTAAGATCCTTTTTCTATGCCTTGTCTATTAAGTATGTGAATAACACCACATCTTCATGGCAATGCCATATTTTTATTGGAAGCTACTTTACAGGAGAATATTTACTCTAATCCATTATAATTACACTAATCATTACAATTACACTTCTCTATTTAGTTCCAATAACTTCCTGACCAAACACTGTATTTCTGTTTAAGAGGTGACACTGGATGACTCGCCTCTTGGTAAAGTAGGTCCAGTGACTCTGCAGACCTACTTCACAGGTCACCCACAGTGAAGATTAATTAGGGAGTCTTTATATGGAGAAAGAAGGGAGAGAACACACTTTCTGGATGAAGGGAGGGTGGTGAAAGAAGGTATCTTGAGTGGCAGGACAGGCTTGGGTGGCTTCTGGGCAAAGGGTTTAGAGATGAAACTTGGTAGTGGCAGAGGAAGCTGGTGCTGGCCAATTGATTAAGTGCATAGAAGACTACTGTAATATGTTACCACCTGCAGTGTACTGGTGAGGGAAAAATTGCTATCCCAGTGTGGGAAAGATAGAACGATTTCTTTGGTGCACTATATTTAATTCTGATTTGTACCAGGGTGTACAAGCTGTTAAAAAACAAACGCAAGCAATTAGAGGTTGTTAGTTTTCTCTCTCTGTTGAAACCAACTGCCTTAAAAAGAGCATTTTTTCATGATAACAGAAGGGGGGGAAGAGAAAAACATCCCCAAACAATCCACCTTCTTTGCCTAAGCAAAAAGGCTAGCACAGGGCTCATTGCTGGGAACAAGTATCTAGCCAGAGTTGGCTGCAGGTAGATAAAAAGAGGCTTCATCTCCATGGCCTTTTGTTACTTGATGGGAGATTAGCCGAAAAGTGAGTTAAGTGTAGTACCAATGACAAGGAATAATGCCACATATACTAGAATAGATACTAAAAGTACTTGATAAGCATTTTACTCTCAACAGGGTAAACAGCAGGATATCAAGGGTTTTTTATATGGAGCAGGGATTCAGAAGGAACAGATATGTTTGTCAAAAAGCAAGAGTCCCAGTGCCCATATCTAGCTGCCAGGACAAAAGGAACTGAGCGTTCAGAAGAAACATGATTATACATGTCCCATGTACGTCCTTTTCTAGAGGCTCAGCCTTGCTCCTTTTGACAGAAAAGATTTTAGGATCAAAATCTAAGGGAATTAGAGCTCATAAGCAAATCTAGCCACCAAAATGGCTCTTTACAGGGACAGGCACTGTACTGGGACAGAAGGAGTGAGAGAGCCTTGAACATAGGGCAGAATCATCCAGAGACATGGCTTCAGTCCTCCAGAACAAGGTATTCTCAACCTTAGCACTGCATGCTGGTACTGTGCTCTAAAGGGCAGTGAGGATATGCAAGCTCTGAATAAAACCCTTACTCAGAACACAGGACTCTTCAGCTGCTATCAATTATTGAACAGCAGCAGTCTTGAGTATAATATGCCTCCACAGTATTTATGCTGAGAGACGGCAAACTAGAAGAAGACACACCTACATTTACTTTGATAGAATAAGGATATGATCCAAGACAAAAAAACACTTATGTTTGCAAAAAGTGATTGTACATAGCATTCATCATATTTGCAACTGTGGGCTACTGTACCAAAACACAGCACCCACTAACTCTAAGACAGCTTCTTGGCAATGGCCTGAGGAGGATAAGCACCATTGTTCTGCAGCAGCAAGGACAGGATCAGCCACAAGTACAGATTAGAGGAGTACCCCTGAAGTATTCCAGGGGAACTTTGGTACAGAGACCTTCCTGTGCCTTGCAGCATCTTTGTAGGCATCTTGTAGGTATGAATGCACAGGAAAAAACACGCTCAGCCTTCATAGATGTATTCAGTAGTTCTAGCAAGTAGCAGGTTGAATAATGCCAGCGAATGAACCTGGGCTCTGGACCGCAATTGTATGTAGCATTAAACTGTTGAAATGATCCTTGACACATCTTTGGCTCAGGCCAGCTAATGCTCTCCAGAAGAATTCCCAGGCACAGTTTGGGAACTAGAACAGGCCATTCCCAGAGCCACTGCCTGTGGGCAGTTTGCATGCGGCCATCTTGTTTAGGAGAATAGAAAAGGTTAATTTCTGGGCTTCGTTCTACTCTGTAGCAGCTGGCATCAGTGCCAGAGAGAGGTCCCAGGTACATTTAATACACCAGGTATAGATGTAACTTGTATGATTTCACCGCAACTGCTAAGAGTCATATGTCAAGAGATTCTTCCAGGACATCTGCCTGCTAATGGGCAAATAGGATGCAAAGACGAAACTGCCCAGACTCTTCACCTCTGCAAGGAGGAGAGGGAAAGCTTTTCTAGCAGTGTCCTTCAAACAGAAGTCTTACACAACTTGTGGAAGCAAAAAGCATGGGGCAGCACAGCTGTGGTCACACAGCAGAGGAGAAACCATTCAGGACAGTAACGTGTGAAAGAACAGGAGCTGACATCACACTTTGGCATAGGCATGATTGCCTCATGTCCTTTGGAGGGAAGGTAGGAAGTGGAAAAAAAATAAACAGAGTGAAGTAGCTTGGGCAGTGAGAAAGGAATAGTTTAGCAAATGGTTAAAGATTATCTGAGAGTAAACATGGAGTATAAATCAAGATTCTGGTAGTTAGAGGGAATGGCATAACCACCGATCCAGTCCATCCACACAGTCTGCTCTCTGTACTTGTTTTGGGAGGGAGTTCCTGTGTGAGGTTGCTTCCCTTGCAGGTAGCTCCAAGCCCCAGTGACGCACAAGGAATTGTGAACCAGATCATTAGCTGATACAGTCAGCAATGGTGATTTGCAACTGTGATGATATGGTTTTCTGTTTAGGCCACCTTCTTATCATTGTGGTGGAGGTCCTATCCCCCCATCTCTACTGGGAAGGAAGGGCAGAGCTCCCCTTCCAAGCTCTACACCTTGCTTACTGCTGTCCCAGCGCTGCGCAGAGCTTGCAGTTTCTCAGTCGGACAGCAGCCCTGGAGCCCCCCACATTCTCCCCACACGCGGTGACTGCTGGGCCCAGCTGCTCCTTGGAAAGTTCCACCGGCACCGCAGCCTGTGCTCCCTTGCTGGCAGCCAAGGGTGGCACCTGCCTAAGTGTCGACAGGCCATAAAACACATCCAGGAGCACTCCCAAAGCTGCTTTAGGCACTCCTTCCACAGCACTGGCAGACATATTTGGCCCTCCAAAACCAGCATTATCGAATTATTGACTGCTATAGACTAGGCTGCCAGCAGTGCTTTTTTAGGTGTGATGGTAAACATTTGTGAAAACAGAAAAAGAACAGGCTGCCCACCTTTCACTGCAAGGGGGAAAGGAAGAGAATGTGCTTGCAAATCTGGAAGCCATCAGACCTATTTGGGTTAGAGCTGGCAGCCTCCAGCAGGAATAATGTCACACGAGCAAAGGTGAACGGACAGAGCAGCTAGGCCGCGGGTCACAGGGACCCGTGGCACGTCATACAGGCAGCAAGGATATCTGGCAGAGGAGACAGTAGAAACAGTGAATTGTCAGCAGAGAAACATACAGGAGAAAGTGGAGATACGTGAGAAAGAGGTAGATAGGAGGTTGTGATGAACTGCTCTTAAACGACAAAACAATTCTTGGTTTTAGAAGTTACACAATCCTGTGTCACTGCTTCCCCTAACAATTCACTCCATTGCTGCAGAGTATTTGCACAGAACAGAGAACTGAAAGGAGATGGTTATCAGGGCCAATCCCCTGTTGTTTCAGATGCCATATTGTTTACCCCAGTTCATAAACTGATTGCAAAAGATCTTCAGTTCTTCTTCTAGATTGGAAAGTTGTTGCTGAACCTCCCTGGTTAGTCATTTTGTGCACATTTGATTGGTGACAGTGCTGTCCTATATTTGAACAGTGCTGCTGGTATTTGCCCAACATCTATTTGTAGACAGCAATCATATCTTTCAACCTTTTGCTAGGTGGAAGAAGCCTTCTCTCCTCCCCTACTTTTCTATAGCTGCTCTACCTTAAATTAATTTTTCTTGAAAGTGGCTGGCTCCATAGGTGTGATATTTCCAGTGAATTCCCAATTGTGCATTTGACAGTAACATCAGTGCCTTCCTATCTCAGTTAGATATGACTACCCAAGGCTCATTTGTTTATGTTTGTCTTTTGTTCAGAGATGCATCATTTTGCTGGCTCATTATCCTCTTGTGATGCACTAATACTCCCAGGTCTTTCTTCTCTACTGGAAAAGCTGGAAAGCCTCCAGTTTCCACTTATTTCTTCAGTATTACTTGTGCACCAGACTATGCTGGAGGTACAAGTGCCTTCCTTGCTTTGTACAGTAAGTAACTGGGTTTCCCTCTCATGGAATAAATCTTGCTTTGTATCAGGATCCCTAAAGGCAGCTTTGCATGCGCTTGCACCATCTTAAAGCTGCCCTGTTCATCTTCATAAAAATTACTTCCCTAATATAGTTCCATGTTTATGTTTCTACTTTGGTTAATTATGGCCTTCATGCTTATGTCCTATCTTACGACTTTTCTCAGACTAGCTATTTTACATTTTATTTAGTTTCAAGTGCATTTGATGCACATATCCTTATTGCAAAGAAATCCTCCACGAACCTGATGGTATTGTTCACCCTTACTCTCTTTTCATAATGGGTGAATCTTATCATTTATAGCTTCTCCTTGCCAGGAATGCTGTACATGTCAAGACCATGTACTTTTCCCTCAGCTTTTCTAAAATGAAAATCTTACCATCTATGGAGGCTTTTTGTTTCTTGCTTTTCTGCTTGCTTGCTTGCTTTCCTGATAACTGTTTCTGGCCAAAGATTTGTTGTGTTGTGTTGCCATGTGCACCACAGCTGCTGAGCTATACCAAATCAGCTTTATTTTGGTAAGGGGTAGTGTAAAATCCCACTATACTTCATCTGCTTTACTGGGTAAGAGTTAAAAGATTAATTAGAAATCACAGTAAGCCAAATATGAATGCACAGTAGTTTGATAGATTTCACTTAAAAGGACATTGCTGTAACTAAGAACAAAATGGGAGATCTTCCTTTCCTTTTTAAGTTCTTTACTCTTTATTTTCTCCTTCATTTGTTTCTCTAGTTCTCCATATTCCAAACCTTCCTAATTTCTGCAGAATTATTCATGTCCTCTGTTGATGTTTGATCCTGCTGTGTATGTGCCTGCTGAGCATATCAATGTCAGCTCATTACTGAGTTGGTATTTTAATACAACCCTAATTTAAAAATCATCTATTCTTTCTCACTGAGGGCTCCCCAGACACTAATACATTATCTTTTGCTGCTTCTTTTCTCTCACCCTCCACTTTTACAGTATCTGTTTTTATGAGACTGAATTTTTATGGTACCCCCTTCATATACACATCAGTATTGTATCCTTTGTATACACATCAGACATTTTTACCACTGCAAGTGATTGTTTGGGTGGAACAAAATGGTCAGTATGCGCTCTTGCAGGCGAGTTTAAGATGAACGGAATAGACATTTGCAGTTACAGATCTGGAACCATATAGTCAGTTGGCGTTAATACTAGCATTTCAGTCTTGCTTACGTTATTTAAATTTGAGCTTTTTTCTCAATATCCACTGGGCACTGCTGGAAGAAGCAATGAGTTTCCCTGATTCTGAGGCAGGCAGAGCTCGTTTAGCTCCGTAAGGTTGCTTGAACACAAAGCTAGTTATGACGTACGACCCAAGAGGCTGTCCACAAGGTATATAATTCCAGCATCTTGCTCTAGGTGTGCCCCTGAACCCATAACCCACAGGGAGTCGGATGGCACAGCAGCTCTGTGGCAGCTGATTCAGCATGTGAAGATATAGCTGCTTTTCTACCCCTTCGTGTTGTCTGGACTGAGGTTTAGAATTGGTCCCTTGCTTGGTCAAATGGTTTAAACTACAGCTATGCATCCTTTCAGTCTGTAGAAAAATGGGTTCACACCCCACTTCCAACACGTTAATTTACTTTATTTAGTTGCAGCCAGTTCAATACTTTGTGCTAGAAAGGATGGTTTGATTGATTTTATCCTAATCTCCATATAGAGAAACAATGAAAAGGTGGTGATGATGTAAACTTTAGAAAGAAGAAAGGCAAGAAGACTTGTGACTGTGTAAATTGATCATGTAAGATGATGAATTATGCAGGGCTTTGTAATACAACAAGAGCAACTCAAACAGGAAACCCCTCTTTGTGCAACACTTAGTCTTTGGAATGCCTGGCTGCTTGATGTTATCAGATCTTCATTAGGAAACTATGTAAGATTTAGTCAGACAAGTAAAGCACTAGCTGTTCATGTGTAGGGTAAAACACCAGGACTGTCAATTCTTATGTACTTCATAAGGTATGCTGATTATCAGCTGAGGTGAAAGCATTTCCCTCCACATTGCATTACTAGAAAATCAGATGCGTTGGTCAAGTTTATGACTTCCTCTGAAACACTTGCAGGAAACACAAAGGAAACAGGAAGCAGGAGATGGAGTGACCATTAACCTAGTCTGGTCTAGCAATTCCAGCATCTCTACATAACTACAATGTATATTATTTATATATAACTTACTTGCTATACTTTGTTCCTTTCCACTTACTAGGCCCAAATTAGCTTTTTATCGCTCTTTTTCATTCAGAAAGGTATATATATATGCCTGTATCTCCTATCACATTTTCTCCAGATTCATCCATGTTCCTGTTCTGTCCTTCTCCATTCTGTCCAAACAGGTTTTGCTGTAAGAACCAAAGTGCTGTATTTCTGTTCTGCTAAGCCAAAGTTTTCCTGGTCTCATATGAACACTTCTCTTTCTCCCCAAGAGTCCTTTCTTTGACAGCAACCAGCTTACTAATAGATCCTCTAATTTATCTAATCTGTCTTTCCATACATGCACAGCACATTCTTCACCGTACTAATGAAGATCATTGTGTTGTTATTTGACCTTACCTTTGCTAGGCAAGCTCAATCTCAGTGACACCTCCCACTGCCCACACTTCCCAGTGCTGCCCAATGGCACTGATCTCCTGGATGGAGGCCCAACAGACTGAATTGCTCATCCACATGAGTCCCAGCTCTAACGAATAGAGAAACAGACAATACTGCACTGTTTCTCCATGCTCCGTCATATGGCCACTATCCCTGGTCAGGCTTCTTTAGCAATGGGACCATTCCCATCTTCGGCTCCTAAAATATCCAAACAGACAGTGCTAATGATGTTTGCATTTTGGAAGATGCTTTGCAGGCAGCATTTTGGCCCAGACTTCATCCTGCTAGTGTCGATAGCAGAATCCTACCTGCAGAGGAATGAAGAGTTGATCTTTCAACTCAAAGAGCCAAAAACTGAGATTCAAACTTCTACTCTCTGCATGGTAAGAGGAGGACAATTAGGTTACTCCATGACTCCTGGGGGTTTATTCTCTTCTAAGCAGTTAATATTCAGATATGATCTTACCGGTTTCCCAGTAAGGATCCGTAAATCCTTTATTTGGAGACTGTTTAAATGGTGTTACCTTTAAGACAGTGAGTATGTATGGTCGCCTGGATGCCATTAAATTCTGGACAATAATAGCCCAAAATGATAATTATAAAATCAAAGTCCTGCTTGAAGAATGATTTCTACTTTGAGCCTCAAATGAATTTGTATTAATTATTCTTCCATAATTATTTTTTTATGCAATATCCAAGTATTGCAAAATATATATATATATATTTGCATTGCTAGACTTAAGGTAGGACACCCAGTCCTGGGTGAGAACTACTTCTAGTTAATACCTTTCTGGAAGTGGTACTAATCCTTGAGCAATATTCCATTCACCTTAAGGTGCAACTTAGCCTGGGTAATGGCTACTTCTTGCCACTGTTCAATCCTGAGTAATCTTTAAGACACTCAGTATCTCCTCATTTTTCAGTCCGTTTCCTGTCTATTGGGGGAAAAACAAGAGTCAAAATAATCCTAGACCCTACAGAGTTTATGTGGCCACTGAAAATCCCATTTTCCTAACCACCAGTGATGCCAGATACCTGTTCCAAGGATACTGATTCTTTCTCTTCAGCACTTGAAGCTCTATGATTATGCGCAAAAGTTGTTTTTCTGGAGAAAAGTAATCTTTCTCTGCGTAAGAAACAACCACTTCAGGGTCAAGCTATGGGATTCCAAACCACTTGGCAGAAGTTACACACAAATGCTCCTTGACCTGGGGTGAGCCAAACAACACAGAACATTTCATTTTAAAATTCTCTGTCAGAGGCACAGTCTACTTCAGGAAACAGAAGGAGCTGGGCATAGCATTTTTTCATTCCCGCTGCTGGGTGCCTTCCAGTGGGATATCCCAAGGTATAATTGTGTCCAGGCTAATGCAGCTGTTATGAGCTTAATAAACAGAGGACTTTTTTTCCTAATTTTTAAGCTACTCAGTAGTCTTTATGAAAAGAGAACAGTAACAGCTGTTTATCAAAAGTAGTGCAACTCAAGGTTCACGTTCATTCCTTTTTTATTATTTCATCTCCCATCCAAACAATTGCTTATCTTTAATTCTTGAAATGGAACTAATATTTGCTGCTTAGAGCATCAAAAATATTCACTTCAGACAGTACTGAGAAAGTTTCACCAACAGAAGAGACCCTAAGAAATGTGCATCTACTTTGAAAGCTGGAATATAGTAATGAAGTGTTAGGAACAGTTGAATTGAATTACAAATATGGCTTTTCTTCCTTCAATTTAAATTATTTTTTCTTTAGTTGGATGTCTTACACAAGTATTGAAGCTTCCAGATTTGAGCCCTTTTCCCTGCACTGTCACTATGGTTTTATCTCTGCTGACAACTGGGGAGAGTTGTACAGATTATAAAGATTATAAAGTATATGAGCTGTACAGCCCTGCACTGAAGCAGGTCTTCACCTGACACTTGTCTATACCTCAATAGCATCTATTTCAGGACGCATATCCCACCCCACACCCTGCTTGACCATTCCACCCAAGTTTTCCTTTTAAGATCTGCTGCCACAGTAAGGAGTTCCTGCATTCCTTAATGGTAGTGAAAGATGCTCGACTCAGTAGGGATATCTGAGTTCAGTGGAACAGCTCTGCACTCACAGTTTGCATCTCGAGGTCCTACCTTTGACACTTGAAGGGGTCTTTTCTGCTCTGAACCCCCTTGCAGACGGAAGCCCCAGGGGGCACCTCCTGACAGAGTGATGAGCATTTCTTCTTCAGCTCCCATGATTTCTGTGCTTTGGATATTTTGTCTTTCCAACTTCAAAACAGACTCCAGTTCTTAACAGGCGGTATCTTCTACTCCCATCTTCACAATTCACACCACAGCTTGCCGGTCCCCCAAGAGGCCCTCTGCTCACTTTCTCCTTCAAGTTCACACAGACACAGGAGGAGAGTTGAGACTGTCAAGTCCAGCCTTCCCTCCTCTTCTGGACTCTCAGCTGCTGCTCTGCCTATGATTAGACATTTGATTCTGCTCTTGGTAAGGGGCCAGAGTTGTCCTACACACGTGTCATGTCAATCTCACCCTCTGTGCCCCCCCACATACACCATGGATCTCTCACCCTAGCACGGCTGAAAATAGCGCACCTCCTGTCTCTCTAGAGCTTCATCTGACACTCTTAAAGCTGGAAGCATTTCAGTAAAAATTTTATTTCCACTTCCCATTCCAAATGCAAATCCTAGAGTCACCCAGCACTCAGGATTCATTAGTATGAGTTTCAGGCAAGGAAATGACACAGGCATAAACTTGTACAAGATCAGGTGATAGCGCCTGACCCTGAGAAATTGAACAAAATCAGCTTCCAAGTGGTGTGCTCTCCACCTGCATTTTCTCTGTGCAGCTAGTGTTACTACACAGTAGCACTGTCTGCCCTGAAAACCACAGGCAGACTATACACATAATGTGCTCCCTCTGCAGCTTGCTGCTCCCTGACAGACCCTACAGCCACTCCTAATATTAGACACCGGGACCAGAATAGCCAGGATTAGCTACACAGATGGGATTGAAACAGTTCTCTGCAGGGCACCGCATACGGAGACTCCCCAATGGCCAAGAGAACGGCTTTGCACCCGGGTCCTTCACTGTCTTCTCTTGAGGACCATGGCAGACAAGACTCCTGGCTATCCCAAGCCACCTTGATCCCATGGAGTGTTAGAGGAAATAAAATCCATGTTCCCCCTTTCGCTACAGGACTTAAAACGTAATTTTCTGTTAAGATCCTAAGGACAAACTTATCTCTTCCTTACTCTGCATGGGCTTATCTCTCAGTGACAAGCAAATCTCTTGCCAATGTGATACCCTTGTGCCGTAACATTCAAAGGACACAATTTTGCTGTGACACCATTGCTCAGCTGACCACTCCATTGCCAGTATTAGAACACCATTCATCCAGTGCCACTGCACGGTGCTGGTGGGCACACACCCACAAAATGTCACTAGGTAGCGAACAATTGCACCACCGTTGCATTTCGGTGCAAAACTGCCCCTGGGGGCTCCCGTGTCGTGGTCTCTTACAGGCCGCTGGCGGGACACACGGGCAAGAGCACCATGACCGGCGCGGGCCGAGGCCTGGGGGTGTCGGGCCGCGGCTGTGCAGCAGCCCAGCCGTGCCCACCGCTCACCCGCTCTTGCGGCGAAACGCTGGTTCTCGGACTGTACAAGCAACCGGAGAAAACGGCCCCCACCACAGCCGCAGCGGCCCCGCAAAAGCCCTCCCGCCCCACTCGGGCTGCCCTGGGCCCAAGGGAAGTGCACGGCACCCATCGGACAAGCGCGGCTCCAGCCTGGGGGCGACGGCCACTACAGGAGTGGCGGATGGTCGCCGGCCAACCCCGGGGCCAAGCCCACCGGCGCGTCGGGCCGGGTCGCCCCCGTCGCCACGGCCCAGCACTTCCAGACAACCGCCCAGCGGCGCCACGAAACGCGGGGCCTCCCGCCGCGAGTCGGCCCTGCGGACCGCCCCGGCGGCCGACGTGCACCCCCGGAGCGACGTCAGCGCCTGCGGGCGGAGGCGGTGCGCGCGCTCCCCTGCTGACGGCGCCTGCGCCGCATCCGGGCCCTGCCGGGTGGGGCGCGGCGGCGGCCGGGGGTTGGCGGGGAGTGCGGACGTGGCAGGCAGCGGGCGGGGGAGCGCTGCTTCCGGGGGAGCGGCGGGTCCGGGAACCGGAAGCGGGCCCGGCAGAAGCGCCGGGAGCGGCGGGCAGCGGCGGTGAGTGAGGCCGTGGAGCGGCTCCGGGGGGGCGCTAGGCCTGTCGGTGGCAATCGCACAGATGGCCGGTGCGGGCAGGCGGTTGGCACCGCGCCCGGCGGCTCGGCCGGGGCCCGAGCCCGAGGCGCCGCCGCTTCCTTCCCCACCAAGGAGTTGAGGCCTGGCGGCGCCTAGCCGGGTGACACGTCGGCCCGCCGTGCCTGCGCGCCACGCCCGGCCTCTGCAGGGGCCCAGGTTTTACCCGGTAACGTGTGCGGGAGGGAGCGCCCCTCACCGCCAGCGGCCCGGCCCGGCCCGGCCCAGCGGGTGCCGGCCTGCGGGGCCGGGACCGGTAGTCGGCAGGGCCTTCTCCTCCAGGGCATGGGCTGCCCCGAGGGGAGCTGTTGGCGTCCCGGTGTAGTGCGGCGAGTCCCGGGGGCTACGAGTCTGGTCGTCGCTCCTTCCCGGAGAGCGGAGCGCTTTTTTTTGGCCCGGGTGCGCTGTGAGGCAAATACCCCTCTGCAGCGTCCCTAATCTCTTGTAATCCGCGGATCCTTCCCCCAGTGATTGTGTTGTGCTGTTCAAGCTTTCATTCATTCGAGGCTTGTAAAGGACGGTCGTACTGTGCAGAGACCCGATGATGGAGTTTGGTTGGATTTGGCGGTAAAACTTAGCGATTGTCTGCCTGTGGCTTTGAGAAAGGAAGGAGGAAAGGGATGGGGATGGCATGACCAAAATACAAGTGTGGTCTTGAAAAAGTGGTTATGCGAGCTGGAGTCTTACTTTCCATGTAGATGGTGCTTTAAACATGTTTGGTTTGTATCACTGGAGTTCACTTTCACTTTTTCCGAGCAGTGCTCTTTGGAGTGGAATGAAGTTTAGCTTCATTTCTTTTTATTCTTGGGATGTACTTGAGTGTTTTTCAGTATGTGTGTATGGTGTCTTAGCTCTGAAATCTTTATCAGAGAGACTTCGCAAAACCGTCCAAACTGGGCCTCCTTGGTAAATGTCACACTGTAGTTGAAGTTCTGTTTAAATTTACTGGCAGATGGAAGTGGTTGCTGAAACATAGGTGAATTGCTTATACCCCTATCAGAAGTTAGGCACCAGAGTTAATATTTGTACTGTCGTGTTAAAATACAGATATTTCACTTCGGTACTCAGTGTTGATTTTTAGCCATTAATGTGATAGTTCCATAAAAATATTTCTAGATCCTTTTCTATTACAGGGTTCCTTAGTCAACTTTACCAAATGTTGGGGGGGGGATGTTAGAGAGAGAGAAATCGCCTTCTGAGGCATAACATGCAATGTCTTTTTGTTGTTGTTTACAAGCAGTGTGAAATCACACCAGTAGAATGGGAAGTGACTCATTGCTGATTTTGTCCTAAAGTCTTTACTGTTTATTAATATGAAGTTGTCCTGAGTAGGTTTAGGGAACTTTGGCTTTAATTTTTTTTTTTTTTTTTCTTTTTCCCCCCTTCTCTTAGAGTTAGGTGTTCTGGTTATGGGGTAGGTAGGAATATATGTTGCCTAAAACTCTAGAGCCTGTCTGTTTAGAGGAGACTTACCTTCAATCCTGTATGTACACTGTCTGTGGAAGCATAAGCATTTCTATCCATTTTTGTGTGGAAAAGGTTCTTGCTTCTAGAACTACCCTTTTCTGCTTGTAGCTGTCCACTCAGGATTCTTTACTGCTATAGACAGACTGTGAAGTGGACGTTGATACAAGGAATATTTCCTCTTAATATGCTGTGACATTCACTCCAGGTTCTAATTTCGTGGTCGAAAGCTGAGTTACAGCAGTGAACAGGTGTCTAAAGGATTGTTTCTTTAATGAGTCGTTTGATGTTTGTACCTCTTTGAATGTTTTCTCCTGCTACTGTAGGACTATATGTTCTTCCTGTAACACTTCCTATCAGAAGGAGGGTCAAAAATCCAAGAAAGAATTGATGGTTGGCTAAGGAAGGGCAAGGTACAAAGAGTGACTAAAAGCGATCAACAACAAGGTCTCAGCAGAAGAGAGAAGGTGAATTTTTCTTGTTCTGTAGGTTTGAAAAGCCTTATTAGCAATGAATTCTGAAGATAGAACTTGTTCTTATATGTTCAGCAAGATTCATTGTTAACATAGCACTAAAAGACAGTATAAACTGGGCAGTATGCGTTAGGAAAAGCTTATTCTGAGCTTTTTTGTTACTTGCAAGTGATAGGAATTGCGTAATGTGTATTTGTGTAGAGGAAGTCAGAGTACAGGAATTTTGGGTGAGAGATGGTGAGTGTTACAATGTATGTGAAGAAAATTTGTTTAGCATTATAACATGTTTTTTAGTCCTAGTCTATATATTCCTATTCATCCATTATTCCTTCTGGCCTCTTCTCTAAACTACTCTCGTAACTTTTCCTAATCAATTATACTTGTGCAAAGTTCACAGAAGAGAGTCAGATGACTTCACACGTTGTAACATGTATGTGGAGGTAGCTAAGGAAGAGAGAAATCTGTTACTGTGATTTTGTAAATGTCATATTTTCAATGACTTTTGCCTCTGGATGGTTGCTCTCCAGAAGCAATGCCTATAACTGAGCATATTCAAAATCTTTTCTTAGAGCTTAATTACAGAGATAGAGATTTAAATCAGTCCCACCAGGAGACTTAAGTCAACAAAGATTATAAAATGTTACTGAAGTAAAAATCTGGTGGTGGTGGTTGCAGGGGTTGGAAATAGTGGTAGGTTTAAGGTTAGCTCAGGACTAAGGTGTTTTTTGTATTCGGTTTTTAACCACTTTCACTCTGGTAACTTGTATGTTGTATTGGACGTCAGCCAAGATGATGAATCAGCCTAACAAAACAGGGTTTAATGTGCCCCTTCTTTAGAAGAACATAGAAGTGGTCACACCTTAGATGTGAACTGTGATTTTTATGTCCTGAAGCCTGAAAGACCTCTTTGAATCAGCACAGGAAAGACTGGGCTGCAAAAATTTGCTTCAGTACCTGTTGTGTCAAGAAGTTCTAGCAGCTAATCTATCCTTTCTTCTCCTGAAAGTGTCTTCAGTGGCTTCTGGACTCTCACTGATATTCCATTGTAAAGTTTTATTTTGAAAACTGTCTTACACCTCTTGTGAACTGTTAAAAGAGATGTTTCTGGCAGTGACTCAGAATGCATAGTTGAAGAAAATATTTCCTGTGGTGTGACAAGTTGAGAATCTGCCCAGGTGGAAAGACAGAGCACCACAAACCAAACTGGAGAGTTAGTTCCAGTGGTGCCATTTGGATTGATTTGGACAAATGTATGGGAGACATTTGTTATAATGGCCTGAGTGCTTCCAGATCAGTTGCCAGTCTCTGACTTCCAGGATATAAGCTTCTTTTCAAGATTTTCTGTAGAAGAACAAAATGTGAGTTTCTTGTGTCTGAAAACAACCAGGTGTTCCATGAGTGCTTGTAGAGGACCTATTCAAGCTGTTGGTGAAACGAGCAAGGACGTCTGCCTCTCAGAAGAGTGTTCTTAGCTCCAGAGTCTAGTTTTTTATAAGAATAGTGTAACTTTGCTACTTCTCCAGAAAGTTGCAGAACAGAAGCATTAAAAGCACTGTAGGTAATATTCTCAATTGGTCTCTGAGCATGCTGGTTGTCCCTGTCTGTCCCATCTTTTCGAAATGGTTTTGTTTTCTGTGTTCAGAAATTAAGTGGACATGTTTCCTTCAGTTTCAGCATAATATAGGAGCCCATGCTGTTGTCTTTTTTTAAGGATCAGTCTCCCCAGAAGTTGAAACAAACAAGCCTTTTATTTCTCTGGGACCAATAAAAAAGGCACTAGCATCTTTCTGAAGGAAAGTAATTTTGCTGTATGCATTTCCTTTAGAAAGTGATGAAGAACTGATGAGGTCAAGCTTTTCGGTTTCAAAAGGGAATTAACAGTGAATGCAGACCATAAAAATGATGAATATGCAGTTTTCAGTGATTTGGGAGATTTGCTGATTGAAACAAGCTCATATGAATCACTAGGGGTTTTTTTTTAAAAAAAAACAGCCATAAAAACTGCACTGTAGTCTGCTTTGTTTGGATACTAAGAAATCTGGAAACTAATGTAAAAGTTAGAAGATTATATTTTTTTTTCCCTTCCCAGTATTACTGTATATTTTTTCTCCCATCAGTTCATTGCTGATCAGCACTGGTTGTCTGTCTTGTATAATGGCTTTCCAGTATGAATTTTAGCTGTGTAACTATTTTGACCAAAACTTCCGTGGTCAACTGCCTTTATACAGAGGAACAGAAAACGGCGAAGAGTGACTGCTTCGTGCTTTGCAAGAAAATTGTTAGTTATAGTAATGACCACTTGTCGTCATAGTATTTTCCCAATAGCGTGAGTCCTGCTTATTTGAGCTTTGTGTATTGTAATTGCTGAGTAGTAATATGATGTTCAACAGCATGTTTTAATGTTATGTTTGGTTTAGTTTGGTAATGTGTTACTACACGCAAAGGAATATCCTCAGTATTTTTATCAAGAGAAACAGCCTGTTTTCTCCATTTTTCCCTGTCTTGTGTATGTATTTTATTCTGGGATTTTTTTTTTTTGCTTCATGTCATAAGACAGCATAAAATTCTCCCTTTCTCCATATCTCTTCAAGTGACCAGGTTCTAATTTACATATATATTTTTCAAGTGGAGACAAAGTGAATGCTGTTTGATACAAATGACTTGTACTGGAGGAGAAGGAAAATGGACTCATTCAGTGACAACTGTCTTCCACCTTCTCAGAGGTAGATACTCTTGGCCCTGCCCTCTGTGGTACTCTGCATCAGTGATGAGCAAGCGTACCACTAGCCTTACGTTTAGAGCAAGTCGAGCAACCGAAGTAATGAAGCAGCCTTGTCCCAGCTTCAACACCAGGCTTGTTCTTGAGTCTTCCTCCTCCTTTCCAGCTCCCTCCTTGACCCTCTGCCAGTATAGAGCAAGCATCATCTTGTGCTATGGTGGAGATTAGCCTGTGCTGGCTGCCACATGGGCTAGCTAAAGGTCTGAGGTATATCTACCTTTCTTTCAGTTAGGACACTGAGTTAGAACCGTCTCCTTTGTGTAGCTACTTTTTCCATAGAAAGTATAGGAAATTATCTCAGAACTCTTTTCCTCTGTAAGACTTGCATTAAATGAGCTCTTACCTCTTGGTTTCAGTATTACTGCAGAGAGAGCAACAAGCCAACATATATTACCTGCTAAAGCGGGAAATACCGATATTCACGTGAGGGAGGGTAGGAAAGGCTGAAAAAAGAATCGTTAAAAGATCATAAGGTAAGATCACTTACTGAGTATACACTCACAACAGTAAGTCAGAAGTGGTTTGCAAGGGACATGCTTGGTCATTTACCTACCATTACCTTTATACATCAGAAAAAGAGAAAAAAGCATGAAAGATTGATCTTATCCTGCCTTGTAGTAATTTCTTGTTCAAACATTAGACCTGTTCAGGGATTTCTGTAGGAGTAACTTGTGAAAAGTGTCTTAATGATTATAGTTCAGGAGGTATCCTGCAGGATGCTGCTACTTTGCCTGCAGCTTTTCCTGGAGGAAGGACCTGTATGTAGGAGCAGTGACTAGAAGCCGAGTTCCTCATGCATAATCCGATAAGCAATAGTCAGGGGCAGGAAGAAGAGAAAGCAGCCCTCCTTCCTTGGCAGAAAGCGCTGCCCAGATGTTCCAAGATGTGCAGGTAGAGCAGTCATCTTGCTGCATTCTCCCTTCCCTTTACCCCCACCTTTGCAGGAGGAACTCTCCTGCGTTACTGTTTGCACTGAACAAGAGGTGGTTGGGGGTAGGTCTGTGATTGCAATGTGGTACACTGGTTGCCTATCTGGGAATAAAGAGGTTAACCTTCAGGGGAACTTGGGAAGGGAGCAGTCCCAAAGTCCAGATTTCCTGGCCTCATGGCTGGTCAGGTTAGACTGTTCTACAGAACTCAGTCAAAGATGGTGTGGGGAGCCAGAGTCTTTAGAAATTACTCTTTTGCTGTCATGTTTGTCTTGTGTAATCATGCTTAAAAGCACTGCAGGCTGATTAAAAGTTCTGTTACACTGTTGTAAGCTGTTGTGAATGACATTATATGTTACTTTCAAGAGCAAATTAACTTTAAATATTTAAGATAAGTTCTTTTTCTAAACAAAAGCCCTATTATTACCTTTATACAGCTTGAAGAATAAAAAAATAAAACTTCATTTATTTCCTTTCAAATAAAGTTTAATTTCAGAGTAGGCATTAGCATTCTTAGTATTGACATTTGTCATGTTTACTAGCTATAGGAGGTTAAATGTAGTATATATGTATTATGCTAGCTTTCTTCTGTAAATAATTAGATCGCTCTGTTGTGATATATGTATTTTCCCTTTATTATGTATATGGGTCTGAAAGAATTTCTTGCTAGGTGGATGGTTCTTACAGAGCTGTAGTTATTTTAGTACCTTTGATGTACAGCTTGGCATCAGTTGTTGAAATAATTCTTTGACATCATATTTTTGGTAATGTGAAGAACCAACCTTAGCATTGGTTGGCATACTCTAATCAATGTATAGGCAAAACAGCTCCTGTGTTTGTTATCCGCTTGAGTTAAGCTGTAGATTCCTCATTGGGATTTGCCTCAACTGGCTGGTGGCTGTAGCAGCTGTATGTGTTAAGATTTACTCTGTATCTTTAATGCACAAGTTCATCATAGGGTTTGGAGCAAAATATGAGGGCAACATTAGTTATTTGCTTTACCTTAACTTTGCATTTTTATATAAACTGGAGTTTTTTAGTAAAAAATTAAATTGCTCTAAGCACACATTTCTTTACAGTGTTAGTGTAGATAGTCTTAGCTGAAGAGGGTTAACAGTGACATATGGAGCATCCAAAGGAGTACAGGGGATGCAAAATATCCTTGAGGAATAGACCACGAGGGGAATCTCCTGCCCATGAAGTCATCTCTTTGGCTCTCCACAACTTAAGGGCTCTGTGGCTTATCTGCCTGCTTGGTACCGTGATATTGTAAGAATTGCCTACTTGGTTTGGGGTCTCCCAATGCTGTTTCTGTTTTTATCGTTATAAAATTAGTCAATCTCTTTATACAGTTAGAAGAATTGGGAATCTGTCTGTTAAGCAAGATTTCTTGCATAACTTCACTAAGAAACATCTCTCCTGTCTCTGACGTTCTCTTTCAGGTCTTACACTTTTGTATAACTCCTTTAGTGACATCTTTGCCTGTGATGGTTTTCCATTTTGAACATGTTTCTTAGGTGAACGTGCTGCTTTTAGAATATCTTAGTTTTCTGAAATTTATGTACATAACAAGGACTTCAGATCATCTATTGTTTAAAAAAAAAAGCCAAAAACCCTGATATTGGACCTGTTCTGAATTCTATCAAACACTTCAAGAAGCAGCCTTTGTGGATGGTGAAGTGTGTGTTGCTTGCAGCAAGGAAACATGATCAAGTAGACTAACACTGAACTTCTTCAGTGTTATTGAAGTGTTAAGTTAAGGAATCTCTCATGTATGTCATGAAATCTGTTTTCTGTTGGTCTGACATTCTGTGACGTGGAAGTAGTTCATAAGGTGTCTCAGGAAGCTTGATAACCATCTGCTATGGAATGGCAAATTATGGTATTTTTTTTTCTAAGATGACCATCACAAGTCTAATCAGGATGAAGCAGTGAATAAATTGATTAGAAAACATAGTTTCTGAAAATATTGTTTTCTAACTAGCTCTTGTGAAGCACTTATCTTACTTGAAAAAAATACTGTGCAAGAGCAATGTTTTATCTTCCCTAGTATCTCAGGAGCTGTAATTTCTGTGAAAACAGTAGGGAAGTTGGCCAGTTTGGTTTTATGTCTGCTAAAAGCCATTTTTCCCCCGTTTTTGCAGGTGAGATTAGTTTGGGGATGTGAATACAATGAGTGTAAACCAGCAAGCTCACACAGGGCCTCCTTACGGGCAACCTCAGCCTGGATATCAGGGATACCAGCAACCTGCCTACGGAGGACAGCCATTGCCAGGGGTTCCTCAGTCGCAATATGGAGCTTATAATGGTCCGATGCCAGGATATCAACAGCCAGTCCCTCCACAAGGTACTTCTCAGTCAAAACTTAATGATTGATGACCTGTGAATTGTAGCGTGCATGAAAGTTTTTCTGTATGCTTCCTATTGTTAGTCTTTATTTTGTAGTAGCAATTATCTTTTCTTCTCTGTGTAGATTACGTGATGTTAGAAGTCATGTTCTTCCTGTACATTCTGAGGTTATTGTTCTGTCACTTGTCCATTTTAGTAGGGCTTACTCTTCTTTTAATAGCTTATAAAATTAAGATGTTGAGAAGCACAGCCTGCTTTTTTTCTGTATGTCCCTGCCCCCGTGGTACTAAAGCACCTGACTAGGACAGTCTTCCTGATGAGTTTATGTTGAGGGGCAGCAGTTAGGGACTGTAATAGATTTACAGTTGAGACTGCCTTACATTAGTATGTAGAAAGATCTGCACTCCATCCTGAAAGATTAAGACATATAACTCTAGGTAGAAAGCATATTTGGAGCTATATTCTCTAATGCCTTTAAAATCAGTAGAAAGTTTGTGGACACGTGACAAGCTAATGTGTTCCAGAATTTCCCTGGTTCTGCAGGATTGTATCACTTGTTTTTGTTTGGTTTAAAAAAAAAAGATACAAAGTAGTTCAACTTTTTTTTCCTGTTTTCAAAAGAAAGGCCAACTTAAAATTATTAAAGAACTTTAGGAACATTTGTTTCTGAGTACCTGAATTGTGTTGGGAGATTAATAGTGACTTTTACATCTGAAATATAGAGGAGAAAATACTGTTGCTTTGAGTAGTAGAAGTATTTCTACCTTTCAAATTCCTGTGGCTGAAATCAGTTCTGCTGAGATAAGCACAACATGAACTTGCACTCTGAAATGTTTGTTTAGATTTCAGATTGGTATTCTAAGGAAATAAGGAATATGCTAATCATGCTAATGGTCTCTATTATTCTTCCCTCCAAGTACATCTTGAATTTTTTGAAACTTCTTGAATTTTAAACCAAACTCAATGAGAAGGATAGAACAATCAAAGTGCCTATAGTTGTCTTGAAACTAACAGAAGTGGGAGACTGAAATTTGAGACCTGAATAATTACTCTGGGTTTTTTTGCCTGGAGTTAGCAGGGTAGTGGAGTAGAAGAAGAGTTAGTGTGGTGTGCCAAAGAATGGGTTATTCAGTTGCTCCATCTTCCTTTTCTTTCCATAATCCTCCTCTTTCCCTCCTTGCAATAAATCTCTTGCAACAGTACTTTTAATCTGTGAGTTTTGAACTAATTTCACAGTGGGTTTAAATTCCTATAAAAGTAATGAAAATCAGCACTGGGCAGAGGAAAGAAATCCTGCTTCCTAGGAAGACAGAGGCAGAGCTCAGCTGTTAAAGCGCTCTGTTTGGCTGCTCAATGTAGCCATTGACTGACTAGTGTTTCCTGTCCCATAGAAGGAATGTGGAAAAATTGGACTGACTTCAGTGAGGGAGAGAAGGAGGACAAAGATTACTACAGATTTGTTGGAAAAGTTTCATCAGTGCAGCTATTTATAGAAAACAGATTTTGTCTGTTAGCAGTGTGAAGAATGTTTAGGACGTTTGTGAAAAGAAACTGATGAGCATCTTCCATCAGATACGTCAAGAACTTTCAGACTTTACAAGTGTGAAAAGCATTTCTTTTTAAGGGAATGAACTTTTTTCCTTCTGAATTATTTCTGGGTTGCCTTTTTTAATTTTAGAACAACAGAAAAGTGGTTCATGACAGCTCAGTAAGGACATACCAAGAAAGCTTGATAACATGCATGTAAACTTGTGCAGACTAAAAATGCAGATTTGGTTTGTGCCAGTAATGATTGAAAGATAGTGTGACACTGAGGGCAACAAGGTGGTCTCATTTAGACAACAGAAGTGTATTACACTACTCTTAAGTAGTATCTCATGTACTTTATTGATATATCAGGCGAAGGCCACCTGTAGTTTGTGGAGACTTCTCTTCCATCTTTTCTTCTGAGACCATCCTTCCTAGACTTAGCAGACTGTATAAAGGAATTCTTGGTTGTAAAGTTTTGCATTTTGGACCCGTTACTGTAAATCCAGGATTCCTATCTTTACAAGGAAGGAATTAAAATTCAGAGCACTAGCACAACAGCCAGAAGTTGACCTGTGAGTAGCTGCTGAATATGGCATCCAGGTGGAAGAGTGGCAAACAAACAATGCATTGCCACAGAGAGCAGGCAGGTGATAGTGAATATAGTGACAGTTATCCTTTCTACCCCTGTCTCCAACACATTACGATTATTACAGGTCTTTGTAGCAAGACTTATTGTAGCTGCATAATGTAGAGGAGAGAGATTTAATTTCAGAGACACTAGAGTGACAGGAGTTTAGTGAACACTGAGGGGTAAAAGGAAAACTGCCAATGTTATTCTGTGATCTCAAAGTAGTTGTCCTAGGGATTTATTTTAAAAATAACAATAAAATTGCATGGAGGAGTGCATGGAGAAGTGTTAGGAGCAGGTGCAATCCTCAGTCAGGGAGTCTTTCACATCTGATTTATGTGACAAACCCTAGCTCTAACTAATGGAAACATGGGAGTGCTGTGCCAGTGATGCCAGTCTTGTTTGGGACCAGAAGTGGAGTACTGTGCCACTAGCTGAAAATAGCTGCTTCTTGCTATGAGAATGTTGAAGAACCAGGACAATTTTGCACCAGTTTTTCAGTCAGTCTATTGATTTCCTCTTGATGAGATCATGCGGTTGAAAGTGCAAACACAATTATCTGAATACCAGTAATAATTAGGCTGCTGCTGGAATGTTTTACATAGACTCAGTTTATGATACTATTAACACTTATATTAACATTAATATATGAACTATGTTGGTAATATGTTATGTGTGGTAGAACAGTGAGAGGGAATATAGCTTAAGGAAAAATGTGGTAAATGTGACATGGATTTTATGTATATGATATTTTCTGCACTGCAGACTGTCCTCAGCATTGGAAACACTGTCTCTTGGTGCTTTCTCTCAGGCTTGATTTACTGGTGTGTTCTGTCTTTCCAGGTTACTTTCCTTCCTTGGGGTTCCCTTCGAAGGGCTCTCCTGTATCTCTCAACTCTGACACTTCTTCTCTTGCACCTAATTTCATAGGTAAATGGTGTCCTTTCTGTGGGAGTGTTTGTGCTGTGCTGCTTTTGCTGTGCCAAGTTCTCATTTAATATGGATATTTATCTCAAATGTGTGGGTACCTGATTATTCAGGCAGAGGTGGGTGGGACACTTCCCAATCTATTTGTAGGCAGCACTCCAGAAACATAAATAGGATATGAAGAAATAATCTTAGTAGAAATCCCTTATGTCTGCAGATTCATAGATAAAACCTGACTTGTGACTGATGTTTACTGAAGACTGATTTCAAAACCTGAATTGGCCCATTCAGGTTCTGTCAGGGAGAATCCTTAGTTTAATGTAGTCTCCCACTTGAGAGAGAACTAAAACGTGAGGTTTGAAATTATGGCATTGCAATGAAGAAATGAAAAATCTCCCCCAAGCACCAGGAGGTTGTTATTGGAAGTCATGAGTTTTTTGTAACTTGTGCTTTCATTTAAGGGAAAAAATAAGTTTTTAGCTTCCTTAGCTATAGCATAGAAACCAAATATATGTTAAGAATAATTATAATTAAAAAAGCTGTGGCTTGAAGAAGGAAATACTTTTGCAAAGCCGGCAATCAAGTTGTAAGAATTAGAAACACTGCAAGAAATCATACTGTATTTTTCCTTCTTTCCAACTAGTGGTATTTTGTTTCTGGTGGTGTCAATTTGTTTAGAAGAGCAGGGAGTCAGAACTGGGCCAAAACCATGTAGTCTCAGGGCTTTGAGTAAAATCACAGGCATTTCCCATTTTGCTGTAATCTACCTCCATTTTGAGGTGTGTGATGAGTAAGAGCGATACCCCAAAGATGTTGAAGGGGGCCTTCAGGATTCCTCAAAAGTCATGAATCTTAAGCTAATAAACCACTAGATATTCATACCTGTTCAAGTGAATTTTTTTCAATGGCTATTTGAGCATTCTGTGGTAATGGTTACAGAAGTGTATTTGTGACAAGAACTAGAAAAAGACTTCAGAAGCTTCTTCTGAAGTAAGCATGTATTTGTCAAATTGTATGCCTTTAAAGTTGAGGGGGAAAAAAGTTAAGTTAATGCAAAAAAAAAAAAAAAAAAAAGTGTAGGATCCCTCTAGGAACTGGATTAAATATGCTTTCAAAGACAAAAGATACCAATGCCAAACAGTTTACATGTACTGTCAAAGGAAAGAGATTCCAAAATAGATCAATGTATATCAAATTAACTGAAAAGGTATCACAAAAGACATTCAGAAATAGAAATACCACACCACATGCAAATAGTCAGAGATCAGGAAATGGTTAGCCAGTGGAACAGTAAGATGAAGGTGCTGTAACTAGTTTAGAAAAGGCAAGATTTAATGAGATGAAGGTATATAAAAATAATAAATGTCTCTGGAAATAATTAAGTCCTGAGTCTCAAAATGAAGAACAGGAGGAGGATTAGTAATAAAGAAAAAAGCCCAAGAAATTACTGGTTATTCATACAAGGTCTAGTTAATTCCTTCCTTGAATTTACATCCACAAGCTTACTAAGAATTACATGTAGCAGATAAAAATATATATGAGATGATCATGCTTTGGTGTATAAATTACACTGTAGAACTGAGAAATGGCTTCTCTTATTTCCTCTTTCGTAATGATGCCTCACAAGAAGGCGTAACAGCATGTATGTGCTGCCCTGGTCTCATGGGGCAGTTTGCTCTATTTAGTTGTCTGTATTCAATGATACCCCATACATGAAATATGTTCCCTTGTGGTTAGCAGGTGTGTTATATGGTTCTAATTATCAGCATTTTTCATGTAATATTAAAATAGAAGTTTATATTCTCTTTTTTTTGGAAGTAGACATTTCAGTTGATTTGCTGGTATTGTATCCAGCTTTGTGTGGTCTGTGGAAAGTGTGAAGACTTGTTTCTGAGGCAAATATGTTTGGGCTGTGACTGAACCAGCTCAGTCTGAAAGATGAGAAAGTATTCGTGTTAGCCTCCAACCTTGAGAGGCTGGGAAGAAGAGTCTGTGGTGGCCCCCATTATGTTATATATAAAAGCAGTTAGTTGGATGTAATTTTTGAAAACTGAATCTACTCACATAACCTGCTTAACTTTCAAGTAGGGAAAACTGACCTGTAATGAATGTTAGGTTCTATGTGAATGGTCTCCTTGGTCTGGATAAAAATAATTAGACTTGGAGGGGGAAGAATTTCATACTTTCCTGATAAGATAATGTTTTTTTCTTCATCAAAAGATGAAACTGTCTTTTGAAGACCCTTCACAGTACATATTTTTACTTGGTCTGTGTGGAGATGGTGACTAGTCACACTAGCTAAAAATATGCGTGCTTTCAGTTTTGCTACTTGTAATATAGTTGTATAAATTATTTGTTGCTTGTGGAGTATTGATACATCAATTTGGCCACTGCTAACTGTTTCTGCACTTTTTTTTATTTCTGGATTTTTCGTGGTAGTTGGTTCAAGCCCTTGTTTCTGTGAGTAATTTGTGATTTCCCACCCCCCTGCCCTGCCAATGTCTGTAGGTTCATTAAGAGCCCCTCCAACATCTGGAGCTCCCCCTCCAGCCTCTGGAGCATCTCTTCCTTCTGGCCACCTGGCATACAGTCAGTTTGGACATGGAGATGTGCAGAATGGGATTCCAGCCTCAGCAGCACCAATGCAGAGGTACATACAAAAAGAGCAAATCATAACAAAGACCTGCCTTGGTAGACCTATGCTAGGTCTAGACGTTTTAGGATCTAAAATAAACTAAATACTTTGTTTTTCCTGTGGTGGACATTGACTTACTTTATTACTTCCTTATAGTTTTGGAACAACATTTTGCCATAGGGGTATTTGTTAGATGGTAAGAATCTCTGGAGATGAAAAACTTGCAGAAGGATATGAGCAGATGTCAGTGACTGATTAAAACCACTTCTCCTCCAAAGACTTTCTTTGTGGTAGTCATTTTCCCATAAGGAATTTTCTGATTCCCACAATCTGTCTTGTTTTGAAACAATTGCATCCACACAGCCGTAGTATTTGATTCCGTGGCAGTGTGAATTGATCTCTGTCTGGACCATGGTCTGCCATTACTGAGTAATTCCTTAGTATCGGTTCTGGGTCCTTTTCTGTCCATTATGGATCCCTGAGTTATCTTCATCTAAAGCTCTTGGGCATCTTCTCCAGAAAGATACTGCCATTACCTCTGTGGTGAAAGTGGCAACAGCCCTCACTGCTTCCTTCTGATTTCTGGTTATGGGGGAAGGTGGTTGGTTTTTGTTTCCTTCTGGTTAAGCTGAGCACTGTCAGCTGGAGAGTCCAAATCCTCTGAGCAACAGAGCATTCTTACATAGCTGTGCAGGCCTCATTGTTGCTCACCCTGTAGACTCTGTTGCAGTATTTCTGATTTGTTGCGATAACTAAAATGGAATTAACAAAAAAATGCTATAAACATAGAATTTCTATTTTAAGAACTAGTAGGTATTTTTGATGAAAGACATTCAGATCCATGCAGGTTATGTAATTATTTTTCCAAAACTGAGCTACAGTGCTTCATGTAAATAATTGAGACCCAGCTAGTGTTTATGTAGTAGAAATTGTAACTGCTTGCATAATGGAGAACCCAGTGAAGTTTCTCATCTTCCTTCTCAGGCCACCTGCTTCTCAGCCATTTCTGCCAGGCTCAGCACCCACGCCTGCCAGCCAGACATCTACGTTCCAGCAATATGGTCCCCCTGCAGCCGGTGTACAGCAGCTCAGCAATCATGTGGCAGGGATGACAATTGGCAGTACTACAGCCTCTGCTCCTCCCCCAGCTGGACTGGGCTATGGTGAGGTTTCCTGGCTACAGAAATATGCTATTGCTTTTCATTTATGCTAGTAATTTCATAAAAGATTGGCACTTCTTAATGGTTCTTTACCATAGGGTGATGGGAATTCTCTGGGTGTTGACATCTGCAATACTAAACAGCGGTTTCCTTGACTGAAAAGGTCATCATTGGGGAAAACAGAACTCAGACTATTGTAGGGGATAGTGCAGGGAAGTACTGCAGGACGTAAGTAACAAAAGAGAGTAACAGTACTTTCTCCTCAACTAGGTGAATCTTGGTGTGAAACACAAAAACAGTCTATCCCTAAGTAAGCTGTTGGAGAGTCTACATGCCTTGCCACTGTGCAGCAGCCTGGTCAAAAAAAAAAGAAGGAAAAAGGGGCTGAGTAAATCACAAAGGGCTGAAATTACTCTGAATGATTCTGTGAAGTGTTTTGCTGGAAGTTGAGAAGAAACTTACAAAAACAGTATAAAATTAATTTAGATATTTTGTTCTGTTGTCTTAGATCTACAGTCTCAATGTTGTAGATTACAGGACTTTTTTTTTAATTGAAGACTAGAGATTTGTCTTTAGTATGCGTTAGCTGGTCTGACTACCTTTGATTTTTTTTTTTTTTTAATTGTTTTGGTAAAGTACTTTTTGACAAGCACCTCTCATACTCTAACACAGACTTTATAGGAAAATCAGGAGTAGGGGATGCAGATTTCTCCAGCCTTTCGGCAATGTGTTTGTCTAAAATTATCCTCAGAAATAGTACACGGATAAATACAGAAGATGCTAGTTCTGTGCTATTAAAACCTTGAAGCTCAAAACCATTCTTGAACTACAGGCTCCAACTTAATGTGTGGTTTAAGATTCAAACTTAGTTCAAGAAATCTGTAGACAGACTTGTGATGGTTCTTGTTTTGTGTATTCTTGGCTTTGCCCTTTTTTTCTGGCCCTGAATCCTGAAATGTATTCTGATTATGTAAAATAAGAAGCTCTATCTTTGAGAGAGAGGACAATGAAGGAACTATCAAGTTTCAGATCCCTTGGAGGAGTTTCAGCTCTATGATCAATTTAGGAGGGTGTTCGCTTAAAGTTTGTCTCTGTTAGTACGGGCAAGTCCATCTGAAGATGAGAAAGTGGTAAACTTATTTAGGTGATCTAGAGCAAATGGGCTTTGCTTGCATCTTAATTGTCTTGAGGTTAGAAGAAAATTATGTTGTCTTCTGTTTTTCTTATTAGGTCCCCCAACATCGGTTCCCCCAGTCTCAGGAAGCTTTAGTGCAACAGGATCTGGTCTCTACACACCTTACACTGCGAGCCAAGGACCCCCACCTACCAGTGTGTCTCAGGGTCTTCCTTTGGCACAGCCTCCGTTTCCTAGTCAACCAATATCAACTCAGCGCCTACCTACTCAAGTCCCTGGTTTTGCCCCCCCTCCTTCTTCTACAGGGATTGGACCTTCCTCTTACCCTCCTACCACAGGTGCCCCACGGCCACCTTCCATGCCAGGCCCACCACTGCCTGGGCAGACAGTTGCTGGACCACCAACATCGCAGCCTAATCATGTATCCTCACCACCACCTCCATCAACTATGACAGGGCCACACCCTGGGCCTCCCATGAGTGGCCTCCATGGACCACCTCCTCCCACTCATCCTCCTCAGCCAGGATACCAAATGCAGCAGAACGGTAAGTATTCCTAGTATAGAAATGATAAGTTACGTGGGTTCTCGGTGTGCTGCAAACCAAGAACTGGATTTCAGGTTTGTTACTTGTGGGCTCCTGGCTGCACTTCAAAGCTTCCCTCTTGTTTCCCTGTGCTCGTGTCTGAAGGACAAATCAAAGATAAACAATAGGATATGTCATTCTAAGATATTTGTCGTACAGTTTTTAATCAGATTAATAGAACTAAAGGAATCCTAGCTTACTTGGCCAAAAAGTTGTTTATTAATTAGTGCCATAATACTATAAGAATTTGTGATCGAAATTTTATTATGACCTTTAATTTGATATCTGCAACCTCATCCATTCAAAAGTAGAGATTTGAAATCCTGAAATGCCTTATTAACTTCTTTATTAAAATTTGTGGCCAGTGTGCATATACAATGTGTATGAGAGGAGTTGTTAAACATTGAAAAGGAGTTGCTACTTTTTCTTCTTTAATTCACAAAACTATTTTTCTCCTTGTAGAACCTTTCACATTTTGTGTGTGTTTAGAAGTAATATCAGTTGAGCTTTCTGACTTATAAACATTTTTGGCTGGTTTTTAATCAATAATATTTACAGATAGCTAGGATAAAGTAATCATCTGTAAATATCAGGATTGAGAATCCCATCCCCCATGCATCTTTGCACAACTGGTCAGGTAAATTACTTAAAGATATCTGTCCAAATTACTATGAACTGTAAAAACACTGATGGGGTAAATCATGCTTATTCCAAAACTGACTGAAATTGTCTAAAGTAATATGAAATAACTTCAGGTAGTTACAAAACAAAAAAGATAATCACACATTAACCTATTACTGTAATTTCAGACAGGCCAAAACTGCCTGCGAGAACTCCTTGCATACCTTTAGTTTGAGGAATTGTGGGTCATCGACTAGCTTGTTTGGCTGTTCTGTGTGCACTTTCTATTAGGCAGTTCTGCAATTTAACCTAAATGTTCCTGGTGCTTGATCTTAATGCATATTGTAATCATATTATTCTAAAAATAGTTTTGTTAGTCTAAAAACCTGTGTTTCCTTAAGTTTGGTTTTAAGGAGGACTGTATCCATCCATTTATTGGATCGTTGATAGAGATGTACAGGTCTAAGCTGAAACACTGTGATAAATATATTTAATCCTAATTAACTGAAAAGCATGTGACTTTCTTTTTCTTGTTTTTTGATGATGACAGGAAAAGTGGGAAGTGCCTAAGGAGGAAACGCCTAGTGTTAGCCGTTGTTTGATTTTGCTGTCCCTTTCTTGTAAGGTTCCTTTGGGCAGGTGAGGGGTCCCCAACCAAACTATGGAGGAGCCTATCCAGGAACACCAAATTATGGAAGTCAGCCTGGACCACCACCTCCACCAAAACGCTTGGATCCAGATTCAATTCCTAGCCCTGTAAGCTTACTTTATTCTTACCAGTGTGAACTCTTCCATAGTGTCTTTACATAAAGCAGAACTGACAAAGACCAAAGCTGAAAACAGTTTTCTTGTTCCAAAGAACATCAGTCTGTTTTCCTGCTAACTTTTCTCTCGTATATCCAGCTTCAGTCTTTTGTTATGGATAAGCCCAGAAGCAGTATTTTTCTTGGTGACTGAAGAAAGGCACTGCATATGCAAATCAATGCTCTAATTCCTCAGGTCTTTTTCTGTACTGTGTTACATTTTGAGAATCCTTGAGGGCTTTGATTAAGCTTATTTCTCCATTTCTGGATTCTTGCTTAATGACTTTCCAAGGTGAACTAATGTCAGGTTTTGAGGTGACAATCTATGAACTGTATGATCCATGTTTAAAATATGGTTAATAGGAGATTATTGTAGTGCTTTTCCTTTCCCTTTTCCTATAATCTGGCAAAAAGCTGGTTAGTGTTTTTTTTCTGGGTCATTAAGTCATGACACTACTTCAGTCAAATATGGACAACTTCTCAAATTTGGATTATCTTTCAGAATGGATGTTCTGAGAAAGGACAAACAGCGATGTGTAATGGTTAGCAGTGATGAGTAATATTAAGGCTGGCAGTATTCTTGCCACTGGTCTACTGTGCTGTTCCTTCTACTGCTGCTGATGCTGTTCTGTTATTGTCTCAGAAGGCCACAGTCATTTGATAAGAGGAAACCTTTCCAGGGCAGTGCTTACAATCAGTTTATTTCAAAACTATAAAAATTATGTAGTCTTGAGTTGCATCTTAGATCTGGACTGGTGCTGTTCAGAAGTTATTGCTAATCAAAAAAAGATTATCTGCTTAGACTCCAGGTTTATGTAAAGTTTATGACTGTATTTTTTTCATAGAATATAAAGAAGTCTTCAATTGCTTGTCTGCTTCTCTTCTCTTTCACTAAATGAGATCTCAAATGGCTTGTTGCCTTCATTTTAGCATGTTCTTAAAGCATAAATCCCCAATTTCTAACCAAAATGAGTGTGAGCCGCCCACCTCTGTTAATGTGTTCAGAGCCCAAGCCCAATATCCTGGCAAGGCTGGTTTTGGGATCGGTGTATGCTGCAGAAGCTGATGTTTCCTGTTGCATGAACCAATGTCCAAATGTATCTAATTCCAGTGCTACAGGTTTGGGTAGAGAGAAGTAACACTGTTACTTTTTGGTTTATTATTCTCTTTTCTTTTTTCTTATTTTCTTTTCTCTTTTTTGTGGCACTCTTACTTTTTACTTTTTTAAAAAAAGCAACTTAATGAGCTGCCACCTCAGCAGAAACCCAGGCACAGAATAGACCCAGATGCAATTCCTAGTCCAGTAAGTGCTGTATATATGTCAATTGTAGTCTGTGTGTTGGTGACCATCTGTGCATGCCTGAAACCTGAATTTCACCTCACTAACCCTCCATCATTAATCCTTTACCCTTTCCTTGCTGTCTTCTGCTTGCCTTATCAAAATGAGTAACATTACACCACAAGAGGTTGTTAAAATCTTCTGTTCTGTGATGAATGGTGAGGCAATAGAAAGCAGACTGTTTCAGAAGCAGATCATGAAGAATGTCTCCCCTTCACCTTGTCTGATCTTTAGAATATCTCCTTCATCAGATTCCAGCTGGCATTTTCAGTGTAAGCCATATATAATTGTCCATACAATGTGTGTCTTGTGTTAACAAACACATAGCATGAGCCTTTGTAGCTGCGTTTTCTGCCAGTTTTGAGCAGAATTTGATTACTGTTCTTGTTGATATACCAGTACTGGGCTAATGCTTTGAAGTTCTAAAATTGCAGATGAACTGTTTTGTTTTGATGTTAATTCCTGATATAAATCTTCTAGTACATTAATATGAGGCGTGGGGAGCTATAAACATTCTCTCATTATCTGTCCTCATACATAACCATTAAATTTTGAATTTGAAAATTTAATGTTTATGTGTAGAGAATCTTACCTAAAGAAAGAAAAAAGCAGCTACCTTTTGGATTGGAAGAAAAAAAACACATTTGACTTTCTGTTACCCTCGTATCACTTCTTCCTCGTTTAGCCGAAGTTGGTCATATAACAGGTACCAGTGATGAGATCACCAACATCAGTCAGTGGACTTTTTAAATGGGACTAGATTTATCCTAGAGTAGTCACTGTCTGATGCTATGGGAGGCTTTCTGCTGGCAACTTGGAATCCTTAGTGAGAGGTCAGGAGTTCTGCTGTGCAAACTTCTGAATTCCACAATTTACTCTAAGCAAAGGCATGTGTGTTTGGTGGCAAAATAAGATCAGAAGAATGATTGCTAGCTTTAATGCTTTCATTCAGGCACCAGTATCGAAATTGTAAAACTACAAATTTCTGTTCTTATGCAAAGGTCAGTGGATATTTTAGTCAAGCAAAACTGTTTAATGCATTTCCATTTTCTTAAGCATATTTGCATTAATGAAGAATTTGAAGTACTAAGAAATTTAAGATTTTTACTGGCTTTGAAGTTTAAGCTTGATTCACTGACAAGTCTACTGAAACTTCACCTTCCACATCCCCAGAATTCAAATCACAAACTCTTGAGCTCCATGGAGTAATTAAGACTTCCACCTGAGCTTGCAAGCATCTATCTTTAGGTCAGAGTTACAGTGATTAGAAGTAAAAGCACACTATGAAAACAGTGGAAACAGAAAGGAAAAGCCAGGTTTTCTGTAGAACTCCAGCCTGAGGCTTACAGAAGCTTCTAATTTTAATTTGGCTAGGACCAGTACACAGGGGAATACTACCAAAAATTCCTCTCTTGATCTGTTTGGCTTTTATGAGTTCAGATCAGGCCTTAAAACACAAAATATGCTACTACTCAAAATACTTGGGGAAAAATACTGTTTGCAACTTGTAATTTATTGTTAGTCACTAAGTACTATTTGAAATCGAACTGAGAGGTGACTGCTTGACAAAACTTACTTGCTTTAGAATTCTTATTTTTAGAGACAGTAATGTTTGCCTCTGGTCCCCTTTTCACTGCCTTACAGATACAAATTTTGTATTTTACATTACTTTGAAACCAAGCCTCCAGATATTAATGTGGTGTTTTCCATCATAGATTCAAGTGATTGAAGATGACAGAAGTAATCGTGGCGCAGAACCATTTGTCACTGGAGTGAGAGGGCAGGTCCCACCTCTTGTTACTACGAATTTCTTGGTCAAGGATCAAGGTAAAATATTTTTCTTTTCCTAAACAGACAAACAAAACACAAACCCCAAAGAGTCAGTGATAGAACTGTCTGTGTCTTTAAAGGAAAAGTTTGAGGAATTATTTCAGTGGCTGGGGATGTGTGTTTTACCGACAGAAGCTTAGTTTCAAGTCCTGTGTTGATTTGATCTCAATTTAGATTCTCCTGATTGTTTGGTAGCTAGTAACGACTTTGCAAGTAAAAAATGTTTTCCAAGGCACGTACCTGGGACCAGCATTAGCAAGGATATCAGAAAGCAGCAAATGAAGCCTCTTCTGTAGAGCTGTATCAATAACAGTTAAGAACTGAAATTTACTAGCAATATCATTTGAATTGAACTGGGAACTGTATTTTTTTAAAATCGAGTGGGATGTCAGTTGGTCCGTGGGCTTCACAGAGAAAAGATATTTTATCTTTTAATTTCCCATGCTTTCTTGGTGATTTAAAGCTCCCTTAAAACTTTAGAACCTGATTCTACAGTCAAGTGCTTTACTCTTCAGCCAAAATTACAAAATCCAACAGTAGAAATGTTTGAGTTGAGTTTTCTGCCTATAGTACGTTTCAGTCCACAAATGAGTGAAACAGGAATGCCTTTTTAGAGGTTTAAGTTGATGTGGAGTCAAGTTCATTTGTTTTGAGTTAAGGGCTTTTATTATACGTAGTTAATCATAAAGAGGCATTTTGTTTGGAATTCAGGTTTTGCATAGATTGAAATTAATTGATTGTTTAGATAACCTCTTAGTCTCTGTGGCTTAACACCACAACTGAAGGTATCTATGTTTCTATTCTTGAATATAAACTTAACTTGTACTGCAATTTGTGGGGATTTTTTCTTTGTTCTCTAGGTAACGCAAGCCCTCGCTACATAAGATGCACATCTTACAATATTCCTTGCACCTCAGATATGGCCAAACAGTCCCAAGTTCCCCTAGCTGCTGTCATAAAGCCACTGGCTACTCTACCCCCAGAGGAGGTGAGAACTGTGTGCAGAGTTACGTATGCACTGTATGCGCTCTGAACTCATCAGGAGAATGCTGTTAGATGTCAACATTTAACAGATACCTTGAGAAGGAATGTTTAGGTAATGAAGACTAGGTAAACATTGATTCTCCCACAAGCATGTGGTAGAGGCAGAAGAATGTTGTGTTCAAAACATTTAATATTTTGATCACCACGATAATTTCAGCTTTTTTCCAGTAACTGTCAAGCACTATGACAAAATGACCAAAATACTAGGATGGTCACAAATGCATACACTTCCAGTTGATCTCAGTTTCTGTCTTGGCCTAAAGTAGTTAAATGGTTACTATTCACTGATGTTAGTTCTTTTCTAGGATGTCAAGTTGTGGAATTGGATGAGAATGTATCAAGCAGCACTGATTAAGCTGTCTAATGTGCATGTACATACACAGCACGGTGTGGGATGACAGCACAAGACTGAGTATTGGGCACTGCTGAGCTGCACTTGTATTTCTGCCCTTGCTCTGTGCTGCACTTATTTCATTCTAGGTGTACTGTGTGGCTAGCTAGCCTTTTACCCACTCTGTCTGGTTGCTGAGAACATGAAAGCTTTAAGAATGTTACAGAGCTAGAAATTTTATAACATATGCCAAATGCTCTGGATACTGTGTAGTGTTAGCCTACTTGGAGCAGTGACATAAAGACAGATATGCTTGTTAAATTGCCATACATATGTTTGCAGCATTCTCTGCCCTGTTAAACTTAACTTTAGCACCTGCTGAGGAATGTCCTCTGGGCTTTTAAGGGTGTTTTTTTTTTCCTGTTGCATTTCATTAATGTTCCTGAACTATGATTTGGATTTTGAAAACTGGTTTGTGATAAAATTGAATTGTGAGATTAATTCCTGTATTGCTGTATTGTGGCTGGAGTTTAAAAGGAGCACAACAGGAGAATGTGGTCTTATTTGAGAAACCTGGAGGCTTGTGGAGCTGCATGTTTTTAGAGAAGCTTTACAAACAATTAGTTGTTAGGTCTCCTGGTGTGTTTATGCTTTGAACAAACATTCGTGATATCCAGAAAAAACATGGCTAGGATTGGAAAATTGCCCTGGAGACCCGTCAGCTTCTAGCATTGGGAAGTTCTTTATGACAAGGGCAAACTCCCTGTGGAGGGGCCCTTCCAACAGATGAAGGCTCAGCTGTTCAGAGCAATAAGACTGTAAATAGAGCTAAAGCTTAACATATCAGTAATGAGAGGATAAATGTCTCATGAAAATACAGCATTCGGGTAAATCTAGAATATATAAAAATTCAGCACCTGAGTGCCAAATACAGGACCTTTGCCCTCTGCTAATACACAGTTCAGAAAGCAAAGCTTGAGGCTTCAGCAAGAACTATCTCTGTACGTTCTGGGAGTAAGTGGTTAGCGACAACTTATGCATAGCATTGAATGTTTACAACACCCTTGTAGTTTGTTTGCATGCATGTTACTGGGGGAGAGGCTGACGAAGAAAGCTTATTGAGTGGAAGTACAATACCAACATTGCCTGGCAGTCAAAAAACTTGAGATTTTGTTTCCTCTGAGGAGGTCAGCCTAGGCGACAGGAGCTGAGAAACGCTGGCTGCAAAACCATTGTATTGTCAATAAATGATTAGTGGGGTTGAATGAGAGATGTAACACATCTGTGGCCTGAAGAGGAAGAAAGTGACTGGAGCATTTGCTCAACTCCTGCTCAATGAATATGTTGTCTCTTAAACACAATCAGAGGCTTAGGGTGACTGAGAGAATTAAGACCGGACACCTTTAGTGTCAGAAAATTTAAAAGTAAGTAGTTAAACTTTTTTTTGAGCTAGATTCTTAGTTATGAAAGGTGCTTTGAACTATGAATGCAGCTTGTATCTTGCACAAGTTCTGTCTTAATCATTTTAAAGTGCTTCTTTCTTGTTCTGAGGCTAAGAAGCTGTAGAAGCTGTCAAGCATCTTATTCTGGTTTGTCTGCAAAAAGAATATATTATCAGTAATAGTTCAAAAATGATATCACTATGTAACAGTTTTGAGGACTTGCTATACAATGGGGTCAAGATGAGCAGAACTTACGGATATACTGTATTTCATGGTGGACTTCAAAAATAAGTCTTACCAGATGAATTTTTTTAAGATAGTCTGGAAGATCTATGTTCTTGAATATATGGAATGCAATGACTGGCTTCTATTTTGTCAAAAAGCTTGCTTTTTGCAAGGGAAAAATATAAAAGGTGAAGGGTTAATTTTAAAACATCCAACCTGTGGTGAAGTGTAAACTGTATGCTCACTCCCATGAAGTTATCACAGCCATTCTTTGCATGGCTTCAGTCTTTTGTGTTCACTTGGGATACATCTGTGCTGTGTAGTGTGGTGCTCATACTCCTCAAGCAGGCTGCTATATAGGGTAGTGCAGCACCATGCAGAAGTACTTGTTTGTGTCTAAGTGGGATAGCCCATTAACGACTGCAGCCCAGAAAGAACTGCTGTGCTAGAGCTTGAGTTGAAAAGCATTTATGAAATACTTGTTCAGGCTTCCCCCACCCGCTGTACTTTCTCCCACAGCTGCCAAAATGCTAAATCCTATGCCATGTACAGTGAGATAGTTTTAAGCTCTGCAATGTGTCGTCACTTCTTTCTTGTCACCATGTGACCTTTCTTTTCTTTTTTCCCCCCGTTTCCACAGACCCTTCCTTATTTGGTAGACCATGGAGAATCTGGTCCTGTCCGATGTAATAGGTGCAAGGCTTACATGTGCCCTTTTATGCAATTCATTGAGGGTGGAAGGAGGTTCCAGTGTTGTTTCTGCAGCTGTGTCACTGAGGGTAAGGTTTCTTCTGGAAACTGGTCTCTAGGCTCTATTTGAGTGATCTTTGAACAAGATGCCAGCAAATAAATCTTTGTCATGTTATCATCATTTATAATGTATACTGTGCTTTAATGTGTGTTTAGTCTTGTAAAAAAATTCATTATAGAACATGTTCAGTGCTCAGTTCTGAAATTATGTTCAAATTAAGTAGGAGCTTATGCATTGCAGTAGTATTGTACCAAATTTTTAACATGAGGTACTTGTAGCATAATGTATGGTGGTTTGAAAAATTATCTATGCAATTATTTATTGAAAAATGATTTATTTCAAACTTACATTTTTCTACTTTCTTACATTTTTCAACTTTACGTTTTTTTATGACAGACTGAGATGTACATCTAGTCAGCAGCATGAGTTAGGATTTTTTTTTCTCACAAAGCCTGTTTAAACACAGCTTAGAGATGAGATAGCAGCTAAATCTGCTACAGCTGAATAGGAGCATTCAATATATGCCAGATCATCTTAGTTGCTCTTCTAAATCAATATAAAACATGCTTTCTTTTAAGCACAAGTCACTAGGTGCTGCTCATAGCATGACATCCGTAGATTTGTTTTGAAGACACGGTGGAATGTAAGGTACAACAAACCTTATGGTGATGTTTTGAGTGTTTCATTTGGTAGCACTGATGGCTTTTAATGGACTGTTCTTATCACCTCAGTTATGCTGTACAACTGTTTGTACAAACCAAAATGGAAAGCTGACAGGGGTTAGAAATGGCCAACTTTAAAAAAAACTTTTTTGGCTGGTGATTTTTCAGCCTGCATGCATTCCCTGTCCCTGCTCACTCAGCAGCTGTATGAATGTCTTTACCTGTAACAACTGAGCAGGGGCAGAAAGGGGAGGGATGCTCGGTGACTGCTGATGAAAGCAATGCTGTGAAAATACAGTGTAGTTGTACCTAATACTTGAGAACTATTTCTGGTTTTGCTGCAAAAACAATCAGGAATTAGCTTGTACTGGATGTGTACTTGGAGAGAAGAGTGATAGGTGCTTATATATGTAGTCTTAATGATATCACTTTGTTTTCTTTTGAACTGTTGAAACTTTGAATGTTTAGAATAAAGGTGGTGAATACTATCACTACAGATAATCTCATTTTATTCTCCCCTGGAGGTATATAGGCAGCTATAGCTGGAATACATTTTGTCACTCTAGCAATTCTGCAGGAGGGACTCTGTCATGGTAGTTCTTGGGGCACAAGGGAAATGCTTTCTTTGTTTCTGCAGCTGACTTTTGTAGGCGAAAACTTAGCTTAACCTCCATTTTACTTTCTGATGCCTGGTACCAGCACAAAAGTACTGGGCGCTAGACATGTGGTTATGCTTCTGGTTGCTCCTCCTTACTGCTTTACAATCCACTGTAAGAAGTACCCTGTCTATTCTGACAAAAGGATTATGGCAGTCTCTGCACCCAAGAGTCCCTAGAAGGCTTTACTCTTGTGCAGCATGGGAGGGAAAGGAAAAAAGCTGACTCATATAGCAAAATAAGGAGCTCAGTCTTTTAGTAAGCCTGAATTGCATCAGTAATGTTGTAGCCTGGAGTTTGCCTCAAACTCTATTGTAAGTCATTTGTTACTACTTAGACAAGGTTGTTATATTTTTCACTGAACGTAATGATTTTTTTTTCCTTTCCTAGTGCCACCTCACTACTTCCAGCATTTGGATCATACTGGAAAGCGAGTAGACTTCTATGACCGACCTGAGTTATCACTGGGGTCTTATGAATTTCTAGCAACAGTTGACTATTGCAAGGTACAGTAGTATGTGTTATATTTTGTTTTGCTTTTAAACAAAACGCCTATTTTCCTAAAAGTAGGAATGACATGCATTGTCTGGGGCTGCTTTCTAGCTGGCAGAGATAATTAACAGCATTAATCCAAGCCACTTCATTATGTAAAATAATGAGCTTGTCTGCTTACTTCCCAAAGTAGAGGAAGTCTTGATCACACATGGCATAACACAATTTTATTATAGCTGCCTCTCATTCTCTTCTGGAGCTATATAAGTAGGTATAGCTGCTGTTACCCTAGCAATTCTGCAGGAGGGACTCTCTTGCTGTGGTCCTTGGGGCAGAAGGAGAATGTAGGAGAGATTCAAGAAAATACAATAGTATAGAATCATAGAATCATTTTGGTTGGAAAAGACCTTTAAGGTCATCAACGCCAACCATTAACCTAGCACTGCCAAGTCCCCCACTAAACCATGTCCCTAAGCACCACATCTACCGTCTGTTAAATACCTCCAGGGTTGGTGACTCAGTCACTTCCCTGGGCAGCCTGTTCCAATGCTTGACAACGGTTTCAGTGAAAAAATTGTTCCTGATATCCAATCTAAACCTCCCCAGCGCAACTTGAGCCCATTTCCTCTTGTCCTATCATTTGTTACCTGGGAGAAGAGACCGACACCCACCTCTCTACAACCTCCTTTCAGGTAGTTGTAGAGGGCGATAAGGTCTCTCCTGAGCCTCCTTTTTTCCAGGCTAAACAATCCCAGTTCCCCAGCCACTGCTCATAAGACTTGTGCTCTAGACCCTTCACCAGCTTCATTGCTCTTCTTTGGACTCGCTCCAGCACCTCAATGTCTTTCTTGTAGTGAAGTGCCCAAAACTGAACACAGTATTCAAGGTGCAGCATCACCAGTGCTGAGTACAGGGGGACAATCAGTTCCCTAGTCCTGCTGACCACACTATTTCTGATACAAGCCAGGATGCTGTTGGCCTTCTTGGCCACCTGGGCACACTGCTGGCTCATTCAGCCTGCTGTTGACCGACACCCCCAGGTCTTTTTCCGCAGGGCAGCTTTCCAGCCACTCTTCCCCAAGCCTGTAGTGTTGCTATGTGCCACCTGTTGCCTAAGACAGACTTTACGTATTGGACTTAACCACTATGGCTGAATTTGAAATTTAAAAACACAAGAATAGTGTGGAAATACATTTTGTCAGAGCTGGTTCACTTTTAAATTAAAGATTTACATAATAATTAACTTCTGAGGAATGGGAAAAATATATGCGAGGTGTTTATTAAAGCAACTTATATCTCTGCTGAAATAAATGCTGGGAAAATGTCTAAATGTCGCAACTTTATACTGGTTACCTTCTGATGCCTCAGCTTTAATCTGAGTTAAGGGAAAAACCAATTATCTTGCTTCTAACTGCATAAGAAGCAGTTTTAATTCAAACGAGATGCAATCTTCCCAGCTTTTTTGAAAGTTGTTCTGGTTTGCTTTTGTTCTCTGTGCTCCTTCCAATGTGACCTATAGACTTCAGAAAACTGTTGACTGAAACAAGTTTTTCTTGTAGAAACAACTACTGCTCATGAGTAGAAAAGTACATGAAAGCTATTAGAGTTTTGACCAGCATTCATTTGTCCATGTTACAGAACTGTTCTGTGGGCTACATTACATGGCCATAATTTGACTTCTTCCCTGTCTTCCACAGAACAACAAGTTTCCCAGTCCACCTGCTTTCGTTTTCATGATTGATGTGTCTTACAATGCTGTGAAGAGTGGCTTAGTGAGGCTAATATGTGAAGAATTAAAGTCACTCCTAGATTACCTGCCCAGGTAGGTATATTGCATACTACTGTAGCCAGTCAGAATGGGGGAAACTGTAACTTTTTACCTTTAAAAAAAACTAGAAATTAAAAAATTATTTGATAATCCTATCAAGATTTTCTTCAGAAAAAGGCCAAGCAGAACATCTTTCTGGATACCTTTATAAATTTTCCTTCCTTTCATTTTTCCCTTATCCCTTATTGTGTTGGGTTGTGTGTAATGATTTCACTATCTACTTAGATATCAAGGCAAGTATGTCTCTTACAGGGAAGGCAACATGGAAGAATCAGCCATTCGAGTAGGCTTTGTCACCTACAACAAAGTGTTACACTTCTATAACGTGAAGAGCTCACTGGCACAGCCACAAATGATGGTTGTCTCAGATGTGGCGGATATGTTTGTGCCACTCCTTGATGGTTTCCTGGTGAATGTGAACGAGTCCAGGACAGTTATTGCCAGGTAATAGAAATTTATTTAAATTGTGTGTACTAAACTTCTTGTTTGGTAGATTCAAGTGTTGTATGCTTATTTGTTATGTTATTCACCTAGAAGTCACTCCATGTATTTTATCTTCCTATACTCTTTTGAGATTAAGCTGGCAAAGGAGGATGGGGAAATTCATGCAGGAAGGGTATATTTGGCTTGTAGTCCAGCTTGGCAGAAGGTATATAAGGGGATTTAGTGCAGAAGGGCATTTCTGGGAAAAAAAAGAACTAGAATGATGCAGAGTGAAAGTTTTAAGAATACTGAATCACTGTCTTTAAGGCAACTGCCTAAATAACTGTAAATTGAGACAACAGTGGTGTCTAATTTTGATTCTGTGGAGAAAATTGAATGAGCGGGATAGAGAAGATAAAATCTAGAAGGAAAGAAAAAGAAATTAGCAAAGTTTTGGTAAACTATTTAACGTAATACTTGAACTGTAATTAAACTACATGTGTGTAGCTAATTACATGTTGGGAACTAGATCTGGCACTGCATGTTTTCAAAGAAAATTTCTAGCCTGTTTTCTGGTGGATTAACAAGCATAAATACAAAACTGTGGATTAAACCTATTAATCTTTGAATAGTACACAGGATGCTTAGCAACCAGAAGCCAAGTGTCACTTGTTTTTCCTAAGAGTTCACTTACCGATATAGATTGGAATATATTAAAAGAGCAGGAATACAGAAGAGCTATTCGAGTAGGCATCAGTTGAGGCTATACAGCAAGCACTGAGGATGTGGATGAGAGAAGCCAATGAAGAATGACAAAGCATCATTTTTTTCACAGATAAATGATGATATGCCAAATACTGTAAAAATTATTCAAATTTATGGACATATTAGTGACTTCTGTTTAAACCTCCTCAGTCTCATAGGTCATCGTCCGCAAATGTGTGGCTTTTCCAATTAAGTGGAATCTTGAATTCCTCCTTTTTCTTGTTCTTTGCTAGTTTGCTGGATCAGATTCCAGAAATGTTTGCAGATACAAGAGAAACAGAAACTGTTTTTGCACCTGTGATTCAAGCAGGGCTGGAGGCGCTGAAGGTCAGTAAATGCATTGTCATGGCAAATTGTTTTCAATCTGAGTACTGTGAAGTTCATATTCTGCTAACACACACTAAGATGACAATTCTAAAGTTTTTCGTAAGTCCCCCTGTGGTAGATGTGCTAGGGAGTACTTAGCTCATTCTTCACGTGCGTGTCCCTCCGGTTCTGTGTAGCTATCTGTCTGTTCTCTACCCAATTTTTTTTTTAATAATTTTTTGCTCAAGGTACAAGACATGTGGCTTACTCTCATTTACCTGGTTGGCTTTTGCTTTGAACAATTCACAGAACCTGCAAAAAAAAAAAGACCTTCCAACATTAAAACCAAGTGCTGAAGTCTGTCATGTCTCATTGAGGAGTTCTGTAACATGGTGTCTTTCTAACCCTGTGCTTGAAGCTCTGGTATAATCTTGAATAAAAGGAGAGAATGCAATCTGTTGAAGTTGCCCACAACAATGTGCTAACCAAGTAAACCTTTCCTAAAGTTCTTCCATTCCAGTACTTCATCCAGATAATTACATGCATAATCTACCTCCAACTTGTATATACTGATCAAATTGATTGCCTGTATGATTCCATCCAAAACTCTTCATATAGCTCTGTTTGTCATGTAAGTCCTTAGAAGTCTCTTAAACTCAGTTTTCATGACAATTGTTCAATCAATAAATAATATAAATTACTAATTGATTGTTTACATACTGCATGTATCAGAGAAAATAACCTACTAAACATTGGCTAGTGTTGACATAGGTTATTGATATAAAATTAATGATCTATTGAAGCTCAGATTACAAAATCCTTTGCCATTTCTGTGACTCTCTTCCTTTTCCACAAACTCAGTAGCTGCAAATCAGAGAAGAAAGCAATCTAACACGTTTGTGCAAAACCTTTTGTAGCTGAGTTCTGCTTACTGCTCTGTGCCTCCTTGGAGCCAGTCCTTTTCTGCCTGCCATGGAACTAGCATAAGTCCAGTAGAACTGAAACTTGCTTTTCTGTAACTGAGCAGTAAGCTATGGTCCCTGTGTTGGATACCACTGAAGTAACCAAGTGATCACTGAGCCTGTGTGTCTGATAGAGAGCCTTCCTGACATAATGAAGTGATGAGGATGCTTGAATGCTTGTTCTTGAATCACAGGTACCCTTACAATTTTTATGGACACTTCTAACCTGCGCTATTGCACTCACTTTCCTGCAGGCAGCTGAGTGTGCTGGCAAGCTCTTCATTTTCCACACCTCTCTGCCCATCGCAGAGGCCCCAGGGAAGTTAAAGAACAGGGATGATAAGAAACTGATCAACACAGATAAAGAGAAGGTAATAATGATTTGCGTGATGCTTACATAATAGGTCTATATTATACTCTTTATGGGATTAAATAGCATTTTAAACATTAAAGCAACATTAAAAAAATTACAAGAGTACCACGTAATGTAACCATCCCAGCTAATATCTTTTAACATTGCACTTCTATCTTCTGTTCTCAAGCAGAGCTGTGTAGACTTGACATCATAAGGACAGCTCTGGTATGAGAACAAGAAGAGAGAGATCTAGATTCTTTATCCATAAGATCCATTATCTTATGGATAAAATACCATAGCTGGGTTAAAGTAAATGTGCTGAACTTACAATTAAAGCAAGATGTGTAGTAATTTTTGAAATAACAACAGTTCTTCAAAGGCAGGGTCAGGAAGAATTTAGATGATCCTAACTTCCCTGAAGAGAGACTTAAAGTATAAAAGTGTATTGACTGGGATTATAAACTGGATCTCACTTTCTTTTTCTTACCACAAACTTCTGATCTCGTCTCTGACTTCCTTCCTTAGACTTTGTTTCAACCACAGACAAGCTTTTATAACAACTTGGCAAAGGACTGTGTGGCCCAGGGCTGCTGTGTGGATTTGTTCCTGTTTCCAAATCAGTATTTGGATGTGGCGACACTAGGTGTAGTAACTTACCAGACGGGAGGCTCCATTTATAAGTATGCATATTTCCAGGTAAGAGTGACATTGACTCAGACTAGTTTTTGATCTAAATAAGAATTATTGTTTAGGTAGGAGTTCTTTTTCATAATGTGAACCATAGTGAACAAGTACTTCTTTGGAAATAAATTGCTACTTAAATTTCAAGATTTTCACCAAAATGATTTTGTGAGCTTTATGTCTTTACACAAAATATCTCTATTAATAACAAAAACAACAACAAAAGCGATGCTGTTGCCTTTTAGCACAATATTTAATTAGCAGGGCACTGAGCCCTGTATGATGGCTGATTTTTAGAGTAAGACTGCAGGAGATAGTATCTGTTTTTTAAATTGGTTTATGGAGCAGCTCTGATTTTTGCGAGTATGAAACTTGAATTATTGCTTGTGTTGTAGCTGGAGACAGACCAGGATAGGTTCCTGAATGACTTGAGAAGAGATGTCCAGAAAGAAGTGGGATTTGATGCTGTAATGAGAGTGCGCACAAGCACAGGTGGGTGTTAGAATGAATGAGTCTTAATGAACTGACCACTTCAGGCATGTCATATGGGAAGTAACAGATTTTTCCCTAATTTAAAACATCTTGAGAGTAGCCTGTGCAAAAAGCTTTGAAATTCTAAGACTTTTGTTGAGACTGAGTGAAGATCCCTACTGAAATCTGTCAAGATAACTTAATGTCACCAATGACAGGATTTTCAGGGCTCCAAAGCCTGGCTGTCTTGTTATTCTGTTGGAAATTGTGGTTCATGTTGGAGTCTTTTTCTTTTTTAGGTATTCGAGCAACTGACTTTTTTGGAGCTTTCTATATGAGCAACACAACTGATGTAGAGATGGCAGGTTTGGACTGTGATAAAACAATCACAGTGGAATTCAAGCACGATGACAAACTGAGTGAAGACAGTGGTGCACTCCTTCAGGTGAGGGGGGAGGCTTTCTAGGAGAATGAAGTGAGTTGACAATTTAGAATTGTCAACAAAACTGTGTCAAGGCAGAACCAAATCTCAACTGGGGAGAGTGCCAGTTGCAGAAGAGGATGGGGTCACTCTGAAGTGAACTATTAGATGCTCCTTCAAGGAAATGTTTGTTCTTTCTTTCTGCCCCTTACTGTACCCTTAACCTTTCAGCATACTTGTTCTTAGGGTGACCTAGACTGCTTCAAACTGCAATCTATTTTCCAAGACCAGTTCCCTTAATACAAACTGCTAACATTGCTGCTTATTATCTTTCATTGACCCTGATGCTTAGCATATGCTTTTAGCTTATTGTGCAAGTCGTACATAATTATCTTATTTCTTTAGGCATCTGAGTCCTAGTTTTTAATGAATTATATTCAGACCCTGCCTTTCTTACTGTAGCAGGACCTCATTTTTCTATATCCTGGCATTTTTGTCTTCTACAGTGTGCTCTGTTATATACAAGTTGCGCAGGACAGCGACGACTCCGCATTCACAACCTCTCCTTAAACTGTTGCACGCAGCTTGCTGACCTCTATCGAAACTGTGAGACAGACACGCTCATCAATTACTTGGCTAAATATGGTAAGGGTAAATATGGTAACAAGAATTGCAACCTTTAACTGCTGTTAAAATGCCCGCTGTCATCCAGTGACACCTGTTTATTCTTTTTGCGTCAAGTGTCAGGTGGCAATCCTGATACTTCAGTCATTTATGGGAAAGAGCATAAAGCTGTGATGATAGTATTGTTGCTTAGGTAGAGGATGTAGGCTTGTCCTTCATACAAATTCTTGTCTAAATTTTTTTAATAGAGGTTTGTATTGACAGCTGTCTGAATTCATCCTTGTATTTATTTTTGGACTGTTTTAGTTTGTTCTTTAACTGTTCCAGAATTTTGCTTTGGGAATAGGAAATGGTGACCTTTGCTCATAGATCTGGGTTAAATGTCATACTTTATGCATTGTACCCTATTTACCCTTTCTGGTTTGCTGTAAAAGCCTACAAATGCAGCAGCGATTTAGAGTTGTGTATGTTTATCGTCACTAAAATGTAAGAAACAGTCTCTTTTCAGTCCATTAAGGAAAGATGGCCAGGCTATAAAAGGAGTTTTTATAGTACTCCATGCTTTCAAGTATGACTAAGTGTATTCTAAAGTACATGGGGGAGAGAGAGAGTTGAAGAATACGTAATAAAATTGAGTAACTGAGCTTCTTCAGATCTTCAGTAGGAATGTATAATCTCTTTACCACAAGTTTGAAGGGGAGGGGAAAAAAGACTTTCATAAACAATAGTTGTTTAGATTTACTTTGTGGAAGTAGTGTTGGGTTTTTTACTGTTCATGAGCAATCACTTGATAGCTGTGCATCTCTTTCCTCTTTCTGTGCAGCATATCGTGGAGTTCTGAGTAGTCCAGTAAAGACTGTACGAGATGCACTGATCAACCAGTGTGCCCAGATCCTAGCTTGCTATCGAAAGAACTGTGCTAGTCCCTCTTCTGCTGGCCAGGTAAATGCCGATGTTTTCACTTGAATCGCAAGCCTGGATATTAAAAGGTGATGAGAGCTTCTTCCTACTTAACCTACTCAAAAAAAAGTCAATTGCTTTGCTCAGCAGGAATTTGCAAAGAGAAGACTGCAAGTAAAACTGTAGTGGAGAATGGCTTCTTGGACATCTGTCTGGAGCCCAGGAAGAACTGCCTGCTCCAGGGAAAAGTTTTGTGTTACTTTTGCAAGTCCCTGATATAATTAGACTATCAGCTTTCACTACTCACAGCTGTACCACACTTTGTTCATTCACGCAAGCCGTGTTTTATCAAACATAAGCTTATTCAGCAGGACAGCTGACCAACTTTTGTCTGCTTGTGACTTGTAGCTGATCCTCCCTGAATGCATGAAGCTGCTTCCTGTGTACTTGAATTGTGTATTGAAGAGTGACGTTCTTCAGCCTGGTCCAGAGGTCACAACGGATGACCGTGCCTACATTCGTCAGTTAGTCACATCCATGGATGTGGCAGAAACAAATGTTTTCTTTTATCCCAGGCTTTTGCCCCTGGTGAGTAATTCAGGATATTCTTACCACTTGAAACTTGCTGTTGTCTCGACTTGTCGTAAGGACTGGCGTTCATATTTTAGCACAGGAAAGCGATTTGAGAAGGATTTGGGATCTGCCATCTGTTGGGATACTTCACTTAATTCCACTCAGTGATAGATGCATTACTGCATCTTGGGAATTTGCTGGGGAATTTTTTTTCCTGAGCTGTGAGCATGTGACTAGTGGCAAAGACGACACTTTTGACCTTTTCATAGTCTTTTAAAAGTCCTAAAGCTTCTTGTAACTTTATGTAGTAATTTTCATCATTGTAGGGCAACTCCACATACTATTCTGACTTTTCAGTACCATAGTTGCTAGAATAACACTAACAACTAATTACATTCCTACTCCAGGAGGCAATATTGGAACTACTGAGCAACTTCACAGAAGCCTTATGTTCTCGTTGCTGACTGGGAGTCTCTTATCTGCTTCTGTGTCATGTTCAGTGAGAAAACTAAGAGTAACATGATACTTCAGTCACAGCTACTGCAGTCTTATGAGTCCTAGAAATGAGAAAGCCACCGAGGTCTTAGTGGCAGAAATTTTCAGGACTTCATAAGATGTTCTTGTTTTATAACCTTGATTTTGATTTATTTTATTTTTTATATCACTGTAAAACAGACCAAAGCAGATGTTGACAGCGATTCCTTACCAGCAGCAATCCGGAACTCAGAGGAACGTCTCTCCAAGGGTGACATATACCTGCTGGAGAATGGGTTGAACATCGTTGTGTGGGTGGGAGTCAACGTGCAGCAAGGCCTGATCCAGAACCTCTTTGGAGTGTCATCCTTCAGTCAGATTAGCAACGCCTTGGTGAGCTGGATAGCAGCGCGGGAGCTAGTGTCTGTGATAGTCACCCCAAACTTAAAACAATGAGAAAGCGAGCTGAGAAAATAGTGTTAAATTTTTCAAACTAGGAACAAGAGAAGCACAGGTACGTGAAACTAGTGGAAATGTCCCTAGTCTGGGCATGTCGGGCATGCTTTTGCCTAGCTCTGTTTGACAAACCACACTTCCACTGACGGTGAGGAGAACAGTTCATATGTAAATGGAATGAATAATTGACCTTTAATTCTGATATCATGTTGCATTCTCTTTTACCTAGTTGAGGTCAAAGAGATTGTATGTTAGTGGGGGTAGATATATCTCTACCCTTATGTAATACGACAAAACTGCTGAGTTTTGTTTAATGTTGCTCTACGTCATGTGACTAATGAGGATTGGGTATCTTTCATTCCAGAGTACCCTGCCTGTCTTGGAAAACACCTTTTCCAAGAAAGTACGATCTATTGTTGATATGCTTCAAGTGCAGAGATCCCGCTACATGAAGGTAAAAATGTTGTCCCCCATTCGTAGCTTTAAATCCCCTTCCGTTTTAGCAGAGCAGGTGATGCCTGGTAATGCCACAATGCTGAACTTATTCTTCCTGATTCGTAAATGTGATTCAAACTAAAGTTTTCAAGGCTCTGAAAAAAAAGTTTGTTACTAGTTTTGGAGTTCTGTGCTTACCATAGTTCTAAAACTAATTTTTTTCAGAGCTGCACAAACCACATACCTGGTATTTTCCTTCTATTTAGAATGGATTGACACTTAACCCTGCTTAGTTACAGAAATCAAATCACATAAGCCATATATGCTGTGATTCTGGTTATCTGTCTTTGGATTTTTGAGCCATTTAGCGCTTTGATCTTTTTTCTAAGAACATTAATTCTGCTAACTCCTCACTGTTGGTTTTGTTCTTGTTTTGTTTTTTGTAGTTAATAATTGTGAAGCAAGAAGATAAGATGGAAATGCTGTTCAAACACTTTCTAGTGGAGGACAAGAGCCTGAGTGGGGGGGCTTCATATGTGGACTTCCTGTGTCACATGCACAAGGAGATTCGGCAGCTACTGAGCTAGAGGAGGGAGTGGTGCTGGAACTCAGCAGTGACATTTCGGTCTCCACTAATGACCTGATCGGAAGGCCCAGCGCCCTCAAAAAGGACAACATAGAAATCTGTACAATTCCATAATTTTTAATACACGTTGCATAAGCAGAAATCCTTTCAACCTCTCCCAGTCCCATATGAGAGATAAAAAATTTTCCTGGTGAGGGCTAAAAAAAAAAAAAAAAAGGCCTTTGATACCAGGTCTTTTACTTGTATCTAAATTGTTTCCTGTGCTTCGCAGGAGCTCACCCCCCCACCCCATGCTCGCTAATCCTGTCGTAATGAATGTAGTTTTTTTCAGTTCACTGTACATGATTCAATATTGGGTGAAAAAGCGATAACTCTTCAAAACTTCTGGTAGTTGCTGTGTGTTTGTATGGGCGCGTGTGCATGCTCAGAGTGTGAAGAGGATGCGCAGGTGGGGAAGACAAGAAGCAGGTCAGGTGATGGGAGCTGGAGCAGCCAAACATTTTTTGTCCCCTCTTAAGAGGGAAACATGACCTTGCAGACCACAAATGTATCATGTGGCTGTCTGAACCAGAAATCCATGAAAAAGGAAATGAGTGGTAAGCCAGGAGGCAGCAGGGCGAATTACTTTCCACAATCTTCCCTGTAATCTAAGTTGCTGTGCAGATCTGTAATGGAGTAGTAGTTCAGTGAGCAACCGTCAACAGCTTCTGAACAGCATAGGGGTAGAGACGGTGCTTCCTGTTGGCATGTGTGGTGACTCCTTTCCTTCTCATTGTACGGCTCTGTAATGTCCTACTCAATCCGTGTTCCATGGCCTCTTCTGCAGAGCTTACCTGTCTATCCAGATGGTGGTGGGAACCAAAGCCTCTTAACCTTAGCAGAAAATACTTCTAACAAGGTGATGTGGGGCTGTATAGGTACTGGATGATAAGGAAGTGGCCATTTTCAACCATATTATTGTGAATCATAGCAAACAAACAGGAATTTGATTTATACTGATGCAAATTTGAGACTGCTTTGTACCCTGGAATACAAGGAAGGGGATACAAAAACTAAGATTTACACTGTACTGTAGTAGGTATTGCAAGTACCTGATCTCGGTTATTGGAAGCATCTGGGCCGTAGTGAAGAGTTTCATTACTAGGTGTTTATACCCACCCCCATTCTACCTACTGATCAGCTTGCACAAAACCTTTTTATAAGCCTATTTGTTAAACTAAAATACCTCAGACAGATTAATCCATCCACTTTGGCCACTCTGCTGCTCCATTCTGCAAGGATGAGAAAACTCCTGCAAAGAGAGTGAGTGTAAATCAAATTCAGAATTCTAAGGGCTTCATTTACTCACTTTTGAAAGGGGGCTTGTATATTTTAGCTTGAACGCTTAACGAGTGTTCTCACAATACCCAGGAGTTTAAGCTACCAATAGCACTAAAAGTGGAAGGAAGAATGTGGATGGATTAGAGAACATATTATCTGGGCTTGGTATTTCAAAGGAAAGTCCTTGGTAAGATCAGAAAAATATCTGGCTGTGGTTTTAGTTCCATATCCTGTAGCATGTATATAATTCCATTTTTCTTCTAATGCTGCTAGTTTGTCTTCCCTCCCATCACTACACAGAAAGGGGAATATGAAAATTGTAATGGAGAAACTCTTTCAAGATGTAGTTGACAGAACCTTCAGCATTTTTGTATGAATGTGGCCGACTTTTTACTCCACGTACTGCCTCCAACCAAAAAATCTAGAGGATTTTTAACCAGAGAGGAAAAAGAACTTCCCAGGAATATAAGGTGCAGCAACCACAGACTTCCATAAATACTAATTTCTAGTATTAATATTGGGGGGTGTGGGGGTGGAAATGAAATCATAAATGAACCTTTCATTTTCTTCACCTGTTTTTCCAATGCATCTTTTAATTTGTAAAGAAATAAAAATATATTAAGATGTATTTTATGTCATTGTTAGTAAATAAACACTGCTTATTTTTCCAAACCATGTATTTTGCGGGAGGGAGGACAGGGGAAGGGTGGAAGTCTAGCTCATTGATCCTTTACAATACGATCTTCTGTTCTCCAAGTTCAGTCTTTTTTTTTTTTTTTCCCTTATTCACAGTGAATGATGATAAGAAAATCAACAAGAGTCAACAGACAAAAGGTGCTGTTTAATCTCAGTGTTACTTTGCTTACATGATCATTTTTTAAGTTCCTGCCCCTTCTGAACTTTCGTTTTGCAAAGAGATTTCCCTTTTCTCTAACACAGCTTGAGTCAGTTGATTGGGGTTTTTTTGGTCTACTTTGGAAAGTACTACCATTACCTTGTGACAATGTTTAAGTTAAGACTTCTGCAGTCTTAGTTTTTCAGAGAAATAGAGCTCCTATTTCAGAGTTAAGATAGCAGGGAAGCTGGGTGGGTTGGGTTTTTTTTGGGCGGGGGGGCAGGGAGTGCTAATTGCAAAAATAAAGTTCTGAGTGAACTGGCAGTGTAACATGACTGTAGCCTGGAACATTGATATTGTACAATTTGCTGATAACCTTACAACAATCTGTATGAAAGCACAAGACAATCCTTGCTAAATATCCAACAATACTTAGTTTGTGGTAGAATATTTTTGAGATTACTGTCCTATAGAATGTACATTATGTCCAGAATCTGCTACTGAACTGATACATTGCAACAATGATGGGCCTTGTGCATCTTGTACATTAATTGTGTGGAGTAAATTGTGCGTGCAGGCATTTTTGTGGCAGCCCCGCTTCAGATGCATGTGGAAATTGCCTTGCAGAGCCCACATCTGTTGGCAGCCTGTCAGGATATAAGTGGAGGGGATGGCATGGGGATGGTAGTCTTTCTGCACTGACTGTGGTGTGCTTCTAGATCATGCCTGAGCAGTGTCAAGACCTAACTTTTCAAAGGAAAGCAAAAAGATTCCCATGTTTTAACCTGTTCCTTGTACAGATAGAGAATACTTCTCTGCTCATGTCCATACTAATGTCCTGTATTATGAATTTTCAGTTATAAGTATTGTGATTGGGATTAAGATATCTCTTAAGGAATTAATTTGAAGCTTTTAGTAATTTCATAACTGAGTGGTAATTCTAGTATACTTCTGTTGGGATTTTTATCGTGTAGCCCAAGCTCAGCTTTGCAGATACCAATTTCCCATTTACAGAGTATTTTAACACCAAAGGAGTTACACAAGGTTGGTACAGAAGAGCAGCTTCAAGGGAGCTTTAAACCTACCTGTAGATATTAAAAAAATAATAATTTCTATTACTAAAAGGTGTGTTCTGTTTCTTCCCTTCATGGTTTTCAGCAGGAGCTAATCTCGGTGTACTTTCTTGCACCCTCTACATGCCTGCAGGAACCACCTCGCTGCAGCTGTATTTGCTTTCAGCGTGCTATGGGGTTTTCCCCTGTCAGCTGTAGGTGCTGCTGATGCAGGTGTCCTCACAGCCGGATGCAGGTGCGATACAGGCAGAGGATTTACATCGCCTTGAAGTAAGACTGCACAAAGACTGAAGCGCTGCTGTTGTCTTACCAGACCTACGTTACGTGTCGCTGCCCCTGCCAGCCGCTGTTAATTGCCCTTGAGGACAGGAAGTGAGAGGAGCGGGAGAAAGGCGGTCCCCCCACCCCGGCCGTGCGCCCCCGGTACCGGAACGCCGCCCGAGGGCGGGGCCCTTGCAGCCGCTTCCTGGGTCGAGCCGGCGGGGCTGGCCCAGGGCGGCGGGCATGGGTGGGGGCAGGCCGGGCCGCGTACCGCGGCGGGGGCCCCCTTGCCTCTGGGTGACGCTGGCGCTGGCCTGGGGTGCGGGAACCGCTCTGGCCGCGGAGGGGCCGGAGGCGGCGGCGCCGGGCGGGCCGCCGGCGGAGGAGGAGGAGGCCGGGCTGGCGGGCGCCGAGGAGCCGTGCGGGGCGGAGGGGTGGGCGCAGGCTGCCGTCCCGCCGGGCGCGGCCTTCGTCGGCCGCCGCGTCGTACCGCGGCCCCGGCAACAACGACACGCGGAGCAATAGGGCGCTGCCTATCCTGCTGTGGTGGAGCGGGAGCCTCTTCCCCCACTTCCCCGGCGACACGGAGCGGATCGACTGCCCGCGCGGCTCCTGCCTCGTCACCCGGAGCCGGCGGGTGGCCCGGCACCGCCGCACCAAGGCCCTCATCTTCTACGGCACCGACTTCAGGGCCTACGAGGCGCCGCTGCCCCGCCTGTCCCACCAGACGTGGGCGCTTTTCCACGAGGAGTCCCCCATGAACAACTACCTCCTTTCCCACCCGCCCGGCATCCAGCTCTTCAACTACACGGCCACCTTCCGCCGGGAGTCCGACTACCCCCTCACGCTACAGTGGCTGCCCGGCGTGGGGTACCTGCGGGGCCCGGCGGTGCCCCTGGCCGAGAAGGACGCGTGGCGGCGGAAGGGCTATGCCCCGGTGCTGTACATGCAGTCCCACTGCGATGTCCCCTCAGACAGGGACCGCTACGTGCGGGAGCTCATGAAATACATCCAGGTAGGTGGGGTGCGCAGGGAGGCAGTGGCGCGGTGTTGCTGTAGGAGCTGGGCCTGCCTGGCTGCCCCCTTCCAGCTCCTCTTTTTAATGGGGTTTGTTTGTCCTTGTTTTTAGCCGAGACACGAATCATAACGGGATGCATGCCGACTACAAGCTGGACAGAAAAACTAGTTGTATTCCTTCCCAAAGCGTGGTCTAGACTGCACCGCATGCCAGTAGGTAGGCCTGATGGTAGCTGTTAGTTGTGGAGCTGGCCAGGCTCGGGATCAGTCAAGCTGGGCTAAGTGTGAATAAGCTTAGTCTTGTGGACCAAGTGCTAGAAGTTGCTGAAATCTCTGGACCTTTAAGTTAGTGTACAGGAAGACTATCTATTTAACAAGCCTTGCTCCTATTGAAAGTATGGGCGTGCAATAAAAAGACAGGTTGCTGTATCTTCAGAATCTGCTCCTGATCTGCATTGTGGTAGGACCATGTTATTCCTGTGGTGGTTTGTACTGCTGAGGCACAGGTGATGGAGAGTAGCTTCATAAGCTGAAATAATGTTTCTTTCATGCAGAAAAAAAGTTTAGTGCTTTTTTTTTTTCCTTAAAAATTCTGAAGGATAGTAGATTAGGAAAAAAAAAGTATGTTTTTAGTCTTTATCTGGAACATCTTTTTTCTAGTTGCTGCTGTTTCTGTTGGCAGCAATTAATTTATTGTGCAAATTCATAATGTACTCAGTAGTAAAGCAAAGACAAAATAATTTCTAAAATATGACTATGTATTGTTAAAGTATGAAGCAGATTCCAGATCAAGTGTGTTGTCTTCAATTTTTAGACAGTATTCTTTTAGCTCCCTGCATCAATTTTTCTCAGTCTAACAAATTGAAAATTTTTGTTAGCCTGCTGAGACTGGCAGCAACTGTGTGTAATAACTCTTTGGAGAAGTACTGGGTCTCCGTTAAGTAGAAATATGACTTCTAAATTAACATAGAGTTGAATGCTCTTCCTTACCTCTCAGTTTCTGATTTATCTGGTAATAAATACATTTTTGGGTGATGTCTTCCTGTTAGCATACTCCCACCCACCACTCAATCTGTAGTGTAGTTTACGCTGCTTTTGAAACTGAGCACTCGGTTTCCTTGAAAGCTGTTAGAACTGGGACTCTAGAAATATTCACAAGGGAAAGAACTTGGAGTGAAAGTGAAGCTAAACTTAAGGTAGCTAGGAACTGATCAAAGTTAGGAATTTTATGAAGAACTACAAGTTCTGAAGACAAGCTCCGGGCAAACAAATCACTTTGTAAAGATGTGGATTGTTATTTTAGGTTGACTCCTATGGGAAATGCCTGCATAACCGTGAGCTTCCCAGTGAGCGACTGAGAGACACTTCTACAGCCACTACAGAAGATTCTGAATTTATGACTTTTATCGCCAGATACAAGTTTCATCTGGCCTTGGAGAATGCCATATGTAATGACTACATGACAGAGAAGCTGTGGCGTCCAATGCACTTGGGTGCTGTCCCAGTATACCGAGGCTCCCCAGCTGTGCGGGACTGGATGCCAAACAACCTCTCCATCATTCTTATAGATGACTTTGACAGCCCCCAAGAGCTAGCAAAGTATCTTGATTTCCTGGACAAGAATGGAGAGGAATATATGAAGTATCTAGAGTATAAAAACCTTGGTGGAATCACAAACCAGTTCTTGGTAGAGACCTTGGCGAGGCGGGAGTGGGGTGTGAATGACATGACTCTGCCCAATTACCTGAATGGCTTCGAGTGTTTCGTCTGTGACAGGGAGAACACCCGGGTCAAAGAGGAGCAGGAACACAAAAAGTCTCGTGGGAAAATTCCAGCTCCCAGACCTCACATAGCTCAGTTCAAGCACATGGGATGTCCTATGCCAACCCCTGGGTTTGGAAGTGTTGAAGACCTCTCTGGAGGAGACAGGTAAAGTAGCAATACTATGCTGTTTGAAGGGAAAAAAAGCTTCAAATAATAATAGCTGTAACTTTTAATAATGCTTTGTACTTAAAGCATCTCTTAATACATCTCCAGTTACACTTTATATTATGTCTTGTGGGTGATGTGGTAGTTCTGCTGATATTGCATAACACTGAGGCTGAAAAAGAGGCTTGGATGGTGCTATTGGTTAGTGGTTGAATGAGGAGCGTGAGACACCCATAATATTCTGTTAAAATGCTCTGTGACCTTGGGCAATGTGATTATCCTTTGTCTATCTTAGCCTCTTTGTTTGTTTGTAGGCGGGATGTTTTTCAGTAGTGATGGTAAAGCACTTGGTAGCCCTTGGGTGAAAGAAGCTCTATACCACACTAAAAGTACTGCGTTGCCACAGTGTTCAGTGCAGGCCTGCTTAACTCCTGTTGAATTCAGAGCAGAAGTTGGGCTCACCCAGAATACTTTACAAGACTTTTTGTCATTTTGTGTGAGAGAATTCTGGCTTGTGCTGAAGGACGCCATCCCATTTATTTAGGAGAGGGACCACATAGGATGGAGAATAGATTGAGTAGTTCCTTGTCCCCTTTGCACACAGGGATTGCCAGCGTAGCTGGAATCTCCCAGGCCTATGGCCCAGTGTTAGCCATCTCTAGTGCAAGCTGCTCTGAAGTCTGTCAGCAGGGAACTAACCACACCAACCCTCAGGCAACCACTTTTGACGGGCAGAACAGAGTTTTGCTTGCACGGTGTACTTCGTATTTATACATGTGTTGGTACAAAACAAGTCAGCGCTTGGCTTCCCAAACCTTGAGTCTTTCCGTCGACAGTGTTTGAAGTTGCAGTTGCTGGAAGGAAGGGTTCTTGCAGTTCATAAACCCTGTGTGCACTTTTTGTAGTGTGTATTACTGGTATAACATGTTTGGATCCCCCAGGTTTGTCACTTTGCATTACCTGCAACAATTTCTGTCTTTTTAGGCAATTACTCAAGTGCATGCAATTAGCTTTCTATAAGCCATCAGACAGCTGTCATAAAGATAAACCCTCAGCCATAGCAGATCTTGCCTATGTTCATACCTATCACCAAAGATTTCAATGTTCTGATGTCAATCTCACTATAGTATTAAATTAATGACTTTTTGAAAATATTGAAAAGATATCATGCACTGTCCAGAGGGAAGTTGTCAATTAGGTTATCCCAGTTTATATCAGTTTACAGCTTTGTTAATAATTTCCCAGACTAAGGAATTGAATGCTTAAAAGTGTTAAAATATTAGAAGAAACAGTATGTTGAAACTGTAGAATACATCCTTTCTAGTATGCTAACCCAGAAGTAAGTTCCATGTGGATATGAAGCTCTCAAAAATTTTTTATTACATTATCCATCCACAAAAAAATAGAGAATTTTTGTAAGTATGGGGAAACTACTTTGTCCTATGTTTGGATGCTTTCAAAAACAGACAACTGAAATTAAAAGAGGAAAATAAACCTGAGGTCATTCAGGTTCTTTAGGAAATGCCTGTTTCAAAAAACTCATGATGTTTGTCATTAAGAAGCATTTTTCAGAGTACAATTAATTCTCATATTGACTAATTGAAAGTTATGCTTGTAAGTAAAAGGGGCCCATAATCCTTTCCTTTCTGTTCGTTGATCGATTTACTGGACCTTTTTCATAGTAATGCATACCCTTTCTCAGTCGCAAAATGTGCTTTTTCCCTTGTAGCATGCTCTGCAGCATCCTACTCCTACTAGAGAGTGTTCTCTACTTTTTCATAGCTTTTCTTTTGCTTGAGCAGCAGGTGGCAGCAGAGAAATACCTCTGAAGGCACAGCATGGTTGCCTATGCCACTTACTTGCAAGCTCAGGTACTCCATCGTTCTGTGCGGTGGTCATCAGCAAGGAGTTTGGAACAGGTGGGACGTAATCCAAGGTACAGTTGCATCCCAGGAAGTTTCTGTGTCTCATTGAACCATAATGTGTTATTCTCCCCATGTTTATAGACATGAAATGTGTCTGGAAAAATTGTACCACGGAAGCTTTTACATTGTGTGCTATCTACTTTAGAAAGGTATGTATCTGTACCTTCTGAGGCATGACCAAGGGGATCTCCAGTGATCTACAGTGGTTTCTATCTCGTAAGCATCTGAGCTTTCACCATCTTTATCTCCGAAATGGAACATGATTACTTAGAATTGTAAATGGTGTGACAGTAACATAAAATTGTTGCCAAAGCATTAGCTAAAACATGCTCATATTTTGTCAGAGTTTGACAGTAATATTATGTCAACAGTATTATCAATTTAGATTGTTGTCTGCTGAGCCAGTCAACTGTGTATTTTGTTACTTTAGAAAACATTACTGTGGAAAAATAACGCAGGCCTACTGGGGTTACAAATGATAGACTATATGCGACGTACAAGGTCTGACTATAAACATACACTGTGACTTTGAGTTCTGGAGGCTTCTGGAACTCAGAGAACAACAAAGGCAATTAGAGTTTATATATTTTTAGAGCAAGTACTCAATTACAGTAAGGTTACCCTGCACATCTGCATGCTCTGTAACCCTTATTCCCAGATGTAACTTGTTTTTAGGGTTGACGAATGTGCTGAATTGACAGAACTGTTGCATCAGAATCTCTCTCTATGTAGGTATATGTAGCTGGAGCACGTTATTATACCGTCACCTTGCTGTCTTTTAGCTCTAAGTGTGGAGACGTGATTCCTAAATCCTTATGCTTGCAGCCTCACTTGTATTTGGACTTCCGGGCTTCACACCCAAGTGAGCTTAAGAAGAAAGGCTGTAGAACAACCATTTGTATGTGTTAGGCTATGGGTCAGTCACTATAATCTAATGAATTCTTGGCTGCTTTGTACAGAAAACAGTGAGTTACAGTGCTACTGGTAAGTAGAATGTCTGGTTAGTAGGAATCGGAATCTCCAGTTGTTCTTGGACTCCCACCTTTGTGTGAAGAAATGTTTGGTTTGTTTCATTGATAAGGATTCATTTTTCAAAAGTGGGGCATTTGAGAAGATAACTATAAGAAGACTAAGTGACAATACTTTTCCAGTCACCTGAACTTTTCATCTGTAGTAGCACAACAAAAGAGAAGCCAGTGTGCCTTTGACAAAGGAGTATTTTGAAACCATCATGGTTTTGCCAGTTCCATTTTATGTCGATGTCACAGTTTATTTATGACAAGAGAAAAAACAGCTTAAAAATGTATCAGATTTGCCACGTGTACACTGTAAGGTGTCTCTTGCAATAGAATCCAATAATCAGCTAGGATTAAAGATAGATCTGTATCTCACGGTAATAACGTTTCAGGTATATGTAGTTGATCGTTTCAGGATATTTGTACAGTCCCATTCATCCTGGGGTACCATTTTTTTCCAAGTTACAGAAACCGAGTGAAATTATTTTCTTAAACAACAATAACAGCAATGTAAAAAGAAAAATACCAAAGTGTTCTTATTTAATGTTTTTGACAAAAGTCTTCACTTGATACTGGAATTCTTTTGGTGTTGTTTTCTGTAGAGTTCAGCTGGAAAAACTCTTTCTTTTTCTGTTCCCTACAGCCACTTAGTCTTGTGTCCTAGTACTTAACTGCAAGTATACTCATTTTCCTAACATGTGCCCTTATTCAGTGCTGTAAAAGACAAGTAACTCATGTTGGCAGTCCTTGAACAAAGGTTAATGAATTTAGCTGGTAAGCAACATGATCTCACCAGTATGTCCAAGTGCTGCACTTTACAGAGGAACCTTTCGGCAGACTTTTTTAAATGGCAGAAATAAATAAGCCTCCCTCTGTCTATGATCCTTCACAATTGTAATCTATGTTAAAAGGTTTATTTTGAGGTCTCTGTGTTGTACACTGCAGAAATGCCCCACCATAGATGATGCTGTTGACCACAGAAAACTATTCCCATTGGCATACAAGTTGTATGCTGCTCCACAAGAAAGCAACTGTGATCTGTTGTGCGTTTCTTTTGGTCTGCTTGGAATAGTGGGTGGGATCTGCTTTTGGGCAGTGCAGCCATGCTTGATTTAATATATGGTGTATAGAGTGAATGCAGAAGGCACTGTACTTATTTCTGTGATTGGGAGGGAGAAGCAGCAAAAACCTCGGTACGTAAGTTAACAAGTATTGGGTAACTCATACGGACAGATTAAAAAGAGCATCATGTTTGGTCCTTTTCAAAATTTGTGATGGGCTTCTGTGGCTGGGTAGCAGATATAATGGAGAAGAGATAAATAAATTATTGCCATACCTTGACATAACACAAATGAGAGAAGTAGTCCACGTGATCTTGAATGGGAAGGGAATTGCTGAAAGTTGCAGTGATGTAGTGTGTGCTGTGAAAAGTTTGAGAATGTATGCATTGAAAAAAAAGAGGTGTATACTCGACCATGTAGTCTGGAAATAAAGAATAGAGTCTGGCTTGAGGGATATAATGACGTTTTGTCTCTGCCATGTATAACCTGAGTTTGTAATGAGTAGCTGTCGTTCTTTAATTGTTAAATGGTTTATCTGGAAAAAAAATTGATTCTCAGGCTGTTATACGCATACTGGCCATGGAGGGCTACTCCTAAAATCATATAAGAACTCTGTGCTGAGTTTTAATTTAATAGAAGTTTTTATTCTCTACAGTTAATAATTTAGTCTCTTTGGTTAACACTACAGTCACATGCTGGTGTTTCTAGAATGTTGTAAAGCTAATGCTGAACTTATACTTTCTGTAGAGAATTTTTGTAGCAAGTTTCTTTAAATGACTTGGAGCACAATGGCACAGTAATAACATACTTTGTCATGACTGTCTCTCAGCCTGTTTTCCTCTTACATGAAAGAAAAAAATGGTTTCAGTGCTATTACAGCAGCAGACTCATTTGGTTTTTTAATGGTTTATGGTGGTGTCTCTTTTTTTGTTTCAGTTGGAAAGAGATGTGGCTGCAGGATTATTGGCAAAGCCTTGATCAGGGTGAGGCCCTCACTGCTATGATTCATCGCAATGAGTCGCATCAGGGAAGATTTTGGGACTATATGCATGAGATTTTTCTTAAGAGGACGAGGCAACACTGACCCATCTTTGTAAGAGCTTGATTTGAAAATTGCATTGAAAGTTGAGACGGCAAATTCTTACCTCGCTCCAAACCTTTGCCTTGAAATAGAAGAAAAACTCTTACCGAGACCATTTTTTCTGGTGCATGAAGTGAGTAAGTTTCTGTTATGATTGGATTCCAGCAGTGGAGATCTTAGCAACTGCTTTGATTTGAATTTCAGCTCTGTGGCATGAAGCCACTCCTGACTTGCAGGTGTCAACATGTGGGGCAAAAAAGGAATTTACTCTCCTTTTGCATTAGGTATAGTTTCCTTGTGGCTTACATGACTTCAGAGGAACACCTCTTCAGACTCTTGCTCAAATGCCCTTAGTTATTTCAGGGATTTTTTTAAATCTCCAAAATATTAATAATTTTTATAAGTATTTTATCAGTCACTTATTCTCCTCGTTGAAGTATACTTCTAGCTGCTATTAAAAAAAAAGCTTTTCCAGTGAAGGAATTACAAAAGACTAATGTCTGTGGAGAGCAATTGTGCCTTATGAAATTACAGCAATAAAGTCTCTTCTCCCCAGATAATATGCCTCAAGTACTCCTACTTTTCAGGATAACTGAATAGCTATGGGCAGGTCACTTACTCTCTGCCTAATTTTCCTCTGTTGCTAACTTACCAGGTGATGCATACAATGGGATGGGAGACTAAATTATTTAATTCACAACTTTCAACAAACTATTTCATACCAGAAAGTGTATTACCTGGTATAGTGCAGAACTAGAGTAAAATTAGTATGCTTTGGTTCTTTTAAGTTTCCATTAAAGCTGAAATCCCAGCCATAATCTTGACTTCTTGTTATCTCCTTAATACCAGCAATTCAGAGGCCTTTGATTTGTTCTTTTTCTAGTATCTGCAGCTTTCTGCAAAGACAAATACATTTTAACAATGGTGCCTTTCCAGTTGTCTCTGCAGTTTGGATACAAACCTTGCAGTCTTCCTCTGCTGAAGTGGGTGATCAGAATCAGGTGCACTGAGATGGTTTTGCATCTCTACGAAATCTTAACATCATGTGATCCTGGTCTGTGACTGGAGTTCCTAAAAGTGATGACATGTGGATAGATCTTCCTTGTTGCGTAGCATGTGTTTCTTACAGATACAAATTAAGTCCCCCATTCCGTGCCATGTTGGGTACCTTTTTGAAATAATTGATCTTGCATTGGAGGGAGACTAATTTACTTAGTGTCGCGGGTTTAAAAGTACAGGCAGATGTGGCCATACTGCAGTGATGTCTGTAATGGTATAATGGTGTTTTATTTCTCAATTTCTCCTGCCTTTCAGAAGTCACTACTGACTAAATATCGTGTAATTTAAGTAGATTTTCTAGAAGTGTGGGATTTATAACTAAGTCCAGGTATTTGTTATAATTTATCTGCTGGTGCCAAAATTAGACATGCCACATTTAATGTATTGTCCTTGCAGGAATAACAGGAGGAAGTACCAATATAAGCGTGTGTATCATAGCACCTGCTTAGTTCTTGATTAGTGACATCCTAAAGCCTCACTTTGCCTTCCCACTCAGCAAAACGAGCATGTTTGTCAACTAAAAATAGGATTGAAGATATAGTGGTACAAACTTAAGAGTAGCTAGCAAACCAGATAAAAACTTATTCCTTGGGACCTTGATTCATTAATTTGTTAGTTCACAAACATGTATTCTTTCACCACTATTTATTATCTGTACTCAGTATATTACAGTCACCAGTCAACAAGTTTTTTGTTAGTCCTACAGAGGTTTTTTTTGTTTGTTTTTGCTATATGTATGTACTACAGAAGGCTGTTGCTTTGAGCTTCATGACTGTTGCCAGGCATGAGTATTTCTGATTGCCATCTCCCTTCTTAACACGGGTATGAAAGTAGCACAGATACGAAAGTAACTTTATCACAGATATTCTGTGGGTTTTGTCTGAGTTTTTCAAAGTAAAACTTGTAGTTTGTAGTTAAGAGTCACAAGCCGGTTTCAATAGCTTTCTCTTCAAGAGTTCTTAGTGTCTTCCTAGGTTTAGCTATTTTTTACAGTCTTACAGGTGGTGAACTTCTCAAAAGGTAATGAATATCAGCTACCACTCTTCACAGCTGTGATGCTCACCCAAGCCTTGCGTTCTCTTGTATCTGCAGTTTTTTCTGTAGTAACAGATCATACTAGCTTTATTGTGTCCTGTATGTCACAATATGACCATAATTTATAAATGGTGTATCTGTTGCCTATATTAATATACTAAATGTGTTTCACTTACTGTACATGATGCGCAAGAATTAAGGCTGAAATATTTCTTCCAGTGCATATTATGAATAACTTGTATAGCTGCCAGGCAAACTCCTCAGGGGCAGGAGGGGTGGGAATCCTCCCTAGCTGGCTAAAGAGTTGTGGTTGCAGTTGTGTTCCAGGCTGCTGACTGACCTTCACAACATCCACTTCTCTGCATAGCAAGGACTGCAAAATGTTGACTAAAAGTGGTTCTACCACCAGGGCTTTGCTTTCATCTCTCTCCTGTTATTTGGAGGAGGCAGGAGGAGAAGCTGGGTCTCATACCCTTGAAGAGTTTGAGATTAATTTACATAATAATGCATTTGAAAGGATTGCTGTATAATGTCCAAAGACTACTGCCAGTCTTAGCCAAAGTGAACTCAATTTATGATCCTAGTTGTCTTTCTACTAATGCAAGTATGTGAATGCAGACAAGGAGGAAGGTCACTGCAGCAACTATTAATATTTTGGAAAAATGTTTCTGATTTCTGTTCTTGCCTGCTAACTAGATTTCTCACTTCACTGCTTTAAATCCAAACCAGCTAGATGGTGGCTGAATGTATCACTCATGTTGTGACTACTGGAAGGCTTATATGATACTCAGACTGAACAGTGTATACAACATCTTTCTTCATCAAGTTCTTACAGTGCCGTGCCCATGCTCATAAAAAACCACAACTGAGACTAACTGGGAATTATAGCAAAGATACCAAATATTGAGGATGATAAAAAGATTACCTTCATGAATTTTGGTAGGCTTCTACTCGCTAGGGTGAATCACTTCACTGCTTGTCATGCATTTGCCTGTCTACTGTGTGACTAGAGGGAGGTTTTCAAAGCTGTCAGGATAGCTTTATTCACTAGCACTCATGTTCTAAAAATAGGTGTCTCCTCATTACTGCTCATATGGAACACTAGTAGATTCTATTGATGCTGTGTCTCAGAATTGACTTGATGAGCTAGGGTAAGTTTATGTCCTCTTGAGAGGTAAGAGAGGAGAAACAAATGTCTGACAGAAGGTTAAAAATCTAGCAATCCAATTCATTGCATTGGACAAGCTAAAGTTCTCATTCTCCTGCCAAAACTGTGATACCAGGTGCTGCCTATTTTTTTCAGTAAGAAGCTGGGTATTTTATATACTGAAGTAGTAGTCTATGTTTTCTGTCCATTAGCAAGGACTGCAATTTCTAGGAAGCAAATAACCTCACTGAAGAATATAGATTTGATATGTAACATTGGTAGTTTCTAGAACTGAAAAAGAATTGCCTTTTCTTATTTCTGTCACTGTAGTAATTTTCAAACTGAAGATCTCTGGATCCTCTGTGATGGTAAGTAGAATGAGAGCCAGCAACAGTGATGTGTATGTTTGGAGGGAAAGGATAATGAGATTCCCTGGAAATGGTCTGCAAAGTGCAGCAGCTGGAGAATTGCAGCAACTGGAGAATCACAGCAGAAATGCCCCTCTTGCATCTTGGCAGAGGATAGTTTTAACTGGCATGGAAGAACAAATAACTCGTGAAGGACTGGGAACAGGATAAATTGAATTGAAAGAAAGCCATCAGGGACAGCACTGTTTAAACAGGCTTTGCTATGTTAGACAACCAGCCATCTGCCTTACCATCCTTGCATACCCACTCTTCAGCCATTGTCCCGAGGGAGCCACTCCCTTAATGATTAGCTGTCATCCATTTGGTTGGATTTAATTAAGATTGTTGATGGATCTCCAGGCACCTTCTGAGAAGTTGTATTAATCGGAAACATAGGGGGTGGTAGGTTCCTTCATTCTACCCAGAGACTTCTACTGACAGGTTGAAATTAATCAGAGACAAAATCCTTTTAGTGATATGACTGGCTGAGCCAAAGCCTGTGTCAGGCTTTAACAAACTGCACTTCTCTTATGATTCAGTGTCTCAGAGCTGGCAGTGAGAGATGCATGGCCCTGCAGAGGAATTAGAAAGGGTGGAGAAGAATGGGACTGCAGGATTTGTTCCAGAGCTCTGACAAGACTGGCATCTTAATTTGTGTATGCTGTTATATATATATTCTTTCCTGCAGGAAAGACCCATCTAATGCTGAAGTGTCTCAGCTGGAGATGGTTCTGGGGATCTTGGAATGGATCAGAGCAGATCATGATACTTTGTGGCATCTCTGAGCAAATAAGGAGGCACCAGGTAATTTGCAGTGGAAAGGGGCTGGATTTGAGTAGATCTGGGAGTCAGGGATTAGGGATGGCAGCTCAGAACTAGTCAGGTGGACAGAATAATGCAGGGTGGCTGATCTGGTTGAGATAGCATTGGAGTGGGGGCAGGGAGTGACACATCAGAAAAGAAATTGCAGCTGTCATTGTGCTAATGAATGCATTTGTGCTAGTAAGTGCATCGAGTGCTAACACTGTCCAAACACAATAGCTCAGCAGATAGGAGTAAGTCTGAACTGACTGGAATCTTAGCAAACTAGTTAGTTTCAGTACTAAAGTGGGAGTGCCTTAACTTTTAAGGCATCTCCAATTAAACTGGAGTTCAAGGAGGTCAGGGTGAGAATAAATTGTGGTAGGTGAGGGTATTATGAAGTTGTATGAGAAGAATTGGGGCATTCAGGATAAACTTGGGTGGATGTACTGGAATTTTACCTGAAAGCTAGATCCAAGCAGTTCAGAAAGACATGGATATCAACTCTGCTCATTTCTCCCAATAAAACTGATTTCTTAGCCTCATCCCCTACTTGTTTTTTAGGCAGTGTCTGGAGGTTTTACATAGTTACTCCAGAAAGCGAAGTATCCATGGTGTAATTTCTCACCTCTTAAAGAGGGATTTAAGACAACAATCTCATTTTAAGGATGTGTTTTATTACAGCATTGTTAGCATTGTATTTAATTGTGGCATAGCATTTACTGTAGCGTGATAACTGGCCCTTATTCCAGTTGTGATATAGATTCTTTTCAAATCTAATACTAATAGTTTAATCTCTGTGGTTCATTTTGATTTTGACTAGCTGAAACGCACGTTAGAATTCAGCTTTTAACTATGTTGAATCAAGTAAAGTAGTTGTAAATGCAGTTAGAATTTTACATGTTCTTTGTACATTCAGGATTCACAATGAAACATCTGTGGGGTTCACTCATCAGTGTGTTGAGGGAATTGGGTTTCTGGCTGTCCCTATAAAGTCGGCACTTCTGTCCCATCCATTAGTGTCTCTGTGCTATCAGCTATACAAAATACAGGCTACAGAGAGAGATGGCTATTGAGTAACACACCTCTTCTGTAGTTCCACATTCTCCCTTAAAATGAATGCTTGTGTCTTGCTTCAGACATCTGTGCATGGTGTGTGCAGACACCATCACGTACGTTATTCTGTCTGCTCAGGAATTTCTTAGGCTGATGCTCCAATCCCAGGCTGAATGCCAAAAAAAAGAAATTCTAATGCAGACAGCAGTAACTGACAGGAAGCTATTAGAATTCTCCTTGTGTAGCTTGCCTTTCTCTTTCTCAGCAGGCCCCCCCCCATTTTTCTTGGAATTACTTAAAAGAGACATCAGCTTTTGAAGGTGAATGTACCTGAAGGTGCTGCCACCATTAGCTAATGTAATTTGGAAAAAGGGAGGTTGATTTACAGGGAGTGCAGTTCAGCTTCTCTTATGTCCTAGTATTTGCATCTTTCATTTTTATTGTTCTTCTGCAAGTCTAGTTAGTAGCTGCAGCAGGCAAATGCAGCAGGGAAAAGGGGGGGTATCAGTAGGGGTAACTAGAAGAAGCAAAAACAAGAGTAGCTGAACCTCACATGAACTGGAAAACTGAAAAGTACGTCATCTCCCTGTCTTGAATTTGCAAGATTTCTAATGTTTAGAGTCACAGGATGCAAGCCCTCTGGCGTAATTTGAAGGTGTTAGCTTGCTGCTTCTCCACCGGTAGCCAAGCTAGAATAGCTCATTTCCTGTCCCAACAGAAAAAATGGAAGTAGAGAGACATCCCTGTTACCAAAGTGTTTCAGAACTTCCAGACTGACTATTTGAATCTGGACCTAAGGAGATGGAAATTTGCTTCTAAAGACGAGCAAAAGAAATACTTTTTTACTTGAAAATGTTTTCTCATAGTCTTTAAATTGGACTCTTAAGAAAACAGTATTTTAACAATAACACAAAAATAATTATAGAATCAGACATACCAGAATATATATTAAATCTGCAGATGTAGTAAATTCTAGCATTGATACTGATGCAGTAAATTCTAGTAATAATACTGAGAATATTCTGGTATAGGTCTGGTGATGTTTAAATCAAGGTAACAAAATTTCCAATGTCTTGTTAACTTCCATGACTGGGCAGAGGCAAGTGGAGTGCTTTTTTTTTTAATGTCCATAGCTAGGAGGTTGAATATATTATTTTCATCCAAAGCAACGTGCTATGCAAAAAATTGTTCCAACGTTCCTATGGAAGAAAACTGATTCTTCCTAGGTCCTACAGTGCACAAGGGAAATTGGTGGTGCCTGAAGGAGCCCTTAGTGACCACAAGCATCTGAGTATTTTAGGTCACCAGTCCAATGTCTTAACTCCTCTGTTCTCTACATGTACCTTGTCCCTCATAGTGTGCAGAAATCTTTGCACCCCAGCCCTTGAAACGTTACTGTGCCTTCTGTATTACTTGTCTGTTTCAGCTGGGGACATAAGGGCTCCAGAATCAGCCAGGTGAGTTGAGGACTCCGAGGGACTTAAGTCCTACACTAGGAGAGAAACTTCTGGGAACAACGGGATTCTCCATGAGTACGAGGCAGTGAGAACAACACTACCATTTCAGAAGGAGCAGTTTCAGCATCTTCTTGGAAGACAGGGTAGGAACATCAGTAAACAAGGCAGGGGAGATCCAGCTATTAATATGTAATGGAGAGAGAGGAAGGGCTGAGAGTGAAGTGATGCTGAGTTTCAAGCACCAAGAAAAGTTTCCCTACAGTTGCAAAAGAATTCCTTAAGATCCGTTTGAATTATTTGAAACAATCATGATTTCTTCTGCTCTGGCTGAAGTGTGTGTGCCCCTTCATTGGTTAGGTTTGCTGCAGGAAAAGTTTTGGGATGCGAATCGTCCCGAGTTGATACTGGGTGGTTCCCTGCAGCACAGAAACGGTGAGGAGTTACTGCATTTTCACGGCCTTTGCCTGGCGAACAGGACGGTGGAGGAGAAACGAGCTGCCATCACGAACGGACCGATTTGCCGGTTCGTGGGATGACAACATTACCTACCGGCAGCCGCCCTCGGGCTCCCGCCGGGTGCCGTGGGACGCCGCCGCCGCGCCCGGCACCGCCGGGGGCACCCGCACGGACGCCGCTGCGGCGCCGCCCTCCCGCACGCGCCGGGCCGCGCAGGCGCCCGCCGGTGGGCGGGGCCCGTGGCCGCGCGGACTGTGGCACCGAAGATGGCGGCGCCCGTGTACCCGGCCTGGGTCACCCGCTGGGTCTCCGGGCAGTGGCGGCAGAAGAAGCGGCCCCCGGCTATCCGGCCGACCCGGCCGCTGGTGCTGGCCAACAAGGTAGCGAACCGCAGGGAGCAGGCGGGAGGTGAGTTGCCGGCGCCTGGCCGTTAAACGCCCCGTCTCCGGCCGGGGGCGGGGATGATGGGCCCCAGCCCCTGGGGGGTAGACCTGCCGCCGGTGGGCCCTCCGGCGTTGTCCCCAGGAGCTATCGCAACGCTCTCCGGCGGCTTTATCCTCGGAAGGGTGACGGTGGTGTCAGGGAAGGGTCGAGTGGGCGCTCAGAAGCTCCTCTTGCTCAGCGGGGCAGCAGAGGGGAAAGGGGCCTGGTTTGTGCTGTAGAATTAGCACACGGGTTCTTTTGGAAAGATTACTTTCTCATACAGCAACCCTAAATTTGCATCTTGTGATGTTCCGTATGTGAATCATGCATGTGAAATACTTTGTTACATCTCAACATAGCATTTACCTTAAGAATTCAATCATGTTAGCTGGTTGCAATGGTGCTTATCTTTGTGCTAGCAACATCTCTACACAAAACAAAGATGAGATCTTTACTTCGGTGTTATTGTTTTCTCTCACCTGCCTCTACCGCATCTTAAACTTCTCTCTAGACAGTGATGCACTGCAGAGGCTGTTAACGTGAAATCCCAAACACCTGAGATTTTTGTTTGTGTCTTTCCCTTCTAGAGGCGACATGCATTACGGAGATGTCAGTAATGATGGCCTGCTGGAAACAGAATGACTTCAACGATGCAGCTTGTGCCGAGGAGATCCGGATGTTCTATGACTGTGTGGCAAAGGCAGAAGTAATTAAGGCCTCTTGTGTTCTTAAAGGCTAATAGTAGGGAAGGAGGAAGACCCCAATCATTTTTTGTGTGCCAACAATAATAACGTTCTCTGAACAATTTGATTGGTGTTGTAACCCATTTGGGCTGTAGGAGAGATGCAGGATGATGTAGCTCAAACATGCAGTTCTTCCTTTTTGAATGCAGAAGTTAAAAGTAAGTTAAATTAGAATTAAAATAAAGGACTGTAGGAAGGGACTGGATGTTTGGTATGTTATAACTAAGGATGAAACAATAGTAGCATTCAGGGCTTTTTGTGTTGTCAAATTTTTGAAGTAGAGCTCAGTTGATGTCAGTTGACCCTAACTTAGGTCATTTGTTTTGATTTCTTCCAGTTTTTAATCTCTAAAGTTTCAGCACTAATGAAGCAATGACAGTCACTGCTATTCCTCATATTCTGTGATAGTTCTGAATGAGGGAGAATACAATTTGGAGCTGTTAAGTAGAACAGTGATTTGTATGGTATGAGATGTGGATTATATTGTAACTGGGGAGACGTACAGTGTAGGTAAGTTTCTGCAACTGCTCTGATTCATAAAATTAAGAAATAGCTGACTTGGGTACCAATCCAATACCTGCATTATCTAGACAGTGAGGGAGAGTGGTAAGTTAGGATTCCCAAATTCCAGTCTGTCATAAATCTGTAAACAGTTCTGTGCTTGCAGGGGTGAGGGTGGAAGACAAGGTGGTCGAGAAATAGCCAGTGGTTTCAGTAATCCTCATAACAAACAGAATTTTCAGCATACATGAGATAGTTACAGCTATTCTCGATTCTCTGAAAATTAGGAGTTCTTTTGGGCTGTTTCTGACTTTGAAGGATAGACATTTTCTTGAAAAATAAATTTCATATTGTTTGGAAATTAGAGGTTTCCAGCTATATGATAAACTTGAAATCAAATCAGTTTCAAAAGCAGACTAAGATAAGTATATGTACTAAACATGTCCTTAAACTGATTTCAGATTTCCATTTATTTCAATAATAGTGCCATCATTTAATAAATAGTTATTTACTGTTGCTGTTTGACAGCATAAATGAAAAATTGTCCACAATTTATTTTGTGGATTACAAAGAATCAAATTGAATAACAGAAAGTAAAAAGAAAAAGTCTGTGTTGTTACTGTAAGTTTATAATATTGTTAACTAAGAATATGGAAGAATATAATCTTTGCAAGATGTCAGTCAGTCATTAATTACATCATTTAAAGGTCATCAGCTTTTTGAAAGCCTTGTGATTATTGAGCCAAGTGCTATTGTAAGTGTTCCTTAAAGAAACATAATTTTGCTGAAGGAAACATCCCAGTGCAATTAGCAGTAGTCCTTGGGGGTGAGCGTCAACTGCGCAAATAAACAGAGGTAATATTCTGAGCTTTCTTTTTCTCTTTCAGAAGGAGCGCAAGAATCAAAATGAGGAGGACACCCTATCACCCAGGGGAAACTTACCTTCAAACAAAGTGAACAAGCTCCTGAGGAGGTTTCCTCAGATCACACGTTATGTATAATGTGCTTTACTAAAGGGACTGCGGTCAAGCAATTAAAGTTGGAGTCTTTGGCAAAAAAGTGAAAGGTAGACTTGAGTGAGCGTTTGGTGTGAAGTGGTATCTGTCAGCACAGCTCTTGATCACACCTTTGTTGCCAGAGCGAAAAACACCCATCTTGACCATCAGCTGACTTTGTTCATGAGGTTTTTGGGTCTTGCAGTCTTGGGATTTCTGCGGTGTGGTGCTCAGCTAGCCTCAGTGTGGAGTCAGGTCCTTGCTGTGAAATAAGATCTCCTAGGAATGCATGTAAATGCCTTTTCTAACAGTTAGGGGGTGACTTTTCCTCATGTATAAGCTGCCTGCCTAACTTCTGAGCTGCTATCAAAAAGTGCTCAGGCCCAGATATTGAGCCAACTTAAAACATAGTAATGTCATGACTTGTACTCCTGTGTGTATGTATACACAATTTGGTTCCTCTTGACATTTTTGAAATTCCTGCTGCTGTACAGGAAGGCTGTAGAATGAGGAAGAAATATCCAACAAAATACCTTGTTAATACATTGATAAGGTTCAAATATAACTTCAACGTAGAAGCTGGTGATTTAGGCCCTCTGATTTGCAGGTGGGACAGGTACGGTGCCATGTCACATTGATTATGTTGTCTGTACTACAATAAAATAATGCAAGACTGTTGTTTGGCTTGGGTGGCTCATAATCGACAAAAAAATATTCCATTGTTTTGGTAAAAAAACTAAAAGAGGGAGAGACATTTCAAACATGGACTAATACTGAAATAACGTAATTATTAGTTTTGAGTTGTTATTTTTTTCACTAGACTACCACAAAACTGCAGGCAGGTCCCTGTTGTTTTGGGACCTGTACCTAATCGTTAAGAAAAATGCAGTGCATCAGAGAACTAATGATATAACTATTTATATCACTAATTCTTTGGGGCGTAAAGAAAAAGCAAAGAGTAAGAGGGGAGCCAGGCACACACAGACTGTGTGCTTACTCACATGTTACTGTAGAGTTTGCGTGGAGCTGGAGCTGACTTCTCTGGAGCCCCAGGCCACTACCTGTTCATCACATAAATATTGCTCAAGTGTAGGCTTTCAAGTTATTGGAGCAATTTTCATTTAACTGTTACTTACAGTGGCTCATTGGTGGGTTATCCCACAGAGTAGCTTATTCTGCTGTTGCTGTTATGGCATAAATGGGTCTTTCAGAAGATTTGGGGTCAGTAAGAATGTGATGTCCACATTTAAGGGTGGGAAAATTTGGTGCCATTTTGCATTTTCAGTCCAAAAGATGCTCTTTCAGAAGGAGAGCTACTTGCTAATTCTTTGTTTCTGAAGGAGACAAGTTAAGTTGGGCGTGAGGAACCGATGAATTCTAAATTCACTTCTGTTGATGATGGTTTTTCTTTCTTTGTATTAAAATGCAAGTATAGTTTTGCACCTCTTAAGCTAGCAGCTGTGCTAAACATATCAAATTCTAGTGTCTGCGAAGAACTATCTCAGAGGCTGTAACAGAGAAACTAATACTTTTTTTGTTCTGTTTTTACTTCGGGATTTTTGTGTGGCTCCCACTAATCTGGAGAGCTATTTTTGGATTTTACTGCTTCACAGTGAGCTTCACAAGTTCAGTTTGGGGTTTTTTCTGACCCTTTACATGTCTACTGTAAGCTTAAAATCACTATGCTAAGGTTTTCCAGTCCTTAAAGGAATGCATTTATTTGGAGGAAGAAGAAAGGAAAATGAATGCTTTTCAGATGCACCCAAGTTTTACAGTGCTTCTTTTAAAAGTACTCTAGCAGTTCTTTTGGCTCAGGATCCCATGGTGTAACCAAATAACCTCCAGTTACTGATTCTACTTGGCAATTTGAGCTGCTGCCATTTCCCCATATCTCACTGTTAAGCTTATATTGGGTGTTTAAATGCCTTCTGTGACACGCTCATATTGGGGGTCATTCCATTAATAGTTCACCTGCATAACTGCAGTGAATGACATGGTCCTCTCTGAGTGCAGGGCTTGTACCACCCCATGATGCTGTTGCTGAGGAATAGAAGAAAACTGGGTTCTGGTGCGCAGCCGGCTGGTTAAGAACATTGCTGCAGAGACCGGTATGTGGTTGCATGGTGAGGAAAGAATTAAACAAAAGCTCACTAGCTGTTCTACCCTACTAAGTCAGATTTACAGGATTTAAACAAATCTGCTGGAATTCCTTGATCTTACTACTGTTCCTTACAGCTTGAGTATTATACCAGCTCTGGGTATGATTGCTATTAACTACCCCTCTTTTTAGGCTTTCACTGAAGATCTCTTATGGAGGAAACATTGATGTTTCAGTTGGTTTCAATGAATAGTAGTCCTGCCAGTTCAGGAGAAATAGGTTGAATTCCAGGAAGCCAAGAGCACTTTCGAAGCTGGTACTTCTTGTTCAGAAGGGTCAATACAGAATAATCTGGAAAAATCAAGACAGAAAGACTCTGTAGGGAATCATAGACTTATTATTGTAGAACTGCCTTGTATCGGGGTGAGAAGGTGATTTATGTTAAATAGTGGACTTCGAGATTTAAAACTACTTCAAACTTGCCCACACAAGAAAGTTCAAGTTATGTTTTACCTTATCTAGATGTTACCTATCTAAACTGCCATAGTTAATACTGGTATAACTTTCTTCTTGGTCTTCCTCTCCAGCTTGGGGAGAAGCTTTTGAGAATCTGAGATCCACCTCTCAAGAAAATGTCATTGCACGTGCCAGAAAACCAGGGGGAGTCTTGGCAAGAAGGAAATAGTTCCAAAAGAGGACCCTCCACAGAGGAAAGAACTGCAAAACCCACTACATCTTTGCACAGTTTGTCATTCCTCCAGAAACTGAATACCAGACTTGGACTTCTGTTGCTTTTGGTGCACTGGTCTGTGTTTCGTCTAAAATCACTTTATCTAGGAAACCGCTTTATTTAGGGAAGGCTTGCCTTGAGAGGGAAGCAACTAACAAGCTACTGTGAGAGAAATCCTGTATAGGCTTTTGCTAGAGGTTTTAAACCCTGTTAGTACATGTCAGAGGCTGAACACAGCTGTTTCTTTTCAGGTCTAAAGGGCTGAATAGGTGAGCATCTTATGGGAGTTCTGAAGCGGCATCAACAGCCTCTCCTGTCTAAGGAGCAGATTTCTCTGAATGCTGCTACATTTTCTGTTCCTGCCTCCAGTATATCCTTTCCTTGTGTTTTTACTGGAGTAAGTGGTTCTAAATTCCAGCACACTCACATCTTTTAATTTTGTTTTTCTTCTTTTTGCCAGTGCTGCCTGAGAGTTACAACATGCTGTAGCATCTAAGCTATTTCCATCCTCTGTTGCCCTGATCATCTCCCTTGCTACAAGGATATAGGAGATTTGCTCCTAATTAACTGAGTGCAATTCTTGGCCAAATCCACCATGTCCAGAATGCACTGTGGTACAAATCCACTCCAGAAAGGGCTCCCTCCTACCACTCAGTGACTGCTGTAAAAGATCCAGCATGTAGTGGAATTTCCTCGCATTTGATGAGTGACTGAGGATGAGGCAACACAAAACTGTCATGTGAAGTGAGTAATGGGCAATAAGTGAGGGAAGAAAAAAAGACACTTTTTGTCAAGCCAATGGATTTTTATCAGCCTATTCCTTGTTTTTATGCCGAAGGTGTCTTTGGAAATGCTGCTCAGCAGGCTTGGCCAGAAGTGAGCTCATTTCTTAAGATGACCTTCATGTTTCGTGCTGCAGAACACCAGGAGTTAATCCCTCCAAAATTAGAATATAAATACAGGAAACTCTGAGGAGCAGCACAGGGAACAGGGAACGTGTAAAAAAAATTCCAAGATTGAACAGCTTCAAATTGACCAATTCCCTTCTTAGATTTAATAATGTTTAAGCATTTGTTGTATCTCTAACCCTAATTTATGTGAAGCAGAAGTAAGCTGAAAACACTAAAAGAAGCCCATAGGATTGTTCATAGCAATACAATACTGATCAACCCTCTGAAAAGCATCCTAGCCAATCGACTAACTTTACAGCCCAAGGTCAAGGAGACACTTGATGGAAAAGATCTCTGGAGGCAATGTGCATAAGGGCAAGATGCAGGGCTGAAAAGTGGGAATGCACCCTGGAGAGGGCTGTGCCGCCTGTGGGTTTTCCATGGGGAGATCTGGAATCTGCTTCACTTAAGGTTTTCTGGGTCCCGTTTACCTGGGTGCAAATCTGAGGAGAGTTTGACCTCAGGAAGCTGCAAGCAGCTAATGGAGGAGGCAGTGGTGGAGGGATAAAGTCCAGATTCCTTCCAACAAGTCTAATCTCTGGCAAACGTGCGCGCACGAGCTGTTCCCTTTCCCAGTTTGTTGCTGGAGGTTTTGCGGAGGGGTACAGCCCCAGCTCCCCACCGTCGCTGTAGCCTTGGTGCCTCGGGGAGAGAAGGCAGAGGCAGCCGGGGGAAGGAGGCATTGCAGGAGCGGAGAGCGGCTGGGCAGGCAGGGGTGGAGAGGCGGAGGCTGGCACCGGGGAGAAGCTGTACCCAGACACGGAGAGAGGCTGAGGGAGAGGGAGGGGGCTGAGGGCTGCGCCCCACCCGCTTGCGCTTGCCTCCTCCTGTTTTTAAGGGTGCTAGAGAAATTCTGGGGCATGTTCTCCTCCCTTATTTCTCTCCCCTCTTTTTCCCTTTTCCGAAGAGAAGAATCAAGGAGAAGAGACAGGGAGAGGAAGGAGAAAGTGAAATTCTAAGATGCTGCTGGGAACTTTGATCCCTTCCCTTCCATCCCTTTCCCTACGTAGAAATGGACGAGGCACCCCGCTGCCCCCAGCGCAGAGCGGCTAGTGCCCGGCTCCTGGGGAGCCCCAGCTGCGGAGCCCAGGGAGGAGGCAGCCGCTGAGCCCGGCAGCTGAGCGAGAAGGTGGTGCTTGAAGAAGCTTCTGCCCGCTTTGTAGAGGAGGGATGGAGATCCCCAACGTACTCGGGCTCCTGGTAGAGCTCGCGAGTTTGTTGTCCTGTCTCAGATGCGTGGAGGTAAGAAATGGTTATTCTTCTATCTGCTTGTAAGAAGTCACATGGCTCTTTTAATATCCTCACTGTAAGTGGATCTTTTTATTACTTGAATATGTTTTCCAAAGCGTCTAGGCAGCTGTGGTCTCTGTGAAGGGCTGGGGGCTTGGGGAGGGATTTATTTCATTGTGCGTATGAAATTCAGAAAAGGAAACAAAGCAGGAAAGCGGGATGCACAAGGGCTTGCAGATGCTTTGGCTCAGGTTTCCTATGTTTCTCAAGCACTGCAGTGACCCTGGCAGGAGAGATCCTTTGTTCCTGTTCTTTGATGATTGACTGATTACCCCTATTGCCGTTGTGGACAGATGATTTATAGCCACCTGGACCTGCGGCTATAAAGTGACTGCAGCACTGTCTGTTTGCACCAAGATTTGGTGGCAGTGATGGTCAGTGTTGGGGGATTTTGGAAGCCACTACGAGAACTGGCAGCAACTAATCTTTCATTAGGAGGGAAGCATATTACTTGGACTGCAGTTCTTCTGTTTATGGTCAGTTTCCAAGAAGAGCAGGTTCAGGCTTTCATATACAGCCTGTTATTTGTCCAACCCATCTCTCTGTCACCTGCAGGCTTACATGTGTGTGCAGGTGCACGCTAAAAGCTAGGAGTCAGGGGACCTGGATTATGGCTCAGTCACCTGTTTGGTGCAGTCACAAAAGTGTAGCTTAGCTCACTTTCCTCTCTTTGCAAAGAGCTTTGAGATTCTCCGATAAGTCCTTCAGCATTGTTGGTTCACAAACCTTTATGTGGACTTGCAACAGCCTGATACATGCAGATAGATGGATTTTTGGCTGAAAAAGGTTTTTCAGTTAAATGCTGTTTTATCTGTGTATCCCCCTGTGCATACACACCTGAGACCTGATCTGCTGTTTCTGAACCATGTCAGGAATTCTTCTTCAGTATGCAGTGTCATATTCTGACATCTAGAGGGTGATGCTGGAGCTTGGCCATGGTTGTCAACACCTACTGGACCATATTCATAAGCTTGATTTGAAAATAACATCTGCCATGAGTAGGTGTCATTCTTGTCAGGTATCTATGGGAACCATCTCTGCTCATTCCAGAGGTGGATTTGGTTTAATTCCAAATTTTGCTCTTCCCTTTTTCCAGGGAGAGGTGAAGCTGAGAGAAGCAAAATAATTGCATTTTGAAGAGAAACAGAAACATTTCCAATAGTTAGCATTCTTTATATGCACACCTCTGCTCTGTGAATTACAACTTCTTGTTCATATAAAAGTATTAGAAATGTTCATTAAAAAGTATTTAGAAATGAATTAAACTACAAGGAGCTAGCAGAAGCATGTAGAGTTTCTTCTTTTCACTCTGGGTCTGTGAAGATCTTGCACCTGCCTGCATACCATGTAATGGTGTTGAGTGGAGATCCCTATCTCTCAGCCAGCAGTCAAGTTATAACCACCAAAAACACTGCCTATAAGAGGAAATGCTGTTTTGGAGCTGCACAGGATGCTGGAATTCTGAGGGCTTTGTTTCATATATTTTTGTTCTTAGCTATTTAACCCCATTTGGATAATAATACCATAGGCCATATCATATTCTCATGTATTAAAAACAAAATTCTCAAAAAGTTTTGTTGGATTTTCTTCTTTAGGTGTTTCTCACTTTGTACACAGATGTTTATTAGTATTTTAGTGGGGATCCCTGGGGGCATCATCCCATCACGTAGATATATCTCTGTTTGCTGCTGTGGCCATAGATGGCTTGCCCTATAAATGGAGTGAGAATGAGTAGTTATTCATTATTTTTCTTACTGGTAACAATGATTTTTGTTTTAGCTTTTCTTTCCATAGGCATCTCACTCAGGCTTCCAATTCTACTGGAAAAGAACAAGCAGAGCCCTGTAACATAGTGCTAAGATCAAGGGTATATCTCTGCAGGCCAGTAATTACTCATTTTGTTGTTAGTGGGCAGAGCTGTGATTGGATTTGAAGAGGAGCAATGGGGAGAGTGGGGAAGAGGCTGGTTACTAGGGTGTGTTTGCCTAAAGCGGCAAAAGGCTGAGCTGCTTTTAGGACATGCCCAAGTTTATTTCATCGGATAATCATCTGTCTGCTTTTGCTCTGTTTCTTTTCCCAGGCTTTCCTGGGATCCCAGCCCAACCAAAACCATTTGCAGAGTGCAGGTAAGAACAAGAAGTTGTTAATTCCGTCATCGGGCAGATTCTTTCCTGCAGTGGTGATCTGAGGCCATAGGTACGATGAACCACCGCTACCTGGTGTTCTTCCTTTCTTTCCATCACTTCTTCAATCTTTTCTCCTGCCTCAATGTCTGTTTATCTCCCTCCCACAAATGGCTAGACCACTTTCTTTTCTTCATGTCTAATACTCTTGCAGTTCTCTACTCCTCCCACATGTTCTTTTCCTTTCATCTCTTTCTCTGCCTCAGTCTTTTCTGCACACTCACCTTTCCTCCACTCTAATAACTACTGAATTCTCAAATGCCCCCCTCTGAGGGTCCCAGTTGATGCAAAGCGCACGGTGTGTTTTCCAGACACCTACCTGTAACTGTTTCTCGGTTTTGTACCTTGCAGTTAACCTTCAGCTCTCACTTACCCCGTCTGGGCTTGGCAGTGTCTAGAAGGCAAATGGCATGAGGCAAAGTTTCTTTGTACCCTTGCTGTTTGCCCTACGTGTCTTTATGGCAGAAGGGTTTTCTGAAAGTGTTGGCTTCTTTTTGTTTATTCAGTGAATAGAGCTGTAACTCTTACCCCTTTCTGACTCTGCTCTTCCAATGTTATGCACTCTAAAACGCCCCCCCTCCCCTCCCACAGAATCTGGTTCTGGTTTCCTTCTTTCTTATTTCAGGGTCACGAATGGAGAGTTTTCTACTTTTGTTAATGACCATATTAAATTAATTGTTGGGGTTTCTTTGCATGAGATATTTCACATGGGCACTGGCTTGAAACATTGGCACCAGCACTTCCCCCCAAAATAGGTTCCCTTTCACTTCCTATACATTGGCCAAGTTCAGATAAGCCAGGTGATATGCTAATGTGTATAGGGAACATACATACAATGAAATACAATGTAATTTCCCACCTTCCTGATTTACGGAATGAAATTATAGCTAATTTTAAACTCTTCTCAGTTTCAAACAATTTAGACAGGCAATTAATCTTCTAAAGAGCCTAGGATCAAATTTAAGAGTATCTTATTCAGGTGCCAAAGCAGGTGGGGAAGGAAGTGGAGTGTGTGCCAGGCTCAAGTGCTGCTTGAGCATCTATTGAAATAAATGGTAATGGGAACCGGTTCAAATTGTCTATGTTTGGGCCCAGAGTTAACACATTTCAAAGGTCTATCTGGGCAGTTCATGACATTCAGATCAATTTGGTTCTTTATATAGTGCATATGATAAACATTCTTCAAGCAGCTGCCTTGAAAAGTGGTAGAATTGAAATCAAGCAAGTAGCAATCAAGACTACAGACACGGGAGGTGTTTCAGGAGATCAGCTGGTATCTCCCGCATTGTCTGAGCCTCAGTGTGTGATTCCTTAAGTGATGCTAACAGCTCCCTTCTTATGCCCAGCATCCAGCATGTGTGGTGTCGGACCTCTTGGGTACTACAATGGCTCGCTGGCAGTCACGGAGGCTGGGGCAGAGTGTCTCAACTGGGCAGAGTTCCCTGATTACGTTCAGCAGTACCCAGACCGTGGCTTGGGGGACCACAACCACTGCAGGAACCCGGACGGGGGAACTACACCCTGGTGCTTCTACCGGCTTGCGTCAGGGGCCATCGGCTGGGCTAACTGCGACTGTAACCAAGGTAAGGGCTGTTGTGTGTCTCTGCCAGCACCCGGGCTGCACTATTTTGGGGGGCTCAGGCCAGAAATGTGTGCTGCACAGACTGGCAAGCAGCAGCTGGGACACCCTGCGAAAGAAGCACAGTACAATAACTGTCCCAAATTGTCAAAATAATTAGGTTTAGAGGCTAGCCTGTGTGGGAGAAGAACGTCTGTATATAGTAGGGGGTGGATTTAAGCTGCTGTAGCCATAATGCCTTGTATAGATGTTTTTATTCTCATACAAGGAGACCTCTTTTTTTTTTTTTTTTTTTTTTTACTGTTAACTTATGCCACTTTGAAAACAGTTTAAGTTATGTGGAAAACAACCCACTCCTGCTCCTTAAGTGTCCATATCAGAGTTCTCCTCATGTAAGTGTAGCAGTTCAAATATAACAAGGAAAAAATCTTCTGTGGCTAAGTTTGTAAATGTTCTGTGGCAAGGCAGGTCATAGGCTTGTTTTAAAATTCCTCACAGTGCTGACACAAGGACTGCTGCTTACTTTGAGGCATGCAAGGGAGCTGAGGTCTCTCAATGCACTGACGCCAGTGCAACATTATTGAAAATGTTTTGTTTGTCCTTCTGTTTTCTGACCTTCCTTGCTTTTCCCACATGTTGCAGAACAGGTGAAGTACCAGTTTAATAACTGAAATGATAAAGTCTTTTCCCTTGCCAGTGGAAGTGCTTTCAAAGATGGCTTCATTAATGTGAAGGATGCAAGTGTAGTTGTGCTGTGTGCCTGCATTGAGGTACTACAGATAGAAGGTGTAGCCGTCTCCCAATACTTAACTGAGCTAGGAGATGTGCTTTCAAAACAATGGTAGATAATTGTGGTGCAGTGGGAATTGAAAAGGCATTTACATTGGCACTTGCTTTTCTTAGAGAAATTAAAGAGGATTCACCTGCTGTTACTGAACATCTAGCTGTAGCAACAGTGACTCTCATAGGCGAGGTGGTCGATGGAAAATAAATCAGTGGAGTATCAGAACGAATTAGAGAGCCTGCCATTTCCATACACCTTTTCAAGGTAGCATGTAAAATCATCCCCATTTCACAGAAGGAGAATCCAGAAGCTGTGGCAGAAGCTGTTTCCTGCTGATATTACCATGGCTTTGGAAAGGACATAGCACCAGCCATGTTCCCGAGCAGCTGTTGCTGGAACTGGGAAGGTGCCATGTCCTGCGCTCCTTCATACAAGTCACTTTAGTGACAGCACCAGCAAAACAAGGGTGAAAAAAGCCAAGTGCAGTTCAAGTTCAAGACTTGCTGATCTGAAACCTCCATCAGAAAATAGCAGCTTTTTTTTTTTTCCTTTTGGAAGGTGCTGTGCGGTTGGCTGAAGATAGTAGTGTGGAGCTGTACTTCAGTGGACTCTGGGGCACCATCTGTGCTGACCGCTGGACTGACTGGGATGCCAGTGTTGTCTGCAGGCAACTAGGTCTCAGGTGGGAACCTCAGTCCACTTGTGAGCGTTACAGACTCATGTGGCCTTTGAAAGAACAGCCTCTGTGGTTACAGTCCCTCTGGCATGGTGTGTTGGCTGGGGAAGAGGAGTTTGTTTTGTGAGCTGATTTCCCACTTACCAGGGGCCTTTCCTACTATTTTCTTTTTGTGGCTATGCCCAACCCCAATCAGCATTTGCAAGAACTTTTTAAAGCAGTAGCTTCTGCTTGGTGCTCCAGGCTGTGATGAGTGAGCTGTGAGATCGTATCCCCTTTTTAGTATTACCAGCTGGAGTTACTGTAGTGATCTAACAGCAACTTTGAGAGTGCGAACCCGCTTTGGGAATCTGGGATTTGGACCTTCAAAATTCCAAATAGCAAGGAGATAAGGACCACAGAGAAGGAAGAAGGTGATATGGATATTTATTTATATAATCTGTTTATGGGTTTGTTCATCACTCTCAAATGAGGGTGCCATTTCTGACCAGATCAACTCTGCAGTAAGTAGGTAGACGAAATGGGTTAGATGGTGGGAAGTGCTTTGTGCTTGCTTGCGCTTTCCCATTAGACTGTGAACAGCCACTCCTTTAGGCACTCCCAATCAACTGGGCTCACTGTGATGTCAAATGCCACAACTGGGCTAGAGAGTCACAAGAACTGAGGGGAACTTGTAAATCAAGCTGTACTACGGCATTTCATTGCTCTGTTGCTTTCTCTGTACCAGTGAGATCGGCACAGCTGGGAAGAAGAGTCATCCCGGACTGTGGACTGTTCCTCTGCACCTGCAGTCAGCAAACTGCCATGGGGATGAGAAAGCCCTGCTGCAGTGTGGCTATCGGGAAGCTGTGGCAGGAGCTTGTAACCAGGGAAGTGCCATGGTAACATGTGTCCCTCCAGAAGGTAAATCTCCAGGGGAGGTTCTCTCCATGTTTCTTGCGTCAGTGTCGCTTATAAGATGTAAAATCTAAGGTCGTGAAGCTGTGGAGAGTAAATCATTGTAGTGTGTTCTTTCACCTGCTATACAGGTGGTTATCTTCCTTCCAGTGGAAAATTATCCATCCTTTCCCAATCCCAAATACTCAGAGTGGGCATACTTCTACAATCATTGAAAGATGGCTGTTGCTTATGACCACATCCCCTTTTTATCAAACCAGGTTTTTGTCTACAGGCAGCAAAGTCCTAGTCACTGTAGCAGCCAGTTAAACAGCCATCCTTGGACCACCAGCAATCCATACTGTGGGCTGCAATCATGGATCCTTCTGGGAACCTTAGAGGGGAGGATGTGGTAGGGTGGGACAAGAGCATCCCAAGAGCTGCTGGATGTGCTTTGTGTTTGTCTTGCTCTGTTGTGCTCTCTTTCCCTTTCTTGAAGCACAGGTGTAGGTGCTCCCCTGCGTTTAGTTGGGGGAAAGGAGAGCTTTGAAGGGCGAGTGGAGGTTTACCATGATGGCAAGTGGGGTACTATCTGTGACGACCAGTGGGACGACCGGGATGCTGAAGTAGTTTGTAGGCAGCTGGGACTCAGGTAATTTTCCTGCTGTACATTGTGGAGTAGTAACAGAGGTAGGCAGAATGAAGAACGTGAGAGCATGTCCCTTCACTATAGTACCAGCCCTTTCTATAGGAGGTACACATAAACCCTGGGAAAGATAATTCTGGAGTGATCATCCCATAAAGGGTTTTTGTACTTAATTCCTGTCAGTTTTATGGGTTTATGCTGTGAAAAAAAGAGTTGGCGCATCCCCATCTAAGGTTTGTTTGTGTCTATCCCTGTTCACTATTTTTGCACACGTCCTAATGCAAATCTTCTTGGCCTCAGTGATAACTTATCATGGTGATTTCCATATGTGAACTGCAGTTGTTCACTTGGTTAAGTTTAAACACCTCCAGTTTCACTAACTGCCCTTATCCTCTTCAGTCAGTAAAGCAAGAGAGCACACCTCACTCTCCTGTGTGCCATTCAGCGCTTAGCATGGGAGCTGTTGTATACTGAGCATTCTTGAAAATCACATCTCTCCAGAACTGCTTACAATAGATGATTCAAGTTTGAGATCCCTCAAACTTTGGGAGTTTTTTGCCTGTCACTGAGATTGAAACATCATTGTCCTCGGGACTCCCCAGGTGTCTGAACTGTTCATGTTGTGGGCACGTTTTTGTTATGTGTTGGAAGGTCTTGTTACAACTTTCCAATAAGGTATTTTGGTTAGCAGTAGGCAACACCACTGTGTCGGAAATTATCAGATTATCTATGTGAGGATGCTAGCCTAGCGTAGGAGAGTCCCTGTGCAAGGTAGACTCTGAGGGCACAAGACTGTGACCCTCCTTACTGAGCGTATGTGTCTGTACTGTCCGCAGTGGGAACCCGAAAGCCTTGTCGTGGGCTCACTATGGGCAGGGATCTGGCCCAATCCTGCTGGATGAAGTGGAGTGCTCGGGCAATGAACTCTCACTTGACCAGTGCAAGAAGAGTGACTGGGGACAGCAGAACTGTGACCACATTGAAGATGCTGGGGTCTCCTGTGACCCTTTCACAGGTACAGACCTACAGCTCTGTGCCAGTCAGATGTAGCCAGTCTCACTCCCTTATTACAGGGCTTGCTCAGCAGATAGCCCCTCTGTTTCAGGATCCTGTGTATGGCTCCCACAAGGGCTGCCAGGTGTGGAGGCAGAGAGCAAGTAGCAGGTGGGAATGAATCAGAGCCAGGCTTGGTGGTGTTCCCATGGCTTTCCACAGGTGGCATGGAAAGGCTGAGGTGAATCCTCCCCAGACAGATGGGCATGTTTGAGAGCAAGGAATGTTTGTTTTTTGAGTACCCACAGATATCTGTGTCTTTGGTTTCTTTCACTCATGGGTGGCACAGAGACTTCAGCAGTGGAGCACAGGCTGGTTCTTTTCTCCTCTGCTGAGTGCTGATCTTCCCGTCTCCTACCCCTTGCAGATGGCACTGTCAGGCTGGCTGGTGGCCGCAGCCCCAGCGAAGGCAGGGTAGAAGTTTATTACAACGGAGACTGGGGCACAGTATGCGATGATGGCTGGACAGACCTTGGTGCCCAGGTGGTCTGCAGGCAGCTGGGCTTCAGGTAGGACTGAGAGTGTCTCATGTCTGTGCTTCCTAATTTCAGGGATTAGATTCCATCCCCCTTCACTAGGCTAGGCTGGACCTTAATCCTTCAATGCTGTCTTTGTTAGAAGAGTTATTACCATTATACAACTTTATTCAGAAAAGATTAATAGATATCTACATCCTTTCCCAGGGAAAAAGAAATCTTTATTATCTCTTGCCTCGGCCTGTTTTGAAAGCAGGTAACAGGCTTGATACTGTCTTTATGAACCCCTCACCAAAGTCAGAAACTTCTCTCAGTGCTCCTTAAATTTGCAGGTGTATCAGCTCAGGACTGCCACCCCCTCTGCTCTGTCAGCTAAACACATCACCTGTTTCAATAGTTGAATGAAGACCATCAGGGCAAAAAAGAGTGGTATTAGGGATTTTCATAACGCTTTTCTTTCAGCCCATTGCTGAACTGTTGTCCTTCCAGGTGTGGTTTTGGGGAAGATTTAAAATCAGGATACTCTAGTTTTGGAGCCAGTAAAGTTTTTTTTTTTGTGGATTTTTTAGTATGATTAGGGTATCCTTGTAAAATTTCAGCTTTATAGACTGAAAAAAGGATGAAACTAAATTCTTCCCTTTGATTTCAGCTACATACTGTGTTTGTCATCTTTTGTAGCACCTAAAAGTTTGCAGCCTTCTGCATTTCAATTCCAGGTACATGCTTCCTATGAAAGGAAGTAGAATTAGTTAAGTCTTGGTATTTTTGATGCCTCCTCTGCTAGCCCCTCCTCAAATTGATGGTACCTGGTGTCACATCTGCAAAGCAGCCTCTGTGGTATAGCTGGCCCTCTGTGCTACTTTGACTGTGCCTTTGATCAGAGACTAGAAAATGGGCTGATCTGAGTGGGCCTCCCTGAAAACTGAGGCTGGTGAGATGTGCAAGCTGCTTGGCTGCCATTCTGCATGTCACTGAGTGGTTTAGGTCAGGAGGCCACTGATATCACAGCTGAGCTCTGCAGGGGAGTTTCCCTTTGGGTCTGAGCTTGGGTCCCTCTGTGGAATTAATGAGTTTTAATGAATCTGATGTTATGTTCTGTTTCCTTCCTCTAGTGGTCCTGCTACCCTGGCCTCTGAAGGGGACTATGCTGCTGGCCAAGGCTTTATCTTACTGGATGATGTGGCTTGTGTGGGGACAGAGCTGTCCCTCCTGGACTGTCCCCACAGCAACTGGGGGCAGCATGACTGCTCACATGCTGAGGATGTGGGAGTCCGCTGTTCCCGCGAGAGCAACACAGTCATGGACGGCAGCCTGGGTAACTCACCTTGCCTCTTGCCCTGGACAGCAGGGAAGTGCCACTTGCTGGTCTGTTCCTCTGGAAGCTCTGGCAGATGTGGGAGTTTTCCCTGTGCTGTCTCAGTGAGGGGACTGCTTTTTGAGAAGGACTCCTAGGAATGAGACTTGGCTATCTTGAGGTAGATGTGGCTCCACCAGACGTACAGCCAGACCTGTAGAGAAACTGAAAGTGGAGAGAATTGTGTGGGCAGTTTCTAAAACAAACCTGAGGGGCTAAGCAATGGTGGCTGCCTTAGTGTGCCGTTGCTCACTGATGAGATGCCTGAGCCCCATGTCTGCAGGTACATAGGACCCCTTTAACTAGACCATTTAGGAAACTGATGCAGTTACATTAGTGTCACACCTTGCCAAGACAAGAGGACTTCAGATGTGAGGGGCTGTTGTGTGGAAACGTGCACTCTCTTGTGTTGATAGCACACTTTTAATTAAAAGTATGAATGTATTTCAAGTTAGCATGATTTCCTTATTTATATGAGGCCTGATCCTCTCTACTTTCCCTACTGCAGGAGACTTTCCAATGTGTCAGACATTTTTTACTGAAATAGACGTCATCCAACTTTTTTTGTTTTCCTGGATGTAGAACTCTTCTCTTGCCTAGAATAATGTAATAGTTTTATAATAGAATGGATTTATTTCCAAGGCATGTTTAAGCTTGTCCACTCTTGGCTCAGGAGTTAATAACTTTCCTTCTGTTCTTGTTCTCCTCTTTACTCAGCTTTCAGAATATGATCCACTAATGATTTTCAGTATGTATTAAATAAATTAATATGTATGTAGTCTTCTAATTCAGCACACAGGTGAAATGAGGGATATAGTCTTCATATAGAAACAATCCTTTTTTTCTTTTTAAGCTTACTGCTATCTGGGATTCATCTTTTCCTACAGAACCCAAGTTCTGGGCACCTCACACTCTGATGTTTTTGCTTGCAGCGACCCATGTGTTTTCTCCTGCAGGGCCTCCTGTGCGGCTGGTGGATGGAGAAAGCACCAAGGAAGGACGGGTTGAGGTATTCCTGAATGGGCAGTGGGGCAGCGTCTGTGATGATGGCTGGACAGACAGAGATGCTGCAGTTGTTTGCAGGCAACTGGGATTCAGGTGAGAAATCTGGTACATGAGTCTTACAGACAGAAACAGCTCTCAGGGGGAATCACTTCTTTCTGGACCTGTTTCTGGGGGCTTCATTTCTTAGTTTTGGCACACCTGCGTATGCTTGTAGGGTCCTATTCTCACAGTGCCTTCAGCAAGTACCGTACTACTGTGTGTGGAGTGATACATAAATATTATTTCTCTTAGAATGTGCTGATGCATCAGGTTCACCTGTCTCCTGCTTACTGCAGATTAGCCACCCTCTCTCTAATTGCAGTGGTACAGCAAAAGCCAGGGCAATGGCGTATTTTGGCGAAGGCCACGGGCCCATCCATCTGGACAACGTAGAATGCAGTGGCAGAGAGCACACCCTGGGGCAGTGTGTCAGGCCTGACACCAGGATTCACAGCTGCTGGCACAGTGAGGATGCTGGTGTGATCTGTGACTATGTGGAAGAGAAGGTCCAAGACATCAGAAAAACAGGTGACGTGCCCATTTCTTCTATGCAGAAATCTGGGGCTCCAGTTGTAGTATCTCTGCATGCTTTTATGCTTTTTCCCTGTAGTTCTTCTCTTCTTTGGCTGAAACTTTACCTACAAAATAAGCATGTCCTGTCTTGCACGTCCTACTTTTTCCTTGTTTTCATTGTCTCTTCTTAGGAGCACAGGGTGCTCCAGATTGAGGAGCTCCACTCATGTCAGGCTTTTGAGCCTGCAGAACTTCCCCACAGCCAAGTCACTGTACCCTTCCTTAGAGCTGTAACCATGAGCATACTTTGGGGTTTAGAGCACTGAGGAAATAGCTGTTGAGGTCCCATTCCTGGCATTAGACTACAGATACTGGAGGTAAGCACCTCCACCAAAACTGAGGAAGCCTATGGGATCAAATCTTCTGTGAATTCCATATGCACAACACAATGCAGTCAACTACCATAAGGATTAATGCCCTCGTGGAAGGTGAATGATATTTGCCTCTGTGACAGCAATTGTTGATACCTAAGCAGAAGCTATCTACCCAACCTCTCTAACTTTGCCTTGCAGGTCCAGAGTCTGGTGTGTGTGGGATGCGCCTGCTTCACCGTCGCAAGAAAAGGATCATAGGTGGAAACAAGTCTCTCAGGTACTACCCTGTAATTGCTGGGAAAGCCAGAACTGGAAAATGTTGAATACATTAATATATTTTCACTTGTGATTTTTGAACTTGATTTGAACCTGTGGGCCTGTCTAGGGGAGAATGCACACCAGCTGAGCCCAGATGGGACAGAGTGGATGGGAAGAGAGGAAAACAGCTCCTGTGTGTGTGACGCCTATTATTCCTCTGTTTCTTCTTCAGAGGTGGTTGGCCATGGCAGGCCTCACTGCGGTTGAAGGGTTTTCGTCGAGATAATCGTCTGCTGTGCGGAGCAACACTGATCAGCAGCTGCTGGGTAGTGACTGCAGCCCACTGCTTCAAAAGGTGCGTTTGTGAGTGGGGAGCCCCGAGGGATACTCAGCAATGAACAAGATAACCTCATACAAGGCTGTCCTCCCAGCCCAGTGGAACCACATGAGCAAAGTTTCTAAACCAAGACATTCAGGTTATGATGTGTGTGATCTTGGAGCACTTATGGGGATGACTCAATATAGGCTTGCTTTATCCTTCACTGCTTACACCCGCCCTCTTAACTTTGAGGCTTTACAACTTGAAGAGAATCAGCATTTTGCCATTCTTCAGTGCTTTAAAGAACTGTGAACATAAGGTCACATGCCCGTTGCAACTGTTGTAGCCCTTTTTTATAGAAAAAAAAAGTCTTGTGCATGTAACACCCATTGATCCCAACAGCTGGCATTATCACATCTGCTAAAGAAGTCCCACAGTCCTGTAGCTGGCACTGTTTTAACAGTTTGTGAGGAGGTAGTTCAGTCTCATAGCAACTGAGATGTGCGTGAATCTGTTGCTCTCTTAGTAGGAGTATCAAGATCTTGTGTCTTTTTCTCCAGGTTTGGTGTTGATGTGCGGCGCTACTTGCTGCGGGTGGGTGATTACCACACAGGCGTGAAGGATGAGTTTGAGAGGGAGCTGCCCGTGGAGCGGATCGTCCTCCACAGGAACTACTGGGCCGGCAGCAATGATAATGACATTGCCGTGGTCCGGATGCGGGGCAGAGAGGGGCACTGTCTCTCCTTCAATCACCACGTTCTGCCTGTCTGCCTGCCAGATAGGAAAGAGAAGTCTGATATCAACAGGCAAGCCTGCATCATCTCCGGCTGGGGAGACACAGGTAAGTGAGGGGGCTTTGAGGAGCAAGAAAGGTGGAGGAGTCTGGATTCAGGAGTCTACATGGACCATTAATTTATGTCTGCACAACTCAAGGCCATGTTCTTACAGCTCCTATTGCCTATGCCAGCGCATGTTGTCAAGGAGCAGAGAGCTGAGGTGATTTTTGTGCCATTGTGTTTTCTTCTGATTTTGAGGCTTCTTGAGCCTGCTCATGGTGGAAGTTTTGATTGCCATAGCATCCTTCTGAAGCTGTGGGAGAGACGAATGCTTCCACCTTTCTTCCCCCTTTTACATGCATGTTTGCGCACAGCAGACCCCTTTGGCAGCAGACTGTGCAGAGCTGATCTACAAAGCCGATGTACAGCTCAGGGAGGCCCCCATGTTTCCATGACCTCCTGCCTTCTTCATGATACTGTAATAGTGAAGTGGAGGCTTAGAGGTGGAAGGAATCTCTCTCAGACTACCTTGCTCAATCTCCCTGGCTATTGCTGCAGGGACAGCTGGGCTCTGAGGCTGATTTCTACACTAGGTTCAAGACAGCCTGTACCTGTCCTCTTGCAGCACATTGCTATGGAGCTTCCTAGGTAAAAGGGAGCTGGGAATATTTTAGAAAGTATTAATTATTAAATACTTAACTCTCTCAAGGTAATGTTTTAAAATGCTGGGCTTGGTGGAGTCCTGACATGCATGTGTTAACAAGGTCTGGAGACAGCTTTGAACTCTAAACAAAGCTTTATAACCAGCCACCCAGTCCTCCTCCATTTGGGCTCAGAGATGCAATGCAGGGCTTGGGGCAAGGAGGCCTTTCTGGGGCTGCTGTGACTGGGGCAAAGCCATATGTTCAGAAAGACTTGCTGTCGAAAGGCAAATAGCCCCAGGAGCTTGTCTGTTGATTTTGGACTTACCAATCCTTCCCAGCTGTTACCCCAAGTGTTTAACTGCAAATATACATTTGCCTTTGGAGTCAGTTGCGCCAGGTGCACATGTCACTTCGGGGTGTCTGGGAAGGATCAAGGAGCAACTTAGCCACTTAACTCCCTTAAGCTGTACTGGGGCTTAATGGCTAGAATCCCTCCCACGCACCAAACCCGGCTTTCGCAATGGGAAGTGCAGTCACCTACCACCTTGTGAACTTACCATAAACCTTGGGCACAGAAAGGTCATACTCTAATATTGCACGGGAACCTTAAGTTCTGAGTAAGTCTGGGGTAATAAAGAGATTTGAGCAAATAGAGGCAAGTCTGGCCAAAGATGAAGTGAACTCCTGTTGAGTAATATTTGGATGCCTCTCAAATATCTTCCCAAACTTCTCTGAGGATTGAGCACTTTACAAATATTACTGCACTTATTCTCTTGAGAAAACACTGTCCTTGTTTTGCAGAGGAGGAAATGGAGGCTCAGAGAGGCGAAATAAATTGAACAAGGTTCAAGCTACTTGTTGGCAGAACTGGGAGTAAGACTCATCCTTTGATCTAACCTCTTTTTCCAACCTCTTCCCCATTTCTTTGATCTTACAGCTCTTTTTTGTGGTCTGGCTTGGCAGTACTGTTTTCTGAAGTTCTGGTGGTTCAGAGATGCTGAGCTTGGCCTATTTCTGTGCTGCAGTCTTGACATTAAATGTACAAACATCTGTTTTTGTGTGGAGCACTGTTGCTCTAGGTCGCTGCCGTTGCCTGTGCGTGAATTGGTCTGCTGGTCTGTTCTGTTCCAGGAAAGTCCTATTCGAGAACCCTGCTGCAGGGGGTGGTGCCTCTTCTCCCACGGGAAGACTGTGAGGTCCGTTACGGGCAGAAGTTCACTAACCGCATGATTTGTGCTGGGAACCTCTCTGAAGATAAACGAGTGGACAGCTGCCAAGGTGACAGTGGAGGGCCACTCATGTGCCAGAGGTCAAACAGACGCTGGATCATTTTGGGGATCACTTCCTGGGGTTACGGCTGTGGTCGGAAGGATTCCCCCGGTGTGTACACGAAGGTCAGCAAATATGTACCCTGGATCAAGAAAGTGACCAAGCTAAAATGAAAGTGTCTGAGCTCTAGGAACTTCAACATATGGCCATTTTGCCCTGCAGCAGCAGAAGGCTGTGGCTTCTGGCCTGTGACTGACTGATGGAGATTTATTTTGTCTTTGGACACTGGGAAAATACTGTAACGTAGAACTGGGAGAAAAACAGTTATGGCTGATTCTTTAAAGTCTTGGTTTCACTTTAGTCTGTAATCTGTGAGCAGAGAAAGCAGGTGCACACTGGTAAGAATGATAAGTCTATGTGGCTCTGACTATCTGAGTCCTGCAATGCAATCACACTTGGTCCTTTGCCCTGGCACACAGAAATGGTAGAAGTGGAGAGCAACTTGCCTCTGTAAATCTATTCCCATTGTTGTATGTTTGCATACTTGAAAAATGCTGCAAGGAGAGTCGAGATGCTTGGAAGATGGCACCAGGCTCTGCCATAGTGGAAATCTTCAGGTATTTTTTCATAACAGCTCTCTTCAATTCCAGGAATCAGAAGATTTGACCTGAGCTGAGGAACGGGCCGACAGTTGGGTTTTTTTTTTCCTTCCCTGTCGTGTCTCTAGGGGGAACCTTCTCTCTTCTGAATAGTAGATCTGCTCCCATGTGATCCCTTTGAAGTGTCTGTCCCTGCTAAGAGATGCTTGTCCCTCCTGCTATAATCCTGTATCACACATTTCCAGCTGCCAGATGCTATGGTTTTATTGCTGCTTTCTCAATATAGTGGTTCTTTTTTGTTTGTTTTTTTTTCTTCCTTAAAGCAGCATCTCCTAGAATCAGTTGTTGGTGTGAGAGCAAATCTTCGTTTTTAAGAGACAATAGCTTTCTTGCTCTCATGATTAGTATGAAGAACTTAAAATGTGACCTCAAAAGACTGAATAGACACATTTTTCTTTAAATCCAAATGTATTGTTAATCTCAGACATTCAGGTATTGAGTCATGATTTAACAGCACTGCGGGGACTTTCTCTTGGTACCTTATTCACCATAGTTATTAGCTGCCCTTTATTTGTGTTGTTAGTCTTTAATATCTCTGTGTTCACAGTTCTCCCATGAAACATGGAAATACTCCTGGGATATAGATACAGAACAAACACAGGGAGTGAGTAATTTGCTTGAGGTGTAAAACAGTAAGTGTGCTGCAAAGCAGCTTCCTGCTTTCCTGAAGTGTGTCCTATTCTTGCAACCTCTGGGCTATGCTTCCTCCCTTCTCTTCTTTGCACTATTTCTCTTTTCATTCCTCTCAGTGGGAGTAAACTGGCTTAACTCGAGGGTATGCAAGCAGGGCCGTCAAGCTTTAGTTCTCAGCCTGGACAGAAATAATGCTGAGAGAAAGCAGGGGTTGTCGAATACTTCAATTTCTTTGTTTCCTCTCATCCAAACAAATGAACAGAGCTTCCTCTTAGGCCTTAATCACTTTTGTAAGTTAATTTATTCTTCTCTAGTAGGTAGAAAAATATAAAAATAGACAGAAGTGATGAGTGCATTAACAGTTGTGCAGTGCACAGTGTGTTCTCGCTGTGCGTAGACAAGCCAGAGAGAAGGCAGGTCTGCTCAGGAGCAGGGGCAATAAGCTTTGATGTATAATCAAGGACCTGAACATGGAGTAGTAATACAGAATGGGACACCTGGAACTTGGGCCAGATGTGCACGTTTTGGGTTCACTCACGCACTGTACGGTAGGCAATGACAGGTAATACCAAACCAAGAACAGAAGACAGCACAGCCTGTGGATCAGCAATGTCATATTACAGGGCATGTGGTAGCAGAGTCCTAGAAATTGCCTTAGATTCAATAAGTAGTGATTGCCTAAAGGTTTAATTTGTCTTCTATAAAATAGCTTAATGTAAAGGTGCTGACCTGGCCAGGTGGCTGATTTTTGTGTGTGAATGCTAAACTAACAGTTCCGTTTACCCTCTCCAGGAATTATAGGCCAGTTGGGTTACCAGTGCTGCAATGGACTGCAATGGAAACTTTATTTTCAAAAAGAATTGTAGGAATCCTGAAAACATGCAATGTCAGGACCCCTGCAAACTGGCCTTCAAGACAGATGTGATCTGTTCATGCCTCTTCTCGAGGGGCTGAATGTCTGCAGTGCAGCTTGTGCTGATAACCCGGTTTGAAGTGCCAGGCTCAATCCTTCGGCAGCGCTGTGCTGGGCTCCACGCTGGCTCTGTTGTCCTACAGCTGCCAGCAGAGAGTCCCTAAGACACAAGCTGCAGACTGTTCCTTATCTCCCAGGAATTAAAATGACAGGAGGACCAAGGGCAATTATGTTACAGACCTCTGGTCTTGCAGGGGATTAAATGCCAAGTTCCACACTGTCAGCAACAGTACCTGTCTGGGAAACATGGAGGGATTTGGCTTTTACCTTCAGCCTCCCCAGGCCAGCATACTACAGCAGCTCAAATGGAGTTTCTGTGCCTTGGGTGCTGTCACATCTCTAGTTTAACCTGGTTTGATCTTTCAGCTTATACCTATAACCCTGTCAGGCATAGAAACACCCAAAGGATTGAAACTATGAGGTTATTTCCCTAAGCCTGCTTAACTGGTTGCCATTCAGGAGTTAGAATAAATTACCATGTAACATGAGTGAGACACAGGCCTGGCATTGTCTTCTGAAATTCCCATGTTGTAGGTCAAAATATTTCTTTCTCTTAGATCTTGTCACCGTGAAAGCTGTGAGAATCCTTGTAAGTAATATCCCCTAAGTCCTTCATGAGCCAGGAGGAGGGAAGGAAGTATCCGATCTCCTTCACCTAATTTTGCGCCTTACTGGTACTGTAGGCAAGCCTGCTATACTCTCCTCAATTGTCCTAACCTGTTTCAGAGCACCGCTATTGCTCTTTACTGTTTTAAACTGGGACTGTGGCCCAAACCAAACTCAGGTGCTTTGCCACTGACTCTTATTGGAGCTGCCTGGTTGGATGAGTAGTGCTCAGCTGCCCTAGGACTGTATTTTGTACCCAAGGTTGGCCAGCAGCAGATGTTGCAAAGGATAGTACATGTGAGTTTGTACTGAACAAGTTTTAACAGCCTTTCCTTTTGGGGAGTTTTGTTCTTGGCCCATCTAAATTAATTACTTGCATTACTACAATTATTATTAAAAACAGAAGTACAAGTACTCGGTCCTCTAGGTGTTGTACAAACACTATGCACTATCCTTTGGTGATTCTTCTTTTTCTAAAGCGTGAGAGTTTATATCCCTAGCTTTTTAAATACTATTTAATATAACCAGCCTTCATCTTCCATATAAATGTTTAATCCCTTATTTAATCCAACTAAGCTCTCAGCCTCAATATTTTCTGGCAATGAGAACGAATATAATTTTATTCTCCATAGCACACAATTTCTTTTTATGGTTCCTGAATTAATTGCCTTTTGTTTTCATTGAATCCCATCTGTCCTTGTGTTCTCAGCTATGAGAGGAAATAAGGGGCCTGGCTTTATATTATCTGTTGTCCATTACTCTAGAGATAGTCCCTTTTCTAAAACTGTGGCTTCTCTGTCTCTCTTCAACCCAAACTGTCTTAGGTATCTGGTAACATGCTGACTGTCTCTCCATGTCTTCTCTTTGTGCTGGATCTTTAAGCTTGGGTAACCAGAACTGAATGCAGTTTGCCAGGGGAGGCTGTGCCATCTGCTGATTATTTTCAGTATTATTTTCTATAGTAGGCAATGCTGTAAGTGATTTCCGTGCTGTGTGTGTATCATGTATGTATGCTGGAGCTAGCTTTAGACTTGCTAGCGTGGTCTTGGTGGCAGCCTAGCTACAACAGGATGAAAACCCGCCAAGGTTAATTCCCCCCATGTCTCAGGCGGGCACAGCAGCCCCCCTGAGCTCAGAGCGATTGCTATAGGTATGGCTGGGCAACATAATGCAGCTCTGGGCAGGGAGCACCGGAATAGCTGTGCAGACCTTTGCCTTGGCTGACATACCTGTAGGGCTGATATAGCCCTCCTCGCAGCATTAGTCTGTTGGATAAGGCTAATGCACGTACACTATTTCCAGGAGCTGAGAGCTCAGTCACTGCTGCTGATGGCTGCACTGTGCCACGTGGATGCTGCGAGACAAGTTCCCATAGCAGCGTGGCACACGCTGGTTATGTGAGGAAAGGAATGTCGCTGTGACTGGGGGGGAGCATTGGCAGGGTAGACACATGGCTATGGCAAGGGTCTAAGGAGCAGCTGTTAGTGCTCCAGGTATCCCTCTCTGAGGGAATACCCCAGTACTCCACAAAGGCTGACTCGGTGCCGGTGTCTTCCTGACCTGCAGTGCCTGCACTGGTACCCTTATCAGCCCTGTCTTGACACCAGTCCAGGCTTTGGCCAGCTGAAGCTGGATTAAAGATTTATCCCTTTCCCATAGCTGAACACTGTTCTGATGATTTCTACCAATTATGTAATTGATCAGGCAGCTGTTTATTAACCTGGACGGGATGTCGATTACCCTTGTAATCCTTTTGCTCTTATAGCAGAGAATAACAGATCAGTTCCTCAAAGGTATTAGTGGAGGCATTGATGAGGAACCAGGAGCATGGATATTTGCGATCCCTTGGGTAAGAGAGGTGGGCCTGCCTTTTGTCTGTCTTCCTTTCTGAACCCAACATCCTGAAATCTCTTCACCCAAAAAAGAGCTGCAGTGATTCATCAACCACTTGAAGACAGATTTTTATGTGTATATTCAGCAATCAGATGAAAGCTTTTGAGAGATGAACTGCACTGTGGTACTTAACACCATCTTGATAGACTCTCTGGGAGTTTCTTGCAGCTAGAGGGAACAGAATGGCCCTCGTAGGTAACCAACTTGGGACCGCTTCTTGTGGAACGAGGCACTGTGACCCAGACCAATGCACATCTCGTGGGCTATATTTTTATGTGTTAAGAAATATATTTAATTCCCCATATCAAGGAGAAACAGTCGCTTGTGTACTAGCCCACTCATTCCTATTAAAATCCCTTTCAACAAACCAGAGTCTGAGTACCTCTGAAATCAGTCAAGTGCCAAGACTGTCCTGTTCCCTGGATCAACACCAATGGCTCACAAGGTATGCTAATAAATGGATTATACTGTGACTGTGTGGGGCTCTGTCTTATTTTTAATAAAGGAACCTGTTTCAAGGGCAGCTTTTAGGATTTTTTTCATCACTGAATTAAGCTAATTTTATTTCTGTATTAATATTATTTTTAGAGCAGTTTTAACGTGCTAAAGCATGTTATAAAGTCAGCATCCATTAGCTACCTTTACAATGAAATGCAACAGTTCTTCAAATGCCACATTTTGTGGCCATTTGGAACAAGTCGTGGGTATCTGCAGATCAATGCTTTACACTTAAAACTTAACAGGATTTGATATATTAGCTTCATAATTTGTTGTTATAGTTGATCCTTCTATACTACCTTTGAACAAACCCGTTCAGCATGATTTAGTCTCCTTTTAGTCTAGGATTCATGTGTCACCACTCTACGAATCAAAGCCAACCTCTGGAAAAGTGGAAGCGGGAGGAGGGAAATGCAGTTTGAATGAGACACGGATGCAAGAATACTCTTCTCCCCCCCGCCGCCTCCCACCGCTGACATCTGCATTGCTGCATAAAAGGTCTATTTCGAAAAACAGTTCAGCTCCTTGCAAGCCAGCTCCTGCACTGACTTTCACAAGTGTCCTGGTTTGGCCTAAACCAGGCCGATTTTCCTTTCAGTGATTTTTACTTTCAGCTAAGTCTCCTCTAACTAACTGCATGTTTTTGCAGACAGTGTCTGCTTCCAGGACTGATAACGCTCGAAGTTTGTAGTTATCACTGAGGCACCGGTAGGGATGTTGTGCAGAAAGGCTCTTGCTGTACTTATTCTTGAGAGAAACCAAGGTCACTACTGAATTCCTCATTGCTTACGAGTGAAGAGCCGAAGGGGGGTCGCAGCTGCAGTGGGAAGCAGACAGGGCAGGTGACCCAAAATTGACCAACGAGGGTATTCCATCCCATACACGTCATTCTCGGTATAAAGTGGGGGGATCACGAGGGTCTCGCTCTCTTTCTGCTATGGCCGGTGTCCAGGGAGGACTCCGTCTGTTTTCCTGCTGCCCCCGATCCCGATCCGTGCATCCCTGAATCCAGCTCTCGACCGTCGCTAGGCCCAGCCTGGGCCTTCCCGGAGCCTGCCCTGCAGTGCCGGTGGTGACGTGGCTGACTTCAGGGGAGCTCAATCTTGGTTTTGTATATATATTTGTATATATTTGATTATTTCTATTATTATTATTATTCTTTTTTTTCATTATTATAGTTTATTAAAACTGTTTTAATTTTCCAACCCAGAAGTCTCTCTCCCTTTTCCCTTTCCCTTTCCCTCTGGGGGGAGGGGGGGGGGATAACAGAGGGCATCTGCCACAGGTTTAATCGCCAGCCCAGCTTTAAACCGTGACAGATTTATTGGCGCCCAACGTGGGGCTCGAGAGAAGCTCCGACAGGTTGCTCTGATAAGTCGAATCCCAGCTCCCGTGGGAGGAGACCCGGAGAGCTCAGCCAAGAGAGTATCAGATTTCTTCCTTTGAGATTTACGAGGGGTTGGAAATTAAAACAGATAGCTAAGATGATAATGTTATTTGTGAGCCTTGTGTTACCTCTTTTCTTTATAAAGCTTGTTTTAGAGTTATGTGTAATGATACCTTACTTGCCGTATGCGCTGTGTGTTAGTGCTTACGTGTGGTTTAACAGGGCGTGCTGGTCGAAATGTGTCTTTTTGGTATGGGTTTTGATACTGATTTATGTCATGATAAACCGGGCAGTTATTATTCCGATCTCTTATCTCTATGATACAATGATGGGCAGCTTTGATCGCGAATCCGTAGCTGCGCACACCGGGCGTCTTTTAACTGATTTTGATAGTATCTGCTCCTTTTTTGCCAAGCTGATTCCTGCAAAATTCGAACAGGGCATGTCGTTATTTTCGTGTGTCCTGAATGCATTACTGGTGTGCTATGTGATTAGATGTCGGTGCAGCAACAGCGGGAGGTATCATGCTGCCCCTGTAACCAGGAGAAAACACCGAAAGAAATCAACTAGTAAAGTGAAGGATGATGATTCAGAGGCTTCTAAGGCAGAGCCAGCACGGGACCCAGGTGAGGGCCCCTCTCAGTCAGAGTCAGGGCCTGACACAGAGGGGGGTTTCCTTGATCGTCTTTTTAAAGAAGGCCCATTACACAAGAAGGACAAGAAAGGTCCTTCTAAAGCAGAACAATCACAGGAGGACTCGGACTCGGAAGTAGAGATAACCTACCACTCCTTATCCCTGAAAGAACTGCGAAATATAAGAAAAGATTTTAGTCGTTATGACGGTGAGCCAATAATTACCTGGTTGCTCCGATGCTGGGATAATGGGGCAGATAGCATAGAATTGGATGGCAGAGAAGCCAGACAGTTGGGATCCCTGTCCAGAGATGGTGGTATTGATAAGATGCTTCCAAGAAGGTCGAACAGTATCAGTCTCTGGAGGCGACTCTTGTCAGCTGTAAAGAGCAGGTATCCCTATAAAGATGATGTTATGAGCCACCTAAGCAAATGGACCACTATAGAAAAAGGTATTAACTACCTTAGAGAACTAGCTGTGCAAGAGATCATTTATAAACACCCTCAGGACATTGTAGATCCTGTAAATCCTGATGAAGTGGAATGCAACCGATCCATGTTCCGGAAGGTTGTGAAGAGTGCTCCACCAACACATGCCCCTACATTGTCAATATTAGTCTGGGGAGAAGATGCTATGGCACGACCTAGTGTGGGCGAAATGGCTAACTATATGCGACAGTATGAAGATAGTATTTCTTCCCCACTGCAGGCCCGTGTCTCGGCTGTGGAAAAACTGACTAAGGAAAACAAAGACACATTGAAACAACTGTCAGACAAACTGTCCAGGATCGAGAATAAACTTGACTCTCTACCTACACAGGCCCGCGTTGCAGCCTTTAGGAGGCAACGCCCTCCTACTGGACCGGCTCAAAGGAAACGGAACACGTCACGAGGTATCCTGTGGTTTACCCTGCGTGATTATGGGGAGGACATGAACAGATGGCATGGACAACCTACCAGTACCCTACAGGCACGAGTACGTGAGTTGCAAGCTAACAGAAATACCAGAGAGAATTTTTCTAGGAGGATGGCTGCTCCAGTTACCAATGAGCAGGACTCCAGTCAGGGTAGATGGGCCTCAAATCCTTTTTTTCCAAGAGTGAATAGAGGAAATGAAGGTCCAATCCCCGTGAGCAGCACGAATCCAATCTTTAATTAGAGGGGCCCTGCCTCTAGCCAGGAGGAGGAGAGGGATAACCGGATTTATTGGACTGTGTGGATTCGATGGCCTGGCACATTAGAACCACAAAAGTATCGAGCCCTGGTAGACACTGGTGCACAGTGCACCCTCATGCCATCGAATCATAAAGGGACAGAATCTGTCAGTATCTCGGGAATAACAGGGGGATCTCAAGAGTTATCTGTATTGGAGGCCGAAGTGAGCCTAACTGAAAATGAATGGAAAAAGCACCCCATTGTGACTGGTCCAGATGCTCCGTGCATCCTTGGCATAGACTACCTTAAGAAAGGGTATTTTAAGGACCCAAAAGGATATAGATGGGCCTTTGGTGTAGCAGCTGTAGAGACTGAGGACATTAAACAGCTGTCTACCTTGCCTGGCCTCTCAGAGGATCCTTCTGTTGTGGGGTTGCTGAAAGTTGAAGAACAACAGGTGCCAATTGCTACTACCACGGTGCACCGACGACAATATCGCACCAATCGAGACTCCCTGATCCCCATTCATAAACTGATTAGACAATTAGAAAATCAAGGAGTGATTAGCAAGACTCGCTCACCCTTTAATAGTCCTATATGGCCAGTGCAAAAGTCTAATGGAGAATGGAGATTAACTGTGGACTATCGTGGCCTAAATGAAGTTACACCACCTCTGAGTGCTGCTGTGCCAGACATGCTAGAACTTCAATACGAACTGGAGTCAAAGGCAGCCAAGTGGTACGCCACTATAGACATTGCTAATGCATTTTTCTCTATTCCCTTGGCACCAAAGTGCAGGCCACAGTTTGCTTTTACCTGGAGAGGTATCCAGTACACCTGGAATCGACTGCCCCAGGGGTGGAAACACAGTCCTACTATTTGCCACGGACTGATCCAGACTGCACTAGAAGAGGGTGGAGCTCCAGAACATTTGCAATATATTGATGACATCATTGTATGGGGTGATACAGCAGCAGAAGTTTTTGACAAAGGGGAGAAAATAATTCAAATTCTTCTGCAAGCTGGTTTTGCCATAAAAAGAGGCAAGGTCAAGGGGCCTGCCCGGGAGATCCAGTTTTTAGGGATTAAATGGCAAGATGGGCGTCGCCAGATCCCGATAGAGGTGATCAACAAAATAACAGCCATGTCCCCACCAACTAACAAAAAGGAAACACAAGCCTTCTTAGGCGTTGTGGGTTTCTGGAGAATGCATATTCCAGATTACAGCCAGATTGTACGCCCTCTTTATCAGGTGACCAGAAAGAAAAATGATTTTCAGTGGGGCCCTGAACAACAACAGGCTTTTGAACAGATTAAACAAGAAATTGTGCATGCAGTAGCCCTTGGACCAGTCCGTATGGGACAAGATGTTAAAAATGTGCTCTACACCTCAGCTGGGGACAATGGTCCTACCTGGAGCCTCTGGCAGAAAGTGCCAGGGGAGACTCGAGGTCGACCCCTAGGATTTTGGAGTCGAGGATACAAGGGCTCTGAGGCCAATTACACCCCAACTGAAAAAGAGATACTGGCAGCATATGAAGGAGTTAGAGCTGCCTCAGAGGTAATCGGTACTGAAGCACAGCTTCTCCTGGCACCCCGATTACCAGTACTAGGCTGGATGTTCAAGGGTAAGGTTCCTACTACTCATCATGCAACTGATGCTACATGGAGTAAATGGATTGCATTAATTACACAGAGGGCTCGAATAGGAAACCCTAATCGCCCAGGAATCTTAGAAGTGATCATGGACTGGCCAGAAGGCAAAGACTTCGGAATGCCACCAGAAAAGGAGGTGACACGTGCTGAAGAAGCCCCACCATATAATGAACTACCAGAGGATGAGAAGCAGTATGCCCTGTTCACCGATGGATCCTGCCGTCTTGTAGGAAAGCATCGGAAGTGGAAAGCTGCTGTATGGAGTCCCATACGACGAGTCACAGAAGCCACAGAAGGACAAGGTGAATCAAGTCAATTTGCAGAGGTAAAAGCCATCCAGCTGGCTTTAGACATTGCTGAACGAGAAAAGTGGCCAAGGCTGTATCTTTATACTGACTCATGGATGGTGGCAAATGCCTTGTGGGGGTGGTTAAAGCAGTGGAAGCGAACCAACTGGCAGCGTAAAGGGAAACCTATTTGGGCTGTTGAACTGTGGCAAGATATTGCTGCTCGGCTAGAGAAACTAGTCGTGAAGGTACGTCATGTAGATGCTCACGTACCTAAAAGTCGGGCAACTGAGGAACATCGAAACAACCAACAAGCAGATCAGGCTGCTAAAGTGTTCCAAATAGATTTGGACTGGGAACATAAAGGTGAACTATTTTTAGCTCGGTGGGCTCATGACACTTCAGGTCATCAAGGGAGAGATGCAACATACAGATGGGCTCGTGACCGAGGGGTGGACTTAACTATGGACTCTATTGCACAGGTTATCCATGATTGTGAAACATGCGCCGCAATTAAGCAAGCCAAACGGTTAAAACCTTTGTGGTATGGGGGGCGGTGGTTGAAATATAAATATGGGGAGGCCTGGCAAATTGACTACATCACACTCCCTCAGACCCGCCAGGGTAAACGTTATGTACTTACCATGGTGGAGGCGACCACCGGATGGCTGGAAACATACTCTGTGCCCCATGCCACTGCCCGGAACACTATTCTGGGCCTCGAAAAGCAAATCTTGTGGCGACACGGCACGCCAGAGAGAATTGAGTCGGATAACGGTACTCATTTCAAAAACAGTCTCATAGATAACTGGGCCAAAGAGCATGGCATCGAATGGGTATATCACATCCCCTATCATGCACCAGCCTCTGGGAAAGTTGAACGGTATAATGGGCTGTTAAAAACTACCCTAAAAGCAATGGGGGGTGGAACCTTTAAAAACTGGGATAAGCATTTGGCACAAGCTACCTGGCTAGTTAACACCAGAGGATCTATCAACCGAGCTGGCCCTGCTCAGTCAGACCTTTTACATACAATAGAAGGGGATAAAGTCCCTGTGGTGCATGAAAGGAATCTGTTGGGAAAAACTGTCTGGGTTCTTCCTGCTACGGGCAAAGGTAAACCCATTCATGGGATTGCTTTTGCTCAAGGACCTGGATGTACTTGGTGGGTGATGCTGCAGGATGGTGGAGTCCGATGTGTCCCTGAAGGTGATCTGATCTTGGGTGAGAATACTTAATTCTGAACTGCATGATGTTAATTGCTGCATAATACTAACAGTGTTCATAAGTGTCTTTCAGGTTGAAGCAGTGGTGATGAGACCGGAGCTAGCTGCAAGTGGAGTCCAGTAACCTCCTCGAGACTGACATCTTTAACCTGCAACCCGTGGGCACGAACTGTGACAAAGCTCATATCATCTCTCCTACCCTGGGAGACTCCTAGCCAGATGGAAACCCACAATCCTGAACTAAATGAACTTGATGAACTTTTTTTTTGTATAGAGATGAATCATAAACTAATGTTATCTGTATATATTTTAAAATGAAAAGTTAGTGGTGATCTGAGTATGACGTGAATGGTATGGAATAAGGGGTGGAATGTCCTGGTTTGGCCTAAACCAGGCCGATTTTCCTTTCAGTGATTTTTACTTTCAGCTAAGTCTCCTCTAACTAACTGCATGTTTTTGCAGACAGTGTCTGCTTCCAGGACTGATAACGCTCGAAGTTTGTAGTTATCACTGAGGCACCGGTAGGGATGTTGTGCAGAAAGGCTCTTGCTGTACTTATTCTTGAGAGAAACCAAGGTCACTACTGAATTCCTCATTGCTTACGAGTGAAGAGCCGAAGGGGGGTCGCAGCTGCAGTGGGAAGCAGACAGGGCAGGTGACCCAAAATTGACCAACGAGGGTATTCCATCCCATACACGTCATTCTCGGTATAAAGTGGGGGGATCACGAGGGTCTCGCTCTCTTTCTGCTATGGCCGGTGTCCAGGGAGGACTCCGTCTGTTTTCCTGCTGCCCCCGATCCCGATCCGTGCATCCCTGAATCCAGCTCTCGACCGTCGCTAGGCCCAGCCTGGGCCTTCCCGGAGCCTGCCCTGCAGTGCCGGTGGTGACGTGGCTGACTTCAGGGGAGCTCAATCTTGGTTTTGTATATATATTTGTATATATTTGATTATTTCTATTATTATTATTATTCTTTTTTTTCATTATTATAGTTTATTAAAACTGTTTTAATTTTCCAACCCAGAAGTCTCTCTCCCTTTTCCCTTTCCCTTTCCCTCTGGGGGGAGGGGGGGGGGATAACAGAGGGCATCTGCCACAGGTTTAATCGCCAGCCCAGCTTTAAACCGTGACAACAAGTCATTAGGGTTAGACTGGGGCTTGGTGTAGCAGATGCCTGCAGACTCCAAGTTATTATAGTGTGTAAGTTTTTGTGTGTACTGACTCCAGCCTGCTGTTGGGAACTGACATAGGCTCACGGAAGAAAGAGCTGCTTGTGGTTAACACCTCCCTCGCTTCATGTCTGCCTTTGGGGCTTTCTGTACCTACCTACATTTCCTCTCTTGCTTGTGCAAAACTGAGAGCTCATGGCTGGGGTTTTGTGAGAATGGATGGCATGTGTATCAATATGGGGGAAGCAGAGTGCAGACATTTTAGATGGCCTTCCATTTGTCAGTGGGCAGCATTTCACCGGGTCAGTTCTGCAACACTCTTCCATAGTCACTGCCTGGGAGAGAAACAAAGTCGAAACTGTGGTTAAAGTTACAAGTCTGTCAAGTCTTGTGTTTTGTATTAAAGAACTTGACTGCTGCCTTCATGTGGGGAAATGCTTGGGAGGAGTGTATGGCATGACCTTACTCATTTCAGATTGCCAGCTTTGGATTTTAAAACTGAAATATCAATCAAGAGGAAATTGGGCTTTACTCCATGCAGTTTTCTAACAAGGATAGCTACCATATTCATTGGGAGAGAGGAAGGCAGGCATTCAGGTATCACCACTGACATTAAAAAAATTTTTACTTGGGCACAATTTCCTCTTGCTGATGGAGGAAGACAGTATACTGGTCAGACAGCCTTGGGTTGCTGGGCTGGGTGCTGTGCCACTCCTAAACTGGCATGTCTAGAAGGGGTACCTGGCATTGGTAGGAGGTTTCTGTGGGATTGTGTTTATGTGCAAAAGTGAAAAGAGGAAGTAGAGCCAACAAAATGGATCTTTAAGTACGTGGATGATCCAGCTAGAGTAATTTATGTTTAGAAAACCCTTGGATTTAAGAGGTGCTGAGGGAGGACAGGTGTAGGACAGACAAATTCAAACAAATTGGTGAAACCCCAGTGCACCACTTGATCTTCGCCTCCCTGCTTTTCAAATCCCACACATTCTGCCAGAAATAAAAGGCACCTTTCTCTTCACAGATTTTTCAAAACGAGCCTGTCTCTTGAAAGGAAGAAACAACCGCTTTGGATCAGCTTTACCAAAAAGAAGCTGCCCCGGACCCCTGAGGCCTCAGAAGAAGTCAGGATAGAGGAGGAATCTGTCTTGGTTGATGAGGACTGGGTCAGGGATCAATTAAGCAACCTGGACGTCCATAAATCCATGGGCCCTGATGGGATGCACCCGCGGGTGCTGAGGGAGCTGGCGGAAGTCATTGCTAGGCCACTCTCCATCATCTTTGCTAAGTCGTGGGCAACGGGAGAGGTGCCTGAGGACTGGAGGAAAGCGAATGTCACTCCAGTCTTCAAAAAGGGCAAGAAGGAGGACCCGGGTAACTATAGACCGGTCAGGCTCACCTCCATCCCCGGAAAGGTGATGGAACAACTTGTCCTTGGTGCTGTCTCTAGGCACATCAAGGATAGGGGGATCATTAGGGGCACTCAGCATGGCTTCACCAAGGGGAAGTCATGCTCAAACAACTTGATAGCCTTTTATGAGGATGTTACCCAGTGGATAGATGATGGTAAAGCTGTGGATGTGGTTTATCTTGATTTCAGTAAAGCGTTTGACACGGTCTCCCACAGCATCCTCGCAGCTAAACTGAGGAAGTGTGGTCTGGATGATCGGGTAGTGAGGTGGATTGTGAACTGGCTGAAGGAAAGAAGCCAGAGAGTAGTGGTCAGTGGGACAGAGTCCAGTTGGAGGTCTGTGTCTAGCGGAGTCCCGCAAGGGTCGGTTCTGGGACCAGTTCTATTCAATATATTCATTAATGACTTGGATGAGGGATTAGAGTGCGCTGTCAGCAAGTTCGCTGATGACACAAAACTGGGAGGAGTGGCTGACGCGCCGGAAGGCTGCGCAGCCATTCAGAGGGACCTGGACAGGCTGGAGAGTTGGGCGGGGAGAAATTTAATGAAATATAACAAGGGCAAGTGTAGAGTCCTGCATCTGGGCAAGAACAACCCCATGTACCAGTACAAGTTGGGGGCAGAGCTGTTGGAGAGCAGCATAGGGGAAAGGGACCTGGGGGTCCTAGTGGACAGCAGGATGACCATGAGCCAGCAGTGTGCCCTTGTGGCCAAGAAGGCCAATGGCATCCTGGGGTGTATTAGAAGGGGTGTGGTCAGCAGGTCAAGAGAGGTTCTCCTCCCCCTATACTCTGCCCTGGTGAGGCCGCATCTGGAGTATTGTGTCCAGTTCTGGGCCCCTCAGTTGAAGAAGGACAGGGAACTGCTAGAGAGAGTCCAGCGCAGAGCCACGAAGATGATTAAGGGAGTGGAACATCTCCCTTATGAGGAGAGGCTGAGGGAGCTGGGTCTCTTTAGCTTGGAGAAGAGGAGACTGAGGGGTGACCTCATTAATGTTTATAAATATGTAAAGGGCGAGTGTCAAGAGAATGGAGCCAGGCTCTTCTCAGTGACATCCCTTGACAGGACAAGGGGCAATGGGTGCAAGCTGGAACACAGGAGGTTCCACTTAAATTTGAGGAAAAACTTCTTTACGGTGAGGGTGACTGAACACTGGAACAGGCTGCCAGAGAGGTTGTGAGTCTCCTTCTCTGGAGACATTCAAAACCCGCCTGGACGCGTTCCTGTGTGATATGGTCTAGGCAATCCTGCTCCGGCAGGGGGATTGGACTAGATGATCTTTCGAGGTCCCTTCCAATCCCTAACATTCTGTGATTCTGTGATTCTGTGATTCTGTGATTCTGTGATTCTGTGATTCTGTGATTCTGTGAAGCTGTGAAGCTCTGTTCCTCTGATGCCAGCCAAGCAAAAGGCCTTGTTTCTTCTGTCTGTGTATATCTGCGCTGGCCTTCATACAGACATCAGGGCAGCTGTGGCTCAAAGGGCTGAGCTGGAAACAGGTGTAACTCATTGCTGGGCTCACGTTCAATTGCTGCCCAACAGAAGAAACACACAGGCAGGCATTAAAATTGCAGCAAATTAATCCTGCTGGGAAGCGCATGCTAAGTATGTTGAGATTCTCTGAGTTTGCTAGATTACTTCAGTCAGCCTTCAAGATCTGCTTACATATAGTGCAGAATAGTGTATGTTGGTCTTGACATGAATGAATGGACTTATGATGTCTCCCTAACAGTGATCCTTTACTTACCAACTGACTGTGCCCTCAACACCAAATACAAAAACCTGACTTCCACAGTAAAGGCATGTTGAGAGTCAGCTACTGCAGCACTTGCATCTTTTTTTCTGTGATTACCATTTTTGATTTCTAAAACTGTAGATTGATAGAGAAGGAATGTCATATTTAGAAACTTGCTTGATTATTTTTTGGCAAACTGAAAATAAGCCAAGGAATCTATGCTTTGCTTAATGCCTGCATCAAAAGAGGTTTCTCAGAGTTTAGGAAGCTTTCAAGTATATAACATTGCTAGTTAGTGTAATACGCTCTTTAGACAAACTGAGTTAGCAATTGCTGGGTTTCTGTAAACGGGGTATCAAAAGGATTTCAAAATCTTTTCACCTTAGCTGAGGAAATGTCCAAATGTGATATCAACTGAAAAAAAGAGGACTTGCAGTGTAACAGTTGTTTTCTTTCCCCTCTGAGAGATGCAGAACATCTCTTTCCAGTTCCTTTTAGCTTTGCAGTCTTTTAGCTTTGCAATCTACAACTACCTGAAGGGAGGTTGTAGTGAATTGGGAGTCGGCCTCTTCTCCCGGGCAACTAGCGATAGGACAAGAGGACACAGCCTCAAGCTTCGCCAGGGGAGGTTCAGGTTGGACATTAGGAAGTATTTCTTTTCAGAAAGGGTCATTAGACATTGGAATGGGCTGCCCAGGGAGGTGGTGGAGTCACCATCTCTGGCTGTGTTTAAGAAAAGACTGGACATGACACTTCGTGCCATGGTCTAGTTGACATGGTGGTGTCAGGGCAACGGTTGGACTCGATGATCCCAGAGGTCTCTTCCAACCTGGGTGATTCTGTGATGCTACTCCTTTAATTTATCTGTGAACTTATAGTGCATATTAGAGCCTGCCAGACTGCCAGCTTTGGTAATGGCAGAAGAAAGAACAAAGTGTGAAAAAGAAAACAAATGTTCCTGCAGGTTACTGTGAAAGGAAGAGGAAAATATACTTGTAACCTGTGAAATACAAGAGGCCAGACAAAAGATGCTCAGTAATCCCTGCAGGCATTATTATCTATAAAATGCATCTTATGCTTTCTGAAGAGTAGTAGTTATGTGCATACATGAGGTCTTAGCCATAATTGTTGTCTCCTGCTTTATAACAATAATTTTAACAGCTGTTGCAAAGTGTTCCCCTACTGACTCCGTTTTCCATGTATGTATGTAGGTACCAGCAACTCATCTCACAAACAGTGCATTCACTTTTGAATAAAGCTTTAATATCAGGCATATGTTCATGTTCTGTAAGATTCCAAAGAGAGAACCTTGGACGCCATCAGTTCAAAGTCTCCTGTGGAAAGGATTAGCCAAAGATTGGAAACGGGTCAATCCAAAGGGGGGAAACTTGTTTTCCAGAGCTTGTGGTTCCTCAGGGCAGCTTTGCTTTCAGCTTTCCAATATTCAGGGCCTGGGAAAGCTCTGTGCATCTTGCACAGCCACTTCTCTAGTTAGAAGCAGAGCAAGGGGAAATGAGCTGTGTGCTGTCCCTTTGTTTGTGCTAAAGCAGTATTTGCTCCATCTGTTCTACAGGCCCAGTGTTTTGAAATAAATAACAGTGGTTGTTGGTTGTGATTTCTCTGGAGATGTATAATATTAACAGTGATCAGTATATTGTGAAACAGTGATCTTCTAGGAAGAACAAGAACTTAAGATACAGGAATTATATGCAGTTTGCCATAGTGTCATAGTGCCAGAGCAGGAGAAACTACTCTTCTGCACATCCAGTGTATTACTTAGACACAAAGCCATATGTGTGCTTTAAAAATCTGCCTTTGCTTGTCATTTCTGAGTGCATTATTGCATGTGAAAAGACAATGAAATCTTTGCTGAGTCAGAATGTAGCTGAACAGCTGGGTCCCACTGCAGCAGCAGTGATAAAATCTTGAGAGTGCTTTATTTTGTTATTGAGTCTGTGTTAGATTCAAGCCACAGCAAGGATGTGTTTTATTGTCCATGCAATCAGAAATAAAACCATGCTGGCTATGACTTGTAGAGTACCACATGACTCACTAGTGCAAAGCAGACGCTTCTGGGGTACAGTACAGGCTCTCTTTCATTTTTAGTCCCCAGTGAGAGCTTAAGACAGGAAACAAATGTAAATGTTGCAATTCTGCTTCAGGGTATGTGTGAGCACTCGTCTCTCTCATATGAAATGCCACATTCTGAAAATTGTGTATAACGGAGGCAGAGGAATTTTAAACAGCAATTTCCTTCCTCTGAAATAAAAGAGAAAGGAGGGGGGGAAAAAAGTACATCCTTGTAAGGGAGAAACCATCTTAGTGGCAACCTTGTCATCTCTGCAGGATTTCTTATTGAATTTCTTTCTTCCTAGCAGAGGACTGCTGAAATTGTCAGATACTATTTTTCATGGTCTTCTCAGCAGTGACTACAGCTTTTGTCTGTTGGGAGATCCATAAGGGAAAATACATGCCTGTCTCATGCAATAAGTTGGCAGGAAAAAAAAATGGATGAGTGTGTATGAACTCCTGTGTCTTTCCAGGCATAGCCCTGAGGACAAGGAGAAGCGAATAATCACACCTGCACTCGCTCATGTTGGCCAGGGGAACAACACACCCAAGTCTGGTCTGCACAAGCCCGAAGACATATTTTTTCAGTCTCTTGAAGCATATTTTAAGACAGAGTACAAATGTTCACTCTGCTTTGCTCGCCTCATTACTTTCATCACCTCTTCCATGCTTTCAACCTGTGGTGTTTGAGAAAGTGAAAGCAAGATTTCTTTGGAAATTTCTGCAACTTGTGGTACCCCAAAGCTGGAAGGAGAAGGAATGGGAATGAGGATTGCTCCAATTTAATGCAGTTAAACATAATATGCTGAAGCCCCCTTATAATTCGAAGCACATCACATTCGTAAATCCCTCTACCATTCCCGCTCTCCTCTGCCTTTTCTTGATGTAATGTGTATTCTCTACTGGGTTCTGGTTAAAGTTAACAGTGCTGTATATAGCGTTGACAAAGATATCGGTGAGCAGCACCAGGCTTATGCTGTCACTGTATCTCCCTGCCCATTCATGCCATTTCAAGTACCACAATATCTAGGTCAGGGTGCTGAATCTCACCTCTAGTTGCCTCTTCATGCCTTGGATGGAATGTGTTTAGTTTCTTATTTTGCTCTTCTTTCATCTCTTTTTCCCCCATCAAAATACACTTCAAAATTTCAGCTGTATTTTTTTATTATTTTAGACTCCCACAATCTTCTAAATAATTTTTCTTCACCAGGGAAACACTTTTCCCACAGGTGAAACCCTTCTTTCATGAAACAGTCCATAAAGTGTTGTGATACCTTCATGTATCTTTGCTTTCTCATGTGACAGAGATTCTCTGCAATGTATTAAAGCCCGTGACCCAGACTGCTATTGATATAACCTGCCAGAATTTCCATTATCAGGCAGGTGCGTCTCTCTCTCGAATTACTGCTGGTGCTGTGCACTAACAGGTCACTTGGCAGTACAAATTTGATCCAGTCGGGCATCAAAGCAGGACAACTTTTCTGTTGGATTAGCCAGAACACAAGACAGAACTTGCCACAATGTGCTATGGCATATTGCCTCATACCTGGCTTGTGCAGTGTCCTGCCTCTGCTCACCTGCCTAGTGAACCTACTGGATGTTGAACTGGGGGCATTATGGGGACGTGTGTGGTAGACTGCTTGGAAGAACAACCTGTTACCAACCTTAGCCACCAGCTGGGAAAAAGTCTTGAGAGAAGCACCTAGCCAGTGTCAGAATGTCATTTGTAGCCTGGCACTAACCAATCATTAACATGGCGAAAAGCAGTTTCATCTCTTTGTTTTCTTCCTGAATTCAGCACTGAGGACCAGGCAGCAACCCTGTGGAAAACAGGCCTCACTTTGTTATATGAAATTTTGTGCACACTGTAGAAATTTGTCTTCATTGTCTTTCCTGTGCGTGTGTACGTTTATTTGCTTTAAAGTTGTTGTCAGCTACATCAGACACAGGAAGTTCAAGAGAAGGTGTAGGAAGGGACAAAATACCTGGAGTAAGGTAGTGCTGTGCCTCCCCAGACCAAGGCTGGGGGGACAGTGTGGCAGGTGTACCCTGGCAAGATGCACAGGCTGGGGAGTTGTGGCTGTGATACCAGCCTGGGAGCGTGGCATGAAGTGGAAGTACGCACTCAGACAGAAATGGTGGAAGCAGAGAGCCTGAGAGCTGCTTCTTGGCAAACAGCCCAGCTTCTAGAGACTGGGCATCTTCTTGTAGCATTTGATTCAGATGCTTGACATTGGGAGCATCATCCTGCTCCCCCATAGTCTCTTCTCTCATGGTGTTTTTTGTTCTTTCTTTCCACTGGAAGATGCAAATTGTTCTTGAACTTGGAGAGCCCCAAATGCTGCCCTGGAGGATCCTTACTGAATTTGGGAATGATTTCTGCATCTTAGTTTAAGAAGTGATAATCCTCCTCATACCATGAAACAGAAGCTCTGGGGGCAAGAAGGATTCACTACTGACAGTCGCCTTGTGAGCCCAGGTCACAACCTATACTCTGCATTGGCTCAGGTCACTGGTGTCCACATGAGCAGCTGAGGAGAGATTTTGTAGTAAACTGCATCGTTCCTTCAATTCTCCTACCAGCCCATGCATGGAAATTTTCTCCTCCTGAAACCAAGCAGCTCCCATACCTCTGCCTGGTAAGACTGCAGTAGGCTATGTCTGAGGAAAACTATTCTTCTTCAGAAGGATGAAGACAATCATCAAGTCTGCCTGCTGCACTGTGACTGACAGTTGTTTGACTTCAGCTATGCCTTTGAGACAGATCTGGGTTGATCAGGAGGTCAAAATTGTTGTTTGCAATGGTGAGGTGTTACACTGTATTTTGACATGTCTTAATTCAAGTAATTTGGTAGAAGGTTAACAAAACTCCCAAGTGTGGTAAATTCATAAGTGAGAGGGTACTAGGACTGAATCTACCTTAATAAAACAGAAATGATATTCAGGTTCCCGAACCTCAGATCACTGGCAATGTAAAAAAGGAAAATAAGAACCCATGGGCTGGGCAGTGAAGTACCGAGTATGAAGAATGGTGTGGTACCAGCTAGAGTTACACTGATGGAGATCCTCCTTCAGACATCTGTGGAGACCTTTGTATCAGTGGAGTCACTTTGCACCAGCTCAGCACTGACGTACTGCTGTGGAGGTTTTGAGGACGTCCAGTATCCTATCACTGTTAGCTCTGTGGAACTGTCGTCTAAACATTCTGACCTTGTAGAATGAAGGGCAGAGCATTTCACTCTACTTTATGCTCTAAATCCCCAGGCTCTGCTAAGTATCACTCTCTGGCTGCCCCTGCACACCACAGAAAGGGACTGAGCACAGTTAATCACCTAATTGTCCAACTCTGTGTCATTAGCTTACAGGGTAATTACAACAACTATTGTTAATAGTAGTTCTTGCTAGCTGAATAACAGGTTCTAGGCAATTCTTTTCACCAAGGAAGAGGCTCTGAATTTCAGAGATCCTGAATTGATTTAATAGGCTTTGATACACCTATTCTTGTGTAAGAGTCTATTAAAGATTGTACCACCTGTGAGGTGTCAAGCCTTGCCAACTGTATGTGTGCATGATTGTAAAGGAGCTCTTCCTACGAAATGAAAGTGTATACAGATAGCCTGATGGCAAAAATTTCTGAGAAAAAAGCACAGCAAGCCTATTAATGTTCTTAGAGTTTAATCAGCTAAAAATTATTTATTTATGTAAAAAGACATGAAGTGAATACTTTTCTCGTATATCTATTACCTCAGATACCTGAAAGTAATTGTGTATTTTTACAACAGTAGCTTTGGACAAGCAACACGTCATTAGATGTGAAGTCTGTGAGAAAGATCTCAGGACTAGGAGGTGACAGACTCTTCCTTTACTGGTAGGAAAGCAACCGCCTCCCTTTGCTTGGGGAGTTACTTTACACCCAGAAGTTACTTTACACCAGGAGGCACTGAAGGATCTGATATTTACACAAGTCAACATACCTTTTACAGTTGATGGACATTTTATTAATGCATCTTTGTGTTCAAGATCTTAAACTGGTAAGCGTTACGTGTGTAAGGACAAGCCATGTAGGAAGTTTCCCTTGAGGTCCATGGCGCATCTATTAAGACCCATTATGAGGACTCATCAATTAACGTAATTTTTTTGGATCAAGTACTATACTGAATGAAGACGAGGGAGAGGGTGAGTATTCCCCGAAAGAGCAGTCCCGTTTCTCTCAGCTCTAGGATTACCATTTCTTAATACTTCGTTATTTTTCCCCCTAGCTCTTCTTTTTTACCCCATCATTTTTTTTTTTCCGCCCCTACACACATGGGAAGGCAGCTGCAGGTCCAGCCTACGGTTGTTCAGCTGACGCTTGCTCAACTTACAGAGAAAACTTCCTCGGTGACCCGGAAGGGTCGAGCCGAGCCCAGCCGGGCTGGGGCTCGGCTCGACCATTCCGGGCGGTGCGGCCCTGTCCGGGCCCGTACGGGAAGTCTAAGGCACGCGGCCCCTCACAGCGCCGGACTCGGAGCTCGGCTGTCCCAGAATGCCCTGCGCGCCCGCCGAAGGCCGGCGGCGGAAGCCGGAAGCTGCTCGGCGGAAGTAGGGCTCAGCTGTCCGGGGCGGGGGGGGGGTGTCGCAGGTGAAGCTGGGAAGCGCGGAGCCATCTTGGTGCCCGCGCCGGGCAGGGACCTGCCGCCGCTGCTGCCGCCGCCGCCGTCGCGCCAGGACAGCGAACCGCTCATCGGGCCGGGCACGGGGGGGGCGTCCGCGCGCGGGGCCCCGCTGGACATGGGCACCTAGAGCCGCGGGGTCCAGCCGCCACGGGAGCGGAGGCAGCGGCGACCAGCTGCCCGCCCCTACCCGCCGGCGACGAGAGCCGGGCTCTCCCCGCCTGCCGCCGCCCGCGCCCCCCATGAGGCCAGAGCCGCTGCCCGCCGCCCCCTGGCGCCGGTGACGAGCCGCCGGCAGGTCGCGTCGCGGCCGTCCCGGCCCCGCCGGGCCGTTTTTACGCCTCTGCGAGCGGGAGGGAAGTTGTCCGTCCCCCCCGCCCCCTCCGCTGCCCCTTCTCTCCCTCGCCCTCCCTCCGGCTCCTGCACCGAGAGTGAGAAAAGCACAACCTCAGGGAGAGAGACCTGGCCCTGCGTACAGATACCTGCTTTGCCCCTGCGGGAGCCCCGGAGAAGGAAACCGGCCCCTTCCCTCGTCCTCCAGCGCCGGGGCCGTTGGCGTCGGGAGCCGTCAGAGCCTGCGTGTGCCCGGCAGGCACCTGTCCCGCCCGGAGGCAGCTCTCACAGACTAACCAAACCCCCTCCGCCTCAAGTACATTTTGTGGACATAAGCATTTTTTTAACTTTTTAAATAACTTGTGTTTTTTTTCTGGGATTTTTACAAGCTTCCCCTTAGTTGATTTCCTGTTTCTTCCACCTCAGATAGCCCTGGCTCTGGTTTTCCTGGTACTGTAGTATGGGGATCGGATCGGAATTGCGATTTTAAGTATTGCAGGAGCCCTCAAGTCCATCCACCTGTTAAAAGCCAGCAGTGCTGTTTCTGTCTTTCTTCTTTTCCCCCCACGTCACCTGTCGGATGTGATGGAACTCATGTTCGCAGAGTGGGAGGACGGGGAGAGGTTTTCATTTGAAGACTCTGATCGCTTTGAAGAAGACTCTCTTTGTTCCTTCATCTCTGAGGCAGAGAGCCTTTGCCAGAACTGGAGAGGATGGAGGAAGCAATCGGCTGGACCCAATTCTCCCACTGTCAAAATGAAAGGTGAGGTCACCCGGTTTCACTGAGATGCTCTTTGGACTCGTGGAAGGTGTGGGGCAAGCGGGGTTGGTGGGTGAGATCTGCAGAGGGGATGTCAAAGCTGTAAAGAGAAGTCAGTGTAGGATCATTGTCAGGACAATTTTTGAGCAATCATTGAAACTGAAAATTTACTGGGGATCTTGAGACAAAGGTGTCTTTTGGGTGAGTTTTCATCTACATGCACTCTGTAGTATTGTAGTGCTGCTTTTCTGAGTAGATTTTGTGGGCTTGCTCTTGGAAATTTTAAAACAGTTTTCTATAAACAAACTACAGCCTTGGCTGGGAATAACTATGCATAGGTTCCACTTGCATTGATTGAAATACACTAAGGTTTCATAGAGGTTTTTGTAACTGCTATAAAACTACTCACGTGAGGCATGTAAGCCATTGTTGTATAGAGCAGTCTATTTTCCTTGTCTATTTCTTTACATTTCTCTTTTTTTCTAGTGAATTAGCAAAGTTTCTTTTGCAGTAGTAGAGCAAGAGGGCCTGAAGAATATCATAAAGAAGTCAGCAAACTATAGTGTGTCTGCTTCAAGAGCTGTTGTCTTTCTGTTCTTTTGATAGTAATTTCTTTTTAATAGCAGACAGGAAAATAGATAATATTAGCAATTAAAAATTATTTAAAATTATCATATAGCTACTAACTCTTTGCTTGATTTTTTTTTTAAAGTGAAACATAATTTCTCTTTCATCCTGATGCATCTTGACCCTAGAATTCAGGTGGTGTTTACACCAAGCAGAGACAGACATACAGTTAACAGAAATTACACAAGCCCTTTCTACTCTTCCTCTTGTCTCCTTTCTTCTCTTTCAGTCCCGTGTCAGTACTTTTCCTGTTATTGCTGACCTTCATGACCATCCGCTGCCTCATTAATATCTCTCTATCTGGAGCTGTAAAACTTCATTCTCTTCTGAATGTTGGCCTCACATGAACAGAGAATGCAATTTATATTGGACTGTGCTGAAATTTGGCTGTGTTACGCTATGGAGAAATGCTCACTTGTCACTGGATTAGGACCAGAAAGTACACTATGCATTAACTGTAGGCTTTCCAGAGCAGCCTAAATTTTAAATTTTTAATAAATTTGAGAACTGTCTCTAGTCCCAGATATGTAACTGTCTGTGTCTCCTGAATAGTCAGGATTAGAGCTGAGGGTAGGATGGAAACTTTAAAAAAAAACCCAACCCAAAACAAGAGAGAGAAATGCTGAATACATATCCAGGTTGGATAGCTCTCTTGGATCCTGCAGCTGGGACACATTGGTTTTAGTATGGAACATTCTACTGGTGTAAAGGAAGGGAACAGTGCTGGTGGTGTTTTTTTTAAACCTATGAATCCTGAGATATAGAAATAAGCATTGAGCACAGGGCAAAGTGTATAAACTTCATGTTTTGCTTTAAGTCTTGTTGCGTATGTTAACTTGCTGAAAAGGAGCTGAAGTTTTGGAAACATACTGCTGTGGGAAGTAAGACGTCTCTAGTTTGGCAGAGGTGTATGAAGCTGGTTTGTACAGATCTACAGGTCAGACTGATGTTTGAAAAGGTTATTGGTTTTGCCCAACTTTGAGATGCTTTAGGTGACTGTTCTCCACTGGTTCAGTGTATGATTGCGTGTTTTTCTGGGTCTTGGCCTAGTTCCTTTAGCTCTCTTCACCAAATTAAAAGCAAGCAGCAATTGCTCTCTCTACTGTCGTCCACTTGTTGCATTGAAATGAAAAATCGCTTCAGTGGATTTTGCATATTTGTTATCCTCAGTCTCTTTCCTGACATTAGAAACACAGTAGCTAACATTATTGTTGTGATAATTGTAATTAATTACACCATATTGAGATGTTGCTGTTCCGGGTTCTGCAGACCTGCATTGCAAGGGTTGTATTATTTGTACTTGCTTCATATTTTTTAGGTTCTATCTGTAGAGAGACTTAATTCCTTTGTACAAAAGTTTTACTTTAACAAGAGAGACATTCTGAAAGGATACTGTTGCCTGCTTTAAAGGCATTTGCTGGAAATTCCCAGGCTCTGGTCAGAGTTATTTCAAGAAGTATGTGAACATGGATTTGCTTCCTAAATAATTGTTTATCCACTCTATGAAGTCACATATGATATTACCAACACAGAACACTTGCAGGTACTTTACACAGTGTGTTACCAGCGAGTCTGGTCTGATGAGGGATCTGTCATCATCTGGTATCTCCTTGGACTTCAGAACTCCTGTACCAATTTAATTATTTTAACAGCTCATTTTGACAGTATTTTTGTAGTCAGAAAAACAGTTTGTATTGAGAACTTACTGGATCCCGAGGTTGTCAGTTGTAGTGAGTCTTCTCAAATGTACTCATTCTGAATTGAGCTGTGTGTTTTGAATTCCACAGTTTACCATTTTGCAGTGGCCTGTGATGTAGTTGCCTATGTAGACAAAAATGAGATTAGACACTGAGTTCTTTGGTGTTAAATGCTAAGGGCAAAAAGAACAACTATATTCTGTTAGCCTTTTCCTGCAGTTTGGATCTCAGCCTGTGTTTTGATATGGAATCAGCCAGACAAGTTATGTAATAGAAAGGATTTCTAGCTTTTTCAATTGTTTTGAGTTTGTCCTTGTGAGGATCCAATTCTTCGTTAATTAGTTCAAAGAGAATCCCCCTGAGACTGATGGAAATGCTGTTGGCTGGGGAGTCCTCTTCTTAAACAAACAAACAAACTACCTGCACACACCCCAGTTATGACTTTCTTACTTTTTGCAACTTTTCATTTTGTTCTTGGGTATTTTTAACATTATGATTATGCTTACTGCAAATTTAACAATAAGGCTTGGGGTAGCTCATTGCAAATATACACAGTATTCACTGCAGAGGGTCACCAAAACGTTGAGTTATTCACTTGTTTGTCAATCACCCCATCGGCTTGCTAGAAAGATGATGAAAGGTGGAGAAAAATGTCTGAGTTTCTCTAATATGATCCTTGGAATGGAATTCATTACAAAATCAGGTATCTTGAGTAGTTACATCAGAAGAATTGGACTGTAACTGGTTGGTTTTCCCTCGTTTAATTTTCGCTGTGGTAAAGTCATCTTACAGTCCTCATATTACTTTCTAGAAAGGAGTTTTCTCTTTAAATGTGCAATTGCTAATGTGAAGGAGGAATGCATTGTGTCCACTTTATGGATGCCTTAGATTTTGGAACTGCTCTCAATCTCCACTAATTCTCCTGTACTGAAATTCCGGAGGAAACTTCAGCAAAGCATGTCAATTTTGGCAATATCAAGAGTCCTTTCATGATTTTGAACGTTTATTTTAGAAAGGACTTTGTTCCCACATTAGACTGTCTTGATTGCTTGTTTTTACCCCTCGTTTTTTCTTTTTGAACGAGGTAACACTTGTAGCTGATATTTGGATGTTGCCTGTATACATCATTGATCAGAAGCTTTCAGCAGTACTGTGTAGGCAGAGGATTCAGCACTGGAGTTAAGGTGAATGGATGTTTAGAAGAACAATGTCCTTGCGGTGCCATTGCAGTGCCCTTCAGAACCATCTGGTTCCCCGAGTTGCTTTGTGGCTCTAACTCACTTTCTTCCATATCAAATAACATTCCACAGATTTGTTACCTTTCTGCTGCTGAATTCACCCACTTGCCTTTTCTCCAGCTTTCTGGACAGTCTTTTCTTTCCCATAAACCCTTCCCATTACAATCCTCTCATTTGCCTTCTCACTTTTTAAAACAGTTGTATTTTTCATTGGTAATTGAAATAAGTCTAGAGTTTCTGCAAATGTTTTGTTATCAGTTATCTTCACATAATGATTTTTGTGACAGAGGTCTTAGAGTAAATGTTCAAGTATGCTCGTTATCTCTCCAAACCCACTGTGGCTTTGTTTCTTCTTGAAAGCTTCTAAGCTCTTTCCCACCCTCAATCCTTTCTATTTCACAGTTTCTGAAACATAAATGTTTACCAAACACTTAAGAAGTTGCCTTAAATGCTGTAGGATTGCTAAACAGTGTGTTCACAATATTTTTGCTCGGTTTTTATTTATTCATTCACACTGGCTTCTGCTGGAAGCGTGCTGATGAGTTGTGTTGAAACTATTTTCACTAGGCAGCTAGTGGGAAGGCTTGATTTTTTTCCTTTCCTTTACTGTAAGCTTGACCCATTGCATACTGTATTGCAAAACCCCCTCAGACCTAACTAAGAATTGATGCAGGCAGTGATCTTCTAGAAAACATTCTCATTATCCAGCCCCAGACAGTTTGTGTTCTTCCAAACTGTTAGGAGTGCCCACAATGTTAAGTTCTGGGCACAGTGCCTCAAAAACACAAGCTGTAGAGAGGGAGTCATTGGCAGAGAATAGACAGAGCCTGAGGTGAGGATATGATCAGTTTAGAGAGACAACATGATCAAAATCTGAGCAGTGTCTACACTGGTAAAATGACAGTGACTGATTGTCATTAATTCATATGGATAAAGAGTAAATGGCTTAGAGAGCAACACTTCTTCCTCAGAATTGACAGTAACTATTTAATAAATTAAAGTTAACCCTTGCTCAAGCAGTAATTGCAGAAAACAGCAGGAGAAACACGTAGTCTCTTTCAAATTCATACTGGGCTGTTCAGACTCTTGTTCCTTGTGGAGAAGAATGTTGGTGCCATCCAAAGTGTGTCAGCTCCTTGAGCCTGGTGAAGCTGGAAATGAAGACTCTGTGGTTTGCTGCTATTTTGTTACCATTACTGTGTATTATAAAGTTACAATTGATTTTTTTTTTCCCTGCTTTATTTGTGCTTCTGGTATTAAGAGGGAGATTACCTAATCAGCTGACACTTCTGGGAGGTACAGGTGTAATACATCTTGTTTGTTCTGTTTTGTTTTGTTTTTTTAATGTAGTATGTCACATGACAAATCTGGTTTAGCCCAAATACCTCTGTTATAATATATCCAAGTTCACTAATAACATTAAAAACCCAAACCAGTAACTGTTGAGCAAAAGTATTGTATAGGTCCCTAATGAGTTTATTTATAGAAACAACAGAATTTTAAAAATATAAATGCTGGTGAGAAGATATCTCAAATGCTTATGGAAATAAGCAGAGATTAGCTGTCCAAAGAGTAAAGGTAACAAGAAAGTGAAGGCTTAGCTGCTAGTAGAAAAGAAGTTTCTCTGTGTTTTCTCACCCTAGTTAAATAAATTTCACCTGCTTTTGTACTCTGTTCCATAGTGGCTGGTGATGTTGACTTGCTTTATAGTAGAAGTAAAAGTTCAAGTTGAGGAAGGCACTTACTGGGTTGTAGTACAAGGTGCAAAGGGGACATTGATTCATTAGAGCTGAAGACACCACAGAGCAGCTCTAGAGACAGTCATTTATCAAGACTGATTAGCATAATTAAATGCACTGCTTCAGAGCTGGGATGTAGATTTCAGAAGCTGTCTAGAAGTTTCTACTAAACAAAAAGGTGGTTTCACAATGCAGTGATACCTCTGTCTTTTGGAAGAATGACAAGTTGAATGACTCTCACACTTCTGTCTCTTTGTTTGCGTTTTCCTGTGCCTTTCTGAGATCATTGGATGTGTGTACTCCTCTCTTCAGAAATGTGTAGCGGAGAAACCACATGAAGAAGCTATCAGGAGAAGATGTTTTTTTACTACTGAGATTTTAAATGACCAATCCAGTTTCAATTCTGCTGTGGTCTTCTGACCTATTCCTTTAGATAAGCTTCTCTTCCCCTCACAAGAAGTCTTGCACATTCTTTCCCTATTTTAATGTCTTATCTTTTTACTGGGAAATGTCTTGTCTGTTGGGGAATGTCTCATTTTCTCCTGTCTCATCTTTCTACTCATCTTTCTTCCTGGCTTCCACGGATTTTTCTTTTTGTGTTTGTTTTCTCCTTCCTTTCACCTTGAGGAAATCCCCAAGTTGCTGAATGACCAGAGATCACAGATGCTCTATTTGCATTTCAGGCTGACTGAAGCTACACAGGTTATTCTTCTCTGTGGCATGTTTACCTCTGGGGAAGCAAGGATAAGGATTCAGGTTTGATCCTAGACTCTGGATTGTGCTCTCCCTTTGTCTCTTATCCCTTTCTTTATCTCCCTCCCCACCGCCCACCCCTTTTTTTTTCCTTTGATCTGTTCTTCATTGCTAAAAATCAGTTTTATTTTTATCTATTTTTTACCTGTCTGTAACTAGTTCTGTCCTGAGGTAAAAACAAAGTGAAGACAAAACATCTCAGGATTTCTCTCAAGTTACTCGTCAGGTTTGAAGTGTGTGGTTATCTTGGCAAATGTAATTCTGCAGTGAAATGCAAATATCTTTTGTTTGTTGAGTGTTTTACTCAGAATAACACATGTTAAAAGAGCTTTTTCTTTTCATGCTTGAAAGGTTTTTTTCATGCTTAGAAGTACTGCTTATGTCACTTCTTTGAATGCTAGCACTGAAAGTTGTTTTCTTTGTTAGATTAATGTATTTGAATATCTATATGGTCTGGTGCTGTAAGCAGGAAGAGCAGGCAGGAGACTTATTTTGTGTCTTAACGGGCACCACAGAGAGCCTTGTGTTTTGAGCCGTGCTCCCTTTTGTGTACGTGGGGTCACCCATCAGCGAATCAGTGGGGAATGAAACGGAAAAAAAAATTCCTGCAGCTTCTGGACTGTTGCTGGTAAAGGCCAGGAGCAAAAGAGACCAGATATTTTTTTCTTATAGATTGTATGCCCTGATGACCACACTGGAAGATTTAAAATTAGAGTTTAGTTACTCTCAAGATGCATCTTCATTTCGAGGCAGATTATGCAATTTCAGTACCTGCATTTTCTGGGTCTGCTTTTTGCTGATGTCCTACAACATGAATGAATCTTTGTGACTTTTCACTTGACCATTAGAGATTTTTTTGTGAATTGCTGAGTTCAGAAAGTGATGGGAAGTTTCAAGAAGCCAGGCAGGCTTGTTCAATAGGTGGAGGTGTGCTTGTAGCTTCTTGAATTGCATTGGGCTGTTGTCAGTTCTGCACTGATCTCTTGCTCTGGTTTGTTGTTGCTTCTAGTCCTAATATAGCGGCATCATCTGTATGTTTGAAGAGCCATCAGTTAAATGTGATTTAATATGCAAGTTTACAACTCTGGGGTTCCAGTTCAGTTTGAGGAACAGCAACAAAGCCATAGCATAACCTGTATACAGAAAAATAGCACCTTTTGTACAGTCTATATTTCTTGTGGCTTTAGTGAGAAAAGAAGAAGTGAGAAACGAGGTGAACTGATCTGACCTAGGAACGGCTGTTTTCAAATATAATATATCCAAAGCAAAAATTATTCTGTGTATGAGTTGTGGAAGTAAAAGTCACATGTTGACTTGTGACCAGGCCCTTTTTTCTCTCTTTGAAGTAGTACATACTCCAATCAATGTCCGTTTTGCAGAGTTAGTGCAATAACTAGGATGAAGTTCATTTTTAAGCAAATGTAAACTCAGTGATTTCAGTTCCTATGAAAGGTTGGTAGAGGATTAGAGATGGCTTAAGTGCTCAAATACATTTTTTTTGGTAGGGTAGCTAAGAAAGTTGCCTTTTTATGTAGCCTAGTTTATGAACTTCTGCATGGTTATGATATCTAGGTTTTTAAAATAGTTAAGTTACCTTACTAGCTTCTGCATATAACAAAGGTGTCCTTATGTGTTTTTAAACTCACATAGAATTGAAGGGAAATGTGTATGTGTTAACGTTAGTCTAGTGATTAGGCAAGAGCTTTCTTGTCCCTATCAAGCTCTTGATAGTCCGTGGTTGCTGAGAAATGTAATTTTTACTAGTATGCTGAGGAAAGGGTAACACAGTGAGTTAGATGTTAAGAATAAGGAATATGAAACAAGAAACAAGGAATTAAAAAAAAAAAGTGAATGGCAAGGATCACAGGGTAGTCTTTTAAACAAACAAGCAAAAAACCCCTCTTCCTCCCCCAGTATACCTTTGAAGGAACAGAAATGGACATCAGTGATTTGAACAACATCTCTTATGCCGGTTATAAAACCAGGAGCAGAGACCATCTCCTCTTGATTGACCGGTGTCCTAGTTATTATACGGTACTTTGTTCCAGAGGAAGAAAGGAATGTACAGTTTCAAAAGATGTTTTACGTACTTTAATGAACTTTTGGAGTAAATACTTGGTGATTTAGAATATCTGTAATTATTTTTTTTTGTATTATATATTTTAGTAACATTTCCAAAAAGTTAAAACCAATTGATTTAGTTCTTAAAGTGCAAGCATGTCTTTAAGATTTCATTGCTTTTTTTAGACCAACAACTTTTTTCTGTCACCTATCTAATTGTAAGACTGTAAAGCAGTTATAAGAGTAATTTAAAATAGTGTCATGGCTAGAAGCTAGTTTTTCAACTTTATTTTAGTACACTTGATCTGTGTTAATGTCTTTCCTCCCTCCTTCTGTGTTGTAACACCCTTCCAAACACTGCAAAAGTAAAATTCAAAGCACATATATATCAACTAGCTAAAATATTAGGCCTAGAAATTTTTTTAAAAGATTAAAGAGCAGTGATGCATAATATACAAAATATTTAAATACTGGTTCTGATTTCGCAATACCATATCACACATTTCTAAGTTACCTCCTCTGAAGCAGTGTAGTCTCGAGCAGTAAGTATAGGATTACCAACCAGAAGATTCTCATACTTCTCATAATTTATGTGGTTTTTGGTGCATCCTTTCTTGTTTCTTCGCCTGTAGAATGGCAGCAGCGTTCTGGCAAGTCTGCGGGTGTTGTGCCACTTACTAGTTGTATAACATTTTTAACAGAAAATACTGGAAGTGATGGCTATGAGCACGCTTCTTGATGGTGCTTTAAACGTTATGGGCAAGGCTTGTGGAAACTGCTGTTTTGATTACGCTTAATTCAGCTAGATTTGCTTCCATACAGCTGGAAACATACCATCTTTGAAAAGAATGAAACAAAGGAGCTCTGTCAGGCTGTGATATACCTATTACTTAAAATCTTCTGGAATTGCATATTTTGAGAAAAGTGATGCTGTGAAAAGTGTCTGGTTTTAATAAAATATTATTGCTATTATGGATCATTATTAGTGTTTCTAGATTGCTGCAACAAAATCCTAAGAAAGGAGAAAATGTCAGTATTTAACAGTATCAATTAGGAGAAGGCTGAACACGTTTAAGATGTATACAACTGGGAAATCTATGTGCAGATTTTTCTGTGTTTACCTAAATCTCTGTGTGTGATTAGTACTGAAAAAATTTGGAAGTTAAGACATTCTTGTTCTGTGGAAGAGGGTAACCTGAAAAGATTGCAGGAATAGTGTCTTTAAACAAATTCTTAACATCCTCATTTCGCTGCTGCAAGTAGAGGGACCTGTGTGTTATTTCTTGATGTCTCAATGACTTCTATGCCTTTCTTTTGTCTGCTAGGTTTAGTTTGTGGCACTGAGACGTATAGTAGAGCTTTCAAACTTCTTTTTCAGATGGGATAAGGATTGGCATATAGAAGAAAGGGAAAGGATAAAAGGATAAGATGGAGGGAGGAAGAAAAAAAAACTGTCCTCAGAAGAAATCCTGTCCCTTTATGGGAGAAAAGCTGGATGCTGGAGGCAAGGATAGAATTAAGAGAATGAAAAAGAGGGAGGTCAGAGACCAAAAACAATATAGAAAAAGAAGTCCACATTTTTTACAAAAATCTAAATAGATAGTGTGATAAAAGAAATGTTACCCAGAATTTGTCTGCAAGCAATGAGAGTCTTTACAGGAAGGCATCCAGCTGTACTTTTTCCTCACAAGTTAAGACACTTATGAGGCAACTCATTGAAGCAGTGGGCAGGTGAACACCTGGGCCACCAATTCTGGCTTCCTCGTCTGTTCAGAGAGGTGAAAAATGTAAGCAGTTGGTGATCATTCTTTGCCATCCAGAAATACGGGTAAACATGAGTAATTCATTGGTGGAGGTCTGAAAATGAAAACACTGATGTTTTGAAATCCAGTTAGTATGGTTCTTTGTTTCATTTTTTTTCCAGATAAACTAGTGGAAAAAAGTTAATTGCAGCTTTTCTGTTCATTAGGCTTGAGACCTCTAAAGATGCTGCTTTGAGCATGTCTCCCCAGCCAGAACTAAGGAGTGGAAAAAGTGAGGTGGCCTTAAAGTGAATGTAGCCAACTTACCATCTGGACTCTTTTTTAGATATATTCATTAAAACAATGCCTACGTGCAACCAAACCATTCTTACTGGCATCTTGTCAATGGATGTGACAGAACAAGATTCTTTCTTGAAGTACAGAAAAGTTTGCTGAACCTGTGAATATTGAGTATTGTATGGCCTTATGGAATCTGTCCATGTCTTGTTTCTGGTCTTTGTAGGACTTCAGGTTTACTGTTCTCAGTATATGCTCACATTTGCCTGACTTTGTTTATCACAAATTGTGACTCTAAAGACTTACCCTTTAATCTTTTTCTTTTCTTTCTAATATCCCTGTACTGGAGTTCTTACCTGGTAAATTAGCATCTGTCTCATCCTGTGGAAAACGTACCAACACGAATCCTTGTTAATCTGTGTTAGAGGCTAACTGAATAGCTTGATGATGGCTTGAATGCCCAAGTTCCATGCTTTTAGGAAACACTCATTGCTGATGTAAAACTTATTGATAAATATTTGACATTTAAACTTGATAGTTGTCCTGCTGGTGGGTTAGTATGTAATTAATAGGTGTACAAATGAAATGACAACTTTTTCTGAGAATCTAATACCTTTGTGAAGTCTAGAGGGCATCATTTAGTAATTCTTTTGAGCTGTTTACAGTTTCTGCTGCATACTGCATGTAATTCCGTTTGCTGCCTCATATTTAGGTCAGTAAATGCTGAGATGGGAGAAAAGGGGAAATGCAGCTGTAAATTTGTTTACTAGAGCTAGCTAGATGGGCCAGCAGAAAATATTTGCAGCTTACACCTGCATGTAACTTTCACGTGTGGCTTGAAGAGAGGGTGATCTGACACAGAGAAGTTGGTTGTATTTGACCTGGAATGCCTTTGGAACTTTGCATTGACTAATTGATTGCATTTAAAACTGTAGTGCATGGGGTCAACTAAGCTGCTTCTCCTCAGGGACAGGGAGTTAGTGTTCCTTGGCCAATTATGAGCAAGTGCTTCAAGACTTCTGTGGACATTTTCAGATGATGGTTGACTTTGTTTCAGTCTTCTGTTGTTGGAGAGATCTTGGGAGATGTTATGCATTTGCCTAATTCATGCAATGGACTGTAGTTAATCCATGCCTCACAGTTTTCCAGTGCCGTTTTGTTATTATTTTTGTGCACTGAAAATTATAGATGTGCTTGTTATTAGTTCTACCTCTGTAAATGTTCTGTAGCTGCTTGCTTGTTTCATATATTCTTTGGTACCCAGTTTTGTTTCCCCCATTTTGTTCTCTCCATAGGTGATGAGGGGGAAATGGAATAGAATTTATTTCTTGTTAGGGAGGAACTTCCTCCAACCATAGGATACTAAGGGATCCATCTGATCATTTCTTACTTTGAGTGAGAGGAAGTGTGATTGCTGCGGGGTGGAGAGCTTGAGGAAGGCTGGGGACTGCCGGCTTTGGAAGCCTGTGTCCTGCATCAGCAGTTCAGGCTGGTTGGGGCTGCTGTGCTGCATCTTTGAACCCAGTGGGAGAACCTAGAATTGAGGGGTATTGCTGAGTGGGCTCTGTAACCTCTCACAAAGCCATAGACCTGGGGTGAGATTTTTTTTTCCTAAAGCATTTAGGTATCTAACTTCTTTTGACTCCTGTCTATGAAACGGATTTTTAAATCTCTAATGGTTTCCTGTTGGTGATACTAAGAGGCAGTATCTTCTTTTAGTTCCTGACAGATGTTTAATTAATTTTTTTTTTTACCCTAAAGGAGAGAATGCCTCATCCTTGATCTATAATTTTGAGACAATAACTTTCCCGTCAGCCCCAACAAAATTGGCCTGATCTCATTCTGATATGTTCAGTAATGCAGCTCTTCAGTGTATTTGTTTGGAGGCCAAGTGGTACTGCTCTGGGATTTAGACACAGGAAAAAAGCTGATTAGAGATTAATTTTGCATGTAATACTTAAGGATGGATACTAATGGTAGAGAGCAGCACATTAAATAGTAGAGGTTGCATGGTGTTTTGTATGACTTCTTTCAGCGTCTCAAAACATATCAATACTTGATATTGATTGATGCTCAGCTGTGATGCAGTCCAACTTTTTGATTTGTGTTTATGTTCCATCATCTACGTTCAGAAAAATATCCTGTCTCTGTTGGTGTTTGTAGCTTGTTTTTTGTCGTAGGCCACTGGAGATAATTTTGAATGCTGAGCTTTTAAAATACCTTGCGTGGGGCAGAAGTGGGAATAACTGGTAGCACTGCGCCTTGCTTTCAGGAAACGGGAGCTGTTTGGTGTCAGTGCTCTGAATGCACAGTCCTGTTTATGCAGTATGCTTTCTGCATGGGGTGAGAGAGCAAGGAGTAACAGTGCAGGGGAAATGACTTGCCTGAAGCTGATCAGCTTCATCAGCTGTAGAGTTATTCTGAATGCAAGCCGCCCAATTTGTCATGAAACCTTGGCCAGCACTGGCATGAGTACAATGTTTTGTAGCACTGTCTGTCTTGCTTTACAAAAATCTGCTGTTCATTTTAGGATTTCTAACAGCTGTTGGTTGCTTGCCCGGGCTGCTCTTTTTTTGAAATGAATTCTTTTTTTTTTAGTGAGGGAAATGGAAGGGTGTTTAAATTTCCAGAGGAGATTGTCAAGTAGTGAATGTTGCATTGCCTGCCTAATGCTGGTATTACAGGTTTGGGATCTCAATCGTGTTAGAGTGGATGAGAGTTGAGTAAAGAACTTAGCGACATTTTGCTCTTGAGATGCAGAGCTTATGAAGAGACCAATAGCTCTCATCTGGCATAAAGCGTCAGCGTAACATCAAATACTGCAGTTTCATCAGCACAGCCCTGTGCAGAAGATTTTCACAGTTATTGCACAGGAGAAGCGATAGAGTTAAATGGAAGATACACCTTTCTGATCTGGATTTGACTTGTGTTTGGAGAGGTTCTAACATTTGCTCAGAGCAGATGTTTTCTGTAGGTATGTTGTACGCGTTTACAACAAAATCTTACTGTGAACCATGAGGCAGAACTTAGGTGACTAGGATCTTAGGAATTCGAGTTGAGTGATGGAGGAATGTGCTGGTGTTTCTGTCCTGGACTCATGAAACCAAATAATGGATTTTGGTTTCATCTTTGTTTTTCTTCCCTCCCCCATCAATCATCTTTTTGGTTACTAGGTAGAACTTCTAGCTTTCCACCATTGCCTTGTCCTGAAGTTCTGAAGACTTGATTCAAGTGGGGTTTTTTTTCTAGATATCTGGTTTCTATTATAGTATTGTAGCTATAGTATTGTAGCTATAGTATTGTAGCTATGAAGCTTTAAGGACATAAGGAAGACAAGTTTGTAAGGAAAGAAGGGAATCAGTTCTTCAGCCAGCTGACCTTTGGAGTGCAGAAAAAGTTTTCAGATGTGCAGTTCTTCTGTCTGCTGATTGCAAGAGGACCTTTGAGGGATGATTACACAGCAGGTTATCTGCTTGGCAATTAAAATTTACTTGGGCATATTGAAACCCTTTAGTCATGTTTACCAGTGGTGAAAGGAGGAATAACATGACAGGGGTGGTTATTTTTCTTATTAACACCTCATGCTGCTCTGAAGAGAGGATTGCTTCAGATATTTTGCCTCTGGAAGTGTTCTTGCTGACATAGGAAACCACAGATGAAGTTGGGAGGGACAGAAACAAGCAGCTGCTCCCAGAAGACATACTGAGAAATTTGCCTCCATCTTCATGTACATTGTAGCCTCTTGCTGTGAGGAGTTGTTTCGTGTGTCATTTTGTAAAAAGTCCTGTGGCAGAAAGCATTGGCTGAAGGAAAGAAGCCAGAGAGTGGTGATCAATGGGACAGAGTCCAGCTGGAGGTCTGTGTCTAGCGGAGTCCCGCAAGGGTCAGTACTGGGACCAGTTCTATTCAATATATTCATTAATGACTTGGATGAGGGATTAGAGTGCGCTGTCAGCAAGTTCGCTGATGACACAAAACTAGGAGGAGTGGCTGACGCGCCGGAAGGCTGCGCAGCCATTCAGAGAGACCTGGACAGGCTGGAGAGTTGGGCGGGGAGAAATTTAATGAAATATAACAAGGGCAAGTGTAGAGTTCTGCATCTGGGCAAGAACAACCCCATGTACCAGTACAAGTTGGGGGCAGAGCTGTTGGAGAGCAGCGTAGGGGAAAGGGACCTGGGGGTCCTAGTGGACAACAGGATGACCATGAGCCAGCAGTGTGCCCTTGTGGCCAAGAAGGCCAATGGCATCGTGGGGTGTATTAGAAGGGGTGTGGTCAGCAGGTCAAGAGAGGTTCTCCTCCCCCTCTACTCTGCCCTGGTGAGGCCGCATCTGGAGTATTGTGTCCAGTTTTGGGCCCCTCAGTTCAAGAAGGACAGGGAACTGCTAGAGAGAGTCCAGCGCAGAGCCACGAAGATGATTAAGGGAGTGGAACATCTCCCTTATGAGGAGAGGCTGAGGGAGCTGGGTTTCTTTAGCTTGGAGGAGAGGAGACTGAGGGGTGACCTCATTAATGTTTATAAATATGTAAAGGGCAAGTGTCATGAGGATGGAGCCAGGCTCTTCTCAGTGACATCCCTTGACAGGACAAGGGGCAATGGGTGCAAGCTGGAACACAGGAGGTTCCACTTAAATTTGAGGAAAAACTTCTTTACGGTGAGGGTGACTGAACACTGGAACAGGCTGCCCAGAGAGGTTGTGGAGTCTCCTTCTCTGGAGACATTCAAAACCCGCCTGGACGCGTTCCTGTGTGATATGGTCTAGGTAATCCTGCTCCGGCAGGGGGATTGGACTAGATGATCTTTCGAGGTCCCTTCCAATCCCTAACATTCTGTGATTCTGTGATTCTGTGATTCTGTGATTCTGTGATTTTCTTCTGGCGTAGGTCTGCTCAGCAGTGCTAAGCACCCCAGATTTCCCCGATAAAGCTGGTACTACATTACTTGGTTAAATTGTAGTTTCTCCCTATTGATTAAGTTGTGTCAAGAGTAACAGTATCCTTGCTGGCTGTTGTCGCAGTAGGGTTATGGCAGACACTGGTTCTGCCAGTGTCTGCCAGACACTGGAAGTGCGTTTACACCAATGCATGCAGTATGGGCAACAAACAGGAAGAGCTAGAGGCCACTGTACAGCAGGAAGGTTATGATGTGGTTGCCATCACAGAAACATGGTGGGATGACTCTCATGACTGGAGTTCAACTATGGATGGCTATAAGCTCTTTAAGAGGGACAGGCGAAGCAGGAGAGGCGGTGGGGTAGCGCTATATGTTAGGGAGTGCTTGGACTGTGTTGAAATTGAGGAAGATGGTGAGGATGACAAGGTTGAATGTTTATGGGTGAAGATCAGGGGGAAGGTCGGCAGGGCGGACATTACGGTGGGAGTCTGTTATAGACCACCCAACCAGGATGAGCAGGTGGACGAGGCGTTTTACAAGCGGCTGTCAGAAGCCGCCCGGTTGCCGGCCCTTGTACTCGTGGGTGACTTCAACTTGCCGGATGTCTGCTGGAAATACAACATGGCAGAGAGGAAGCAATCTAGGAGGTTCCTAGAATGTGTGGAGGACAACTTCCTCATGCAAGTGGTAAATGAGCCCACTAGAGGAGGGGCCCTGCTTGACCTGTTGTTTGTGAACAGAAAAGGACTAGTGGGAGATGTGAGGGTCGGTGGCCGTCTTGGGAGTAGCGATCGTGAAACGTTAGAGTTTTCGATAGTGGGGGAAGTAAGGAGGGGCAAGAGTAGAACTTCTGCCTTAGATTTCCGGCGGGCTGACTTTAGCCTGTTTAAGAGGCTGGTGGACCGAGTCCCTTGGGAATCTGTCCTGGAGGGCAAAGGAGTCCAGGAAGGCTGGACATGCTTCAAAAGGGAATTGCTAAATATTCAGGAGCAGGCTGTCCCAGTCTGTAGGAAGGCAAGCCGTCGGGGAAAAAGACCGGCCTGGTTAAACAGGGAACTTAGACTAGAACTTAAGGAAAAAAAGAGAGCCTGCTTGCTCTGGAAGAAGGGTCGGGTAACTTGGGAGGTCTATAGGGGTGTGGCCAGGTCGTGTAGGGAGAAGATTAGAAGGGCCAAAGCTCAATTAGAGCTCGATTTGGCTGCTACAGTCCAAGACAACAAAAAAAGCTTTTACAAATACATCAACAGCAAAAGGAGGGTCAAGGAGAGCCTCCACCACTTGGCTGAATGAGGAGGGTATTGTAGTGTCAGGGGGGTAAGGAAAAGGCAGAGGTGCTCAATGCCTTCTTTGCCTTGGTCTTTAATGTCAAGACCGGTTGTCCTCAGGAGACTCGGCCCCAGAGCCCTGAAGTTTAGGGACGGGGGGCTGTGTGAACCTCCCATGATCCAGGAGGAGACGGTTAGTGACCTGCTGTGCCAGTTGGACACCCACAAGGCTATGGGCCTGGATGGGATTCACCCTAGAGTAATGAAGGAACTGGCAAATGAACTTGCCAAACCACTCTCGATTATCTACCGGCAGTCCTGGTTAACTGGAGAAGTTCCAGCTGACTGGAAATTAGCAAACGTAACGCCCATCTACAAGAAGGGTCGGAAGGACGATCCAGGGAACTATAGGCCTGTCAGCCTGACCTTGGTGCCAGGCAAGGTGATGGAACAGATCATCCTGAGTGCCATTACACGGCACATGCAGGACGATCGGGGCATCGGGGCCAGCCAACATGGATTCGTGAAAGGCAGGTCCTGCTCGACCAGCCTGGTCTCCTTCTATGACCAAGTGACCCGCTTAGTAGATGAGGGCAGGGCTGTGGATGTAGTCTATCTAGACTTCAGTAAGGCATTCGACACTGTCTCCCACAGCATCCTCCTAGACAAACTGGCTGCCCGGGGCTTGGATGGGTGGACTCTTCAATGGGTTAAAAACTGGCTGGATGGCCGAGCCCAGAGAGTGGTGGTGAATGGGGCAAATTCCAGCTGGCAGCCGGTCACTAGCTGTGTTCCCCAGGGCTCAGTTCTGGGGCCGGTGCTGTTCAATATCTTTATAGATGATCTAGACGTAGGGATTGAGTGCACCCTCAGTAAATTTGCAGATGACACCAAGCTGGGTGGGAGTGTCGATTTGCTGGAGGGTAGGAAGGCCCTACAGAGGGATTTGGACAGGTTAGATAGATGGGCTGAGACCAACGGCATGAGGTTCAACAAGAACAAGTGCCAGGTCTTACACTTCAGCCACAACAACCCCATGCAGCTCTACAGGCTGGGGGAAGAGTGGTTAGAAAGCGGCTCAATAGAAAGAGACCTGGGGGTGCTGATCGACAGCCGGCTAAACATGAGCCAGCAGTGTGCCCAGGTGGCCAAGAAGGCCAATGGCATCCTGGCCTCTATTAGGAAGAGTGTAGCCAGCCGGTCTAGGGAAGTGATCGTCCCTCTGTACTCGGCACTTGTGAGGCCGCATCTTGAGTACTGTGTCCAGTTCTGGGCCCCGCACTTCAAGAAAGATGTTGAGGTGTTGGAGCGAGTCCAGAGGAGGGCGACCAAGCTGGTGAAGGGTCTGGAGGGTCTGACCTACGAGGAACAGCTGAGGGAGCTGGGGTTGTTTAGCCTGGAGAAGAGGAGGCTCCGAGGTGACCTTATTGCAGTCTACAACTACCTGAAGGGAGGTTGTAACGGAGTGGGAGTCGGCCTCTTCTCCCGGGCAACTAGCGATAGGACAAGAGGACACAGCCTCAAGCTTCGCCAGGGGAGGTTCAGGTTGGACATCAGGAAGAATTTCTTTACAGAAAGGGTTATTAGACATTGGAATGGGCTGCCCAGGGAGGTGGTGGAGTCACCATCTCTGGCTGTGTTTAAGAAAAGACTGGACATGACACTTCGTGCCATGGTCTAGTTGACAGGGTGGTGTCAGGGCAACGGTTGGACTCTGTGATCCCTGAGGTCTCTTCCAACCTGGTTGATTCTGTGATTCTGTGGTATTTCATGGGATGAAAGAATGTGTCTGAATCCTTTTGTGGAAGTTTCCAAAGAGGTATTTGGATTGTCTGACAAGGTGATGTGAGTAGCTGGTCTGGCAGTCAGAGGATGTTGAACTCGCTCCCCACGTGTCTCAGGTTCTCATCCCGTGTGGCACAGGGCTGAGAGGTCTGGTTCTCAGGGGAGAAGTCTCATTTGGAGAGAATGTAGGAAGAAAAAGGAAGCATTTTCCCACAAATCTCTAGAAATTCAGGGAAAGTAAATGCTGCATGTATTAGTGTATGCTTTGCGGGCTAACATATGAACCCCTACTATTCATCTGTGTCTGCTTGCTTGTTTCAACATTGTTTTAGCTTTAAAAGGAGGGGCATTGGGAACTAGGGCATCTCAAAGAAAGCCTTTCTGAAGTTAGATCAGGACCACTTTATACTGCAGTAGAAGGTTTTTGCTAACAGGAAGAAATGATGTATTACTGTAAAGTTGGGACATGGCTATGGGATTTTTGGCATACTCTTACTGATTTAAATTCTTAGTGGGTTAGAACTCTTGGACCTTACACACACAATATGTCTTCTAAGTGTTAGTTCTTTTATCAGTTACTGATTAGCATTATAAAGCCTGACCAGCTTTCTTTTTGTAGGGCTTTTTTATGCCTCATGAAATCTTGTGGAAGTGTCACCAGGAGTTGGCATAATACTCCAACGCTTTATGATTTAAAAGAGGTAACTTTAAAAATAATAACATAAAGATAAAATACTTTAAACTCAATCTAATATTGAAACAGCAGGAGTTGAGCTGAGTATATGGGACCCCTGTGTTAGGGCCTCAGATTCTTTAACAAAAATTGTTTTGGGATGCAGTCTCTACGCTTGATGTTAGCATGATGGTGATGCCATTTCTCCACAGGTGAGCAAAGGTAAGTCAGTGGTTTTTTGCTGTTTTTTTTTTTTAGCTCTGTACACATGCAGAGAGTGAGTGTAGAAAACCATCATGAAATGGGTTTATCAGGGCTGTTGTTTTTTTAATAATTCAGATGACCGGAAGGGGAACTGCAAGCTTTAACAGGTTTAAAATTACTGACGCTTGAAAAAAAACCCCACTTACCCACTCCAAATCCACAATGTGATTTAGTATTGTATTCTGTAAATCTACAGGGCTTGTGTGCAAAAGAAAAAATGAGTATTATTTTTTTTGATATTTTGATGTGTTTTAAGGTCTGCCTTATGGGAGAAACTAATTCTTCCTAAAATGTCTTAATCTTGGAGACAGAAGTCATGGTGTCAGGATATGTTTATCCAGTCAGCCAAATAATATACTTCTCTCATTTTGAAGGGAAATGTAAATACAGTAAAAAAAAAAAAAAAGATAGTTTGAGCCATTAAATATTTTGACTTGCATGTATGAGCTGTTTGTGATGTAGTGTTAAGCAATTTTCAGAAATCAAATTTTACTGAGATTCGACTCTGTGCAATGGCTTTTGCTGTAAATGGCAGAGACTTTGGGGGTGAATTGGACACCCTCCTGTGATAAAACTAACCTTTTTGTATTGGATTAAAAAAAGCGCCATTCTTAAAATGTTATTGTGATGGTTGTAATGGAATTTGTGTAGTAATAGTTGCTGCAGTTTGTCAGTTAAGCGTGAAGTTTCCAATTCTGGACCATAATCTGCCCATCTGGGATTTGTATTTTTAATCGTTTTTGGCTATGAATCTCATCAGCCTTATCCAGTGAACGCTAATGAAAAAGTTCTGTTGCTTATTCGTCTTCTCAACTGTTTTGTACATAAAAATGTCATTCTGTGGCTTAGGGCTGATGTAGGCCTCTCCCCAGTTCTTCTTTTCGCTTTCAATGTGGTCTGATGTATCTCTGCATTTTCTACCTCGTGACATTATTCTCAGTGTAATTTCACTGCTGCAAAATGGTTATGGGATCCAGACAGAGTTGTATAACTCTAGGTGGGGGAATAAGAGGTGTAAGAAAGTCTTGTAAACACAGATCCCATTAGGGTTTTAATACTGTTAGTAAGCTTGCACGGGTGGTAGCAGTGGAGGAGGAGGAAGAAGAAAGCAGCAAACAAGAGAAGCAGGGCTGTTCCTAAATTTAAAAAACACATTTAGTCGATAACTTCCCTTCTTGAGAGTTCTGCAGTATTTACAGGCAGTAAGAAGGGTAATGTGCAGATTTAACAAGTGAATTACATGGACAGAAAAATATAACCAAGTAACCCTGATAGTTCTTTTTTGTTTGCTGTATCCTGTGGACAAATCAGCATACTAGTGTTCTAACTGAATCTCGATTTATTCTCCGGAGCATTTTGCTAGCTTGTCGATCACTTAGTTCTCTCTAGGGCTATGTTTTCAGTTATTAAAAAAAGTCTATATACGTGTGTGTATATATATATGTATTTTTTTTTTTTTTCATTCTTGCACAGTGAGACTATCATCCTGCCATACAACCCTAGTGGAGAAAGCCGTGTTTGCAGCTTTTCCTGTGGCTAACTTTGCCTGAAATAGCTGATGATTGCATTACAGTGTCCTGTCCTTGCTGGTTTTCTAGGTCAGTTTAGCTGCACTTGATAGTCTGTTATGAGTATGTGGACGTTTTAAAAATACAAAAACATTGAGAGAAAACAAAACCAAAGGACCCCTCAAGTCAGAATGCTCCCTCCAGTCATCTTTTCTGAGCAAGCTTGATTAACAGTCAATCAGCAGCAGCGTTTGTAGCATCCTTCCTCCAACATTGATCCCTATTCTTGTCTTATCTAACCTTCTTGATCTGTCATAGCACGTGAAAAACTCGCACAGATGAATGCCTGTGTCTGTGACCCATTGAATCAGTTCTGCTCTTAATTGAATGCCTCTTTGAAAAGAGAACTAAAGTTAATGAGCCTTGTTGACAGAGCTTTGGATAAGAAATGCTTTTGAAAGAAAATATCTTATTTTCAAACTTTTGTAACGTGCTTCTGTTACATACCATGTGGCATCCTCAGTTCAGAGGTGAATTTTGTTTATTTTTAAAACCATGTATGTTGCTTTTTATAGGATGTTGATTATGCGGTAAGAGGAAAGAAGAACAAGTAAAGAAATATAAGTAATGGCCTAAATACCTTGAATCTAATTTATTTGAAATGAAGAGTACATTTTTAATTAAATAGCTCATGTTTCATTTTGCAATGTTCACCTTGGGAAACTGTTTTTTTTTTTTAAGTACATTCAGAGCATTCATCTTCAAGTATTACAGAGTTCAAGACAAAGGTGAAGTTTTCTGATGTTTGTTGCAGAGTTTGAGACCTGAAGGAATATATTTCTCTGGCATGTACTTCTTAAAGACATCAACTCTGAGAATAAATTTCTAGAAAGGAAAAAAGAACAAGAGAAAAAGTAAAACCAACAGCAGAATTGTAGAAAGAAATGTACAAAAAATAGAAAACAGTAAGAAACAAAATATTTTTGAAGAGTTTTGATTTAGGTATGTTAAATGTAATGCTTAATCTGCTTGCCCATATTTGAGAGTTCTCGGCACTTTTTGGTTTTAAGGGGTATCAGAGAGAGAATATATCAGTGACTTAAGTCAAGGGGCATTTTACTGGTAGGCACTTAACTAAAATAAAACAATCAGAAATGCTTAAAGTGCATTCTACAGTAACAGATTTATCTTTCTATATGGCAAATCCTGTAAAAAGCAATGTAATATTTACCATTTTTTAAATGAGGTTTGTAAAACAGGTTTTATAACACCCCCCCCCCACCACCACCACCACCTTCAGTGGTCAAGATTGCACTCTGCTTATTTCTTGTTAGTTTTGCTGTTCTCACTTTAGCTTTTGATATCAGAAGTGCTTCACTTAATTTTCTTCATCTCCTTGTTCTGTGTATAGTTGTATTACTTTGTTCCGCTCTGTTACATTTTGGACTGAAGCCAGCAGGAAAGGTGAGGGGAAATGTGAGAATAAAAAAAAAAATCAAAGCTATAGACTCATCTCTGAAACGATAATGCAGCCTAACATGCCATTTTTCTTAAAGTATCCATAGCAAAAGCAACGCGACCTGTCTTTGCACTGTGTCTTACTTCTTGACGTGAGTTTTGTACACTTGCATTTGTATTTATTCACTTGTACATATAGTTTATTTTTAGAGACGTGTCAAATGAAAGTAACCCAATGGTAATATAGATAACAAATACATTCAGTGCTTGGCCCAGTTGTTTTTTCTTTTGGTTCCATTTAATAACTCTTTGTATTCTCATGGCCCTTATTTTTTCTGATTATTCAAGCAGTTTCTTCTCTATTAGTCCATCATGGAAACTCAATTATTGTACTGAAGGAATAATAGCTCAGTTTGAACATGATCTGTTTTTATGAATAAGTGTTGACTGCAACTTGTTACAGCCTACCCTATATTAGGAAAGGTTAAGCAATGTAGCTTCACATGCATCCCTATGTCTGTAAGCCCTGCTGGCACAGAAGTTGTTTCCACTGGTGAAAATGCATGTTTGTGTGCATAGTTTGTGTTGGCTGTTTTGAGGTTAGGTTTTTTTTGTTGTTGTTGTTCCAGCAGCAATAACTATGTCTATGCTAAAGTTTTAGCTATTATAAAATGGCTATAAAAATCAAACCTGTAATTCACATAAAACAGTAGCAAAAAGGGTAGGATAGTCCTCATCAAAGCGTGTTTCACGTGACAGTGAATAGATGAGATGTGATTTGTTCAGAATGGTTTAGATATGCTTGATCCTGCTTCTTAGGTAGGAGGTATAGATTAGATGGCCTCTCAAAATCCCTTCCTGACCTGGTTTTTGCTAGTCATTTAACCTGTAAGTGAGAATTGTTTGAGGTTGCTTATGCTTTGCCTGTGACTTTGTTCTTCCAAGGCTTGAAATGTTGCCTTTGTTCTGCTTGGGTCATCATGTCTGCTTCCCAAGAGGAAGCAGTGATTCTTGCTAGTTTTGCTCCACAACTTAAAATTATCTTCTTCCTTGGATAGATTTATCTTGCAGATTTGGCAATTTTGTATTACATCTTTGATTTCACTACTGTATCATTTCTTATATTAAATTTGCAATCTTCCTTGCTGTCCTTATCTTTGCTTTCTGAGCAGAAGCTGTGATGCTTTCTCCATTTCTTTGTTAGCAGACTTTTCCTTTTTCTTTCTTGCTCAAAATATATTTATTGTAGAACCTGAGAATACCTTTTGTCTGTTTTATTGATAACACCTTTTGATACAAGTGGGTATGAGTCTACCAACCCTGGATTTTTGTATCTAGAGATAAACTTTTTGAATGGATCTCTCTTTGTTTAGGACTCAAAGGAGAGTATTCAGAGTCTAATTTAAGCACCTAACACAGACTGTCCAGCTGACTACAGGAGGCCTAATGGGAAAAGACCCTCTGATGCTCTGAGTCACATTCTAGATAAGTGTCTCACCTTGGCTGCACAGGGGACTGCCCCCTTGAAACTTAGGACAGTTTAACTTCTTAATTTTAGTATTTACATTGTGTGCCATGTTAGCTACTGTGAATTCTTATGCCCTTAAAGTATCATTGAAAAATTATTTTCTACTTTTCAGTTATTTTCTACTATTTCTTTTCCACATATTTTTCTTTATATTTCCTATATTCAGCATTTTAGAAAGATGCATGGTCTTATAGATAAGATTATTGCTTTTTAGATTATTTTTCCCCACCAGGTTTTACTGTTTTCACCTTATTCTGAAAATGTCTAAGCTGTGTGCTGTGAATGTCTGACTGTGGGTTATGATAGATGCAGCAGATAATTGGCCACCTGTCTTCTGCTGATTACTACTAACACAGTACAGCTGATGAATCAGTTAATGAGTTCAATGCAAAGTCAGCCTGCTACCTTACTTCACTCTGTAAAACTTAAAATCAAGCTGGCTGGCTTGCACTGGACTTGCACTGGAACAGATGAAGAGGGCTCATGTTGTCTTCCCACTTGGAAGAAATGTTTTCTCAGGAGAGGTAATTTCAATAACACTTGTCAAAGTATTTTTCTTGAGCTAGTTTAGTTTAGTTTGAAAGAGAACAGCCACACTGTGTAATGGAGAGATGGGAGAGTAATTGCAATGATTGTACTACTGCTCCTAGTGCTAGTGTACTAGTACCATTGAGACCTGGTAACTGATTGTATGTGTGTCCTAGTCCATTGCAACAGTAAAGTATTTTTAAGAGTAAGGTGTCCTGATAGAATAATAAGCAGAATGCATTTGCCTGTGCTGCTTTTTTGTCAACTCAGCCTGTCTGTCTTTAGCATTTCTTATCTAACCTTCATACCTAGCACCAAATCCTTGTAAAAAGGAATATCATCCAGGCTGCAGGCTTGCAGCTCTTTGAAGAATGTGCAGGTGTTTCACCTGGTACTGGAGTCTTTTTTGAGTCTTGTACCTTGTAGAGGTTGTTTAGGTGTTATCTCTTTTCCAGTGTTGTGTAATGCAAGACTTGGATAAAGTGCCTTTATACAAAAAGTGCAGTTAAAACCACAAGAAATACCGCTCCTTTCATTGCTCAGAGTAATTTCAAGTATTAAAGTGCCTCAGTTTGGACCCTCTGTGGTATCTACTACTACTGTAGTAGCAGCAATGATATTTGACTATGTTGCACTAATTAAAAGCTATTTTTTTGGGGGGGGGGACTAATTAAAAATAGTAATTTTTTTTTGTGACTTGATGAAAGCTTTACACCTGTTCTGGTTGTCAAAAGTGGAAATGAGATTACTTTTCTGTCAAAATGTTGTTTATCTGCTAGCTGTAGAGAAAGGGACACTCCACTTTTCCATCGTTGTTCATTTTACAATCATAGGCTCTCACATTTGTGGATGGGATTATAGTGCTGTAAAAGAGAGGCTCCATCTATAACATAGAGTAAAAGTCACTGGTGATGGAGAAACAATCCTGACAATAAAAGTCTGACTCTGGGAGAAGGGAATGCTGCCTGATGAATCTAATTTCACTGCAATCAAAAAATCATAAATGTGGATGTTTGAAAACTGTATTTTCTTTCCATATTTATGCAAGCCTTCCATTTGACAGGTCTGCTCAGTACTGAGGGAGATGTTGGCTGCTTTGCTGTGTGCATGCACTTTCAAAGCCCTCTCCCTTCCTCTCTGGTTCCCAGCTGTTCGGACTGGAGGGTGTCGCTAGGCAGAGGGTGAGAAAGCGCTTACTGACATCAGGGCTTAAGTTTTCCTTTGATACGTTGCCTGGAGGCCGGTGGGGAGGGAAAGCTGAGGGCCAGATTGGTTTACATTATGGCTTCCAGTGGTGTTTTAGAAGCTGGTTAGGGAGGTGAAGAAACATAACATCAAATATCTGAAACTGAATTAATTAGGCTCTTGGCAACATGGTTTGGAAGATGGGGGAACCAAGGCTGCTGTAGTGATGGATCACGAAGTGATCTCAGTAAAGCAGTGAGGTTGCTTGCAGAAAAGATGTCAGGCATTTTGTATAGAGTGTAATCTAGCTCAGAGCAAAGCAGAAACATAAGGCTCCCATAGCCTGATGTTAAGAAATCTTTATCTCCAGTTAAAAACATATGAAGTGGAGTTAGTTTGGTAGAAAGGTGGTGGTTAAATGTATTTGTACAAAGATCTTGGTGCCTTCAGTTAAGATCCTCATGGGCTCAGTGTACTGAGCTCTTTACAAACATGTGAATTCTGAGTTGCTTCTGTAAAGAACTTGAAATATAAAGTCAGATATCATACAAAAGGTGGTGGTGAGGGAAATAAAATAATGAATAATAATTGAAATTAAAATCTTGTGAGTAGCTGAATACTGAATGTTACAAAAAAATCAATACTGAGGTTTCTGGATAACCTTTCCATTGCTGTCTTGTGTATATACACTGTAGTAGTTCTTGTCGGTGTAATCACTTGGCACTCACAGGATGTTGCTGCCATATTCTAACAGAAATGTGTGAAAAATATTTGGTTACCTTAAGTCTTGCTAAATGGCTTCAGTTTTGTCAGGAGACAAAGTTCGAGTCACTGATGTCTGCTAGGCTAATGTAGCTCTCCTGATGAAGGACTGTTTTTTTGGGAATGTGTACCCATGCCCTAGGGGGCTGAAAACAAACATAAAGTTGGCAGGCAATTCTTCAGAAAATTTCTGTGCTGCCTTTTACTGTCTATCAAAATTGGTCCTTGAACTCAATGAGACAAGAGAGGAAGTGGAAGAGCTCCCTGCTCCAATCTCTTTAGCCTCTCATGAGTTTTGGTCTCTGAATGGCTAATTGCATTTTGTTTCTTGTCTTGCTAGATGGGCTGGTGATCCCATTGGTGGAACTGTCTGCAAAACAGGTTGCATTTCACATTCCATTCGAGGTGGTGGAGAAAGTTTATCCTCCAGTGCCTGAGCAACTGCAGCTTCGAATTGCCTTCTGGAGTTTCCCAGAAAATGAGGAAGATATCAGGTAATTAATACTATTTCTGTTTCATTGATGCTTAAGGAAAAGTTCTGTTCACTAGAGGAGAATTGTCTGTTTAATGTCCCATGTATTTGCTGCTTCTGCTGTTCTCATGTGCATTTTGCAATACATGGGTGGATTACTGTGGGATATGCTATGATATGGGGTTTTATTTTGGGGTGAGCTGCCCTGCATATGTCCCAGGAAAAGCATGTACATGTGCAGGTTCTATGTGTAAATGACAGCAGAATAAATGCAGCCTTTAATTTGCCTGGCAGTAACTAGTTTGTAGAGTTTTGTCCTTATGTTAGTCTTCTGCAGTATTCTTTCCAATTTGAATCTGTTGCTTGAGTCAGAGCTTTAACTGGGCTCAGAAATTGCCAGGGAGGGCTAGCTCAGTATCCTGTGCAAGCCTTTTGTTCGTGAGAGTAGGAGAATCAGAATTTGCTGAGTATATCAGTGATCAGCGTGGATACAGTCAGATACTATATTTCTTATGTTTCCACATAAATTGTGTGAGTACATAGGCAAAAATTCTCTGCTTTTAGATCTTTTACCAAAGTATTTTTGCTGACGCTTTTATACTATAGGAGGCCCACCGATGTAACTGTGGATTCAGAATTTTGTTGCAAAGTAGTAATACTACACTCTTTTAGAAAGAATCATCCAGAAAGTTCTTAGATGCATTCATCTAAAGTTCTGGTATCAGGTGGGGGGAGGTAATGTCAGAAGTGCTGATGTAATTAGTAAGATCACCTGTGGGGGAATAGAGCAAGCCAGCTGGTTGTACATGTTCATTATTCTGATGAGCACAGATGTAAAAAAACCTCACATGAGCATGCAGGTAAGTCATCTAGAAGTACAAGGAGTTTCTACTGTGCATGCTAACAGCGGACCTTGAATTGATATTATAGTGTATATAAAAGCTTAATTTTAGGCTATGAATGAATTTGTGTTTCAGAGCCATAGGTTGAAATTCCTAGAAATGCCAGTGGCTGTACACAAACCCAGTTAGGAGGAGACTAACGATTTTTATGGGTGAATGGTAATGGAGAAATGGCAGAAAAAAGCTGGATTTCATATTAAAGATTAAGATAGTAAGGATTTTTCAAAAGCCATGTCAACAAAGAATGCAAGAGGATAATACTGTGAAGTTTCTCAAAACCAGACTCATCTTGACACATTGTATGTATCTCTTGCAGATTGTACTCCTGTTTGGCGAATGGCAGCGCAGATGAGTTCCAGCGAGGGGAGCAGCTATTCCGGGTGAGGGCTGTCAAAGACCCTCTCCAGATCGGTAAGAACATTGCAGCTCCACGTCTCTAGATACTTCAGATTCCCAAAACCATATCTGCAATGGGACAGCAGTGGTATGACTGTGTCTCAAGCTTTTCTGGCATCGTAAACTAAACTCCCTGCTACATGTATTCTTTGTAATGTCTTGAGCTAAGTACTATGTTTATTTCAGCCTCAATCAGCTCAGCTGTGAAACTGAGTGAAAAGCCAGACATGTTCTGAAAATTGGATCTTTGATCTGTCTCAGCATTTTGGAGAAAACTGTGTAGAATGCCTTTGTCTCCATAATGCTGAAATTCCTCATTGATAAAGAGAACTTGTTTTTCTAGTGGTCTGATCCAATGGATGCCTTGCCTAAAGTGCATGTGTGACAGAGAGGAAGTTTGCAAGGTTTAATTATTATTCTTGTAGCAAAAGAGTTGTATTAATAATACAGTTAGTCATGTAGTATTTTGGCAGAAGGAAATCCCTGTTGCTGGACAGTGGGTTTTATCGCATCTCCTCACTTACCTTGTTCTTTTTATGTTTTATGGTTATAGAAACTAATTGTATCTTAAACAAAGAATTGGACTCTGGCTTTTTCATTAAATCGTTTGAAGTAAAGAAGAACGTTGAGCTGACTTTTCCAGTGCCAGCTGTTAGACAGGAAGGCATTAGGTGAAATAAAGACACTAGTATGTCAAGGTGGGCCATGTCAGTCCAATGCAGATGTGTTGGTTTTTTTTTCTGCAAGTGTAAGCTTCATAATTAGAATATTAATTGGCATGTGGGAACTGAGCCTGGTTGTAGTAAGAAAAATGATAATATAAAAAGCTGTATAATGTTTAGGAGGAAAGTTCCTGTATTTTCTTGTGATGAGGGATAGACTTCTATGGGCTTGTTTAGTTGCTTGTACCAGTAATACTTAACTCAGTCATCAGTGGAATGAATAAATTTAGGTAAAGGACCCTCACAAAGGGAATAAAAAGGACTCATACTGTAAAAGTTTTGGGAGAACAAAAAGAGGAGGAGATAGTCATTTAGATACACAAATTGCAAGAGATGATGAACCGTTATCTGAATTTAGGGTAAAGCATCTGAAAGGATTTTACCTAGTCTGTTGTCTACTGTAATAACAATAGCAGGAATTCTTGGGAATGGAAGTGAAGAACTTCCTCATACATAAGGTATATTGAGTTGTCAGTGAGACCAGATAGTAATTTTGGAACATCAATGGAATTGAGCTAAACAGGATTAAACTGACTTTTGAGTGCATTCATAAGCTCCTGATGTCAGGACTGAAATGCTGAGAGAGGCCTCTAAGGCATCTGCTGAACTTCAGGAAGGCAAATGTTTAAGACAGACAAAGTGAGTTCAAATGCGACTGGCTGAAATTCAGTAATTCCTGGGACTTTCACAGTGGAAAAGAGCAGAATATTTCACATACAGTGCTAAGACTGTGGTCAAAACTGGTTTCAGTAATAAATCAAAAAGGGGAGGAGGTGTAAAGCAATGTAAATGAACAAAGGCTAAGAATATTAGTGCAAAACCTGTGCTTGGGGAAGGAGGGGAGGAGTAGGGAAAAAGAGGAGGTGGTGAATGATACAGAGGAGGAACTTCTGAAGTACAGATACAGCAGCTGGGCTTCTTGACAAAGGATTATGTGTGTGGAAGGGAAGGAAGTAACTTTGTTTAAACAGTAATGTCATTTCCTCCTTAGTAGAGGAACTTTATCTAATGGAGGATGTTTGGTTTGTTTTTTTTTTTTTTCCCCCTTGATTAGCAGCCCAGAAGCTGGGCAGTACAGGTGGGATGGATATAATTTCAGTTGTCTACTCCAAATGATTTTAAGGTATGTGGTTGCAGTTTTGAGTTTCATATACTGACAAATGGGAAAAGAAACACAGGAAATGAAGCAGCACTTGAGAGGGGATTTGATTTGGACGGAGGTTGGGCAGTGCATTGTGGTATTGTGATCAATAGGACAAAGCTTGAAGTGTGCTTTGTGCTCTTTTTGTCCCATTTCCATTTGCAGTATAAGATTATTTTGTTTTAAACATAAATGAGTAATCTTAGTCATCTTGTCCACATGCAAATTCATATCCATAATTTCTGAACAATAGCACCTCTTCACCACATTCCAAAAACCCACTTTTTTACAGTGTTCTACTGTATATACACAAAGAATTGGCTTTTGTAGACCTTTTCCTGCACATTCCCTTTGTAGCAGTCATATACTCACCTCCTTGGACTGAAAACGTTATTGCTGTTCTCAGATAGGTGTGTTGTAGTTGCTGATTTAAGGGACTTTTTTTCTGTCATAGTCTTAATTTCTTTTTAACAATTAAGGAATGCAGCAGCAGGTTCAGTCTGGATTCTAACTTTGCATCTCCTTGAATAGTGTATCTGAGTTCCCACTTTTTAGAGATTCTCCTATCTTGGGTTAAAACAAACATCCAAAATTGCCTTGCTTTACTTCCTATCTAAAAAGCTTTTGTTCAGCTCTCGTTTTCCCTTTTCTGTTAGTCCTGGGAAAGCCAGAGAAAAAGTTCTTAAATTCTGTGCAGAGGTGTGTTTGCTGTCATTGTTGTAGGGGCATCAGAACTACCAAACAGCAATGAAGAAAGCTTGGAACCTGTATTGCAAGAAGTATTTTTAGCAGGGTGTTGTTAACTCATAGGTCACTTAAATCTTTTCTCTCCAGTTGCTTACTAAGTAGCTTGGGGTATTTGACATTTGTGCATTTCCACCTGAAATCATGAACACTAATAGGATCTCAGAAAAATGAATAAACAGACCTGAAATTTCACAGTAAATGGGTTTCATGATAAAATAAATATTAAATGGAAAAGACATTGATGCAGCTATCCTAAAATTCTGAAAACTGGATTTTAACCAGCTGGAAGCATAGATTTCTTTTGGATACTTTTCCTGAAAGATTAAGTTGCAGTGGCAGAGCAGTGAGAAGGATAGGTTATAGATTGAAAAAGAAGCCATTTCTATTTCGGAGGACCTAGTTTAGGCAGCAGTTGATTATTTCCAGCTTTTACGTTGGATCAAACCATGTGTCTTAATTGAATATCGGAGAGGACAGTGTGCTGCTACCCATTCTTCACTACATGATAAAACCTGCTTCGTGGGTGCAGTAGATCACTCCTGGTGCGCTCTGTGCATAGCGAGTATGTTGTACAGTGCACGTACCTGACACATCCTCTGAAGCATTGGTGCTGGCTGCTTGCATGTTTGTTCTGTGCATGAGTAGTAAATCTGGTGCTCAGAAGAAGATGCACTTTCTGTGTAGGAAGCCTAAGTGCTTTCACAGAAGCACTAACCTTGCTCTGTGCCCACAGTGCATATAAGAAAAATGGTAGCCAGGGGGGTGAGACTGCTGGCAGAGCAACTCCTCTGACCTGCAGCTCCTTCTCAAGATCTCCTGGGAGTGGGGCTTGCCAAGAATAGGATATAGATCTTAAGTTTTTCCTGTTGGACCATATGCAGTTGCAGAATGAATGCTGCTGGTACATGCAGACATGTTGTTGTAATGTATTGTTATGCATGGAGTAGATAAACCCTATCAGGTAGTGGGAACAGGAGGTGGGTGGGAGGGAAGAACATTCTTGTGATCTCCATGAGGTGGTCAGGTCACTCAGGTCTGCAGTAGATGTGATTCTTGCCTTCACATTTAAGCAGGAGGGTAACAGCTGTGGTCTGCAGGAGGAGACAATGGTTGTACTGTGTCTGTAAACGAGTACAATTTGATGACCATTTCTTTAAACAGTAGTGTTGGGCTAAAGCACTCCAGAATGGCCCCCCTCATAGGTCACCTTTTCAGCCCCTGCAGGCTCAGACTTTTGTAAGCTGTGCAGTGAACTGAATTGTGATGTTTTTCCTGGTAAAAGTAACCATTAAATTAATCCAGAATTTTTTCCTAGTGTGGTTTCCTGTGCCATCCCACAAACAGTTGTTCAGTGCAGCAAGACTAGTGGTGCAAAAGAATTAGCAGTGTCAGTGGCAGACATGTTCATCAAGCTACAGTTTGAGTTGAAGCTTGTGATATGTAATGCTGAAGCCCTTAAATTTTCTTTGTCTCTTTTTTTATACCTGTCTTCCCTCTTTGAATTTAATCAGGTAACTGTCTTCATATACAAATAAAAATTTCATGGTAGAAGCTTGATAAGAGGCAACTGATGTAGGGAGGCAACTAGGAAAGCTAAGGCCTCCTTGGAATTAAACCTTGCAAGAGAGGTCAAGGACAACAGAAAGGGCTTCTTCAAATACATTGCAGGTAAAGCCAACACTAGAGGCAATGTAGGCCCACTGATGAATGAGGTGGGGGTCCTGGAGACAGAGGATAAAAAGAAGGCGGAGTTACTGAATGCCTTCTTTGCCTCTGTCTGTACTGTTGGAGGCTGTCCTGAGGAGCCCCGGACCCCTGAGGCCTCAGAAGAAGTCAGGATAGAGGAGGAATCTGTCTTGGTTGATGAGGGCTGTGTCAGGGACCAATTAAGCAACCTGGACGTCCATAAATCCATGGGCCCTGATGGGATGCACCCGCGGGTGCTGAGGGAGCTGGTGGAAGTCATTGCTAGGCCACTCTCCATCATCTTTGCTAAGTCGTGGGCAACGGGAGAGGTGCCTGAGGACTGGAGGAAAGCGAATGTCACTCCAGTCTTCAAAAAGGGCAAGAAGGAGGACCCGGGTAACTATAGACCGGTCAGGCTCACCTCCATCCCCGGAAAGGTGATGGAGCAACTTGTCCTTGGTGCTGTCTCTAGGCACATCAAGGATAGGGGGATCGTTAGGGGCACTCAGCATGGCTTCACCAAGGGGAAGTCTTGCTCAACCAACTTGATAGCCTTTTATGAGGACATAACCCGGTGGATAGATGATGGTAAAGCTGTGGATGTGGTCTATCTCGATTTCAGTAAAGCGTTTGACACGGTCTCCCACAGCATCCTCGCAGCTAAACTGAGGAAGTGTGGTCTGGATGATCGGGTAGTGAGGTGGATTGTGAACTGGCTGAAGGAAAGAAGCCAGAGAGTGGTGGTCAGTGGGACAGAGTCCAGCTGGAGGTCTGTGTCTAGCGGAGTCCCGCAAGGGTCGGTACTGGGACCAGTTCTATTCAATATATTCATTAATGACTTGGATGAGGGATTAGAGTGCGCTGTCAGCAAGTTCGCTGATGACACAAAACTGGGAGGAGTGGCTGACACACCGGAAGGCTGCGCAGCCATTCAGAGAGACCTGGACAGGCTGGAGAGTTGGGCGGGGAGAAATTTAATGAAATACAACAAGGGCAAGTGTAGAGTCCTGCATCTGGGCAAGAACAACCCTATGTACCAGTACAAGTTGGGGGCAGAGCTGTTGGAGAGCAGCGTAGGGGAAAGGGACCTGGGGGTCCTAGTGGACAACAGGATGATCATGAGCCAGCAGGGTGCCCTTGTGGCCAAGAAGGCCAATGGCATCGTGGGGTGTATTAGAAGGGGTGTGGTCAGCAGGTCAAGAGTGGTTCTCCTCCCCCTCTACTCTGCCCTGGTGAGGCCGCATCTGGAGTATTGTGTCCAGTTCTGGGCCCCTCAGTTGAAGAAGGACAGGGAACTGCTAGAGAGAGTCCAGCGCAGAGCCACGAAGATGATTAAGGGAGTGGAACATCTCCCTTATGAGGAGAGGCTGAGGGAGCTGGGTCTCTTTAGCTTAGAGAAGAGGAGACTGAGGGGTGACCTCATTAATGTTTATAAATATGTAAAGGGCAAGTGTCAAGAGGATGGAGCCAGGCTCTTCTCAGTGACATCCCTTGACAGGACAAGGGGCAATGGGTGCAAGCTGGAGCACAGGAGGTTCCACTTAAATATGAGGAAAAACTTCTTTACGGTGAGGGTGACCGAACACTGGAACAGGCTGCCCAGAGAGGTTGTGGAGTCTCCTTCTCTGGAGACATTCAAAACCCGCCTGGACGCGTTCCTGTGTGATATGGTCTAGGCAATCCTGCCCCGGCAGGGGGATTGGACTAGATGATCTTTCGAGGTCCCTTCCAATCCCTAACATTCTGTGAGAGTGTGTAGCTGTGACCCATTCTTCTCTAACACCTTTCAAATACTTTTTTTTCCCCTTAGTGAAACAGAATTGCTGGAATTCCAATCTGTGAAATGCTTTATTTGCTTTTGTGAAAATTAGGGCATTTTGGCATTAGTCTGAGGTGCTTGTAGTATAACAGAAGGATTAGCTGAGCTGTTTGAGTTATATTATCCAAGTGTGGAACATAAATTAGAACTGTAGCTAGTAATAAGCAGTGCAGTAATTTTGTGTGAATGCTTTCTTTTGTTTTGATTCTGTTCCAATTGCTAAAATGGCTGAAGAATTTGGGTGGCATCATGTGTACTAATCAAAATAATCACCCACATCAGGAAGAGGATTTGAATTCTGGTGAACAGGAGAAATAGAAAGGTTAAACAAGGTAAGAGCAAGTTTGTGTTGGCACGGGGATTATATTTTGAGGAAGAAATAGTGCACATTGTTTTAAATGGGATTTAGTAGGTCACGTGTACTCCTGAACACCATCATTATTATGATCTCACTATATCATAAGAAGAACTTAATAGTGTGGATTTATAATGTACTTCCCTGTGCTGATGATGGAGAAACTATTTCAGTCATCTGTCCTGAGCTATATTTTTTCACTTAAGGTACATTGTTGGACTGAATTTTGATTATGGCTTTGATACCCTTGGTGCTTTCTATGCTTTATTAAAACTGAATTTGAGAGTAGCAGAAAGGTTCTGAGGCTGATACTCATTGCTGTAGAGGATGACTAATGGGTGATAGGGACCTTCAAGACAAGTAGAAGATTCATGCTCCTGATGGCCTTTTCCTGCTCATAATATGTGTGCCTCTGGATAACCGTTATCTGTAGAGGAAGCTGCATTATGAGTACAACTGGTATGCATTGTGCATGAGTTTACACAAAGCCAAGCCTCATTGAAGTTCTTTGTCATTCTGCTTGAGATGAGATTCATAATTTATTTGTTTGATCACAGATTAATGAGGCTGAATTAATGCAAGTATTATTGCTGAAATTTCCCTTTTCCATTGATTTTAGCCTAAGCAAGAGGGTTTTTTTTTGTTTTCTGAATACATGGTTTATAAAAATGGGATACTTGCAAAATTGCAAGGAGGTTTATGAGAAACGGGTAGCTTCTGAAGCCACAAAGTGAAAGAAAGTGTTCAGGTGTGAGTGCTGCCTTCTTTAGTTCTCTGTGAAGTTGTGAAAGTTGACTGACTTGGAAATAATTCTGAAGAAGTCACCTAGTCTGTTCTGCACTGTTGCTGGAGTTAATTAACATAGAAATCATGCCTAAAATATGTATAGTCTATCTTTGACCCTGTGATAAAAACCCCACAGTTTTCAGTGATGGCTTTATCCAGTTCTGCTTTTCTTTGTTAAGTATTAGTAGAAATAAAGTTATAAATAAATCACTGTATTAAAAGCTGGTATTTTTGAACCTTTTATAACATGTTATGACTCTCTGCTAATATTCTGCAGTAGCTGATGGGGAAGAAACAAGTGCTGGAGACTCTAGATCCATGTCCATCCTTCTGTGGATGTTGTTCCTACACATGTTGTTTTGCTGTTTAAATGGCACATACCTAAAAATTTCCATGCTAGCTGAATCTGTCTGCCAAGAACCGGAAGAGTAACTTTGGACTTTTGAATTTTCACAGGTTTCCATCTGAGTGCCACTGTGGTACCCCCACAGATGGTGCCACCCAAAGGTGCGTACAACGTGGCGGTGATGTTTGACCGATGCAGGATCACGTCATGCAGCTGTACCTGTGGAGCTGGGGCCAAGTGGTGTGCTCATGTCGTGGCACTCTGCCTCTTCCGGATACACAATGTAGGCCTTTAAATACAGTTCTGCTTTCCCCTAGGCATCTTCTCTGAGTCTCTCCTCATTACAGTTTTATGCAACATGCACTCTCTTTAGGGAAATTGTTCTTGGCATTCCTTTTGGTTACAGATTGTGCAAATGTGTGCTCACAGTTGCAGTCTGCAGAGTGAATTGTCTGAGGCTCTAAAATGCAGAATGTCCTTTGATAATGTGCAAATTGCTAAGGGTAGATACAGAGTCCTTTTTGGCCCCTTCCTGTTTCTCATTTAAATGCTAGAATTACTCATTCTTCAGTTCGGCAAGGAGTGAAAGGTCACCAATAGTTAGTCTTTTATTAAAAGTCTTTGTAAATATGGGACTTGAAAGCTCTTTTTTTAGGTTGTTTGATCAGAGTGCAGAAGGAAAGTAATTTTGGTCACTGTTGGCCTTTATGTTCGCCAGTTCATTTTAACACATACTGGGGCAGATAAGTGTTATTTTGACTTGTAGATTTCAAACCAGATAAGTTTATGGTTTTGTTTGACTGCTTGTATTCTGTGTAGTCTTGTATAGAGTGAGAAGTAGATGTTTCTTATCCCAGCCAACTCCAGGTGAAAATGCCTAGAATCAACATGAAATACACAAGTTGAGGGTTCAGTCTTGCATACAGATTAATTTCCTCAGTCTTTGGGAAGCTGAGAAACACATCTTAAGGAAGGATTAAGCTTGGATGATGGAAAGAAACAGAAGATTTTCTGCTGTCACAGAACATTTTATAGCTAACGTGCTTTTGATCAGCTCCAGATTCTTAAATAAGTGCTAATAACCTGCTGAAGCTTGTTAATATTTCACAATGGACAATTGTGATATACTTAAATTAATACTTTTGTGAAATCATCAGAATATCAGTGTACTTTCTGTACTTAGGACTGGAGAGTTGGCAAAAAAATGGGTTCTGCTTTGAATTATTAGTTCCAGTTTTAAAAGGTGGATATGGAGAGTGAGGATAGGAAACAAATTTTCGTTTACATTATTTACACTCAGAAAGTCTGGACCCTGTGTAAGATAAAAATCATTCTTTTCCCTCCAGTCCTTTCTTCTACCTGAAAAATGATAGTGAAAGGATTTTCATGTTTGTATATACTGACTGCTGACACTAGCAAGTTACAGGCCAAAGTATATTGCTCTATGTAGACAAATCAATATCAGAAGCATCTTTGTTATCAAACTGCTCTTGCCTGTTTCCAGGTTAAATTTTAGGTAGGTCCCATTTGGGCATTTTTTGTTCTGTAGAGTGAAAAAGGTTAAGAAACTAGTAGTGGGGTTTTTTATCATCTAAGTTGTTCTAAGATATGGAAAGAGACATTTTAAGATTGAAGAAAAAACCTCTAATGAGATAAATGAGGTGGCTGTGATTCTGTGAAACAGCCCCCCACAGAGCTGGTTGATTTGCCAGAAGCTTCAAGAATAATGTCCTATTTTAGAGGTTTGTTTGTGAAATCCCTGCCAGTATTTGTGCAATTGCTAGAAACAACAGATCTTAAGCACAGCTGTTAAAGCATTTTCCTTGAAGAGAAACTCTTAAAAACAGTTTTTATAAAGCCTAGACAGCTTATTTGCATCTTATCTGCAATACACCACATAATTACAGAAAAAAAAAATATTGTCCGTCAAAGCCAAGCATGGTATGCATTAGCATAGCTACTGTTCATGACACTCCATCCATTCAGTGGACATGGCTTCATTAAGTCTGACCTGTTAATGACAGTTTATATCTCCTTTTCTTTCTTCAGGCATCTGCGGTGTGCTTACGAGCACCTGTTTCTGAGTCCTTGTCTCGGCTACAAAGAGACCAATTGCAAAAATTTGCTCAGTACCTAATCAGTGAACTTCCACAACAGGTAACTGGGGACAATCGACAGGACTGACTTTTTGTTAAATTCGGCTATCTTTATTCTGGGTCAATTTATGTGGTGTCTTTTGTTGCACGATAACCAGTTATGCTATTCAATTGTGAGTTGCTGGGAAGGCTTTCAGTTTTTGCCCTTTTCAGGTTTGCCATTCTATTGACAAGTAAAAGATTAGAAGTGTCTTAAAAGGAGGACGAAGAGTGGTGGTTATTCATATTAGCATGAATGTGCGCTTAGCTTGTGGAAGATCAAACACAATAAAATAAATGCATGATGGTGAAAAACTTAGGTCAGAACAAATAAGGTTGCTTCTTTTTGTGTGTTTTGTTAGTCAAGTGGAGAAGACTACCCAGGGGATGTGTTGTATATGCCTTAGATGGACACTTTCTAATGCACCCAACTGGTGACCTTTTGACTTCCCTCAATGTAGCTTCTTGGTGATTCATGAGAATCATTTGGGTTATGGAAAGTAATAGACATGAAATTTTGTTAGTCAAAGGCAAAATCTGCTCTCTTATTCCTTAAATATCTATGTTGTTCAAGGTCAAGTCATTTATATCATCTGCCTAAAATGCTTGCACAAAATATGCAAGAATACCTAAGTGATTCTGAAATGTTTGCTTTTAAAATATAAGGGCTTGGCAACTTTTTTATGCTCATTCAACCAAGGAGGTTGAGAGAAAACTGACTTGCTTGGGTATCTGTCACATTTCAGTAGTGTGTGCATAATGTCTTAAGTAGGAGTTAGATTACTGTCAGCATGTGCCTAAAATTCATAGTATGGTACTGTGCTTAGGACACTAAGATATTCTATTGCTAAAATGTTCTCTAAATTTCCTACATAAATATTAATCTTCTTATGAAAGGAAATAGAGCAATCATATAATATGAAAGTGATATACAAATACTGCTTTTTTGTTGCTGAAAGTTCAGCAAAGTGTGTGCTTCTTGCTGCATTACATAACACACAAAGCTTTTCTTCTCTCCTTAAGGACTCGGAGCTTTATGTCACATAGTCTGGTGCTTAATAAAGGATTTTGAAAGGCTAGCAGTGGTGGTAGTTGTTTCCTGCATGGCCCGTGAGTTGTTTTGTTTCAAATATTCTATGACTGTGCCTTTTTGCAGGGTTTATTTCTCCTTTGGTCATGTGTACCATTTGTGCACCCAGGAACATCTGAGTTATTTAATTTAATTATTACTGTCTTACCAGATAATCTGATGGATTCTGTCCAATAGAAAAGTTTGGGTTTTATTGGCAGATGCATCTTAACCTGCGTTGTGTAGTTCCCTTGAAAAAGGCAAGGCACACCCCAAACTCTTCCAGCAGTCTCATTCCTGGTTTTCAAGATTTCTGAGTGGAGATAGATACTCTGATACCTTGGGACCCCATATTTTGACTGCATTATGTAAAATTAGAGTAGGCTGTTTTCATTATTCTATTTTATCCTTATTTCCAGTTTGTGAATGACATTATGGTACAGTAATATAATGCTGAATTACTTTCTAGTGTAAAGGGATGGTGGTCTGTAGGAATGCAGCTAGATAAGGAGATGTTTTTCAGAATCTCTGCAGAAAGTGTTTTCTGTATCTATGAAAATATTGGCGATTCTGAGCAGCTGGAATTTATTACCCAGTTCTTCCAAGAGCTATTTCCCTTCATAAAGCCAGTACTCCTATTCCAATTAAATATTAATATCTTGGCAAAAAAGCCTGAAGGAAACTCGCTGCAGGTCTCTGATACTTCAACTTTAAGGTGTGACATTGCCTAGACCTGTGACTTTTCTTCTTTGTGGTGACTTAAAATATGTAGTAGTGGAAAAAGGTACAAGAGTAGCTTAATGCTGAGTTTGTTTCTTTAGGTGACTGAAATGCAAAATAACCTTCTGAAGCATTGTTTTTCTTCCATCTGTTTAAGATGGATCCGTATTATTTGCAAATACATGTATACCAAATGTGCCTTGCTTTACAGTAAGTGTGATCTTTAACCTCAGCTGTTGTGTGGAGAGAGGTAGGGGGATATCAGATGTTTGTTGCAAGTCATTTAAATCCTAACTATATGCCTAACTTGTTGTAAGTGTGCATGCTAAAGGCTAAATGGATCTATGGTTTCAGCCCAGACTTTGGGAAAAAATGCTTTCTACTGTGCATTTTCCTTTCAAAAAGAGCATGTTAAGGGTATGTCTACTTAGGGTTTTGCAGTCAGGTGTGAGCCTTCTCTGCTTATGCTTTGAACTGTCCAGAAGCTATGGTTAGTTTAGTGCTGAAATTGCATTAGTTTACTGTTGAGTCTGAGTTAATACATAGATGGTCCCTTTGCTAACAGGACGGTAAATAAGCTAAAGTCTGCTCAAAAGGTTATGTATAGATGTAATTTATAGTTTGCTCCTCTGTTCCCATTAGCTTGGGCTTTAGAGAAATGCTTTAGGATTCAAAGTGCAGGAAAATGGTGACCTTGACTGCAGTCACTTCCATGTCTCTCAAAATTAGCTGCAGTATCACTCTCTGTGGGCTCCTACTCCTCAAGAAATGAGAAGGGAACTAATAACCTATGATGCTTTTGTTTACATCTTAGGGTGCGAATGTAGGAAGTAAGCCTTGCATATAGGTTTGCTTTGAGAAAGGAGAGGAGAAAGTGTGAGCTGGTTTGCTATTGTATAATCTTTAGTACCCTCTGTTGTCCTTTCTGAAAACATAACTGTGTGTATTTGATGCTTCTGAAATTATGAGAGTGCTTCAGTCATGAAAATCCAGGCAGATCTTTGGCTGAGTATATCAGGATAAGAGATACTTGTATATTGAAACTTTGCTTCATGTTTTCAGATTCTTCCAACAGCTCAGCGCTTGCTGGATGAGCTGTTATCTTCTCAGTCCACTGCCATCAACACTGTGTGTGGAGCCCCAGGTAACCTTGATATATCTTATTTCAGTAATCCGTGTCACAGATAGGAGGTGGATATATTTCCATTGCTTTGAGTTTCTGAACTGGTCTGTTACCATGTAGCTGGGATTGCAGGTGGAGCTCAGGGAAAAGGGATAAGTACAGGCACTGGCATGTATATATATGACACAGCAGCAGGCGATTGCTGGTGTAATGGACGCCTCAGAGTGTATGCAGAGGCAGGGAGCATCAGGCAGTGCACCTTTCTAACAAAAGGTTTTAAAGTTGCTATTAATTATAGACTCCTGGAAATGTTGATTGGAGGGGACCTCTCCAGCCTCCTACTGGAAACAGAACCATTTGCAACACTAGAGTGTGTTAGCTGTGACTTGGGCTATCTTAGTCTTGGTTACCAGAGATGTTACAGAGTATTCCTGTTTTAGTGCTGGATTACCCTTTTGGTCAGGAATTTTTTCCTAATGTCCGGTATGAATGCCCTTTTTTATCATCTTCTACTACCAAGAAGAGTTTGTCTGTTGTGTTTGTGATTCCAAGTAGTTGTAGGCTGTTAATGATCACCCCTCACCCTCTCCTTTTTAGCTGAAATTAGCCCACCTTCCTCAGTCTCACCTCGTAGGTTATGTGCTCCATGCCCCCAACTATCTTGATACCCCTCCACCATATCCTCTCTGGCTTCTCAGTATCGTTCCTGGACTGGGGGACCCAAAACTGGATACAGTATTTCAGGTGTAACTTTACCAGTGCCCAGTAGAGGGGGATAAAAATAAGTTCCTTAAATCTGCTAGCTGTGCTTTTCTTAATATAGCCCAGTTTGCAGGTTGGTTTTTTTTTTTGTTTTTTTTTGTGTTTTCAGTGAAAGTTTGACATTGGTTTGTGTTCAGCTTGGCATCCACCATAATCACCAAACCCTATCAGCTACTCAGCCATTTGTTTTTCAGTCTGTACTGATGCATGGGATTTTCTGTCCCAAGTACAGAAGTTTACAATTTTCCTCAGTGAACTTCATGAGGTTTCTATTGGCACAGTCCTTGAATTTCTCCTGGTCCCACTGGTTGTAGTGCTGCCATTCAGCATGCCAGCCATGTCTCCCAATTTAGTGTTGTCAGTGCTTAAGGTAACGTTATGATAGCATTTTAAGATATTTCTGAATAATGAGTTCTGCAACGGGTGAAATAAACTGAGTAACACTGCCTGTGTACTCCCTATAATCTCTGTGGTTGAGCACACAGAGGAAAATACCTTAAAAGCCTGTAGACTGTATATGTGTTATTCTTTTGTCAAGATCCCACTGCTGGACCCTCTGCATCAGATCAAAGCACCTGGTACTTAGATGAATCTACTCTGAGTGACAACATAAAGAAAACTCTTCATAAATTCTGTGGACCCTCTCCTGTTGTTTTCAGGTAAACTGTTTCCCGTTGCAGGGAAAATGTGATATTCATGTAATATGTGAGTTCATTCACTGTATGGCCTGTACCCTTATGTGATTCCATAGACTGAAGGATGCTTAGTTTCATGGCCATTGGCTTGTCCAATGTTATTTCAGTAGAGCACACTGTATTTGCACAATACCTTGCTTGTGTGGTGTTCTCAGTCTCGTTGTGCATTCTCTCTTTTAGGTTGTGCATGTCTGTCCCATTTAAGGTGCAAATATACTTCTGGATGTAGCATATACTCATGATTTTGTATGACTATGCTTGATTTAATTTTTTCTTATCCCTGCTCTTCCCTTTTATCTACAGTGATGTGAATTCAATGTATCTCTCTTCCACGGAGCCACCAGCTGCTGCTGAGTGGGCCTGTCTCCTGCGTCCCCTGCGAGGAAGAGAGCCTGAAGGAATCTGGAACCTGCTTTCCATTGTGCGGGAGATGTTTAAGAGACGGGATAGCAATGCAGCTCCTTTGCTGGAGATTCTGACTGACCAGTGTCTCAACTATGAGCAGGTATTCAAATCTCTTTGCTGTGGGGCGGGAAATTCTGGGGAATCAGGCTGAGCCAGTGACTGGTGCCATGTGCCTGTACAATCCATGGCTGAATAGATTTTTTTTTTTTTTTTTTTTTTTAAAAGGTCTGTATGCATTATGGGCATGTGCTTCTCCATGCTAAAATGATGTTACAGTTTGTTCTTGTGCTGATTTAGTGATGTCCTGGTAACACTATATTCCAAAAATACCTCAGTCCTTTTAACGTGAATATATGAAAACTGATCTCTTTTGTTCAGCACATTTGATTTGATTTCTGCCCAGTCAAGGTGATTTATTTTAAAGTTTTTTTTCTAAACAAAGCACTCCTCATATGACCTGTCCTTTTGATAAAAGCTAAAGATATGTATTAGGGTGGTAGAATCTAAAATTCTTCTGTTATTTTAGTAGAAGATATCTTTTGATCGGTTTAAGTAATAAATTTTTAAATATTTTTTTAAGTAATATTAGGAAAAATGTTTCCTTTGACAGTTCAGGACACTGATCTCGCTCTGTAATATAAATTACAGTGTAAGTTTCCTTATTGCTCTGTCACATAGCTCAACTTTGAGCAGGGGAGAGGAAATGCTTAATTTATCACATTTGTTCACTTTTCCCCTCCAAGTGTGAAGGCCTCTGTTAAGAGAACTTCCTGTGAGGGCTTTGTTCTGTGGGCATGTGGTTCTAACCAGAGAAATTTTGAGAGGCCCTTAGTTCTCACAAACCAATACTGCTTTAATGCTTGTGGTTATTTTGGAGTCAAATGAAAACTAGCTATGGATCCCATTTCCTTGTGGTTATTAGGTTAAGTGAGAGCAAGTGATGAGATGTTGGCCACAACACACCTCCACTAAACATTTTCTTCTGCAGATAACCGGCTGGTGGTATAGTGTGCGAACATCGGCATCACACAGCAGTGCTAGTGGGCACACGGGACGCAGCAATGGCCAGTCAGAAGTAGCTGCTCATGCTTGTGCAAGTATGTGTGATGAGATGGTGGTTCTTTGGAGGCTGGCTGTCCTTGATCCAACTATTAGTCCACAGAGGTGAGCACCAGAATCAGATCCAGTCTCTCTTTTATTTCTGTGATACTCAAGCACACTCAAGAGTTTCTTCCTGTAGATTTCTTGTGTTTGTATCATTACCTAATTACCTATTCAACCATTAGTCCTTCTAGACTATCTGCTATGTAAGGTTCAAGAGCACTATAATTACTTTAAACTTTAATTGCTATTGCTGCTCACTTTTACCAACATCATGTATCATAGAATCACAGAATGGTTAGGGTTGGAAGGGACCACTGGAGATCATCTAGTCCAACCCCCTGCCAAAGCAGGTTCCCCTAGAGCACATTGCACAGGGTCACGTCCATGTGGGTTTTGAATATCTCCAGAGAAGGAGACTCCACAACCCGCCCTGGGCAGCCTGTTCCGGTGCTCTATCACCCTCAAAGTAAAGAAGTTTTTTCCTCATATTTAGATGGAACTTCCCATGTTTCAGTTTGTGCCCATTGTCCCTTGTCACTGGGCACCACTGAGAAGAGTCTGGTCCCCTCCTCTTGACACCCACCTCTAAGGTATTTGTAAGTATTGATAAGATCCCCCCTCAGTCTTCTCTTCTCCAGGCTAAACAGACCCAGCTCCATCAGCCTCTCCTTGTGTGTGTATAATTTGTTTTCTGGGAGTTCTCATTTATATATGAGTGTAATTCTGCATTTCAGTGTCCCAGTGGAGAACATTTCTTTAAATGACAACACCGGCTACCAATAAATTTTAATGCTTTGTAACTTTAACTGTTCAGCAGTTTAATGGATTTCTGTTTAGCCCAATCATTCACTGTTGTCTGTTTCAAGATTAACCTTTTCTTGCTTTCTGTGCTCTTAGGGAGTTTATTCTCTGCAGTGTATTGGTAAACAGTGTCACTGGTGTATGATTTTCAGTCGGTGTTTTCAATTGTCTGAGGAAAAATTGTAGGGCTTCTGCAGGTTTCTAAACCATGTGGTGCCTTGGTAAATCACTGCCGTCTTTATTTAGCACTAGTTGAATAGCAGTGGAGGTACTGAGGGCTCGTGCTGAGATGCTGTGGTTGATATTGTAATAATCTGTTCTGTACATCTAGTCTACAAAGTGTGGTGTGTAAAATGTACTGAATTAGTTTAATGTGCTATAAATGCTCAGAAAAAGTTTTTCAGAACAAACGAGAACAGGATGGTATTTTCAATACAATTACACATTAACAGGATTTGCTTTCTGTGAATTGTTGTGTAACATTAATAAAATGCCCTATCTAGGTCAGATACATCAGGGACACTAGAATGGATGCAGTTTCTGTCTTGTACAGTTTATAATATGAAGTAGATAAATATAGGAGATTAAGACAAATCAAAAACTGTAGGAACCTGGGAATGAGGCTTAAAATAAACACAAAGATCAATCAGATCACATAGAAAACCCATAAAAGGTTTTGGCTCTTAGTATAGTATGAAGTTATGCTATGTGTATTCACATTTGAGTTATTTGGCACAGTTCAAGTTTCTTCAGATCTCCTACTTGAGCTCATGCATAATTGAAATGTTCCCACTTGATTACCTATTCTCTTGGTGTTTGAATAGTCACCAAGAAGAACCCTCTTCTAGCCATCCTTGATGTTCTTTCCAGTGAATCATAAGGAGACTTGCTACCTCATTCCTAATTAATTGCATGCTCTTATCCTTATCTTACCTTTCCTGAGTAGTTCCCCCTTCTTCTTTTTCCTTCTGAAAATCCTCTCCTTGGTTAAAGCCTGCCAGTCTGCTCCCTTGTTAATCAATTTCTTTAGTGGACAAATAGAAGCAGTCCATTTTGTTTAGCCCCTTTTGTCCTAATACCCTTTGCACCTAAATTGGGTCACCCTGTTTTGATGTGATTTTTTATTCTTTTGCTTTTGATAGGAAATCTGAGAGGATTGAAGTGTTGGGCTTGTACCTCAGATCTCTGAAATCGGTGGCAGAAACAAGATGGCAGTTGATTGAGACATTTGGTGCAATCTCTAGAAATGTCTTTTCCTCTTCTTGAATTAGATCACCCAAACGTGTAATCCATTTAGACTCTTCTCATATGCTTAGGCCCTACATGAGATTTCGAACTGGGAAATGCAGAAATGCTTTGTTCTTCCCATGGTAATATGGGGCATGGGACTAACTGTGGTGTAATTTAAGTCTATGTAACCCTACCAGCTTGCTTCTTCCTCAGAGTTATTTGAACATAAATTATTTTTGTCTTGCTTGTTCTGTGCATATGGCTTGCAACAGTTTAGTCTCCCAAGGACAGCGTGTTAAAGCCTGAATGAAATTGTTGGGTTCTAGATAGGCATATCAGGGTAAAGAGGTAAGTGCCTGGGAGGTAGATTAGCTGGTCCTGTCTGGCATTGTGCTTCCCTGAGTAGGCTGTTTAGATTGCACTTGTGAATGTCTTGACTAGAGTTCTTCACAGGGCTGTTTCACAGCTGCCGCAAGCTGTTTTATGAACATTTCCAAGAGTACTTCCCCATGGCACTCACTGGTCTCAGACTGCTGAGGCTCACATCACTAATACCTTATTTGGAGCAGATAAGCAAACAGGGCAGACAGTATTTAATTTTAAACCTCCAAGTTTGTGTTGTGCTTTCATGTTGGTACTGTTCACGTTTTGTTTCTGTATCATGGGCCTGTCTAGGACTTGGTTGTTAATATACCTGTTTCCTTTTTTCAGCCTGTCTTCTTATGAATGCTGTCTATACTTAATTCAGCATAAGATGTTTCTGACCAAAAGGAGGAGGTGTTCTGTGGGTTAAGAGGTAGTTTGTCGCAGGTGCATTTTGTGTCTGCTTTCTAACCTGTCCTCTTATGTCTTCTCTTAGGCGCAGGGACCTTTGCTCACAGCTCAGACAGTGGCAGCTGAAAGTCATAGATAATGTTAAAAGAGGTCAGCACAAGAAGTCATTGGAGAAGCTCTTCCAGGGTTTCAAGCCAGCTGTGGAAGCCTGTTACTTCAATTGGGAGGAAGCTTATCCCATTCCTGGGATCACGTACAGCAGCACTGACAAGAAGAACTCATTCTGTTGGGTAAAGGCCATTCAGCAGAGGAGCTGCCGGTTGCAGTGTGCAGAAACTGCCTGTGAGGCTGGTAGAACCCATGGACAGGAGCCTGGGGGACCATGTCTGCAACCTGGGGACAGGCTGCGTCCCTCTCCCCAGGAGCCAGCAGTTCGTCCGAAGGAACTTACTGGAAAGCGGAAAGTTGTCTCTGAAACGCCACAGAGGGTTCTGAGACGACTTTCAGCAGAAGGTGATAAAGCTGTGTATAAGACTGCAGTGGGCAAAGCAAAGTTGCCAGTGAGCAAAGGCTTGACCAGTAAACATAGTGGGAAACGCCGCATGAGCAGTGAAGACAGCTCTCTGGAGCCGGACTTGGCAGAGATGAGCCTGGATGACAGCAGCTTGGCTCTGGGGGCAGAAGCTAGTAACACGTTTAGTTTTACAGAAAGCCCACTGAGCAGGAGCTACAGGGACACCTTTGAGGAGGACGGTGGGGTGTACTTCTCTGAGGGACCTGAGCCCAGTGTCAGGAACAGTTCCATGGCCAAGAAATCACCCAAGGATCCTGTGGGGGAAATGGGTAGTGGTGATGACGACCTGCCTTCTGCAGATGAGAACAGTGGTGGTGTGAGCCTGAAGCCAGAAGAAGTGGGAGAGAATGGTGCAGCAGGGGGAGGAGATGATGGAGAAGAGGATGATGATTACCAGGTATACTATCTGAATCCACAAGAGGTAGCCAAGGAAGATGATGACAAAGCTGAAGGGGGAAATGAAGAAGAGCAGGATATATTTGCTGGTATAAAGCCTCTGGAGCAGGAGAACCGGATGGAGGTGAGCTGAATCTAGTTTAAAACACTGTTTTGCAGTTTTATGTATTGTATACATCATGGTGTTGCCACCCTCCTAACTGTCACACTTAACCTACTATGTTATTAAATCAAGTGCTTAATTATAATGTCGTCATAACCCATTGTATCATAAGGTATCTACAGTCTTAATGCCGTGGTATCACACATGTCTCTTTCCCACAGGCTTGACTCCCTATTTCTGTGCTAACTTCAAGTGTGTCCCAGTTTTAGCTGGTCCCATCTCACACTCCAAGATTTACAAATTTAGGCAAAACAGTGTGTGCTTTTTACCTAGTCTCACTCTTGGAAATGGCAAAATTGAGCTGAAATGAAAAAGAAGTAAGACTGAGACATACCCAGCAGGAAAATTTTAAATCCAACCATGTAAGCAGAAATTCTCTGGAAAGCCAGAGGCAATCTAAATAGACTGTGTCACATTCCTGTAATAACCTCAAAATATGTTTAGAGCTTGCACCTATATGAGGAAGCAGCTGAAATGGAGATGCGTGGAAATAGTTACAGTCAGTCAGTTTGGGTTTTAGGATTTTTTGAGTTATTCTCTAATCTCTTATAGCACTTGGAGGGAGGATGGGACTTAATCATGGAATAAAAGGCTTTTTAGGGGCGTGCTTAAAGGCATGGTCTTGAAGGTCCAGGCAAGGAGGACTCTGAGAACACCTGCTGCTGAAGTTAATTGTGAATTGTGCTTGCAGAGTCTTTGCAACAAGTGGTTTGAGCAGCCTAGCTCCAGCCTGGGGGAGTATGGTTTGAATATGACTGTTTTTTCTTGCAGGTCCTGTTTGCCTGTGCAGAGGCCCTGTATGCACATGGATACAGTAATGAAGCATGCCGCTTAACGGTAGAACTCGCCAGGGACCTGCTGGCCAACCCTCCAGATCTCAAAGTGGAGCAGCCACCAACTAAGGTAGAGAGAGAGCTTGTCTTGTTTTGGGGGTAGAGAGTAAGTTAGAAGGAATATATGGGATGGATACAACAGCATTCCCAGGCATTTCTGATTTGCTGTGATTCAGGGCCCTTTGCTGATGCTTCCTCTGGGTTGAACTTCTCTGGATGTCATTAATGTGTCTGATCACTGTGTGTGTGGGTGAATAAAAGGAAGAAAGAAAATAAGAGGCCATTCAGCAGGACTTGGAGTCTTCAGAAACTGGAGTTTAGTTAAAAGCTTCTTCACTTTTCCTTGTGCTTCAGAGAGAAGCTTGGTTTGTCTGTTAAAAGCTGCAGCTCCTTTAGGAATCTTTTAAATCAATTGAACAAAACACCCTATTTAATATCAGCTTCAAAGGGTGTTTTGTTTAAGAGATACCTGCTACTGTGTGCTATGAGATTATACAGCAGCCATAAGAAGTCTAAATTTTTGTGGAGTTCTGTGCAGATGACCCTCTTTCTTGTGATTCTCTCCAAAACCTTACTCTCCTATTTCATAATGTTCACCACTGGAAATGTTAGAAGTTTTGCTGTTTCAGGATAGAGGGTTGGAGAGGAAAGAAATAAGCATAAACTTCTGGAAAATCACTCGTAGTGGCACTAAGCAGTGTTTGTTGTATGGCAGGGTTCCCTTGGAAGGGACAGGCATGCAACATCTGCCTACACAGCATCAGTCCAATAGTGGACATATGTCTTATCAACAGGCCAGCTCTTCCACTGTGTTGTGCTGCAGTGAGATAGGGGAAGTAATCATGTTCATCAGTAACCACTGGGATTTGTGATTCCTCAGCAAAGGGAATAAAATTTAAATGTGTTTTATTCTTTCTTCTGTCTACTGGTTATTGCAAAGGGTAAGAGGACAAGCATAGAATCATTTAGGATGTTTAAGGAAAGTGTCCTGTGACAAATTCCTCCTTGAACAGGGCAAAAAGAACAAGGTATCAACCAGCAAGCAGACATGGATGGCAACCAACACCTTGTCTAAAGCTGCTTTCTTGCTGACTGTGTTGAGTGAGCGGCTGGAGTACCACAACCTGGCCTTCTGCATAGGAATGTTTGCTCTGGAGCTGCAGAGACCACCTGCCTCTACAAAGGCTCTGGAGGTATGAAATATCTCAAAGAGGCAGTATCCATAAGCAACATTGTTCTGCTTGAATGCTTTTGCTCATGTGGTTTCCATTTCAACTCCTGAAGGTTGGTTATGCTTTTATATGTTCCCTTAAAATTGACTGCAGCAGGACTAAATGGATTGTGTGCACATCCCATTAGCACACGTTGATCTGCCAGAAAAATAATTAGAAATATCACTTCATCTGGTGTTACCTTCATTGGTAGGAAGCTCAGACCTCATGTGCTAACAGACCTTTGATTTCAGTCAAAACTACAGGCTTGAAAATATTTAAATGAGTACAAAATCTTTTATGAATAGATTATTTCGATTAGAACAACTTAGTTCTTATCTTAAATATGTTTCCAGTTTGCTTGGCTAATCTGGGGAAAATAAAGCCGTTTGTAAATGGAATTGTCCATATTTGCATTGGTGAATAAGTTTGAAACTTATTCCTTAGGGTGAATTGGTGCAATGGTTACATGTTCGAAAATTCTTGCTCTTGCTGATATCTCATTCATTGGCAAGTGAACATATGCACTGTGCAGGCATATTATTTTGGACACTGCTTGATTACTATTAGGCTTCCTGTTTAGAAAAAAAGACCGTCCAGCTGAGACCTTGTCTGTGTGATTTGCAGCCACCTTGCTTTTCACTGCAGGGTTCTGCAGTCCCTGGAGGTGTGTGTTGTTGCTAGGTATCCACCAACTACACTTCTTACACTAATTATCTGTACTTCTTACTGTCTGATTAGAAGATTATGAGATTGGCAGTCACTTGCTACCTAAAAGAAAACAATCACTTTCACATGTTAAGAATGGAGAGAATGCAGGAATGGCACATGGTAGTGGCATGCATGCTGCCACCCCATACCCATTCTTCTGCCAGTCAGTCTCTGTTGTCTCAAATTCAGTCAAATGCTTCTCCTGATGTTCTCATGAAAGCTGATGCATTTTTTTTCTGTATGCAGCTCAAGAGTGATAATTTGAGTAAAAAAATTGCATATAAATACGAGACAAGACTTGTATTAGATTTGGAAATTGGTGTTTAGTGTGGAGAGAATGGTAAAGGTGGCTAGGGTCCTAAGGGTTGCTATGATTTAATGATCCAATAAAAACTATTGCTGTACTTTACATATAAGGAAAAATGGTCCACTGCCCACAGGGCCTGGACTGATGACAGCTTCTTCTGTTTCCTTGTGGATACTATCAGGTGAAGCTGGCGTATCAGGAGTCTGAGATTGTAGCCCTCTTGAAGAAGATTCCCTTGGGCACTAATGAGATGAACACTATTCGAGGAAGAGCTGAAGAACTGCGAGAAGGGACACTATGTGATTACCGTCCTGTCCTGCCTCTGATGTTGGCTAGCTTTATATTTGACGTCCTGTGTACTCCAGGTACTGTCTGCATTGGCTTGAGTGTGTGAAGGGCATGTTCTGAGATGCCAGGTCTTGAGGGGTTTTCAAAGAGAAACTGTCTTCTGTATAAGAACAACCTAATCTTGATCCTTCACATACTGTTGCTTGCACTTCTCTCCATGTTGCTTTAGAGATACTTTGTGCCCCAATGGAACTGTCTCTGCTTCTGCTTACGTTTGAAAACAACTGGAAACTTACCACATTTCAGCTCTTTGTGTGTGTTTGTAAAATAGTTATAAATGACTGACTTTTCTACTCTTATGCTGGTTATATTCAGAGGAAGCTAATGTAAATCTAGTATTTAAAAAAGAACACAACAACCTGGGATTAGAAGGCTGACTCGGCAATATACCTGCCTGGTTTGCAGCTTTCTGAGTTTACAGAGAGAAAGGGGAAAAAAACCCGAAACAGTGCTGTGGTCTTGAAGCTGATACAAGGCTAGGAATAGGACCACAGAAAGCTCTGCAAGTTCAGAAAGCTCTCAGAAATGGCTTTTGCTATGAGATCCTAGTTTTGAAAGTTGAAGCACTAATTCTGTTGTCTTCTTTCAGTGGTTTCTCCCACAGGCTCTAGACCCCCAAGCCGTAATTGGAATAATGAAATGCCTGGAGACGAAGAGCTTGGTTTTGAGGCAGCTGTTGCTGCCCTTGGTAAGAATCTTCTACAAGAAAGGTCTTTCTTCATCTGTGTTCTGTATCCTGCCTCGTTTTGGATGATGGGAGTTAGTAGTTCATTCCAGTTTGGTGCAGAAATTAAAGTGTTTGCATGATTTGTCAGAACCAGATGCAGAAGGATTCTTCATGCCAGGGTTGAGGTGCCTTTGCAAAGCTGGGAAAATGGAAGGGAGATATGGGACAGGAACTGAATGTTAAAGTGGTAACATGAATTTTAGCTTTCTTCTTGTTCTTTTGTCGCAGAAGATGTATTGCCTGGGCTTTAATGGAGATGGACAGTTTCAGAGAACAAAAGGCAATCATTTCAGAAGAGGCTAGACAATGATAGTGGAAGACTAGCAGAAGTACTCTCAAGCATTATCATATAATTCAGGATCTTAGTATAACACTGGAATCTTGCTTCATTTATTAGCTTCAGCAACAAAGCAGTGATTATATATATTATTTTGACAATAACTGTATGCCTGTTTTAAAGCAGCATGCAAAAAGGAATAGAATGAATTAAACAAGGCCTGTCCTCTGTTGCCTCATCTCTGAAAGGAGGAAGATGAGTTCTTTATGGTGTGGGAATGCTGGCTTGTAGCATCTGCAGAAACCGGAAGAGTTTGTTTCAAGATGGAGTTGTGGGCTTGCCTGGACTCTCTTCCTGTGGCATATTAGGATCTAGTTGTTCTGACAGTTGTAGCAAGCTTAGTATTCTGGGGAAAAGACAGCAGCTCCTGTTTAATCACGATCTATTTCTGAAGTTAACAGAAAAATAGGGGAAAAATTTTCTTTTGCCTGTGACAGTGAGGTGAATAAAATAGTCTGAGGTATAGATAATGCTCAGGATGTGCTGTAGTTCCATGGGCTCCCTTGTCTCTTCATCCCCTCGTTTCTGGCCTGCAGGCATGAAAACAACTGTCAGTGAAGCAGAACATCCTCTGTTGTGTGAAGGCACCCGAAGGGAGAAAGGGGATCTGGCACTAGCCTTGATGATTACTTACAAGGATGATCAGTCTAAGCTGAAGAAGGTGAGTTTCCCTTTAAAAGGGGAGAGGGAGATGCAGAGCAAACCATGTTTGGGTTTTGATGGATTTGATCATTTTCCTAGCGAGGGTAAGTTGCTGTGTCATGTACTGATGATTTACAAGCTATGTTGTGGTATTTATATTCTTCCACTGATGCAAAATCTGATTGTGCAGTGTGCATTGACCTGGAAGAGGCACTCTTTCCATAGGTTTCTTAAGGTCCAATCAGGAGATGCGTTCTCACTGCTTTTAATGCATTTGCTTACCTGCTAAAACAAGTCCTTTGTCTCAGGGGTTTTCAGTGTGCAGTCTCTGTGAGGTCTGGGGATTGATTCTGTTTTGCTGCAGGGATATTGGCTTGCAGAACAGCGTTATCTAGCAAAGCCTTTGTTTCTTAGCCTCACACCTCTTTGATATACTAGTTCAGTCTACCTGTGCCTTAATTTCCCATGCAAGAGAGATAGTAAAACTCTGCCCTTCCACCCCAAGGGAGGAAAAAAAATCAAAAACTGCTGAAACTTCAGGAAGGGTTTCATTAATCTTTTATATTCAGAAATCCTTCTACCCAGCAAGATTATTATTAGTGTCTTTCTGCCTCCTAAAGGAGAAGCACTTTTGCTATACTGTTCTCCAGGGAATAACAGGGACGCTGTGATATCAGTTAACTTCAGATAAATGCTCTGTTACACTCACGGTGTTCATTTTGTATGGAGAATGAACAGTAGAAATGGACAAACCCATAAAATGTGGTCATGCATTGTTCCCATATTACGTAATAAATAAGGACAAGAAGGTGTTATTGTAGGCTGATAGAAGGCAGTTTCTGTAGTGGCTTTACCAGTTTCTCAGTAATGGTATGACAGGATTTTTTTTGAATGATGAGCACAGAATTTTGGTGACTTAAACAAGAACTTCTAATGACTGGCAGAACTAAATATAGAGTCCTCCATTCTGTCCCTGATGTACCAGAATTACTACTATATTGTGAGTTTTGGGTGCTTTTCAAGTAAAGCCAGTGGCTATTTGAAGTGAAAATGGGGATATTACTGAGTATGAATGAATCTTTGCTGCTTCAGTAATACAGACCACATGGCTCTAAACTGTGTATTGCTGATCTTCAGTGCAGGAAGATGATGCGTACTTTCTAGAGAATAAGCATTTTTTTTTTTTTTATTTTTTATTTTTTTTTTTTCCCGTTGCTGTTAAAGATTTTAGACAAACTCCTGGACAGAGAGAGTCAAACTCACAAACCACAGACTCTGAGTTCCTTCTACTCATCCAGCAAGCCTACAGTAGCAAATCAAAAATCTCCTTCCAAACACGGTGCCCAGTCCACTGCAGCTATCCAGCAGCTTCCAGGGACTTCTGTCACTCAGCAAGCTGCTGTAAGCACTGCAGTCCAGAGTAGTCCTGAGAACTTCGTGGAGAAGAGTGCACAGGGTAAGAGGAACTTTGTAAGGGCTATGCTGAAACCCTTCTGTTATCAGTGCAAAACTGGAACTGTACATTTTTGTCTGTTTTGGGAAGCAGAGTGATTATATTACCATCTGGCTGCTTGGTGGTTACTAGAATGTCATTCCCTCATTATCTGTTTGGCTGGATCCATTTCTGTGCACATTCTTGTTGCACAGAAATTCAAGCTCATTTTCAGGTTTTCCTATCTTGAGCCAGGTCTATAACCAGTTAGCGTAAAAATACTGTTACTCCATCTTTTAGGTTTGTATCACAGAGGGGCAGGATTTCAAAAAGTTACACACCGAGTCAGGTACCTTCATACAAGATAAATAACTGAGATTGCTGAAGGGCATTAGAGACAAATGTGGTTTGCTTCAAGCTGTGCCTCCACTTTGGTGGCAAACATCACATACAGCAGCATTTGGTGGAAAGCAGATGCTCTTCCCAAAGAGATCAATACTAGCTGAGGATGACTGCAATGAAGTTAGGGTTGCTGGGGCATTTTTATTCTAAAATTTTTCCGTAGTTGCAGCAAATTTTCCAAATCTTGAGTTGTTAAGGTTAAATGTTCTTGGCCTGGTATCGGATGATATGCTTAGTACTGAAAGAAAACTGAGATTATCCTGCTCATAAATACCACTCATTTTATAAAAATCTTGCATATTTTGATGTTTATATCTTTTAAATGGCCACATCTGGTTTTAGAGATACAGAAACAAATCATAATGTTTACCTTGTTGCTGTCTTGTTTATGCAGAGAGCTCTCAGAGGTCCCCTTGTGAGCCAGCTACAGAGGCCACTGTCTTGAAACAAGAGGGAAAGGTCCCCAGTCGTCTGGCCCTTGGAAACCGAGGTGGATACAATGGGAGATGCTGGGGTTCGCCTGTCAGGCAGAAGAAGAAACACACAGGTAGGAACTGACTAGTTCATACAGAATCTAGTGCCATGCTAGGCAGCCTGCTGGGGTTTCAGCAATTCCTTTGCTCTTGCATTCCACTTGTCAGCCTTTCCTGTACTACAGAAGCAGTTGATTGTCTTTGAGGTGTTTGGCATGGAGAAAATTAGGTTTTGCTCCACAGAATTCCTGCCCCCTTCTGTATGGCAAGTTACCATACCTTTCTCACACCAGATATGTTCTCGGTGATGGATTAGATACCTAGAGGTGAATGATTGCTGGACTCTGGGAGCAGAGCATTGTGCTCCAGGGTCCAGAAACAAATTCAGAGGAGCTGCTGCCTCTCTACACTTCTCTTGGGAAGGGTATAAGTTAGAGGCTGAGGATGTGGAGAACCTTTGTGTAAATTGTGCAGCACATGCCAGAAGGGTTTTCTTCATACTCATACAATCTGTGGAACTTTACTTTGTATGTATATTTACTTCTTGTTGCTATACTCTGCCACGAAGCTTGGCAGATGGAGTGAGGGTCTGGGATGGTGTGAAGGGGGAAATAAAGATGCATTGTTCTTGAACTCTTCTGCTTTTTAATCTGAGAACTGCAAAATGACACTGATATCTGTGGTCAAACTCACTAATCTAATCTCTCTTAATTTGCAAAGAATGCCTGGCAGCTGTAAGGCTGTCTGTCACTGACATGACTGATCTTAGTTGGGACTGTAGGTGATGTGGGTAGGAGTTTACCTGCCGACATTACATTTACCAACCCTGGTGACACTACTGTGTTGGTTCTGGTGTTGTAGGCATGGCTAGTATTGACAGCAGTGCTCCTGAAACCACCTCTGACAGTTCTCCAACACTCAGTCGGCGTCCACTACGTGGGGGATGGGCAACAACATCCTGGGGCAGAGGACAGGACAGCGACAGCATCAGCAGTTCTTCGAGTGATTCGCTGGGTTCTTCCTCTTCCAGTGGCAGTAGGAGAGCCAGTGGGGGAGCCCGTGCAAAGACTGTGGAAGTTGGCAGGTAATGAATAATACCAATGCACGGAGGCAACCTCTAGGCCTGATGTCAGGGAGCTAGCACATGTGCATCAGGAAGTACTTCCTTGGGGGCATTTGCTTTGTTTCTTCTGGACCGTAAAGACAGGAACTCTGCACTCCAGCTAGTGAACTTAGGGTACTTGCTGCTGTCTGAAAGGTTCTTCTGTCTTTTCGTTCTAGGTATAAAGGAAGACGGCTGGAAAGCCATGCTCCTCATGTCCCAAACCAGCCCTCAGAGGCAGCTGCTCACTTCTACTTTGAATTGGCCAAGACAGTCCTTATCAAAGCAGGTGGAAACAGCAGTACCTCCATCTTCACCCACCCTTCCTCCAGTGGTGGGCACCAGGGACCACACCGCAACCTTCATCTCTGCGCCTTCGAGATTGGGCTGTATGCACTAGGGCTGCACAACTTTGTGTCTCCCAACTGGCTCTCTCGAACTTACTCCTCCCATGTCTCTTGGATTACAGGTTACAGCAAAACTTTATCGGGAAGCTTGCTTTTGGGCAGGAAGGAGGGGAGGGAGGCAAGCTTATGCCCCAAAATGGTGATGCTGATGTGCTGTGGTAGCCATGTAAGCTGCTGGCACATCTGGCAGTACAAGCTGAGCACCAGTAATTTTACACAGTGGTGCTTGTTTTGGCCTGCAAAGTTCTTGCAACCTGTTTCTTCTTGTTTGTACTGCAACATGCTTCAGTCTTTAGAACCATAGACCACTTCTCACACAGAGACTGGTCTTAACTTCTCCTTCAGGGGTCTGCTGAAGAGACAGACATTTGTCAAGTTTGAACACACTCTTTGGCTGTGTTCAGCATTTCACTTTCCTCCTCCTCCTGTTTGCACCCAGACCTACTACCTGCTTTCTATCCATGTGGCTTCTAGAGCCTGAAAAACACACCCTTGAAAATTCATGTTTTCCTGATATCATGGAAATAGAGCGACAGTCCAGGCTGTGGTTTGTGGGTGCTAAAATCAGCTATAGCAGTTCCTCTCACTGCCTCAAATGCATCTTTAGCTTAACTTCAATAATGGTGCCCTCACTCACTGCTCGCCTATTACCTGTCCCGTGTTTTGGGAGGAGGAGCCTAAATTTGACTTGAAGCCTAAGGGGAGCAACTGGGCTCTGTCGCTGCCCCTGAAGGAAGTGAGGAGTGCACCTCTTGTGGAGGGAAGGCTGACTGGAACTGCGCTGGGCATACAGTGGTGTGAGAGTCTTCTCTCTTCCTCTTAGGGCAGGCCATGGAGATTGGTAGCGCAGCCTTGAACATCTTGGTGGAGTGTTGGGACGGACATCTGACTCCCCCAGAGGTGGCATCATTGGCAGACAGAGCTTCACGGGCCAGAGACTCCAACATGGTGCGGGCAGCTGCTGAACTGGCACTCAGCTGCCTGCCCCATGCCCATGCCCTGAACCCAAACGAGATCCAGAGGGCTCTGGTGCAGTGTAAGGAACAGGTGAGCATCATGTGGGGGCTGGCTAGTGCAAGCTGATTTCCAGCATCAAGGATGTGCTGTTACTTGTGGGATTGGCTCTTCTGTGCTACTGAACAGCCTTAATCCCAGTTCTGTGGATTTCTTTTATCTTTAATGAATAGTTCTGGTTATTCTGCTGCATAGTTGTGATCTATCTGTTCCCCATAGTGCCAGTCATTTTAGAGTGCCTTATACTTTCCTCCTGTTGTAGTTTTGCCTTCTTGTGTTTCTGGTTTTGCATTCTTCACTTCTGCTTTTCTTTCACTGCCCCCAGGACAATCTGATGCTGGAAAAGGCCTGTATGGCAGTAGAAGAGGCAGCCAAAGGAGGTGGCGTGTACCCAGAAGTCCTCTTTGAAGTAGCTCACCAGTGGTACTGGCTTTATGAACAGACTGTTGGTGGGACCCCAGCCCAGAGAGAAGGTGCCACTGGCTGCAGTGCCAGCGGCGCACGGGCTGCCTCTGAAGCAGCGCGTGGGTTGACAGACAACCGGGTGACCTCTGAGCCGACCACTGTAACAGTGGCAGCTGCGGTAACTGCCGCAGCAACAGTCATGCCGGTGATCTCTGTGGGGTCGACCATGTACCAGCAGCATACCATGGCAGGGCCGGCAATGGCACACACGCACACACAGGGCCTCCACCCTTACACCACCCTTCAGACTCACATCCCCTGTAATCCCCAGTATATTGGACACACTATCCAGCACATGCCACGCCCAGCTGTCTTCCCGGTGCCTGGCTCAGCGTACCCGCAGGTGAGTTTTGTGCCCCGTTCATTTACGGTGACTTCATGAGGCTGCTTCCAGAGGGAGTGTGTCTGACTGCGGAGAGCGTGAGGCTCAGACCTGCTGTGGCTTGAGATCTAGCTTCTGCCCTCACTTACTTGCTGATTTGTGATAGTTACTTTGGCTCCCCAGTTCAGTTTTTGCATTAAGGAGCCTTCTGTGGGTGCACGTAAAGTCTCAAGAGAATATAAAATATAGTACATCAGTAGTTTTTAACTTTTATTGCTCTATAGTTTCTCAGAAGGAACTGGACAGAAAGCTTGTCTTCTTGAGAGCCTGCAGACTAAATAGAGACTACAGAGGGAAAACCAAAGGTTATTTTAAACTCTGCGTATTTTTTAAAGTTCTTGGAGTGGTTGTCTCCAAACTGATTAGATTTAAAAGGAGGAGGAGCAAGAAGATGTAACGGTCATGTGGTGCAACATAGTTTCTGTGCTGATTCTTCCTGTGCTTCCTCCTCACTGTCAGATTGGACTTTCTCTGGGGCTTGTGTGGGACATCATGTTTTGGATTACTTTTACATGGTCAGACGAAGTAGACATGGCTGTTATTTATTTTCTATTTTAGGGTGTCCATCCAGCATTCATAGGAGCGCAGTACCCTTATTCGGTAACACCACCATCATTGGCAGCTACAGCAGTGTCATTCCCTGGTGTGCCGGTCCCATCCATGACGCAGATTGCAGTGCATCCCTATCACAGTGAGACAGGACTGTCACTGTCTTCCAATGTAGCGAGTAAGTGTTACAGCCCTGGGCTGTGCATCACATAGACTTCTTTACTATGCCTTCTAGCTGTATCCCAGTCAAGTCCCTGCCCATCATTGACCACAGGTGGAACCAGGGTTCTTGCACTGAAGAGTTCTGACCAAATCTACCCTAGCCTAAAGACATGCATGCTCGGGGGTACTGGGATTCATAATGGCACCTGATTCAGCTTGTGGAGCTTTAATTTCTGTTTAGCTAAATGTCCAGTATGGGATTATTTTGGCCTCTCAGAATAAAGTGTGTTTGGAGCCCTCCTGGCCTTTCTGACTTCTAACTTACTAGAGCTTTATTCCCCCTCTCCTTAGGGCAAGGTGAACACCAATGATCTTGAACAGGCTTTTGTGGTTCCTTTGGCTCAGATAAATAGAGAGTGCAGGAAGCAGGCAGGCTTCTGCTACAGTAGCACTAATAGATGTCTTTCCTGCCCAAAGGGATTGGAGGCAGCCAGTACCTGAAATGTGGAACTTCTGTAGAGTGGACAGATGTTTTGGCAGGATCATGTCGATGGCAATCTGAACGTTTGCTCACATGTTGTGTTGGGGCTAGAGTGGTGGTGAAGACCAATCAAGTAGTGTACAGCACTGGAACAGCACATGTTGACTGAACTGTGGATGTGTTCTCATTGCCGTGGGGTTTTGCACCAGTGGGTCATGGTTGACCCAGGCTCTGTTATCCCCTCGCTGAAGAGGCTGTAATGTTTGCCTATTTGTACATTTGTACATTGGTGCTTCGCAATTCACCAGGTGCTGGAAGACTTGTACACAGGAGAACACTTAAGAGCTGTGTTGGCCTCCTTCATATCCAGATTTATCAGGAGAGTCTTTTCAGTTATTTTTATCTTGCATTTTGATGCCAAAAAGCCACCACAAAAGCAATTAGAATAGTCCTGAAGGCCCCAGGATCTGAAGAGCATCCTTTGCTGACAGCCTTAGTCCTGGGCTGATGCTGTGACTCTTAATTGTGAGAAACCATTTCTGTACTCCTCCAAAGAGTCTTCCAGAACTACTGACTCATCTTAGAGCACTTAAAATAATGAAAGGAAAAAACAACTCCACCCTTTACAGTTGCCATTGTTTATGGCTTGCATAAACTTCTGTTTTCAGTTCTTAGAATACTGTTTCACTGTTCCTGGAGTACACAGTCACCTGATGATGCTTGAGCTCTGGCAGCAATTCAGCTCATTCTTACTGGTTATTCTCCTTGGCCAGACTTCAAATGCAGCATGGATTTTGCCCCACTTTGTGGGTTGTTTGGCACTGTGTGTCTGCTTGGTTGAGGAGGTCAGACAGATCTTTCCTGGGAGGCACGTTGTTCTCAGGTATTCAGCTATTTGCTAGTAAACATTTTTTAAAAAATGCTGGAGGTGGCAGGGGAAGAGGAGAAATCGGAACTTGGAGCATTGCCCAAGCTGGTGTAGTAGCACCACAAAGCAGCTGTGAAATAAGGGTCACTATGCGCACACACCTAATGGCATCTCTGCTCTGGAATTGTCAGGCAAACCTTGCTTTTTCCTCTCCGTATCTTTCTTGGGAGGGAAAGTTAGATAAACTTGAGTCCCTTGTCAGAGTACAGCTTACTGGCTCAGTGTTAACTGCTGTCCGTACAAGTTTAGGTGGTACAATGTATTGGATTTTCCTGTGATTTCCCTTGATTTTGCCCATACTAGTTAAGTGTCTGAAGGTGACAGAGCTTCTCAAGTTTCCTTGCTGTTTTTACTGTTGGTACATGCTGCCAGTGTATGCTGTGGCTGTTCTTTCTGAGGATGGATTGGAGGCTAGCCTCCAGTAACACTCTTCCTGCGTGGAAGCTGGATGGAGTCATAGCTGTCTTACAGCAGAAGTCGAGGAACCTCACAATGTTGGACTTGATCTTTGAATACTGTTCCTGCTCAGTGGTTTTCCTCAGCGGTTTCTCATCAGGTGTAGACATGCACATGCTTATTTCCTTGGACAAGAAATCAGAACCAGACATATCATTTAATAATAGCAAAGACCTTTGAGTCAACACCTGTATTTACATGTAAAACATGAATGATGTGCATGTTCATGGTATACTGCAAAAGAGGTGGACAAGCATATAACTGACCCCTTCAGGCCCTGCTTGCAAACAAAATAGAGATATTCCTAGCCCATTGTGTTTCAGTTGTAAGTCTGTGGTTTTTGGTGGCTGTATTGTCCTGTTTAGGGGAACAGAATACTACAGTGGTAGGGGGTGGCCAGGTGAGGGAGGTGATGGCCCAAGTAAACCTTCTTTTAGGCTGCTGGTGGGTCCTAATGCTGCTGTTTTGCTCTCTTCAGTAGGAAGTGTCCATGCAGGATCAACGTTCCCAGCGATTCAGGGGGCTTCCTTGACAACTCTGTCCTCACAGCCCAACTCCCTTGTTACAGGGGGTTTTCCTGCCGAGGATGAGCAGCACAGTCAGCCTGTGAGCCCCCAGGGTCTGCACTACCTCCACTCCGCATACCGAGTTGGTAAGGATGGCCAAGTGGGTTTCTATGGCCCCCTCAAGAGGGATTCAGGGCAGGACTGCAGGTTTTCACTGTCATTTGGCAATTTGCTATGGCATCTGTTGGGGGTGATGACATTTTAGCCACGTGGGGAAAGCCAGTTCATGATCGTATGTAGAGGCTAAAAATGGAGACAAAGCAACAGAAGATTGAACAGTTGCTGCTGAGAGCCATCAGAGTAGAAGAGAAAGCTAAGTGAGTTAGAGCTGGGAAGAGTCTTGCCTTTCAGCAGGTGTGCGTGAAGGATAGGGCTTCTGGATAGGGCTCTGAGGATGTGGTTGTGTAAGCTGTGACTATGTGAAAAAATGGATTTCAGCTCCTGCTGCTCATGAATGGTGAAGGAACACTCCTAGTTCAATAATACCAACTGAGTCTTCAGAAGCACAGAGGGATGTGCCCTGTGCCTTTCCAGCTAGGTTGTTGAAGACTGACATGGAGGAAACTTGTGTTTTGTGGACAGTGGGTATGTAATTAGCATTCCTTTCCCAGTCCACCCTGATTATGAGGAAATGGAGTCTCTGCCTGAACTGCCATTGGTACAAGGATATCAGTCTTGGAGTTTCTGACTGAGCTTAGATTGCAGTAAGCTATGCATACATAGTCATTGTCCAACCCAGTGGATACTTGGCGGGGGGGGCGGGGGAAGGGAGCCTCTAAGATAAGCAAAGCCAGTGCAGGGCAGCAAACAAAGAGAAACAACAAGAAAACGGAAGGGAGGCTACCTAGAGGTTGCTTGAGTTTTTTTGTTGAAAGCTAGAGAAGAACTTGTTAGCCAGAAAGGGGTGCAGATGACATTGGAAACATCACAGTGGTGAGTGGTAAGCCGTGAAAGGTGTTTAATAGCCTGAATAACAGAGAAGCAGGAGTGGGAAAGAGGATCTGAAAGATCAAGACATAGTGCCTGTTGGTATTTAAAAACTTTTTAAATGGGAAGATTTGAGTGAAGAACTGTAATGGAATAAGTTTGCAGATTGACAATACTGCAGCTCAGTGTTGGCCTGTTGTCTTTGCAGCTGAGTAAGTTGATTCCGGTATCTTCTCTGTTGTAAAATATGGAGCAAATGCATAGCTTTCAGCCCCAAAGGCTGCACTACAAGAGGTGTCCTATCTGCCTGACCCTGCTGTAGATGCTAGTGGAGTGTCTCTTTGCAGCTCTAAGTGAGGTGTGATGGCTCTGCAGATTTCCCAGCCTGGAGCAGCAGATCCGGATGTTCTTACAGATACTTCCTGTGGTGACAGGCTCCAAGATGGGCCCTTTGTTTCACTCTGGATTCTTTGCAGCTAGGGAATTTTCTGCTGATGAAGGGCAGGCCAATCAGGTTGCGTTGCCGTGAGTGAAGTGCTAGACTTAGTCTTACTGGGCAGAAGTGCTGCTTGACTCTGGCTGCCCCTTTCTCACAGGGATGCTGGCTCTGGAGATGCTTGGCCGAAGAGCTCACAACGACCATCCCAACAACTTCTCCCGCAGCCCACCCTACACTGAGGATGTAAAATGGCTCCTTGGGTTAGCTGCAAAGTTAGGTAAGGCTCAGAGCAGTACTTCAGCAGAAATTCACTTGCTGGGATTTGGACCATGGTGGGAAAAAGCTCTCCAAAGAGTGAAACTTCAAAGATTGGGCGAGCCTGATATCTGATCCCATTTCTGAGAATGTTTCAGAAGATCCCTACTGCTCTTTCATCCAGGCAGTTGTCCTATTTCTGGGTTCTGTAGGCATGCTGTTGAATTTTGAGGCACTGGATGAAGTGCATGGGGTTGGACAGGCCTCAGAGCTTGTATCTCTTCCATTCTATAAGAACAACTTTTTCTTTTCCCTTTCCACTATCTTGTAGGAATTCATCTTTCTTATGTACATTTACACCTTCTATGAAGACCTTGTATAGCAATAGGTGCTCAAACCACCAGTTGTTTGGGTTTTGGTTTTTGTTTTTACTTCCACTTTGCTCTTGGATCCTTTTTGTCAGCTCTTTTTTTTTTTTTTTTTTTTTTTTAATTATTTCATCAGCAGTAAGAACTTAAAACCCCTCTACAAACAGCCTGTCTAGTGGCATGGCTTCTCCTGCTGCTGCTGGGGGACCTCCACTGTAGGCAGCAGTGGGGATGCTTGACTATCTCTAGTGCTGGGGCTGCAGGTGCTTCCTAGATGGGCAGACAAGAAGCAGTGGGAGGAGGTGCAGTGTATCCTTGCCTCTGTAGTTACCTTGCCACATTAGTTTTCTTTCATATCCCCTTTAAAGACAGGTGAACTGGGAATATCAGTGACTAAGGTGGTACCTGGTCTCTACTCAGACCTGATGAGTATCAGAATGATCTCTTGTCCTCATGAGTTTGCTAGACTATCTCCCCCAAGCCTTCTGGAGGGTACCATTACACTGAGAAGAAGGTGCTCCTAATGCCAGTTCTTGCTGGGGAGTACTTGATTTCTTGTGTGTCTCTTGCCTTAACACTGTTGTTCTGACTTCTCCTTCCTGTGCAGGTGTAAACTACGTGCATCAGTTTTGTGTTGGTGCAGCAAAGGGGGTGCTGAGCCCTTTTGTGCTCCAAGAGATCATCATGGAAGCTCTACAGAGGCTCAACCCTGCCCATGTGCACAACCACCTGCGCACCCCAGCCTTCCACCAGCTGGTGCAGAGGTGCCAGCAGGCCTACATACAGGTAATGTGTGGCCTGTCTTCTTGCCTGTCAAAGCTGCCAGGCTATTGCCTGCCTTGCAGGTACTGCCTCTGTGTGTGTGTGCAGAGGGGAAGGGGCCTTGGGTACCGGTAGCTGATCTGGTGCACTGCCTGATGGATCCCTCTCCCTCAGCAGGGACTAGAATAGGCATTGCTTGCCTGTATGGAGGCCGCATACAAAGGTCTTCGTTGTACTGCTTCTTCCAAGGCCTCTCACTGCCTGTGCTCACCACAAAGGATGGGGTGGTTCTGTGTTCCCCATCCTCTTTCTTCCTTCAAATGCTATTTGTACCTTTTAACTTCTGTACTTTTTCATTGCTTTGTTTTCAAGCCCCCTGTCCACCTCCCTTCCTAGCCTGTCTTTCTTTTCTTTCCTTGTTTGTAGCCTGTCTTCCTCTCATCATGGAACCCTGGCATGGCTGTCTGGTGTGCTAGTGCTAATAGTGGCACTGGCTTGGTCAGCTACCAGTACAGATGAGATATCTCAGGATTTATTGAAAGCAGGACAAGTGTGTTTCAGTGAGCCAGCTGGAATACCAGAGCTGCCTGTTCCTTAAAACAGTGTAAACAGGACACCCTACATGTACCTACTTCTTTCGAATAAATGACCCGAAGAGTGGTTCTGTAGACATACTGTCCAGGGTGGATTAGCTGTCCTATCACCTCGGTGATATTTTTGAGAAATGACAGCCTCTTCACTTAAGCTCTTTTTTGGAGCTATGTTAGGGAAATAGATTTCTCAAAAGCTGGACCTGCAGTTTTGGGGCCTTAGTTGAGAAGCTGATGGAAGTGACAGTGCTAAGCCTAAAGATATTTTTGTAGTGACTTAGCGTAAGCCTTACTCCTTCCATATCCCATAGCAAAGGAGTTGTCCAGTGAACATGCTGGGTCCCCAGGTATAACCTGCAGAATGAATGGTGTGATGATTAGATGCTGGTGGGTGGTGGGGTAGAGTGTTAGCTGGCCCTTTTGCACTCTACTATGGCATAATTTGGTGCTCCTGAAGGAAAGAACACCTGCTGATGCTGTGTGGTGCATTTTGGTGCTCTGGGGGGACACTTGCCTTGGCTGTGTTAGGATGTAAGATAGATACAGCACTGCTGTCTTTTGAGCTAGCTCTCCTCTGTCAGAGCCTCTGAGTCTTGGGACCTCTTGTGGGGTAACAGAATGATGTGACATATCGCCCTGGGAGCTCTTGAGTCCCTCCTCTGAGTGTCACCAGCATGAGGGTGGTGAGCAAATACCTTAAGGCTCTTTCCCTGTTCCCATCCAGTACATCCATCATCGGCTGATCCATCTCACTCCAGCTGACTACGATGACTTTGTGAATGCCATCCGCAGCGCCAGAAGCGCCTTCTGCCTGACTCCCATGGGCATGATGCAGTTTAATGATATTCTCCAGCACGTAAAGCGCAGCAAGGAGACAAAGGACCTGTGGCAAAGGGTCTCTCTGGAAATGACCACCTTCTCGCCATGACAGCAGGTGGAGCTCCACAGACGCACAACCCTTTGCCCCGTGTAGTTGTAGTTCCATTTACACCACCCTTCCTTCTGGTGTCTTTTTTATTTTAGTTTTAACTTGTTGGAAACCACTGATCTGATGTATTTATACCATGACATTCCTCTCCAGCACTGTTGCGTGTTGGCGCTCTGCTTTGCTCGCTCTTCTTCCTCCTTCCCAGTGGGCTGCAGGCTTCAGAAGCATCAGGAAATGAGAAGGAAGTTGAGCTGGCTGCGCTGTGGTGTAGTCACCGCTTTTTTCCATGAGCCCCTGGAGGCTGTCCTGCGAGCAGTTGGCAGTGTGATTACGCACGTGTTAGAGGGGTGGGGGATTCTGTCTTAAATATTTATTTTGGCATTTATAAATATGTAAACTTTTTTTTTTTTTTTGTATGGGCTTCTCTTACTTCACACACCATCTCCTGTCAGGAGAGGCTGGGACTGCTGTGTACAGCCAGTGTTCCCTCCGTTCCTTTCAGCACCTCCTGCTGAGAGAAGCTGAGACTGGAGCAGCAGAGCCAGGGCTACCTCTGCAGCGTTCTGCAGCAGCTGCTGAGGGCAGAGGCTGGAGCTTGGGCAGTCAGAGTCCATGACTGCGCTGAGCTGCCTGGAGACTGCCAGGAGTGCTTGTGCTCTTTCTCAGGAGTGTCCCTCACTGGGCGCTGCTGGCTCGTAGGATGTTTTGATCCTGGTTGTTCTGAGTTGTACAATCATGTTTCTTTTGGCTGGGGTATTACTCTCCTGTAATCAGTTTCTTATCCCTTGTCTCTTCTTGTTTCCTGATTAAATACTCGTTTTCTTAGACTGACTCTCTCTTCTCTCTGCTCTGATGTTGACAGTCTGATGGACCTGGCCAACTGTGTGTCAGTGGGAGCTCTTGTGAGCCCTGGTAGATAGCTGTCCTGCCTTGGAGAACAGCAGTCCGGCTCAGGGCAGGTGGCCAGAGGTTTCACACAAGCTGCGAGCCAAAGGTTTCTTGCCTGGTACTGCTCTGAGAATGACATGCCTCTGCAGAGGCGGAGGTACGTGCAGAGGCCATTGATGGGTGTCAGAGGAGTTGGTGGTAAGCCTGGGACATTCTGCCTACACTTCTGCCAGCCACCAGGTTCCTTTTCTGGTCTTGACACCAGTGATACCATGTAGTAATGCAGAGCTTTGTATTTCCAAAGTATTGTGCAAAACAGTAGCTGCTCGCCCTTCATGTAATAGTTAAATGTAATTGTTAAAGAAGGCTAGTGGTCTGCTCCCATACCTTTAGAGAGATGTTTGGTGGACTATGCAAGATATCCAACAGGGACAGCATTGCAGAAAATGAACTTCAGAAAGCTTTTATTTTTATGCCAAGGAAATTTAAGAGGCTGCTGCCATTTGTAAGCATACATGCACATAAATTTCAGGGCTTTTAATACTGGAAGTTAGATGGTTGATGGATGTTAAGAATCCAATTTCTCAATAGTAATATATTTTGCTTCTTACTTGGGTTTAGCCAATGACAATGGGGAGCTTTTAGTTTCTGCAAGCTAGAAACATGTGCGTGTTTGTATTTGACATTTTAAATGATACTCTTAAAAACAAACTAACTCTTAGGCATAGGGCAAAACAGATGAACAGACTCCTTTGGTTTGACTTTGTGTACTGCACAGGCCAGAGAGTGTGACTGAGGTTCCTTTACTTCTGATTGTGCAACAGTAACTATTTAAAGATCTCCTTACAGCCCCTTGTATTCCTCCATGAGGTATCTAGTTACATGCTAATTGTAAATGCTGATATTCTTAAGAATGTGTTAAGTTTTGTGGTTTTTAAACTAAACTCTGTGTTGCTTATGAGCTGCCTGTTATTGGGCAAAACTCCAAGATTTGACTGGAGAGCACAGCCTGATGTCTGGAAGGTCTGGGTTCCTGGAGCACTTTCTGTGCTCTCTGGTTCTTGCATGTTCAGAACTGGGAAAGGAGTTTGGAGAAAAATGAGTTTTCTAATAATGTCTAATCTTTTTATTTTTGCTGCTTATAGGAGAAAATTAGGGGAAGAGAAAGGAGCATCTTCTAGAAGGAAAGAAGCAGAAGGGAAATGGGCAAAAAAGCTAAATGTGTTAAATATCAGGAGCACAAGTGACTGTTACTGCAGTGAGGATTTGAACTGAACAGGGAAATGAAATGGCAGAGCCTTATCTGTGATGTCTGTTAGAAGACTACACTTAGACACTGAGCAGGCAAGTTTTCAGACTAGTGTAATTAAAAAACACCAGGAGCACGAGAGCACTGTCACCAGTATCTTTGTTTTGGGGAAATACAGTGGAAGTGCTTACCATGAGGTTAGAATGGACTTTATCTGGAAGTGTACTTGCTTTCATTCTGTGTAGTCCCCATAAAGACCGCAAGAGAAGAGAAATCACAGTGCCCATTGTCTTTCACTGTGCTCAGAACTTTCTCTCTTTGGTTATTTTACCCATTCTAGTCCTCATATATAATGCTTCCATTTGAGACCCTGTCAGAGTTGTCTTCCAGCAGCTGCCGAGCTCAAACGGAGGAAGAGCCAGGGAATCTCTCCTCAGGCTGACATTGACTGAACAAGCAGCTCAGTGATATGAGGCACAGGTCGGTAGTTTCAGAAGTTTCCAGTCTTTTTTTCTGAAAAAAATTTTCAGAGTGAGCGGGCAGAGATGGGAGCTGTGTGGAGGTGCTGCACATTCATTCAGGTCTTCCAGAACACACTTTAAGTCCTAGATCTCTGTATCTGTTAATCTGTTGTTGTTCCTGAGCCGTATCCCGTGGAAATATATCTGAGCAAGGACAGGAGATAGGAGAAAGTGAGAAAGGAGATGATGATGGTGGTTTTTTTGCCATGTGGCTGAGAGGTTCTTGAAGTATTTTTCCTTTATAAGAGATCATCTGGATCATCTGGTGGCCCCAGAAGCATTAATCTACTATTACAGCAGAAAAATTATTACCCAGTGCAGTCTTGTTAGTTTGGTCACTATTCCAGGAGTGGGCGAAATACTTAGGCTCAGAAATTCTGAAAAGACATTTCACCAGAAGACCTGTAAAAGAGCAGAGGTTGCAGCCAACTCAAATTTCCTTTGTCTTTCAATTAACCTGTGTTTTTTCACTTAGAGTAAATGTTCTCTAGGTCCTCGCCCTTACCAGCAACACATGAAGTGGCTGCAGCGAAGGCCAGCTGCCACAGCAGCTGGATGCTTTAGAGCTCTTCCAGTGTAGGAATGGTTTTACATAGCTGAGAAGCTGTTTTCTGTGTTGGCTACCACCTCTTCCTAGGCTGGGCAGCAAATGCTGAATTTAGTCAGTACTAATAGCTACAGGTATTTCTCTGGACAGGGCCTGGCCCCCACTTGCATGAAGACAGATGATGTTCTGTGATGGGAGACTTTGCAATGGGTTATTGTCATGTTTGGTGAAGTAAGTCTAATTCACTGTCTGTTCCTTGAAGTTAGAGGTCTTTAGACTATACATCTTCCTGTGTCCTCTGTTCACAATGACTTGCTTTCACTTGCAGGATTTGATTCCTCTTGTGACCACAGGAAACGTACTTTCCCTTTTAGCTGTTAATGTCTCGGGAAATAACAGCTCACTTCAGCGGGGAGTTGGAGAAGTCAAATTTGTACAGGTGCAGATGACACCAGCTGAGAAGTGGCTGATGTTTTTACTGCAAGATAGCTGTAGTCTGGTTTTCACTGTCCTGCTAGTGTTGAATATCAAACGGCTTGATAGCCCTAGTTAGGGCAGTGTGCTAAGGGCAGCCTTGCACTCTGAGTTAACCCACTGTTTGCACTTGAAGTTTCATGGTTACTTCAGCTAAACAATCTGGCATGGTGCATAGATGTGCATTTTAATGCTCTGCCCAAGGATCAGTACATGCAGATAAAAGCAGATGGTGTTCCAGTGTTAGGATGATTAGAAGCAACTCCTTAGAGATGGAGACTCCCTCTGTGTCTCATTTTATGTGTGTATATATATATATATATATACACACACACACACAGTGGGGGACCATACATCAAAAAAATGTAAGGGAGAGGGTGTGAGAAGGTAAAAGTGAGGTACTGTAAGTGAAAGGGCCTTTTTCCCCCCCCTCCCCTTCCCTGAGGATGTTAGTGGGTGGCCATGCAGTGTCTTTACCCTTTGTCTGTACGCACTTTTATCCTGTAGCTGGGACAGCAGCATTTCTACAACTTAAAACTGTTGATCCCTGCATAGTTTCTGAGTCTTTAGGGGTAATATCTTGGCGTTAGTGTAGTTGGTAGAAGACATGTCAAGATTGCATCTGGACTTTTGGGTGTTTGGCTTGTTGGAAGGAATAGTGTGTTTTGGTTTTTTTTTTTCCTCTTGTGGAATGGATGAAATAAAGGTTTTAGTCATTGCAAGCCTCATTCCTTGGAGCAGATCTCATGCTGCAGATGATAACCTTTTTTCAGTATAGATGAGGTATACCAACCTCTGAGAGGGCTGGCTCCCCTCCTCCCTCCCTGGACATGTTCACCTACAACCATCTTTCTTGCCTGTGAAGGTTTTCCTTTGGAAGACCTTGCCAGGCATATGCGTTAGCAGAACAGTATTTGCCTTTGTACTTCAGTGTCTTTACAGTCCACGAACAAGCTGCGTTGAAGTTGTCATCTGATGCAGCCGTGTGCCTAGCAACAGCTATGGCTGGAGATAGCTGAAAAGTGTGTTTCTGCCTAGTTTTGTTTACTGTCACTAATACTTATTTGGGATACGTATTTTCCTTCTTCGAGAACCCAGTCAGAAATAGCCTCCTGGGGAGTTGTTGAACCTAAACTGTTTTTTAATTCTTTGCGTGGGTTTAGTTTCTATCAAGCCTAGTGGTGTTGTATTTTGGAGCAGAACACAGGCTTTTACTTTCCCAGCTTATTAGCTCTAGCTTGGCTATTGCTGCACAGTGCTAGAGTGCACTGAACAGCCTTGCAAACCCCAGAGTCAATGGAAATGGAGTAAGCATTGATGTATCCATGCAGTTTATCACCACCTCCTGCTATAAGTCAGTCAGCTGTAACATGACATAAGTTGAAATTATTTTCTGTAAGAGTTGGGAGAGTTGTATTTTTTCTTAGCTAGACATTAAGAGAAAGGCAGGGAAAATAAGTTTTCTAGGATGTACCTGGGGAGAGCGTGTGTGTGCCAAAACAGAGGAGTGTGCTCACAGTCTGCTACTTATGTGGTTTTTTTTTTGTTTTTTTTTTTTTTTAACTAAGCTGAAAAACATAAAAGGGCAGGTTGGGCCATGAGGACTTCTCAGCATTTCTTGATAACCATGATTGTTGTATGACTTTAAGCCCTGCTGATACAGTGACTGGCTCTCAACTACAGTTTATTTAGAATATTTTGTGTTTTCTCTTTCTGTGCCTGAATTTAAGTTCCATATGACATGATTATGGTAAAGAGGGTCTGTCTTATATAGTACTACTTTTTCATTGTTGTTGTTGTTTTGTTTTGTTTTGTTAAAAAAACCAAACTACCTCCCCTCTCACCCCCCCCCCCCCTTCCCCAGCATAATTCAAATGTGGCTTTTGACCTTACTTCTGCTTCTTTCCATTTTAAAGATACTTCAGTTGGGGCAGGGTGGTGGACGTACATGTCCAAAAGTGGCACTAATCTGTGAAAGCTGGAATTGCAGCTTGGGGCTCGTCTGTGCCAGGGTTTTTACTCAAGCCTATGAGTAGTTAATGCTTTTTCTCAGGGTAACATCCAAATGCCACCTTTGTGTGCTGTCAGAAGGTAATGTCACTGCTGTATAGTGTTTCTAGTTGGTATAAAGACAGTGACTGGGCTCTGTAAGCAAGTGTGTGTTTTGTTTTTTGTTTTTTTTTTTTTCTTGTTGGTGTTGCATGCTTACACTTTCAGCATTCATAACTGCTTAATACTGCACAATTACTTTATTACCATGAAGGGGATGTGAGCTGTAAGAAGGGGAAAAATGCTGGAAATGCACTGAAAGTCTATTGTACACGGTGTATGTACCTAGATAGCGTGCATGATGAATGGGGACTGGATCCCCAACAATTTCCTTCCATGTCATGCTTTGCTTTGCCTCATTTAAGTCAGCCAGGAAGTTTGGGGCTTAAAGGGCAGCTGTTGTGCAGGGCCTTAGTGTCAGTACACTGTTGTAAGTCCTGAAATGCACCTTTTCTAGTGACTTGACTTTGGTGGGGGGGTATGAGACCAGACTGATTTATGATTGTCTGTTTTACAATCAAGTGACATAAACATGAGCTGGGTATCAGCCTGCTGGGGCAGTGTCACCATTATGGACATGCTGGGATACAGGCATTTTGGAGAGACCGGAGAATCAGTAAGACTATATAGATGAGAAAGAATGGGGTGAAATAGAGTCTTGGAAGAAAACCACACTTTAAAGCCAGAAATAGATTGATTAATTATTTCTACATAGTTCTCAAGAGCAGTGGAGATGAGACTGTTGGAAATACTTTTTCTTGTAGCAAAACCAGCTTGCAAAGTGTTTCTCAGAGCAGAGCATTAGTTCCTGATCTTAACAATGGTCAGTGTTTACGTGTGGTTGGTGGTGGTTTTTTGTTTGTTTTTTTTTGTTGTTGTTGTTTTGTTTTTTAACCCCCCCACAAGCCTGTAAGAAAAAGGGGAAAGGAAAACTGTAGCTAAAGCCCTGATAACTGGAGAGGAGATACCAGTGCTCACCATGTCCTACTGTGTGATGGGAGGCATTCCTGGCTTGAGGAAGGCTGCTGAAAATGCATGTGTGTGTGTTAGCTGCTGCTGTCTTAGTGTATTGCTTGCAGCTGTGCCGTTGTCAGCCAGCAGCCACACAGGTTTCAGCAAGGCGGGGGGGGGGGGTGAACAGATTTGTTTCAGATTAATTTGTCATGTTCAGACCTGTTTGTCAGTCATTGCTTTTCTTGCCATGTTATTATTTATACAGCAAAATGACCAGCAAGGTATCAAAGGATTCTCTTACCAAGCATGAGGGCTGAAAAACAGGAGGATGGGTTTGATCACGTTGCTTGTTAGATTCACAGAGCTAGGGTCTGTGTGTCATTCTGACTTCCAGGAGCTGCAGGCTTCTGCCAGGAACATGCACCTTTGCACTGCTGTTATCAATTGAAAATTGTTTTTCAGCAATCAGATTTTTAGGTAGAGTTGACACACACTGTTGCCTACAGAGCAATTCTCCCAGTTCCCTTAAAAGGTCTTTAACCTATAGTTGAGGCTCGTTACCAGTGTTTCCTGTACCTAGTAGAAAGAGGTAGCAGCCTACTTGTCAGTATCTTCCTGACTGAATTCCAGAAGTTGTGAATAGAAGTTCCAGCTTCATCTGTTGAGCTTTCTTTTCTGAGGTTGGTAGCCATACATGCTCTGATGGTGTTTTTGTATTTTAAAAGAGAGTTGATTCCTATTGTTTGTTTTACCAGTTCTCACCTTTCGTGCACCCTTTGAGGTCTGAAGAGTGACAGGACCTGCCTTCTGTTGCTATTACAATCGTGCCTTTCTTATACCTGGGTCAAATTACTCCTTTTTAAATGGGTCAGTTTCCTATCTAGCAGACTACAAAAAAATATTTTTAATACATTACAAAAAATTTTCAGGTAATGATGTTTTGTGCTTACCGTTTTCCTGGTCTTAGAAGTGAACTGCTTACCATGAAGTTCTGTCACTAAACAGTGAGGTAAGATGAGGTGTATTTCCACTATCAAAGTGAAGTGTGAGGGTCTGTAACGTGTAAGTAAGTGCCTAATGGGTCAGTATATAGTAACCAGTGTATCTCACTGGAAAAGATGCTTTTGTTGGCTTTTCGATATCACAGAGCTTCTGATATTGTAAGAGCTTGTCACAGGAGGGGGTGTTTGTTTCCACAGCTTTGAAGGGATGTCTGGAAAGAGGGTAGCTTCTGCAGCAATGTGCTGTCAGAGGGAGTTACCAGATTTGAAAATGACTCTTCATCAGCTAGATCAGATAGATAATGACATCCCACATTTGGCTCTGACCTCAGCAGGTGATCTGTCTGCTGTTAGCAGAAGCAGCAAGAACTAGCATAGCATAGAAATGAAGCAATCAGGGGGAGGGAAAGAATAACTAGAGAGAATACACAGCTGCCCTTTGCTGCCTTGAGTGAAGGGCTATCACCAGTAAACTAACCCCTCCCAACATTTATTCCTGGTACCTTGATTATTTTTTTTAATGTTTAAATCCATCTCTTCAAAGATGTCCCATAGTCTGAGGTAATGCATGAACCAATTGTGTAAGTGACAACCTGTAATGGCTTAAAAGCAGGAAACTGTTTAATGGAGCATCAGTAGCATTGGTCCTGGGATCCTCCTCCTCCTGTGGCAGCAAGTAAAAATAGCTGCTCTGCTGCTGCTGTGTTTGTGAAGTGCTTGATGAAGTGAAGCGAGTGCTGTAAGGCTGTTTTATAGTGCTGTCACAACTGTGACTGAACAATATTTTGCTTCCAGGTCAATGTCAGGTTGCTTGCTTATTACTGTAGGTCTGGACAGGAGGTGCATAGCAAAGCTCTGTTGCTGCAGCGTAGCAGCTAGAAGCAACTGCAGTGGCCAGGGATGGCCCAACCGTCATCACTAGTGCAAGCCAGTAAGAATGCGGCTCTATGGGGTGTGTTCTGTGCCAGCTTCTGCAAGCCTACAGCTGCACTTGCAGAGAAAGAAGCCTTAGGATACAGTTCAGTGTTGTTACAAAGATAAACTTAAAACAGCTTTGTTGCCTTCCCAAATATCAGCTGTAAGGCCTGGAGTAGGTTTTTCAGTTTTTCTTATGCTTCTACCAGCTTAAGGTCCATGACATCACTCCAAAGCATCACAAAGAAGAAAAATAAGTAGTACATTTATTGAATCCACTTACTGCTACTTCTAGCCTTTATTCAGACACTTGTGCTCAGCTTTGAGAGCCAAGAATTTCTTCATTATCATTCAATGTGAATGATGCTATACAGGAATCCAGTGCAGGAAGTCGGGCTCTTCTCTCTAACAGGAGTGAGAGAGGGGTTTCTAGTCTTTCTGTCCTTTTTTTTGGCTGCACAAAATAACCCTTTCCAAGGGCACATGAAATAAAATACTATGTTGCATACTATATACATTTACATACAATGGTAAATGCACCATTCATTCGGAAATACACAATACCTAAGGCTCAATGGAAAAGCTTGGTTGAAGCAACTTCTTTTCCCTGATAGGAGAAAAGGAACTCATGACAGCTGTGGAAGTTTCCATAATCCGTGTTCATATGGATCCTGCCCCTCTGTTCTCTGGAACTGCAGCAATCTCCAAGGACCATCTGTGCCTGGGAGGGAGGGACAGTGGCTGACTCAACTCCAGAAGACCATGGCTCAGCAACAGAAAACATGTACACAACCATGATGGAGGATTTCCTCTGAGAATAATTATCCAGCAACTGCGGGAGGAGGCAGAGCACCTTAGTGTACTTACTTGACTGCGTGCAGAAGTAGTAAACTAAACAGCCCCTTTTGGATACAGGAAACCACTTCTAACTCCAAGCCTTCCCTTTATATCTGAATGAGACTTAACTCTTAACAGTTTTTTGCTTTTCTCCTTGGATTGCTGGACTGCAGGGGGATTAAAACAGGTGCTAGCTATCAGCATATGTGGTAGGGGCCCTGGAGCTGTTGGAAAGAGAAAAGTGTTGCTATTTTTTCTTAAGCTGATCGGGGAACTGCATTGGCTGCTTTCAGCTGGATCAGGCTTATTTTACAATACCTGAGCTTTGCCTCCCCCAGCTGCTGTGCTGCACTAACACATGCCTCCAACGTGCTCTAAGGTTATCTTCTGAAATGTCTGAAGTCCCTGCAGAGAAATACTTGTCATGTTGCCACATATGGCAACCTTTTCCCTAAGATAACAAATTAATTCTGTGTGTCAATACCTGCAGCTTTGCCTTATCGCCCACTGCCCAAGTCACTGGACACTGTATCACACCAATGATGCTGTGGCTAAGGAGAGGCAATCTTTTGTCTGTTACATGTCTCCAAGAAAGTGCAGTCCCCCACAGCCACACGCAGTGGCACCGTAAGTAATGATCACAGCCACTGTACTTTGCATGGGGAGGAACAAGGTGTTCTTGTACGTTGCTGTTGCCAAGTAGACTACTGGATAAAAGCTGGGGTTCACTGGACTACATTCCCCTTTTATTAAGCTGCTGCTCTTTTCTCAGCAGTGGGCTCAATAGCTCACCTCTTAAGTCTTTTACTTCTGGACTCAGAGGAGTAACACATTAACCCTCCAGCTAGTGCCTGTTTCATATACTGAGAAGAGTAATTAACATAAAGTGTTAACCGTGCTCTCTCCCCTGCCCAAAGTAGGGCAGACATTCCAAATCCTTCCTGTAAGTGAAAGTCAAAGTGTAACACACCATTAATACTCAAGAATGTGACTTGCACTCCATGCCGCAGGGCAGTGTCAGAGGCAGCAACCCTTACTAATGGTAGGGAAAGGCTCCACATGCACATTCTCTGCTCCTGCTCATTTGTCCAGTTGTTTTGGCTTGACAAGAGATGGCATCACAGCACACGTTGGAGCACCACACATCCCAATGGCACTGGGGGTGAGGGAGGCCCTCTCAGCTCCAGCTTGAGTTCTGCAGTTCCTCTCGGAGCCAGGTTGGAAGGGGTTGCCCAAGTCTGTTCATCAGCTTGGATAATTCAATGTTGTGCTCCCGGTAGAAGTCTCTTAGGAAGAGCCGTGACTGTGTGGAAAATAAAGACCATGTTAGCATGAAAGAAAATGTTACCCTCAACACGTGTTCCACCGGTCATCTAGGAAAATCCAGGTTGGTTTGCTGGGATGTTTCTGCATCTCTTACTGGCAAGAGATTTGAGACAGTTACTCACCGAGGAATCCATATCAGGGTATTTTCTTCCTTTACTCTTTCCTAGGCATTTAGTCTTTCCTCCATCTAGCAGCTGGCACCAAAATCCTTTTGCTTCATCAAATCTAAAAAAGGACACTTGTCTTTAACAGATATGGCCACACGCCCAATTAGTAGCAGCAGAAACTAAGTAACTCCATAGGTATCTCCCATTTCAAGGCTTTACAAATTGGGTTTGGGTTTTATTTATTTATGGTATTAGTTCCTTTTTCTTTTTTAGCATTTGCTTACTTTGACAAGAAATCCATTGCAACCATGATTGTTTCAGCTTTATGCAAATTTCAGAGGTAACATGGTGTTACAATATTTGTCTGTTAAGCTCGGGGAGCGAATAATTATCCATGTTTTAGCATATGTAAATTCTTTTAAATCTCCTTGTTACAGGTGAGAAGTATTAGAGATTTCCCCACTGTTTAAAGAGTCAATGTTTCTTTTCTTGCTGTAACACAGGTATAAGACAACACTGGGAACCATGTCTGGGTCTAGTCTGTCCTGTCCCCTCAATTGGCCACAGGTGAGCTTGAGGTCTGAGCAAGTACTTCTACCAAACTCTGCAGCAAGCTGACCAATACCATTTATTTTCTGACCCTGGCTGAAGGGTACCAGCCAGTACAACTACTGTAAATAGTCCATCTACCCTCACCACACGTGCTTCAGCAAGTCAGGCTTTCAAGTAACCTGACATTTCTCTCTAAATCTGCCCTCCCCTGGGGAGCCATGTGCCACCCCCTTGCAAAACAACTGTAGAAGGAGAACTGAATTACTTCTCCCCTACTGTTAAAGGTAAGGGCAATTGCTGTATGCCTACACACACCACCCATTACCCTCAGCTAGCACAGGCTGTGATAGCAGAGAAGATGTGAAAATACCAGTTTCAGCTGTAAAGAATAATATTCAGGATCTCCAGTGGGCTTGCAGAGTTTCCACTGAAGACTGATATGGCCACAGTTCACCTTCAGCTAGCACTTAATCTATTCAGATTAACTGCACTTGCACTGTGGGCAAGATCACAGTAATGGCTGAGTAACATCCTTCAACTTGGTAGCAGTGAGGTAGTGCCTCCGCTAACACTTCCTCAGATAGCTCTGGGCACCTCACAAGTCCATGTCTTCTGTCATAATAGGCTCTTTACCTCAAAACTCTGCCATGTGTCCCTAATCTTCATCTAGTTGAAGATATGAGCAGCCTGTCACACATTTTTTATCATACTTCCTCTACGTTCTGTCAGATGTAACACAAAGCATAAGAAGCGCTAATAATTACAGCACCTTTTCTGAAAACACAGACCAAATGGAAAACATTGTAATTACTGCTGTGAGCAACTCCATGCTTCTCCACGACAGTGCCAAAAAACACCCATTCTCCTTTAATTCCTGGAAAGACTAAGCTATGATCCCAGTCTTAGCATAGCACCTCGTGCTATCTGAACCTAATTTTAGGGTTAGGCATACCACTGAAACCTTGGCAGGGCTTGTAGTCAGAGATAAGAAGTATTCTTCCAATCAAGTGCTTATGAGTATCACGCTTGGCTAAGAAATCATCCTCCCAAAAACAATTTCCCTACCTGAGGGCCTGGGTGTAGTTGAAGAGCGGTGTAACTCCCAGGAACTTCTGGATGTTGTCCATTACAGAGGCAGGGTTGTGTCTCAGCTCCTGTCCATCCACAATGAGCAGCTGAAAAGACAGCAGCGACCTTAGCCTCTGACAGCTTGTGCTGAATGACACCCGTGAGCTTCCTGGATTTCAAAACTGCCCCTGGCCTCTGTGCGTGTGTGTAAAGGCTGCCAAAGCCTGTTTAGTCTAGAGCACCACGGTGGGGGGATGTGGCCCATTTGTCACTGCAGACAGCGAAGTTACGGTACGGGCCACAGGTACTGTAAGACAGTAGACTGTGACAAGCTTTGCTTAATAAACTTGCCTTTGGCCACAGCCCCTGTAACTGAGAATTAAGGCCCAGCAGTAGCATGGCTTACAGATTGTCTCTGGAAACCTCATGTATTCCTTCTAGATATCAGCAGCCATTGTGCTAAGTATTCTTCTGTAACTTATGATTATTCTCCTGTTACATGTATGACAGACAATAATGAACAACTTTTGTGCTAATAAATTACCTATTCCAAAGAACACAACAGAAAAATAAGTCACATGAACTGAAGTCTGGGGAAGGCAGGAGACCCTGACCCATAGTAAGCACAAGGATAGTGTGTCTGGCTCTATCATTCCTCACAGCAGGAACCTCCAGGAACAGGAAGGCCATGAGACACAAGCACAGAAATGTTTTCTTGGCAGATCTGTCATGTACAGTTTAGGCTGCTGCTTTGGCAGAGAATAAGAGACTAAATGGGCATTGTAAGCCTCTGCTGGATTATGGACTGTCTGAGGAGAACGCCAGCAGCAGAAAGGAACTTGAAAAAATACATCCTGGCTCACACTGTATTAGAGAGTTTATAAACTTCTTGGGAATTAAGAGACAGTAACTGTCTATATTGTCTATTAATTGACTTTTCACAAATTTATACACAAAACACAGAATCCTGACATCTCTGCAGTGAAACCTCCCTCAGGTGAAGGTGAAATGAAAATGGGGCAGGGGGGAAGAGCATGTACATGTGTTAACAGTTTGTTCTCCTCTCCTCTACAGTAAACCTACAAGGGGCTCCACGAGAGCCTCTACTGCCAAACCTCCTACCTGCCCAGAGGGGTAGTGTGTTAGCCAGCGCTCTAGGTGAGTTGAATACCAGCCAGGGAGCAGGCATCGGCTTTGCAGGTTGCGCAGTTCTTGAGGGGCCTGGGATTTTGCAGAGATCACTTGGTAGAAGGTGTAATTGAGCGCCACAGGGTCATTGTGAGCACGCTGGTGCTGAAAAACAAGCTGAATTTAGGAGCAGGAACACAAAATTCCACCTTGCACATCTCTGTGCAGACCCCACTGGCTTGGCACAACCACCCACCAATGCCGCTGTATGTAACTCTATGCACACTCTGCAGGCAGCCTGCATGATCTCCCATGGCCCTTCTACAGACATGGATCCACGGCTTTGTGCTGCGGGCTTTCCGCCTCACCCCACTGGAACATCTCTCTGGCCCTCACCCACAGAACAGCTCAGGGAGGTTACCTGGTACCACGAATAGGCTCGGTCAGCAGGGTTGATCAGAACAGTAATGATTTTGGCTCGAGGCAGCAGGGCTGCACCACGTTTTGGTACCACCTCTGTGTCAAAGTAATTGGCACTCTTCTCAAACATGAAGTCTGTGCTGGCATTGGAGGGGATTGGAAAGAACTCCATGTACCTGCGGAACAGATGGGACACTGATGAGCAGCATGGCCCAACAAGGAAATGGCACATGACAAAATGATGCCCTTGCTCCTCTTCAGCAGACACAGTGCACAGAACAACTGCACCTCCCCAGTAATGCCATGAATGGGCAAACAGGTGCAGAGATGGCAGAGGCATGACTTGGGAAGGGGTGGTGGAGAGCAACACAGAAAGTTGAAGATGATAAAAGGGTAAAAAAGTATTTTGCTGAGAGTGTGTTCCCCAAGTCCTTGGGCAGTGGAAGGAAAAGGCTGAGGGTAGGGTACTAGTTGCAAGCTCTAGGAGAAAAGTGGGTTTGTCCCAAGAATGAGGCCAGAATCAGCTGCCTGCCCTGCCACTGACTGCTTCGTTTAGACCAGTCTAAATAATTTCTTTCTTTGTACCTCAGTTGAGACACAAGGTCAAGAGCTCTGCTCTGCCTCACAGGAGCTTGTAAAATTCGTAATGCAGAAACTGTAAGTCATTTGAATAATGGGAGGGGAGAGGGTAATGTAAAGCACTGGAAGACTGGTCTCTTCTGAAATTTAAGCTGTACAACAAACTCAAATTCCACCCTGAACACGAAGATTCTCCTCTTGCATGTGATGCTACACTCAAGCTGGATGACTTCTCCAGGGGATGCACATAAAAGCCTACGCTTTCTAAGCCTATCTGTCAGCTAGTACAACTGCTCTGTAGTGCTTGACTCACATGAGCTTCACTCAAGTACCAAGCATCTTCCAGTCTCTTTTCAACAGACCTCTAAATGATCAGAGAAGTCCGACAAAATCTCCCACAGCTCAGCAAAGAAATGCCACAGCAGAATGCCTTACTGCCACACAGCCATCCCTCAGAGCCACACATGAGGGAGTGCAGTTCCACGGCAGACCCAAAGTTCATGCTTTGAGCAAGAAACAACATTAAAATTTCTCTGCCTGGAAACATAGTGGCATAACAGTGCCATAGTGACACTAGTATTTCCCTGACAGGTAGAAACACTTTATCAAAATTGCATCTTTGTACAGGTAAAGAACAGGGTACACATGTGGCCAAAGAGACGCTGGAGCCAGTGCAAGGAACACAGTGTCATCTCTGTTAAGTCTAAAGGGCCCAGAACAACAGTACGGAGGTTATCCCCTCTGCCCTATGTGCCTTAACTCAGAAAGCATGAAGAACTTTTTACTGAGCATGCTGTTGTCTGTTTTGCATGTCAAAGGAGAAGAAACCTCGTGACAGCAGTGCATTCAACAGAGACTGAATTTTTAAAGCTAAATCATGCTAAATCTCCTGGTGAACAGTCACTAAGATCAGAGACTACCTGTCCTGCTCCTGGGACTAAGTGGTTGGGCTAGCAGGAAAACAGAGAACATGCGCTGAGCAATAGCAATGAAAACAGCTGTTCAGAAATAGAGAAGCTCCTAAGGTGGCTGAAGTGGACATACGGAGAGACTCAGGAGAAGACAACATGAGTGCACCTTATCACAGAACAACATGCGTCAGGATTCTTACCAATCGATTCCTTTATGATAGTTGGGTCCGTTAAAAAACTGGATCTCCTCGAAGGTGGATGGACTTGGGAAGTTACTGGTGACAGCTGGATGCATGGTCAAGAAGAAGTGCACAGCTGTGGTGCCTGCAACAGGAACCAGTTAATGGGACCTGGGTCACACATAATGCTTGGCTGAATGAAAGGCTTTAGATGGCAAAACACAGTCCCCAAGTGGGCACGCTCCTACCATGCGCAGCTAACCCGCCCACCCTTAAGTCATGCAGGTTACAACAGCAATAACATCAAGCACTTTGGGATTGAACTTGACTCAGCAGTTCAATCCTGTGCTTCAGCTCATACAGCTGATTTAAGTCACCTCCTTAGCGTGATAGCTGCCACCCCTGTCAGCCATCTTGTGTTCTTACCACGGCTGGGCTACCCCCATGCCTTTTTTCCCTGGTGGCACAGCCACACTGTCATGTGGCAGAACCCATACCTGCCAAATGGGAGGTGGCCTCGACACTGCAGGACAGTGTCACATGTTTAGGAAGGAGATGTGCTAGGGACAACATTAGTGTCCTTGGATAAGAATTCAGCTAGAAATGCCTTGGCCTGCCTCTGCTCTAGATGTTTTCCCTTTACCCAGCCAAACCTCAGCACACAGCTGTAGGCCTTCAGCAGCAGGCCAATAAATCAGCCAAGAGAAGGGTCTGCTTACTGTGCCACTGCAAGCAGCTTGGGCCATGATACAGGAGGGTTCACGCTGCACACACACCAACAGTTTCACAGTGACACAGGCAGGAGACAGCAGTTTAGCTGATACAAGCTTCCTCCCAAGGCCAGGATCACCGTTTGCTGTGTGTGGTTAGCAGCTGCTGTTTCACTGCACTACAGAGAAAGCCAAGGTTTCAAGACCTGGCTTTGGCTGAAGAGATTTTGCTCTCTTCAGCCTAGAAGGGACCCCTCAGTACAGTATACACATGTCACTGCCAACCACAATGCCACAGCAGTTAAGAGGTGGTGACAGAGGTCAGACAAAAGAGGATCTCTACCTCCCACTGACAGTGACACGGAGCATGCAGTGGGTACATAGATCAGTTGCAATAAAAGCACTAGGGGACATTCATTGTAACCTTTGCTAAGCGTGTGTGTTAGTCCTGCGGACAGCTTATGTTTGTGACACACTAAGAAAGGTCATAGTTTCTCTGAGCTTATGTGGAAAAGCCAAAACACAACTGCATGTAGGGCTTTTCCCTACAAATCAGGACTGAGCCAAGCAAAGTCCCAGCATGCCAAGTACTGACAGACTTGCCAGATTTAGGTTAGAACTAATCTGAGATTCTCCAAAATGTCCTCTGCAGCCATTTGGCAGCTTGCACAAAGGGCAGCCATACAGACCCACAACACCGACCTTTCCAGCCCTCCTCTATGGAGGAATGAGATGGAAGCTGCAATCTATCTTTAGATAAAAGTATTCACATTACCCGTTTTCTGAGGTCCCACAATGAGGAACTTGGGGAGTCGATCACACGTTTTCTCTTTGGACCAGATATCCTTGTGCCTCTTATCATCACAGGGATTCTGCAGCACAAGTGATGGGATTAAGCATTACCACAGGAGCTAATGGAAAGGGGAAGAAAAGCTGGAAGGCCAGTCCTCTAGGGAAAATGCTATTAGCATATGAAGAACACTTCCAGGCACACTGCTGCTCTGCCAGGCATCAAGAAGAGTTAAGTAAAAACACGGGGCAACATTTTCAAAAGCTCTAAAGTGACACAGGAGCCAAAATCCCTCTGAGAGTGTTAACCACAGGCCTTGCCCTATGTAGCCATGCTGGGCTGGGCCACCATGATAGTACAGCTCAGCATCTGCAAACTTCTGGCAGACAGACAACTCTATCACCTTCAGTTAATTTCATCTGCTCATTACCATGCAGAGAGCTGCTGCACTGGGATAAAATGGAATAAGCATGTTTTTATTTAATGAACATGAATTCTGCAGTGTGAAATTACTTTAAGATTAATCACATTAACACGCCTGCAAGCTCCTCCAGCACCAAACAGGGTTCTTCCTCACACACTTAACATTTCACAGCAGCTTGCTCTAATATAAGCCCTTTAACGACCCAAATGCCCACAAGCCTGCCCCCAGTCACTTATGACAGCCATCCCTGTCCCTAAGCTCACACTATGACTGTGTCCTCCTGCTCCTACTCCCCATCACTTCCACCTTGCAATTTGCCACCTGCAGCCTCAAGCCACAAAGGTTAAACCTAAAAGCTTTATGCATCACCCCTCTGCACTCTGGATCAGCAGTCTTGCCACACTTCAAATGTGGGACATGCCTCTTGGAAAACCAGTAGGAGTGGTTAAAGCTGCCTTCTCACCTGCCACAAGGGATTCTTCTCCTGGGGAAAGATTTCAAAGTACTTTTTTGCAAGTTGGACAGGGGGTAGTGTTTGCATGCGAAGGTTGGTCCAGCACTGCACGAACTTGACCAGGCTCTCAAAAGTGTACAGTCCCAGACGGTCATTCCCATAGTTGGACAGGTGGGTCATGAAGATGCTGATCTGAGAATAGAAAAGACATGGGATACTGGTAAATCAGGTAACAGTACTGTTTCCTCCTAGCTTGATTCTACTGTCAGCAAGAGGCTGTTCACATCTCAGACTGCCCTGGCTGTCTGGGTTGATGAATGTGTATCTGCCAGTATACAGCACTGCCTTGATGAAAAGTGAAAGAAATGTAGCACTTGCAAGACAGGAGGAACTCAGGAGAGGAAGGACACAGACCTCTCAGTAACCCCTGGGAATGGTGTGGGGGGTGATAACTGAGCCCTGGCTGCTGAGTCCAGAACAGTTTCAAAATCCCATTCAGGTCGCTCTGGGACATTGAGGGGAACAAGTGTTGGTCAGTGACTCCCTCCTAGTCAAAACCTTGCAAAGACTCTTTCACAGGAGAATGGGAGCTTCCCTTCCTCTCCCCAAGGCACAAGCAGGGCAGCCTCTCTTAGCTGCGGTGCCAGGTCCAGCAGAGGAACAGGCCAGGGAGAGGGGCAGCACACTGCAGGCCAGGGCAGAGCAGCACGAGGGACAGTTTTCACAGGAGTTATTTTTAGGCCCACAGCCTGTCAGCTTTCATTTACTTTGGAGGTGACATCAGTTGTAAAGGAACAACTGGCAATTCACACTTTGAAATACAAACTAGCGTGCCTGGGGATCTATTTGAACATGGACTGCAAAGAGACATTGCACTAGGACGTTGTCCTAGGAACAGACACCAGCTGATAAGGTTTTAGCTTGCAAGAGCCATCAGCATAGGCAGTCCCTGAAAAACGTCCTGCCAAGCCTGAGGATGTAAACCCTTGGTCAAAGTGCCACTGAGCACCCATGGGAGTCCCTCCAGCACTGCAATGCTCAGGAGCCCATGTGTTATCTCTGCCTTGCCAAGCCATCTCTTCTCTCAAGCAGATACATTTCCCTCCTGTCTTTCCCTATTTTAACTTTTGGAAAAGAGTGCAAAAGACTGCTGTCAGCTTGACTCTGGTGTGTGGCTTTGACTGGTCCCATGGAACTGGGCATCCCAGTGTCTGTAACACAGCAGCACCTTGCCAGACACAAACCACACCACAGTTAGAAGTTAGCAAAACAAAAGCAGAACACTAAGGCCAATGGAAGAAACCTCAGTCATAGCAGGGGCACCCATTGCTGCACAGTTCAGAGCTTAATCCTGATGATGCCAGGTCAGGTCAGCATGCAACAACAGGCTTCCCTGGCAGGGGGCAGGAATGGCTTTGCCACTCCTGGTAGGGGAAGAGCAAAAGGGGGAAGCAGCAGACAGATGGTCTTGGGATGAAGACATTCTTTGGCACTCAGGAGGTCTGAATTCAGTTTTCTGCCCAGTGTCACCATGGACTGGTCTCAGCGTGATGAGAGGTACTGATAGATAGTAGCTCTTTGTGCCTGAGCCATCCTCAAAACACTGTGAAATGAATTTAATCCTGTCCATAAGGTGCTCACACCCCCGGGTCTTTGGGTGGGCAACAGAAAACAGTGGCAGGATTCTGGGACACGTGGAAAGCAAGCAGAGTTAAAGATTTATCGTGTTCGTCTACCTGTGAGTTTTTCACTTCTAGTTTCCCACTGAGCTGACACAGAGAGGCCCTGCCAGACAGGCTCTGGCACCTGCACTTCAAAGAGCAGTGTGTGCTTGGTGCTGTTGTGTAAAAAGGATGTGTTAAATACAACACAGAGCAAGGGACAGAAAGATCTTCTGTGTAACTGCAGGGCCATGCCATGGAGCACATAAGGCAGCAAAAGGATGTGTCTCATGTTGTATTTTGCCCATTTCTGGGAGGCACCAGGAAGGTGATGTGACAGCAAAGGGTGGCTCATCCCTTTGACTTGCTAGTGAAACATTTACAGTAAACATTTGCTGCATGAAGCATCTGGCTCACTGGCATAAACCAAGTACTGCAGCAGGGAGGACACAGGTCACCACCTGGGGCCCCTTCAAGATTTCCAGAATAAAAAAAGCCTGCATGTGATCCAGGTTAGCAACTGTGTCCCAAGACTGACTACATTCAGTAAAATGGCTCACACAGGTAATGCTGTCACCTGCAAACAGTCCCAAGCAAGTGGATTTAGAAGAAGACAAGCCAAGCCCAACCGAAGAGCCATTTCCTTGTACTTCTGAGCATGCAGTCACGTCCTGTAACACACATGCACTGTTTAACAAGGCCTGGCAGCTTGCTCTGCCTTGTCACAGCTACTGCTGCCAAAACAGCTCTGAACACTAATCTGACATAAGCTATACTCAAGTCCTATCTCTCCCTCCCTCCCATCCACACCCAGTGATCCCGGGAACTGTCTTGGTCATAACACCTCCCTCCTCTTCCCCCGCTTCCACTGTCAGCAACCCATGGTTTCTCTTCCTTCACCCTGAGCAAAGATGAGAGGAAAGGTCACAGAGAGCCTAGAACACAGAAAACAGGAGGGTATGAGCATCCTTGCAATATGTAACAAACAGCTGTGGGCACAGCAGTAACCTGCCTGCATAGTGTGAACAAAAGTGTTTGTGAGAAGTGATCATAAAGATGCCCTTTGCTTCTGGGAAATAGTGACTGGGCACATGGCAGCCTGTCTGATGAACATCAACAGCTATTCTCCTTCCTGACATCAGACCTTGTTCCCTAGTCAGAAGATCAAACATCTTCTGTTTGCACTGTGGAGTTAATCACATGCATACAGGCTTGGAGACTCCTGCACGTGTACATCCACTCAAAGGGTGCTGGAAGCACCAAAAAGGACTGAAAAAGCCTGGTCCAAGTCTGCTACAGATCACTGCTGGGGCTGTGGGGCTGGCCAGCTTTCTATCAGGTCTGTGAGATGGCTCTATCAGCGAAGGGAGGAATGCAAGGGTCTGAGTCACTGTGCAAACATGAGCAATGAAGAGGAGCTTAGAGCACAGTACTCCACTGCTGACAGAGAGAGAAATGCTCCACTGCCAAAAGGAAGCAAAAGTGTAAACATCGGAAGCATCCGAAGGCACCTGGAAGAGTTTTAAAAGTCACCAGACGAAGAGCCAACAGTAAATCTGGCAAATAAGCTCATCCTGTACCAGAGCACACTCTTCCCAAACTTTTTGGATCACAGATCACTGACAGCTGCTTTGACCATCACATGCTTATCAGCAAATTTTAATGGGTAGCTCTAGAAACTATGTTTCTACAAATTCCTTGGCACAACCTCCTAGCCCAGCAATGATCTCTGGATTACAGTCTGGCAACTAGTTTTCCACAAGAAACCTAGAGCTCTGACGTTTCACAGTGGCTATTTCTGCAGGCTTTCTTTAAGATCTAACAATTATGAAGTGGGACAAGGTGGAATTCACCCAACAAGGTGAATTCACACAATAAGGGAAGAGAAGCCCAGCCAAGAAAGCAGTTTCTTTCCATCTGACCAATCAGTCCATACGTAATGCAAATAATAGCCTTCTCCTTACTACAGACTTCTATTAAGCAGGTAGATTTGGTTGTTGTGTGTAAAGAGAACAATTCTGTCTCAGGTGATAGGGACAGAAGGCTGGCTTCCAGATCTCACGGATGGAAGGTGGGCTTCCAGACCTGGAAGTACAAACCCCTCTCCAGCGTTTTTAGCTAGGGCTGTTATAGCCCTAGCCCATACCTTGTGCAGATCACACACCAAACCAGAGCTGGTCACAGGCTAACCTTCAGAAACACAGGGCCTGTTTGTAAACTACAGCCTGTGTGATGCACACAGATCACATTGTGAGGGTCTTTTCACTATCACAGTTCTACTTCTAGGAGTAGAGAGGCACTAAACATTAGGAAAAGAAAGAGACAAGAAAAAATTAAGCTCATTGAGGGAAAAAGCTTGATTTTCTGATTTACTGAGCCTCTACAGCCCCAACCAAAAGTGGCTAAAGCTTCGTATTCAACCCTGCAATCAAGATGCAAAAGAAGGAGGGAATGAAAGAAAACATCACAGTGAACAGAGCCACTGATGTTACATGACAAATCCCACAAAAAAGTACTCAATGATTGGGAGCAGTACTCAAGGGCTCCCACCTAGGAAGCTAGTGAGAAACAACCTACTTTCTCTCAGATCTGCTTCTTGCCCATACTCAGGCACTGGTGGAAAAGATGTATAAAGGAGAAGTAACAAGGTCATGTAAGTCATGAGAAAAGAAGAGATTAAACATCATTATATTCAGGAGTGGCTATAGAGGTAGACATTCTAAAATCACTATCTAAACCTGGCAAGGCAATGTCCATTCAGAGAAAGGGAGGACAACAGGTGCCAAATCAGCTTTACTAAGAAATAAAATCATGTGGGGAATTGAGAAAGTTCTGTACAATCAAAAAGAGCAGCATGTCTTCCTGCTGCAGCCAACAGGCAGGAATGTGAGGGAGTGTGATCAGTGGTTGGAGAGGGCTACAAAGCTTCATCTCCTAATTCTATCCATTCAGGATTTTATAAAAATGACTGCTTTTTTTTTTTTGTGTCTCTTACCACCTAGTACATCTTCCCAGCTTCAGTGGGAAGTGAGAAACTCATTTGATTTGTCATCCATGGCTAAGAACTGGAAAGGGACTGCAGGGTGTTGAAGGTACTACATTAGCTTGATGGCTTGAAGGAACTGTCAAGTATTGAAAAAGAAACACCTGTGTTAGAGACAGATCTCCCAAAAATGCCTTAGGGCAACAGCTACATCACAAAAAAAGCAGAGAAATTGTTTCAAGTGTATACATATTGCAAGAAGGGGGAGAACATAACGAAAGCCCAGAGAAAGCAATTATTCTCAACAAAACTCATCAGTGAGCCAGGGGAGAGAGAAGCCAACAGGCGGCCGATGTGCAGGGAACAGAAGGAGCCAAGGTACATCTCACTTCTGATTCATGAAGATGCAGCAGCCTAGGTAACACCTGCTCTACGTTGGGCCACACTCAGCATGTCACCCTGGCTAGTTTCTATCTGCAGAGTGTTGTACTTGTCAACACTCAATACTGATGCTTCCTTGGCAGTGTGTAAAGCAAAGCAGCACTAACTAGCAAGTACTTCACTGGCCGTCTTTTTCACATCTCTTTAGCATCACACTGGAGATACCCACGCCGTGACGGGTGGTCACGAATCTCCCATAAGATCTAGTCCTTTCCCACATCATGCGCATAAGCTGAGACACCCGTGCACTGATTCCCCTTTTAGATGAGCTTACTGGGTTCAGGAGCACTGTCAGGAAGAGTTCACCACCACGAATGCTCTTGTCCAACTCCTTTGAGCCACCAGGATATTCATTATAGAAGATAGTGTGAGTAAAAAGACCACAGGTCTGTCGAGGCAGAACCTGGCAATATCAAAGAAAAGCAAAGTTAGGTAAGAGGCAGATGCAGCAGAATCTACACGTGAATGTGTCAAAGCAGCGCTCTATGGATCAATATAAAGGGTAAGGGACATAACTGACATAGGTTCAGAGGACTCTTGATATTCCTCTGAACCACTTACTCATCACAGTGCAAACAAGTCAGGGGAAACTCAAGTTGGTCTTGTTGTGAGTGGTTTTGCCCTCTGTTCAGTACTGACCTCTGAATTGTACTGAGAAACACAGAAACTGACTTTAGCCAAATTTCTTCTCTTTCCTTGACTTAATGAGTTTGGAAACACTGGTGATACTGAGATTAATGTCTCTGATGCAAGTCACTAGGAGACTGTCCCTTGGGCAGGAATGTGGGCTCTGCTCACCATGATTCCATTATGGATGAAACCACGCCGGTACCGGGCAGGCCGTAGGTGTGGGTATTCCTCAGTGCTTGTTACTTGGATGTTCCAAACAGATTTCCATGCCTCATAAAGTTGTGTGTGGACAGGATAAACCCCAGAATGATGGGGGGCTACAGCATAGCCCAAGTCTGTGGGAATCCCATGCTCCTGGAAGCAGAATATGCAGCTTGATCATTCAATACGTAACCAATATCCTTAATAAGGATCATATTTAGCAATAGACTCCAAGTTGGAGCAAGGTGACAGATTAACATGAAAACTCTCTGCATTGGGAAACCTGAAATACTGCTTGTACATCTTCTTTTATGCATCTATAGAAATGTAAGGGTGTTTCTATATCAACAAGGACATCCAGCACTGGTAACAGCTGCTCTAAGAATGGTCTTGTAGCTTGCAGGTGTGACAAATCAGATTAATTCACAAGCCTCAGGTCAGGTTCCTTGGTTCCTACAAACTAATCAATGCTGTTAAGTGACACATCTCACTCCCACAACACCTAGATCTGAGTCACTAGAGGAGGAAAACAAAATTTCCTTAACTGATATAGAAGGAAAGGAAGATGACGACTGGGCTCTGTCTTGTCTCCAACAATTCAAAGAAAAGCAGACATGAAGCAAGAGACTGTTAAGGGTAAAATTATGGGGCCTGAAGCTACACTAAAATGACAGGAAATATCTGAATTTCATGGGTTTTAATTCCACTGTGTGGTTCTGGTAACAATATGGATGATGACAGCTCTGCCCTGGTGGTGTACAATAAAAACAGGGCCCCTAAATGAAGCAGCAACCTTCTCCTTCCCACTGCTAGCCTGTTTTACGCTAAATATGTGTAATTGTGTTCTGTGCTTTGTCTTTCTTTGCAAAAGACTGCACTGTTGTTTAACCAGGAAAAGAAGGAGCCTAAATTGTTTCTGTAATGCTGCAACTGTGCTCTGAATTCAAGATCACTCCTAATCTGTACGTGTCATGGCAACATAAGACAGCAGCCTGCTATTGCCAAGGGGATTACCATCAAAAGAACCAAACTAGAGGTGAAGAGGACATTTCAGAGAAACACGCTATATTCAACTCTGGGCTGCAAGCATCAAGCAGACATTGTTCCAGCAAAGCAGGATGTTCAAGGCTTCCCCATCCTCTGCCAAAACCCAGGCAATTTCCCCTGGACTTCCTAGATAAGTAACTCCCTCCAGCTTTGTCTAGGGAGGCCAGAAGTAGGGCTGTTAGCACACAGAGCATTTTCTACTACTGACCAGGTGTCTTCCTTACAAAACCACAGCAAATAAGGATGGAAAAAGAAATGCCTTCTCACTGCCAGAGTTTGTAAATTAATTGCATTTGGATGGTAATGCTACAAGTTCACACCTCGGGAAACAAGAGCCTTGGGATTTGCACCCTGGAATGTAGCACAGCTGCCTGGGGCCATGCAGGTGCCAGGAAGCACTTCCCATTGCACAGGCAGGCACACGAATGGTGTTTCTTGCCTGAAGACAGCAGGAGCCACACACAAATTTAAACTTTCAGAACTGCCTTTCTTAAATGCAACTGAGTTACTAGACTAGAATTTGGGTTCAGTGGGGTCCAAACAGCTATTCCAGGAGAAGAATGTTTAAGTATTAGTAGTGCAAAGTAAATAAACCGTGATGTCCCTTACCACAGCAAACTGTTTGTTGAGCTTCATCTGCTCAGCCAGCACAGTGACATTGTGGAAAAGATGAGGCTGCATGTGACTCCACATGTGAGGGAACCACCAGAACTCCTTCCTGTGTTTGAGCAGCATGTCATCCCCTTCATCTTCCTCATCTGTACCTACAGAGAGCAGAAAAGGAAGTGAAAAAAGAAAAGGCAGAAGAGGGGCTCAATGTTTCAAAGCAGTGGCTAATCCCCAGTGTTGAGTCATTCCAACAGAGCATCATGCTCTCTAATGTGTTACACACACACATGAAAATGGGGGCCATATGCAGGCGCTGGGACAAAGGGGTGCCAGGGGCTTACCTGTATGGTAGAATTTCCCTGAGAAACCCAGGTTGAAGGTGAAATTTGGGACTAAAGTTCTCAGCTTATTCTGGGTGCTCAGTAAAGCCTGTTTGAACGAAAGGAAAAAGAAATGTTCATATTCAGTTGCTCTGTGATGTTTCTCTGTGCTCTACTGGTGCCCAGTTCAGTCTGAAGAGGTATCACAGGGGATGGGGCTAAGGCATTGTTGCCTGTGGAGTGAAGCAAGGTAGCCAAGTGTTCCACATACAGAGTCTTTACTTGAAGTAGTCCTGCTGTACTAAATGATGCCTCTTTAAAACCACAGACAGATGATGCTCTCCAGTGTGAAGGACCCAGAGTGTCTGTGCTACGGCAAAGGGACAATACATCTCACTTCCAAGCAACAGACCCCTTTTTCTTCCCAGGTTCAACCTCGATGCTCCCTTCCTCTCCCATGTTGGCTGGGACTTTGCTATTCAACCTCTCCCCTTTCTCTGAGCCTGCATGTTAATGAAAAGGGAGGATGGGGCAGCACATGGTGCACAGTCAAAGGAAGAGAAGTCAATATTGTGAACAGTAACCAAGTGATCCAAAGGGAGGGGGCTTTTATCTAGAGAGGAAAGGTGGATTTGCAGAACTACCTATGCAAGGAGTCCTGCCACGGCAGGGAGGTATCCCTGGCTTTGTGTCCCTTAAAAGTGCCAAAATCCTTTTGTAGCAGGAAAGTTTCCTGGATTCTGGAAAGAAAACTTGGCGAGCTGACATTCACAGTCATGACATCTCCTACGGGTTCTCTCTTGCTCACTTGTGTCTGCTTTAAATGTCCAAAGTAATTGCTATAGCCAAAGGGAAGAAGCCTTGTGCCACAAACCCCAAGGTCCATCAGTGTACAGAGTAAGACAGCAGACAGCCCTGACAGAAAAAAAACCCCAGAGGCTTAGTATGTCACAGACAAGTAAGACACAAACTAATTCCCGTCCAATTTCTTCTGCTGGAAAACAATAAAAAGAGAGAAGCCCTGAAATGCATGCTCTGCTGCTACCTGTGTGCTTGGGGAAAGTGTCACTGGTGCAGCTCCCTATGGGAAAAGTTCTCAATCAAATAAGGACCTGGCAGGAAGGCTGTTGGCGGGTGACAGAGATGGTCCTTGCCCAAGCGGTTATTTAGATTTTAATAGCTTTTCTAAGAAAGCAATGGATCAGTGGCTGCACCAAGGTGAATGTGATGACCTCTCAACAGCAGACTTGGGCTAGAGGCAAATATACAAGCAACTTGGCACGTAATACTGGGGAAAGCATACAGACTTTTCCAACTGTGCAGGGGAGATGGGCAGATCTTTCTGTATCAGCTGCCCTTACCCAGCCTCAAGAAGCACAAAAGAGCACTACAATGCTGCCTTCACATGGCTCACACTCTATAGGCATTGTTCCCTAGGTGTAACACTGCTCCCTAGGCTATAAAAGTGCATTCACAAATGCAGACTCTCGTTCAGTGGAGGGACCAGCCTTGACATCTATCACTTAAGGATATCCTGACAAATCACTGCTGTCACTAATATTTCAAAACAGCATTGACCAAACACTGATCATCACATTAATTTAAAAATTATGACTTCTCTAAGTTACTTCAATCACCCATCCACTGCAAATGTATCTTGGAGCAAAGAAGTTGAGTGGTTTTATTGCCAAGGCAGGCAGCCCATCACCTCTCACACAGGGCAAGGTGGGAAGACCAGACAGGTTATTTCTGCAGCGCTACGGACGCTCTCAATGCTCTCTCTGAGGGAAGCAAGCTTTCAGCCTTTTCCCTAGAGATGCACTTAATTGTCTCTTCCTCCTCCCCACATCCTCACAGCAGTGGTGTCAAATGCAGCCTGGGACAAATTTCAAAGATCCCAGCTCCTCCATGGCCACATGCCTACCACATCCTTACCCCAGTCCCCACCCAAGAGTAATATTTTGAGAAATCTATGGTACATGACATCTCCAGAATCCCCACAAATGTAGGCAGTGCTTTCAAAAGGTGACATGCCAACAACACTGATGGCTGAAGCTTCCTTTGCTGCACAAGATCCAGAATAGGCAGTGGAAGGACAAGTTCCCCCCACGTAACCCCATAAGACACAGGGACTCATCTCACATATCAGGGAGCACAGACTAAAAGCTGTGCATCTCTCTACAGAGAAACACCTGTCTGCTCAGCTGGATGACAATACCACATCAAATTTGGGACCAACACCTTGAACATGTCGCCCAGTATCTTAGATGGGAAAGTGTCACTTTCTTTTCTTGCCTCCAGAGCTGTCCCAAGCCTCACCACTTCTATCTGTTGCCCTGAAAGGCACATCCAGTTCCTCAAGCTTGGGTAGGAAGATGAAGGGAGGAAAGACAGTGGTTAAGAGGCTTAGCATTCCTCTGCACAGAGGGAGATTTAAAGCCTGGCTGGGGTTACCACGACGACACATCTGTCTGATGATAAATCTCCAAAAAAGCCCTGCTCCAGCAGGCAGCAACCTTTTGTGTCCAGAGAGGGACTAGGGAGGAGCCGTGGGGTCCCCAGAAATTCTGAAACTATGAAGCCCTACGGAGTCCTGCTTTCCTGGCGGGTTTATTGCTAATCGTGTGCCATCCCTCTGCTGATGCTGGGTCCTTTTCACAGCCACATCCATAATGTGGCACAGCATAGGTTTGAAGAAACGACTTTCCCCTGCATAGGATAAAAGAGGCTAAAGGTGCCAAGTAAAATATTTTGAAATTTGTTTCAATGAATTATGCATTCACTGTTCCCTAGCACGCTGGTTCAAAGAGGTCTGTGAGCTGTAGTAAGGTGAAACAATACAGAAGCGGGAACAGGCTGGGAAGATGGCACTTCTCTCTGCTCCGACACCTTTGCACTCTGTTTCTCTTTTATAAAGTAGGATGAATATGACAGTACTAATAATATCTTACAGGTGACTCAGGTGGCATTTCATTTATATCCATAATGTGCTCTGAGATTCTTAAAACAAATAGGCCATAAAGAAATGTGGAGTAGGCTATCCATTAAGATATAAAATAGCTAGCCAGATGCAAACAGATCTTCAGGTGCATATTTAAGAAACTTAGTTGCTCATGTAGCATTTTAGCTATCCCCCATCTCTAAAAAGCAAAGTTTCTTTCCCTAGAAAACTGACCCTCCAATCCCTCCAAGTATTCATGTTTGATATTTTCTAACTATCTTCCATTCCAAAAATCCTTCCAAGATGCAGCAAGCTCACTAGCTAGCCAGAAATGCCCCTTCCCCAGCTAAGCTCCCTGCCAGAAGCTCAGCAAGGCTCACCCCAGGAAGGAACAGATGGGGTCTCCAAGAGATTCCCAGCACTGGCCACCAGCACTTATAAGCCACATCAAGGCCAGACCTGCTTCACGCTTGTCACAGTCTGTTAGAGAATATCCTCTGCAACTCACAACCTGTATTTCTGAGGCCTTTAGTACTTAATTGGGGCAGCCATGCTGCAGGCCCAAGTGACATACATCTACACTCCAATGCACATTTTTGGACACAATGCAAAAAAGGTCTAAGCTTCAGTCTGATGTTTGATGCCCATCACTTTAAAAAAGGCTTTTTTATAATCTCAAATTATAATAAATATTTACTTCTAAGTAAATGTTAGGGGAAAAAAGTTTAAAATTGTGCTTTTTGTTGCAACACAATTAAAAATCTATATAATCTCACTGATGGATCTGCAAAGATTTACTCAACAGTCACTACAAGCTCTTGATGCCACCCAGTGAAAGACAAGAAGTCTCCCAATGGGCTTAAAATTCTAGGAGCGAGGGAGAAATCAGGAGATGCCACAGCACCCTGACTGTATCCTCTTTAGGTTGCTTCTTTAGGACCTAAGCCTCTTCTAAGATGGCATGGTGTCCTTGGCATCACAATAATACAGGGCTAAACCTTCATGCAACTCTGCCTTTTTAGCTATGAAATTTTTAACTTCCAAAAATGTTTACAGATATTTCAGCTGATTCATACAAACCCTACATACTACCTCTCCTATCTCAGGTCCCTCTAAAAAGAGGCAAAAGAAAAGTGGGAAATAAGGTTGAAAGTCAGATGCTGGGAAGAGAGGATACCATGAGTCTAGGAAAACAGTACATGGACAAATGAAGAGAAACAGATGATAAAAAATGGAGGAAGAAAGCCAAGTGCTTTGACAGCCTCTTCTCAAACGCTCATGCAAAGCATGCTAGGAACGTGTTGCAGAAACACCTTCATAGGAACTGTCCCTGTGGACACTGGGCAGCACATTATCAAGAGGATTTTCTGCAGTTTTCTCACCATCCAGCAGTAGCGCTGGCATAGCTCAAAACAGTGCTGTCAAAAGAGAAAGCACACATGGTACTGGTATTTCTGCCTCCCCTACAATGTTAGAATAAGGGACTTAAAAACTGCTGAGTATTTTCACTTCAGGTAAGATCATTGTCTACAATTTAGAAAGGCAAGAGCTGGCTGACAGCCACCCTCACTAGATTCTGTCTCTTCCACCCTCACCATTCACAATCCAAAATGAAATGACTGTCCTTGATTTTCACTTAGCTTGCTCTCAGACTTGCTAGCAATGATTGCTCACTATTTATGCCCTTGTAGAGATTAACAGCAAAAGAGGCAAAAACTCATCTACTTAATCTTCTTTCCTCATGCCTAAAGACGACCAGGAAGGATCATAAAAGCCAGATCCTTTTGCATTAGAAACGGTTTGTCTTTGTTGGTCAGTTCCATGGAGGTTTGGTAAATTCTGAGGATTATGATTTTAGAAGAGACTGAATGTGGAATTATTGAGAAGAGAAGGGATTCTCTGAGATTTTGTTTTGTTAATTATGTGCAGCTCAAATCCCTGGTAAACTTTCCAAGGGAAAAACGTTTTCCTTGTGCAACTTCCAACTGTTTCACTTCAATTGAGGACTACAAGCTCCTGCTGCAGCCCTTCAGCAGAAATAGGAACTCAAGGGTTATCATCTTTAAAGTAAAAGCAAGCATGATTCCTTTTTTTCTTGTTCAAGAAGAAAGCTATTCAGTTCTCCTTTATGCAACACAAATAAAAACATTTCTCCTCTCACACAGGACATCTACCATGGGCATGCATTTGATTGTATTCAGCACTTTCTTTTAACAGTCATTTTGTCTGGGAAGCTCTCTGAACGTGGACTTGCATATGGCAAACAGGCTCACTGGGACAGCAGAGTCAATTTTATACCTTCACACAACATCCAATCTTCAAACCGCCACCCTGACCACTGTAATCTAAGCTTTAAGATAAGGAGCTGTGTGTTGAGATAAGAGCCCTGAAACAGAGCTTTCATATAAAAGGCTAAAGAAAATGCCAGCTGTCACTATTATATCCCCTTCTCTCCCCACGGTGAGAGGCTATGAACATATCCATGTAGTTATTTCTCTCTTTTAAAAAATAAAAATTCATTAACCTCTCATGCCTCTGCAATCTTTTAAATGGATAAATCTGGGTTTTATCTGCTTTGCCTGAGATTCTCTGCTTACTGATCACAGATTATTCCTCCATTTCACCCTGATAAAACCCGAACAAAGCATCTTCTGGAATTATCTTTTCTGGGTTTGTTTTTAACATCACTAGAGCAGTCTTTGTTTCCAAGAGCTTTGGCCACGTATCTCCTGTTTTCTCACATGGGTCTGTAACCTGCACAAACACTACAGAGGTGAGAATCTCTGCTGGTTTGGACTAGAGGGTGCAGGGCCTGATTAGGACCAAGATAAGACCGTGATCCTTCAAAAAAAAAAATCTTTCAGAGCATTTCAGCACCTCAAAACACAGGGACACTGCAGTGAAATGAATAAAATTTTAGGATTTTTCTTAAATAAGTGTTATATACAACTGTTCCATTTTTCTATACCTGTCTGCTTGGAAGCACTTTTTCTATACCTGTTTGCTTAGAGAGTTACGGTCAAAGGTGGCTTTAAAGAATTATTAAAGAATGAAGCAAGTAAAATAAATAATGGCATGCAATTAGAGCTGCTTCAGGCATGCAGCTTCAAATGAGCTGAGAAGATAAAGCTAGCTCCAAAGAGAATGCAAGGGTTTCCTTTTCCCCAAGCTAAACTTGGGATCAGAAGCAGAACTTAAAATCTCAAAGACCTGAAAAAATGGAAATGAACTGAGATACATCTTGCATGGATGCATAAAAAGTGTAGAAAAGTTGGTAAGACTCCCAGTGAGGTAGAAGAGTGCTCTTGGGAACATGTAACTGATGAGGTTCAGTTCAGGTAAGGGGACACGCACAAACAACAGTATTTTGGTTTATACCTTTGCCTCAAATGTTCTGTGCCCTTGGATGAAAGGTTAAAGGGTGCTTCACTCTGAAGTTGTTTTGGAAACACGCTAAGGCAGCTGCTGTCGCAGGCTTATCATCATCATGGCTGGTACCCAGGGAACTCCATCCAGGACCTATCTAAGGGCAAGTGCTAAATGGCAATCCAGAGTGAAAGGCCTGGGGCCTCACACCTCTGGGAACAACCTCAGCACACCTGGAGAAACGGGCAATGCACCTGCCTCAATGGCTACAAACCAGAACTGATGTGGAAGATACAAAGGCAAGTCGTTGGCTCCATGAGGCAGCATACGTACACATATCACACACTCGGGAAAAGGAGAACATTTCATCACATACTTTCAAAGACACAGGGAATTAGAAGGGGCACTTAGTTTCTTACCTTCTTCTTATTTGTTTTCTCCTTTGCCTGTCTCGCTTCCCTCTCCTCCACAAAATCTCTCTCTCTGTGCCTTTCCCATATCCTTCCCTAATAGGTCACTGTATTACTCAAGGAACCGCCAAGAAAAGCAAACCACAAAGATGGCGTCTCTCTTTCCCAACCATGAGGCCACAGAGATGGTTCTCATGAAGGCTTGGTCTGAGCATGTTTCCCTGGTGAGTTTTTGGATATTCCTTGCCTAGGGGTGGGGGGTGCTGGTGGAACATATGAGGGGGGTGTAACAAAGGGTAAGACAAAACCTTTCTTTTCCCAATTTCCCTATTTGGTTATGTCCAGAAAAGCTAGATGGCTAAAACATAGATCATAGCAGTTTATATCACAAGGACTGGCCTACAGTTTTGAAATATAATATATACAGTTTATACATATCATAATAAATAATAATATAATAAATACAGTTTTTCTATTCTAACACAACTTGCCTTTTCCTTTTGAAAGGTACACTTTACAGCTACAAATAGGCTGACAGAGGAAATCTGCATATGCTTGTTCCCTGTGTTAAAGAGGAGACAGGATAGACCAGCACAGAAATCCTCCTCTTAAATTCAGAGAGGCCAGCTACAGGTCCCAGAATGAAAACTGTTCCATTTAAACCTGCAAAACTGTTGAGGGCATCACACACGGTGCCTCAGCATCTTTGCAGGCTACTTCTCTGTTTAAGATGAGAACAATTGCAGCAATCAACTCTTTCACTCAAATTAAATGCAACCTTGACTTTACTGGCATACCACACACACTAGAACTTTCTCTGGGGCCTGTAGTTATTCTGGGGATTTTACCTCTACATCAGATACTTTCATGCGAGTGCCCTCTTTTCCCACAAATATATCATCAATGTCGACGAGGATATAGCGATCAAGTGTGAGACACAGGCGCTTGCCAGTCAAGTAGGCTATGGCATCCACGAAAATGAGTTTGTGCAGCCAAAAATTGAGGTTATTGCCGAAGAGAACCCGCTGGATCCCATCATGCAGACCCAGGTCCTGCACCACTGTGGCATGCAACGCTTTGTGGGTAGCCAGGTGAGGAATGGACTCCGAGGACTTCGTGCTGGCCAACAGCACCGGCTCGTAGGTGCTGTGGTTTGACTGGAACACAGTCCAGTCATCACCAGGCAGAGGACCCTGCTCCACCTCATTAGCCCGGGTGACGTAGAGCAGGGGAGCACTAGGGTTGATGTGATAGTCCCGCAGCCCCAGGTTGGAATGTAGGAAAAGAGGGAAACCCTTGAGCTGTGCACTGAGCAGGCTGTTCTCGTTGGCTTTGAAAAAGCCTATAATCCCTACTCCATACTCTACACAGTATTTGTCCAGCAGCTCTCGGTTCCAAGCATCTAGGTTCACATATTTAAGGATGTTCTCATAGATAATAAGAGCGTAGCGTCCTCTATCTTTGTCCGTCAGTGTGGGCATATCCCCTTTGCCAGGGGCGATCTCTGTCCTGTATTTAAACCGGCTAGATTCCAGGATGGCCACTATTTCCTGCCCCAGCTGAGAGTAAATGCTTTCCACAAAGACTAGCACCACAGGATCTGTGCGTGAGGTGTCCACAGATTTTGTGAGTCTCCAGCTGGCTTGTGGTGGGATCAAGATGCGGTGCTGGTTGCTGCAGTCACTGAAGGGCAGGGGTGGTGGCTCCTTGATTTTGGGACTGTTAGTGATGTAGTAAGCCAGGACGCACATGGAGATCAGACTGAAGGCAATGAGCAGCAGTATCAATCTGTGGAGCTCCAGCTGTCGCACATGCCGCACTACTTTCCACAACTGAATCATGGTGAGGCGGGCTGCCCACCCCCTCCTCACACTCTGCACCCACGTTGCTCTTGAAATCTCCAGTGCCGCCGTGGCAGTACCCAGCAGCAGTTCACAAAAAAAAAAGAGCAGTTGCGGTGAGAGACAAAGCTAAAGCAAACAGCTACAAGGCTAGACTCCCAGGGATCTGCCATTTATCTCAAGTAACCATGGCCCTCAATTCCCATGGCTCTTTTGTGTGCTTCCTCCTGTTCCTCTCCTCTCACTCAGGAAAGTCTTTTGGAGGAACGAGGTTTCCTGAATCTCGTCTCCAACAGCAAATCAGTCTGTCATCCTGTGCACAAACAGTTTCAGCTCAGCCCTCCCAGGTGTCCCGTTTCTCATTTAGCTGTTTCGCATTCACATGATGACACCTTCACTTTGCATCCTGCAATTTAAAAAGAAAAAGTCAATTCTCAGTATGGATTCATGGTATTTAACAGGTTTGAGATTAAATGGCAGGATCAGCAGGTGCTAGGTGGGCAGCATCACTTGCCTGTCAGCAGGCAGACATGTTCCCTGGGAAGTGACACACACCACTTGTGCGGGAGCTTGGCAGAACAACCGCAACGGCCTTTGGAAGAAAGGTCCTGACAGCGCACAGGGACTCAGCATTTGCCTTGGGTGAGATTCTCACACACTACAGCAAACAGAGCTGGTGTATCTGGCCTTTCCCCACTCCACGGTATGCCACTGAACAGAAAAAATAAACCCCTTTTATTCTAGCCTATAATTCAAAATTATCAAGAGCAGGAGAGAGCCCTCACATTCTCTGTCTTGTCCTGTTCTCATACTAATGATGACATGTCCAAGTCCTTGCCAGTGATTTCCTAGGGCCTCAGGATATGGCTGTCCCGAACACAGCAGGATGCCTCGAATTCCCACCAGCTCTCTTGTCCCACAGCTCCCGATTTCCATGGTTCCCACCCCTCTCTACAAGGCAGCCCCACTTGTCCTGGGAACTCATGTTCTTCCAGGACTCTCAAAACACAGCTCTGGAGAGGCATCACCCCTCAGACATCACGAAGCTGGTGGCGGGGTGGGGGGCACAGGCTGCCCATGCACTGCACACCTAATTGCTGCCAATTGATTCAGTGGCAGTTGGAAATATCTCCTGAAACCTTCCTCACCTTCCCTCATATGTCACTGAAGGGAATGAAGCCAGTTTTAAATCACCAACAGCATGACATAAATTTGGGTTGGTATCAAATATGTGAAAGCTTCTTGTTACGAAGCTCTCACCTCCTGTTTTGTGTTTATGACAGCAAACTATTTCACCATATGTTGTTATTTTTCCAGGATAAAATGCTCAACAAAGCCAACAAACACCAAGCCTTCTAAAACACAAACATCAGGGAAAGTAACTAAATTGCTCCTTGGTTTAAAAATACAATCAAATCACTGTGTAGATTTCTCTCCCTTACCCGAAGTGTGACTTAACTACAGCAACACCACCTAGGTATGTATTACTTGTGATACAGGCACATTTTTGGGGAGCACCTGCTGCCCGTCCCAGCACAGTGCAAGGACACCCTGAGTGCCAGATGTTGCTCAGCAAGTCAGTCATGCCCAAAATGCGCTCTCTGTACAAGTTAAAAACCCCCCGTTTTTCTCTCAAGACCTTTCTTACTCACCCCCCCCCACTCCTGCAGACATGTGCTCCACCACGTACAATCTCCCTAACCACCTGCTCAGCTGGCACAGCCTACAACACCAGGAGGCACAAGAGCAACAATAACAAAAAGTACTACCAAAAGAGTTCTTTGTCCTTTCTCCATTTCTCCCATTTTTGAGTCTTTTTGTTACTATCATCCTGATAAAACAAAGAATATTAGAAGACTAGTTTGTCCATGAGTTTAAGACAGACATAAGGTTTTTGTATAGTAAAGTCAGGATTAACAACTAGCTCCACCAGAACAGAAACTGCTTGTGAGACAGATGCTTATTTTGCTCCACCAGAAAAGAAATCACTTGCAAGACAGATGCTTATTTTGTAATGTGTATTACTAAACAGAAAAAAATCCTTCTGAGTCAGGGAAAATATCAGTTCACAGATGAGACCAAAAGCCCCACTCTAAAGACTCCCACCAGGCTGTTTTCCAAACTGCTGGTGCAGCTTGAAGCAGAGACAAAAAAACCCAAGCAGATTTTATATGAAGAGATATAATATTGCTAACTTTGTGACAGCAGATGGAAAGGAGTCAGAGTGCTCTTTACACAAGCCTTATAATGTTCATTAGAGTATTATCTCAAATAACTTCTATGCTATAAGCTCAGCAGAGCAGGGACTGGCTCCTGTAGTGCACAATGAAACCTTAGCCCCGATGAGGTCTTCAGAATAGCTGTAGAGTGTGAATGTGAAATACATTACAAAAATAATTTTCCACTGGAGAAACTGAGACACAGCAAACCTTATTGAAGGTCACACTGCAAGGCAGCAGATGAATCAAGATTTTTAAAAAAATAATCTCTGTTCCCCAGACTCCAAATGGATGGAGCCTCCACTCCCAAATGGCCCTCTGTAATGACAGAGCTGGCTTTGGAAATCCAGCTCAGTCAGCGACAATGTTTTCTTCAACACAGACAACCAATCATCTTTCAGTTTTGTCTCTACATACAGTTAACTTTTTATTGGAAAAAGGACAAGGGAGAGAAGGGGAGAAATTACTACAGGAAGATATAAAAAACAGAGTTCAGGTAGTGTTTTCCTTTTTTTGTTACTGAAGTGACAACTGATTTTGAATGCATGACTCTCTGGACTGAATGAAGGATACAGCTTGTAATTCCAGTTCTAGTCAAGTTCAGTCCCAGTCATACACTGGGAGTACCAGTGTACCAGCATAGTACCCAAAAACATGCCACCTTTCAAAAGCAACCAGGAACCTTTCTACCTCCACAATGAGCCTTTCCCATCCTACTGACTCGGCAAGGAAGGCCCTGATGCTACCACCCTCATGCTTGGCATTAGAGCTCCACAATCACATGGAACTGCAGAGGCAGGAGTCATCGGAGGCAGAATTCAGCAGGGCAGAGAGAGGTTAGAAAGAAACATATAATAAATGCTGTACCTTTTTTATGAGGTGAATTCCCTGCAAGACACAACATATACACAGCTCCATGCATATCAGCTACTATGAGAAGCCATCTTCATTCTACTCCTGTGCAACAACTTCAAGCAAAACACTCCACTCAGATTCCTTACGTACTCGATTTTGACCGAGAAGGTTGAGAATTGCAAGTCAGTGTCTTCCCAAATAGCTCACATCCTTTTGCTTTTTAAACCCATTGGATAAAATAGAATAATTAGACTATTTTGTATTCAAAGATTCACTATCTTAACATGTATTAGACAAGAAGTTGTTTTTGCAGGAGAAAATAATGTAAAGAGGGACTTATAAGCTCAGGAGCCCACGCATTGCCTGCAGAAATTTCCAAGTCAGTGTTTCTGGGGTAGAATTTGTAATCTAAACATCACTGTAACAGTAAGAAAACCAAGAGTATGCTGACCTACGCAAAAGCCTGGCAAGTACTGCACTACTTTTACAAGTCTTTACCCCCAAAACATCAACCTGGAAAACACTTCTCTTCCCTGGTTACACTCACTCACCTCTCCAACTTCATTTTTAGTGTTGAACTGAGTCTCTATTTTGCAAAGAGCTGTAGCTTCAGTTTCCTGGTTATCAGTTTAAAGATGAAAATCACAAGACAACTGGATTATTCTGTAGAATAAGGATGAAACCAGAGTTTAAGATAGGCTGCCACACCTGCAGTGCCCAGCTGAGGGGCAAGAGGGAGAGGAACCCCCTTTTGCTGGGCACTTCTGAATCACAGCAGTGTTTTTGATAACAATGACTCCATTCAAGCCTCCAGCAAAGCTCCCAAACAAGCCCCCATTTGTTACATGGGTGAGCTCAAAAAAACAAATTAAAAAAAAAGGCCCGTATCAGATTGCTGCTCAAGAATCTGTCAGCTCTGATCTCTTTAACAAGACTTCACAGCCAGAGGGCATGCCAGCTGGCACGGTATGCATTTAGCTCTTTGGGGACCACATCAGCTGGTTTAGGTTCAAATTAAAAGAAAAAAAATAGCAACAAAACAAATATACCAAGGCAAATTTATATTAAAAGGTGAGAGCGCTGTCAGAAACCACCCATATCCAAAACACAAAGTCCAGAAAGGTCTATACTGGAGAAAAAAAAAAGAAAGAAAAGAAAAAAAAAAACCACACTGAAAATTGCTTCCTCTTAAAGGAAAAGAAAATACCTGTGTCCTCTTTTGAGATCAAACTCCTTGGAATCTAACACCACAAAACCCCCAAGTTTATAGATAAATTAAGGTCCATTCCGAATGCCTGCCAGGACTGCTTGAGCGCGAATTGCAGGAGGCAGCAGTCAGAATACATAGCAAGGATGAAGTGTTTCACTGGTGCAAGGACGCAGGCTCAGCGGGCTCCCATCCTGCTAGAAAAGCATTGCTGGATCAAAGAGCATCATCTGTAAGGTCAACTATCTCACAAATCACCAGCATTAAGACAAACACGTTATAAAACTTAGGATGTTCTGTTTCCTAGCGATATGTGAAACATAAACTGTTTTGTGAATTATCAGCTGCTAAGCCACATGGCAACTGATGTGATAAGAAAGCAAGACAGCAATCAGATTTGTGTGGTTTTAATGTCTGATCTCCAGATATTTCCAATGCTTGGAAATTACTGTGGGGGATCAGTATAAATGCTCAAGACTGGTCCAAAACCAGTGACCAGAATGTATGTATGTGGGGCTGCTGGTACACTCATGCCAAGGCACATGGAAGATAACGGGTGTCATTTGACCCCTTTATCAAGAACTTCTGTCATACAAGCTCCTCCCTAGCTGAGCCACAGGAGGTCTTACCACCCTAAAAAACAGTGTCACGAGTACATTTCCCCAGCCTTTTTTTTATTCATAATACAACTCCTCTTTCTGGAACACACAACAGCAGGATCTTGCCTTTGCCCACAACAGCTCTAATTCAGAGGTCTTTCTTCCGCACTTCCTGCGAGAGGGTTGCTGTCTTGGGCCCCAGAGGGACTGCAGTAATTGAGTTACACTGTAATCAGAGAAGGAATCTGATTGATTTTCCAACCCATTCCACTTTAATGGTGTCATCATGACAGAAAATTCCTCATCTGTCTGCTTGATTGCGCAACACCGCAGCCCCTCCCCTGTCTGTGGTGCCAGGCCTCCAGGTAACAGCCCCCCTCTCTCATGAAGGTGGTGAACCTGGCAAGTAATCTCAGCAGAACACAGCAAAAGAATTAGCAGACCCTCAGGAGAATGAATGCTGGTTGTATTTCACATATTGGATTAAAAAAAAATACTGTGGAAATCACTGCCACATTGTAATGTAATTGCCAACCAAGCTCATTTTTGGGCTCTGAGCGGGTGTTTCAGCTAGCACCCACTGCCAGCCAAATCCTGCGGTGAGAGACTGCCCAAGGAATACAAAACTCAGATCAAAGAGGCAAGAAACACTAATGGTGCCCGTGCTGCCCCAGCAGACAGGCTTGCAGCCTCCACCCAGTGCTGCGCTCTGCTTCGGCAAGTCCCCATGCAGGGATGGGCCTCTCTCCGAACAGCCCTGTGGTAAGCCAGAAAGCTGCCAGCTGGCCAGCAGGATGAAACGTGTCAGTCTGATATAAGAGCAGAAGAACTGTGCAATGAAGTAATAATTTTTTTTTTTTTTTAAATCATCATCCCCAGGCAGGTACGTAACTTCACACCTTCTGCAAGAGCAACAAACTGCAGTCTGTGCTAAACAGACCTGCCTGCTGGAAACCCAGCTGCAGGCTTGAATTTACCCTTGTGCCAGTGCAAGGAAGTTTGAAGGTACATGAAGGCACAGATCTTGGAGAGGCCGGCTCATGCTGCCAGGCCAGCTCCACAGCGGGCTGCACAGGGATCCCGTGACTCCTGAAAGGTTCTTGCTGTTGGGATACATGATACATGTTGGGCCCCCCACATAAGAAGGACATGGAGCTGTTGCAGCGAGTCCAGAGGAGGGACACAAAGATGATCACAGGGCTGGAGCACCTCTCCTATGAAGACAGGCTGAGAGAGTTGGGGCTCTTCAGCCTGGAGAAGAGAAGGCTTCGGGGAGACCTCATAGTAGCCTTCCAATACCTGAAGGGGGCCTACAGGAAAGCGGGAGAGGGACTTTGTACAAGGGCATGTAGTGACAGGACGAGGGGTAATGGTTTTAAACTGAAAGAGGGCAAATTTAGGTTAGACACTAGGAAGAAATTCTTTACTGTGAGGGTAGTGAGACACTGGAACAGGTTGCCCAGAGAAGTTGTGGCTGCCCCCTCCCTGGCAGTGTTCAAGGCCAGGTTGGATGGGGCCTTGAGCAACCTGGTCTAGTGGAAGGTGTCCCTGCCTGTGGCAGGGGGGTTGGAACTAGATGATCTTTAAGATCTTCCAACCCAAACCATTCTACGATTCTATATATCCCTTCCACTGACAACCTAGTTTGCAGCAGATCTTTGTTCTCTTACTCCTTTACAGTACAAAAAAAGAAACAACAGGTGTAGTATTTCCCCTGCCAGTGACAGAGGCATGGCCCAGCACTACCTGCTAGCAACGTAAACCAATCCTTTCCTCTGAAAACTAAAAGGTCCTCCTTGTAAGAGCTGCCAAGAAATCTGGTTTTCAGCTCCCTGCCTTCTCCCCATCATGCTACACTCACTGCTTAGGGTCACTACAACTGACCTCACGAAGTTTCAAAAGCAAGGGAATTTCAAACTTTTACACTGAGATATTCCCTCAAGTTGAACGTCAGCACCACAAGCCCCTACATGTTTCACTGTCTCGACACAGGACAAATTTGGGAAGGGAAAACAGCTGTCTTGTTTTTCAGCCTGCCTAAAGATCAGATGTGCAAATCAGGAACCCGAAGAATTGTTTAAAAAACAAACAATCGAATTTCAGCCTTCAACAGTTGCTGATGCTATCTACTAAATAAAAATAATATGTAGCTTGGCAGCTGCACACCTTTGCTGGAATGAAAAGGAAAGACTATAAGTATTGTGGCAGTGGAAGTGCTCACAGAAGTCAGAGCTTTCCATCAGCTGAGGGTATGTAACTGCTCTGGGGCTGCACAGGTCTCTGCAATGCAACTGCTCATATGAGAGAAAGGAGGCACTTTCCTCAAAGATAACCAAAGGAGCATCCCCACTTCTTTATTTTACGTGCTACTGAAGCTCTAACACCCAGGTATCAGGCCACCACAAGAACTGCGGATTCATTCTGGTCTTATCCTTCCTTCTATTTTGTGCCTCTCCTGACACGTAGGTCTGTGCACGCTCTGACCCTAACCCTTTTTCCAAACCAGGTGATGATGTGAGACACAAGCTCCTTTCTGCAGCCAGCCACTTAGAGCTGTGGGACAGAGAGCTAGAGTTAGCGCAGTTCAGAGCCTGCCACACAAGGGGTACTCCAAGTTGCTCTCCAATCCCGTCCAGGTGGGAAGTGAGTATCTCAATCACCTCAAATGGTGGGAACCCACCATCTTCAGCCTCCTCTTTACATCAGTAGTCAACAAGTATACTCTATCACGGCAGAACATCTTCAGCTCAACTGTGAGAACAGGAAATAAATGCAGTTCTTTCCGCATTAGATATGGACAAGGATCTAATTTCCATTCCCTCACGCACCCTGCTTATCACAATTCAGATAAATGATCCTGCTTCAGAAAGCAAAACATCTTCTCTGCTGTCTTAAGTAACTTAAACTGTGGCAAAAACAAGACAACTCAGTGTCAGTCAGAGCTGAAGTGTCTCAATATAGAAATGTACGTTATGAGAGTTTATCTGCAATTGCTATGAAAGCAGCCTAACCATCCTTCGAGCTACACTTGAAAAATTTCACCCCAATTAGCAAGAGGCTGATCTTCTGTATTCAATTGCTTCCTCCTGTCAGGTAACACATAGTAGCTAATCTTCTCTTCCGATCTATTTTATCTCGGAACATATGATAGTAGGGGACAGGTTAATACTGTTACACTAAAAGTTCGTCCAAACTGACACCAGAAGAAAGCTGTTAAGTATGCTCTACCAAAGCATAAAACCTCAGGAAAGGTTCTTGTGCTTACCTGTTCTTGTGTATTTGCACCAATATTCACACAGTCAGAATTTGCTGAGCATGTAAAAGAACATGTTCCCCAGCTACGTACAGCAGCTCCCTCCTGCCTGCCTTCACCTGAGGTTGTCTATTCAAAAGGCTTCCACCCAGTATAAATCTAATGGCACATCTCCCAGTCTTTGTAAGTTTCCTGGACTCAGAAAACAAAATATTCACATTTTTGCTGGCTTGGCTATTGCAAGACAGTTTTTAAACAGTGCAAACTCACTTCAGAAAGAGGGGAAAGTGATAGAAGCAAGCTATAAACCTGGCCTAGCAAAATCAAAATGAATAAAAACAAGCAAAGGGAAGATGAGTGGAACGAGTGGAAAAGGGATGACTTGAGTTCTATGCAGATTACACAGGCTGGCTGAGACCGTGGTTTGGAGGCCTGGGTTTTGCAAGATAGGAACAAATGCGAAGTGCTCTACTGCCCTCACTAAGCCTCCATGGCCACCTGTGCAATGAAAATCATCATCTGTTTTTTTCACAAGGGTTATGGCAGAAATAGATCTTGAGGGGGAGAATCCGTAAGGAAGACTGTCAGGGCCCAACAGCCTCTGAATGCCCTGCCCAGCCTCCACCTACTGACCTGCAAGCTGCACCTGAGCTCAGGCTGTGACCTGAACTACATTACAAGTATGCTCTGCCTTGCTGACCTGACTTTGGACCTGCCTGATACTATGGACTCATCTGGTGATCACTGGATTCTAGGTTGAACTTGGTGGCTGTCACTGACCACCTCTATTTGTCTTGTTTGGGTACTGTTGCTGAGGATGCTGCGTGTGTCAGAGGAGGAGGAGGGTGGACGGAAACCCCATGCATGGTGGGTCAGGGCAACTCCAGCCTACTGGAGTCCTTATGGCCTTGATGGACTCTGCAGCAGCTTCACAAACACTAGTAAGTTTTCAATCCATGAAGGATGTGTAACTGACAGCAGGAGGGAGAAACATGGTGATAAGGAGTTGTGGCTATTGTTAGACTTCCCTGTCTTAATGTGGGTGGAATTATTTAATTTTCTCTCAAACCATCTGTGTTTGTAATGGTTACAAAATCAAAGTAAACCAGGCAATGCACACTTATTTCCACACCACAGTTTACACTATGCCATGTTCACTACATTTTTACACAAGAATTTCAATCCTGTACCTTGTTCCCCTTTGTAGAAACTTTGTTTTTAGACAGTCAACACAGAACAATAAAACTTATTTCAAAAGACATCTCAAATATATTAATTCATTTTAAACTGTAATTATCCATCACTAGTTCTTCACTCTCCTCCCATTTTATAGACTTAATTGCTAAAGTGGGTGCTACATTCTTACATTTGTAATTAGTCAACTCATTACAAGTAGAATTTTTTTCTACTATGATGTTGCATCTTTAAAATACATCTTTTAAGTCCAGGACCTCATTAGCAGCCTAATCAATAGTACAAACTCAGGAACAAAAGCTGCCATACTTGCAATCAAATCTACCCTCTGATAAAACCGAAGTTTTGTCAGGAAAGCTCAAGAATTTTGAGCAAAATGTACATCTCCATTATGGCCTGCAGCTGAAGACAAAAGGATCTGGGCACTGAAAACTGCAAGGTGCCCAATTATGGGTTTTAGAGACTAAATCAGCTATCTTGGAGACTGTTTTCCAAAATGTACAGGTAGTAAAATTCCCAATAAAATGCATTCAACTACTGCAAATCTGATTAATTTTTCATTATTAACATGGAACCTATTTATGTTTTGAAATAATAAATTGTTTTTTCCATTAAGAAATTTAGTTTTGAAGTCCACCTTTCGTTACTGATAATGAAAAAATGTATACATAACCTTCATGTTAAAATTAATGGGGTTAGTCTTGTGTGCCATTTTGCAAGCTTGTATAAGTATCTACAGGATTAAACAATTATGGAACTATTTCTGTTTCATACACAGCAGTAAGATATAAGATCAGATATTATCAGAAGTGAGACTTAAGAAAACAGAAGTATTCAGAACAATTTATTATGAAACTTAGTCTAATGCAACATTAATGTTTTTCAGGGTTTCTTTTTCTTTCTTAATAGATCTTCAACTTGGTTCAAATAATGGAATTGAAAACAGAAAATCCCAGTAACCTTTTAAAAAAATCAGTGATCAGATTGCCTTGTCTCAGTTGAAATGGAAAGAACAGAATTTCCAGAAAAGTGAAATTTTCTGCAGGGGGAAACATGCATCAGCCGGCATGGCAAGGTGTTCAGTAGGAAAGAGAACCCACTTCTCTTGGTCTAGCTTGGTAGAAGGTATTCAGCCTATAAAACACACGGCAAAAAACCCGATGACTTTATCTACCACTTGCATACAACAACATAACCACTTACCAGCACGTAGTTTTACTAACATGATGGGTCTTCTGCTTTTCTGCAATGTTTTCGTGGTAAGACTTGTTCCACAAACAAGGACACAAAAATGCTTTATAAACAGCACGCAGATACATCTCCATGCATGCCTCTGTGAGCTTGTCCATGCTAGGAAAATAACAGCACGGCACCACAATTACCATGGTAGTGAAGCTGTGCAATGGCAGTAATATTACTGAGCACCACCAGATCTGCCCAGAGCCCTGTGATTTCTACGACCATTTCATGCAAGTCGATAATCACAGCTGAACTTTGCCTACACAGACAGGCTAGCCGATGGCACTTGCTGTAATACGGGCACTAATTTTCCACAGCCTAGCAATTACTTTAAGATAAAACATGGCTGTTCTTTAATAGAATACAGAAAATAGTGAACTGAGTGAAAAATTCTGCACAGAAAATGGGAAGGGAAATTTATTACTAATCATTGTATAAAGAGCTAATGCAAACAATGCTCAACAAAACAGAGGCACATACACTCCTTTATCCTGCCATACGTACTATCTCACATTAAGAAACATGATCCAGAACAACAGATATAGGAAGGAAAGCATACAGAGAGACAATTAGTCAAGTAAACAACTTGGGAATGATTGCTGGAAGAAACGGGTTCGCAAGAGCAGAGAGAGGGAGGGAGGATTTGGCAGCAGAGACTGGGAGACTGTTCCAGGAATAGGAGGCAGCACGAAACAAAATGCAAAGCTGAGAGTAGGAGGAAAAGATAAAGGGAGGAGTGCACAGGGAGTCAGAGGGGAGTAGGAGAAAATGACAGCTCACATTGCTTAAGGAGGCAGAAACATAGTGCCTAAAGACAGAATTTGCTTGAGACATTAGGTCTAGCTTGCCTACTTTTAAAAACATAGGTTCTTTAATAATCAAAAGAAGTAAGGTCTAGAAGGCTTAACAGTTCATCTTCAAATATGAATTTCCAGCAGAAATTACACTATCATGCTTACAGCTTATGTATTTAATGCTGATGGAGGAGGGCTCAGACAGGCTGCAAGTCTAAAATTCACCATGTCTTGAAATATTCTGGACACACCACAACATTATTTCATCCATATCCTGACTAAAGCCACTGCTGGTTTGGTTGTGAAAATCTAATACAGTTGCAGTACTGCCTAATTGCATTCATCCCTTCCCTTTGTCCAGCCAGAAGCATTTGGGAGCACGAGGCAGCACGGACTGCTTTAGGCAGGGAAGTTGCCTCAACTACATCCTTACAGTGCTTTCTGCCCGTTCCATGGTAAACCGCTTCCCATACAGAGACAAAGGCAGTATTAGCTAGCTGACAGTGTAGATTCATTAAAGAATACCCACAATAAAACATTATAAACACTGAAATTTCATCATTAATGTTGAAATCTCAAGTACAAATGTGCTAACTGATCTCAGTGAGGTAACAGATATTTTATAGTTTTCAGATCGCTTAACACTAAAATCTCGTGCACAGATGTGATGGAAGAGAAACAACCACATTTAGGGCATTCAAGTAATTCAAACTCAACTTTGCAGCAACACTATAACTAAATAATTAATGCTTTTTAGTAGCCCCAGATTAGATTAACACTATACTTCCAGACAAGATTTTTTCTTCTTTTTCTACTCAACATTGCTGCAAAGGGGAGAGTAAAGGTAGCCTGGATATCCAAACTCTGATTTTTCTTATCTTTGTCATTGTAGCCAAAACACAGGAATAAATAATTTTTAGCTAGACAGCAACTTTGAAGAGCTATAATTATCTTAATAAAAAAGACACCGTGGTAAACATATTTTAAAATTTTAGACATTAATTTTAAAGAAATACACCAATTAATTTTAACTCTAATTATTTGTTCTACTTAATTCTCACATAATTTATTTGGTAGCTGGAATATAAAGATTACAGCTCTTTGGAAGACATGCTCTGTTTTCTTACACAATAAAAAAAGGAAGCCTCTACTGGAATTGTAAAATTCAGTCTTCATTATGAATCTGGGTTAGTGTTTCTGCAATAATTTGAAACACTTTGACTTTGTCCTCACTCTCCCGTGAAGTGCTAAGTGGCTTGCAGAACATCTGTGATTGCAAGTGTTAATGGGAAGCACATTCAAAGGACCTACTGACATTTTGATACCTGTAGCAAGAATCCTGTCCCGGTGCTTTTATGCTGATTTTTGCTCATATTCCCCTTTGCCTGCCTGTATTTCATTTCTGCAACCAATTTATCTGACACGACCAGGCAGCATCTCGAGGCAGCTGCCTGCTGCTGGATGCAACCCAGCGTGCTGGCTTTGCTGCCTGACTCCCTTCTCAGCTGAGGGGGGCACGGGCAAGTGTGCAAATTCACCAGTATCCCCCCCACCCTGGCCAGGAGAGCAGACCTGCACACCCCTCTCCTCCTTGGCCAAAATGGCCTGCCAGTTTGATAAATGCATTGGCCATTCCAGCTCTGGAAAGCCACCGATGTGGCTCTCGGTTTCAACCCCTTGTTTCCCTCTGCTCAGCGGGGCAGCCCCTTGGCAGCAGTGCCAACAGACGACTCTATCCAAGCAGTGCCAAGGGGCGTGTATAAGGGTTACCCAGCCATATGCTATCCTCATTCAGCTACTCCAGAGTTAACACAGGGTGACTGTTTTCTACCTCATTCCTGCACACGTACACTGAGGACCCAATTTTGTCCCCTCATGCAGACACCGATTTTCCAGAGTATTCAGAGAGGAAGACTCCATAGCTGAGCCACAGGCGCAGGCTCCATGATCAGGAGACCAACGTTGAGAAGTGCCAGGGAAATTTCAGTGCCCTTTTTGGCTTCCTTCTTTCCTTGCAGTTATGGAAGGGGCAGAAGGAAGAGCAGCATTATCACAGAAGGTAAGATCGGGTGGGATATTAAAATCTTCAACTTGCCCTTTGCGCACTGGTCCACAAGCATCAGAAATAGATTCATAGACCATCTTTGAGACAGTAAGAGCTCTTCACGTACCCTCTGGGAGGGAGCTAGACATCATCCTAAAGGCTAGGGAACTTGAGAGTAAGACTGAGTTCAGCCCTTTATTCCACTTTTAACTTGATGCAGTTATACATTTCCCAAACCCCAGCTGTAAAGCAAGGATCACGTACGTACACAGAAAGACACTAAGCAGTGATGCCTCAACAGAATTCTGTGAACTTATCAGAATGAATTGGTATCCTGACGTTACCCAGGTAAAACACAAACTTCAAAACAGCGATAAAGGTGGGATTGCCACCACTTGCTGCTCTACTGCAAACACTCCAGAGAATGAGATTAGAGATAGACAGAAGGTGAAAAATCCTCTAGCAGTTCTCAATTAGCAGAAGGACTGTAACTCGGCTTGGTTTGGTGACAGTGTAGAGGTTGCTCCATGGAAGGGGTGAAAATTCTCTTCCCCTCCACTGCATCTGCCAGACTCTCATGCATTTCTTTTTATTCACTGCTGCTATTTGTGTCAAGCGGGGGAATCATGCTCATTCAGCAAGGGCCACCTCAAGAGGTTAAACTACTGGCAATGGCGTTTAATTTATTGGGATGGGGGGAAGAGAGTGAATTTATTTTAGGTCAAATTGTGTATGTGAAGAATCACTTTGGACTTTGCAAATGGTAGGAATACAATGACAAGGAGATATTTAAGTCCTCTGCCTTTTTAGAGAGAGGTCCACTTTCCTTCAAGATCCTAAACAGACTAATGTCAATCAACCAATTCAATGTATGCAGGCTGAAGCAATGCCACAAATCCTACCCCTAACTACCCTACCACCTCAGAAGAGACACCTTAACTTCTATCCCCCACTCCTTACAGAAATCCAAACCGGAACAACTGTACATGTAACAGTGGGAGACACTGGAGGTCTGCATTATGTGCTCTCCAACATTACCCACCACCCCCACCCCAGGAAAAACATTTGACCTTTACACAAATATATTCGGCACTTGAATTTTCAGTATAAAAATGATTACTTACTCTGAAATGAAGCACACAATATGGAGTGGCCACTAAGCACCACAGAAAGGCTGAAAAGCTACAACACATTAAAGGAGACAGAGGAGCACTCCTGCATTTGGTCTTTTTCAGTTCCAAAACCAAGGGTCTCTGCATTACCTCAGCTCATATATGGGGGTATGAAAAAGCAAGACCATGCTTCCTTTGTTGTACGATACGATTCTTCCAACCTTTTGTTTGGAAGAAGGCATCACACTGGATTGAAAGCAGCTTTTGAAATGGTAAGCAAGAAAAACAAATCCCTTTGAGGAATATTTTGCATTAAAGACGGCTTCAAATTTGCAGTGAAAGATTCCAGCATCAGCCATATTCTGAGAGCAATGTGCGCTCTCTCTCCGCCAGCCCCTGTGCCTGGCTTGCTGGCTCTATAGTGAGTTTGTTATTGCCCTAAGGGAGTATTAGATAATGAAGAGCTCCGAGTTCTCCTTTCGCTTCATGCCTGGGCTCATCCTAATGTGTGTAAGCAGGCTTAGTTTCCAGACTTTCCTTCTCAACCTCTTCCCCTTCCTATTTCCAGCAACCCAGCAACATTTTTTATAAATGAGCACTACCAATTGCCTCTCTTGAAACAAGCTTATTGAATCCATCACCTTCTTTAGAGTGTTTCAGAGACTAAAACCAGGTTCTCACATTTCAAACACACCCGAGTGCTTTTACTGCACTAGGTGATTCCACCAGGAAGCATCAGAAAACAGGCACCCCAGAGTGATAGCTACTCAAGTACCAGCTCCAATCCAACTCTGCACTACAGGTGGGGCTTCATCCTGCTAGAAGAAAACTTCAGCTGCGTCCAGGTGTGTGGAATGAGGTATGACAAGAGAGACACATCTATACACACCGAAGTGGTAACAGCTGGCTGAACAGGAGCTCCTGCAACCAGGCCTTAATTGTGGTTTCAGGCAAATGGATGCATCCACTCACGAAATGGCTCTGACATGCTATAACATTTTACTGAGCACATAAAATGGTTGTTTCACGATGAAGGACAGCAGTGGGGTTAACGAATTTTCATTATATTTCATCTAAGGTGAACAGACTTGATACATCATTTCCTATGGTTTAAAACAATGGAGAACGTTTTTATTGAAAGATCATTTGTATTTTTTTAGTTATTTCTTCCAAATCATCAAAGCAGAAAAGCCACGTAGAAGGCTGGCTGACAATTCCAGCAGTGAGTTAAGACCCAAGATTCCTGGAGTTAGCAGCAGGTCATCTTCAACAGGTTACTTCATCTCTGTGTTGGTTAAACACTCCTGTCAACATACACCTTTTCATTATCTTTTGGGGATTCTTGAATTGAATGGCCTATAGAAAGGCCAGATCCTAATACAATATGGAAAAAATTTCACTGCAATTTTAGCTAACCTGAAACATAAGACATCACTTAAGCAGAGACCACCACTCTTGCTCATCCCTTATGAGCTGAAGCTGGAGAGTGAAGAGGGAGGGCACAGAAAGGAATCGAAAATTGTGTCTCCTCTTCCATATAGCCACATTGTAGAGGGAAGGTTTTAGACAGGAGGAGCTACATCTACACAGATCTACATTCGTTACTGTAAAAGGAAAAAACAAAGACCCTTAAGAGAACAGGCCCTGTGAGAAGTTTCTGGTCTGTGTTCCAGGCCAAGCTCTCGCTTCCTACATCTGCAGTGTTTGGCCACGTTGCAGAAGCATCCGTACAATCAGCACGAACTCAACTGGTTAATTAAAGAACATTTTTAAAGGCCGAAATTCTGTTTAATGTGCCTTGACCAGGAGAATGGCAGCTACATCTCAGCTCGAGGATCAAGAAATTTCTTAACGACCAGAAAATTCTCAGTGTTCCAAGTGAATCTTATTTCCCAAGGAACTGAAAAATGGAAATCAAACACATTGTTAACCAAAGAGTCTTCTTTTACTTTGTGGTGAAAGGAAAAACAATATCTATACAAATTTCCATTTCTAAGCTTTCAAGTTGCTAAATATTAACTTCGCACAACTAGCTTTGCTCTTGAGATGCAAATGAGAATTTAGATTGCTGTGTGACAAACCACTAGAAAATGTGGTTACATTAGTCGTCAGAGAACATGCAAGACATCATCTGCTTTTTAAAATGTTCTATCTGTAATGGCTCTAATCTTTATAATGATTTCGTCAGTTACCAATGTTGTTGATATCTGTTCATCTTCCACTCAGGTACCCAACACAGAAAGTGACTACAAAGGGTCAAGGGAGTATCTATTTATAGGGCAGCGTGAGCAGTAGCCTAGGCAAAGCCATGCAGCTATGACCAGCTTCCTTGTACTATTCAAGTGCATTTGTGAGCCACCAGCTCCTCGCAAGCCAGATTTCATCCTCCTCCAGCACATTTCAGAACCTGAATTTAACCCAGCAGCAAGGTTAGATGCAGAGACATCTCATCAGGGAGGGAAAGGGGGAGCAGAGGGAGGAGGAGAAGGAACTAACGAAGCGCTTAATGAGCAAGGAACATAGCAGGCATATCAGTGCAAGATACAAGCCCTGCCAACTCCACTTAGTGCACTGCCTAGTACAGTCACTGAAGAGCAGCTCCTCCATCCTCCTCTCAAAGCATTGTCCTTGCAGATGATGACTAGTTAACAAGCAGTCAAATAACAAGGCATGAAAGAAAACAATGTTTTCTTGTAACAACCTAGGTAACAATTAGATAAGGAATAGCAAATATAAGCACAAAGATTCAAATTCCTACCTTTAAAAGAAAATCCTCAATTGAAGTTACTCTCTCAGAAGGGGTCTGACAGTGAGCAACCCAAGGAAAGACATGGAGCCAAAGGGAAAGCAAGAAAGCCTGAGAACTGTTCTTCACAAAAATCATATATAAAGTGAGCTGGCCTTTCTGGAGAAGGGCAGCTGGGCTGCACAGTTGGTAGATGGCTGAACCATTATTAGTAGCAGTGGCTGCCTTCCCTTCACTCAGTGTTGCCAATATCTTTCAGATCCTAAGGATGCTGGAATTTTAAGCGCAGACAAATGGCAAAAAGTAAATAAATTCATGCTAAAAAAGAGTACATCACTGCTGAGCATAAGCACCATTAACCACTAGCTGGTATATCATACTGCAGCTACAGGTGGGTGGTGGGCGAAGCACAATCCCACATAAACAGTCCAAAAACACAGCCCTCTTCACCCCAGAAATTATCTCGCCTTGCTGCTCTGCTCTGAAAAGCTTCCATGTCACTCCCTGAAATCCCTGGAACAATGAGAGGAAAGTAAGGAAGACAGCGTGCAGAGGAAGGCAGAGAAAGCACAGTCCAGTACTCAGATTATCATGGCACACGGCAGATTTGAGATGCTTCTTCAGGGTGGGGATACAGCTCCATTCCTTCCTCCTCTTACACACTGTGCGTCTAATCACAGCAGGGCGTCGAACTCCATTTCCACGGCAGACAATGGGATCTGGCAGCAGTTAAAAGGCATTTCTAGCGAAGTGACTGAACAAGCTCGCTGCCGGCGCAGGCAGACTGGGACGCAGAGCATCCCGCTTTCCTCCCCTTCGCTCCCCAGGCTGCACCACGGGCAGACAGCTCTCCTTTTGTTCCAGTGGCAAGAGGATCGAGGAGGAAACCAAAAAACGTACCGCCACGGAGAGGAGCAGCAGCACCTAAACCCACATCAATAAGGTAGAGGGAGGCGGGGAAGGGGAGGGAGAGGGAAAGAGGCAGGCAGAGGGAGGGCAGGCAAGCGGGGAGAGGGGAGGAAGGGAGCCCACAGACAGCAGTGCCTGGCACCCTCACAGCTTGCTGCCAGAGTTCATCTTCTGAAGCTGTCACAGGTTTATGGATGCCCCCAGACTGACAAGCTGACAAGATGAGGGAAACTACACTCAGTAAATGTATTTAGCAGCAGTAAATTGCTTCTCTCGCCCTAATGTGGCTCACAGCTTCACTCAGTGAACTGATCTCATTATTGGGGAGAGCAAACCAACCGAACAGCACACCAGCTAAATGTACTCAAACACTATTATTGGAATCTGGAAACTGAAATAAATCTGCGGAGGGACACAGAAAATCACCTCCTCGTGCACCACTAATAAAAAATTAACATGTTAAAAGAACAAATACATAAATCTGAGATCATGTTCTGTCCCTGTCTTAGTGTTGCAGTGGTGGTGGTGGAGCTAAACTCTCTTTATGCCGCTGAAAGACCGGCACAAGGGGGGCTCACTACTCTAAAACATAGCAGAAAACAGTGTCCTAGAGGAGCTGAGAGGCAGGCAGGAAAGGAGGCGCTTCTGACCACAGCAACATACTCTGCTCTTTGAAGATGCAATGCCCTAGGTATGCTCAAAGTTGTATCCTTTCACAGTCAGGGTTCGGGAGAAGAGGGTTTTCAGATAGAATGACACACTAGCACACATCTCTAGAGGAGTTATTTTAACAGGAGCTGACAGCACACAGCAAACACTTCTGTAATAAGACAGTGAAAACTTAATGTGATGGAATGTTACAGGGTATTAGAGAGTGCTCTGGAAGAGGCCTGAATCTCAGTGATTCAGGTGCTATCTCTGTTATACAGTGAACAAAACACCTCCTTAAAATTTTATCCTGACAGTAACAAGCTAAAAACTAAAATCAGAAACAAGGGTCAATTATCAGGCTCTTGGGGTTACCTGCTATGACTTAACCTGCTTTTGCAGAATGTTTAGCTTCTCATAGTTAAATTGACCAGGTGGCTGCAACAAGGTCTGTCTCAAAGGTATTTTCTACTGTCTCATTTCTCTGACAGGACAGGAACAAGCCCCGGAAGCTAAGACAGAAAAAGTTTTATTATGAGTTTATGTTTATTATGAGTAGATGATTTTCCTTTTCAATTAACAATAAAACTAATTCAGAATGGGCATACTATTATGTATTCTTTCTTTCCTATAACAGCACAATGATTTTTCAGTGTTGTTTAATCCTAGAAGATACATTGCAAAAACATAGCAAATTATTTATTTAATATGAAAACTGCAAAAATGACTGAAGTCTTTTCTGAAAGAAAAGCACACAGGCATGAAGATATTTATTGCTAAGCAGAGAATAAAAGACGAGGTGCTGAGGGATAAGGATTACACACATGAAACTAGTACTGCTGTCCTAATCAATCAACAGAAGTTAAATGGATGTTGAGTACCTTTGAAAAGGTACCTTTGTGGTTTCCACATCTAACAGAGGAGACGACTCTCTATTCTGCCTAGTTTAAAAAAATCTTCTCACATACATGTCATGCTACAATGCAGCACTGCAAGTTTGCAAGCCTCTGTGAACTACGAATGGATGATGCTGACAAAAATTTTCATTTATACATAACCTAAAACGATTTAAATTTTTAGCTTCCAGCTCCTGTCTATGCCAGTAAACAAACCCTTTCCATTCAAGCTGCAGTATGCAAAAAGCAGATGTTGGAAATCTCTTGATACTCCACTAATCACAAAGATGACAGAAAATCCTGACTCCATGCAACAAAGGACTGATTTTTAGAATAACCAAGATTTTCATGATGATTTTTCACCATACACTTAATACATCTTTCTCTGTTATATAGAGATTCAGGTTTACTGGACACTTGCTGGTAGTCTTTTCAAATTTATTCACTCAGAAAATGTTAGAGAAGAATTACTGCTGCTCCATCTATATGAAGACAATTAACTTTTGCTCACTGCCTGAAGTCACAACTTCAGTATCTCTCTCAAAAGCTGTATTTCCTCTCCTCCATCCTCCCTACCCAAACCTCCTGCACTTTCCCACTCCCCGCAACTCCCAGAACTATTCCACACTGTCCGCCAGATCAATGGCAAGCAGAGAAAAATTTAGCTCAATTGCTGTTAAGCATTACTTAGAGGCCAGTACATCAACTATGTCCTCATGCTAGCAGGTAGTTACAGTGAGATTTCAGTGATATTTTCCTAAACAGTCAGTCTTAACTACCCTGGCATGACGCAAGCTGTAGTTCTGCTCAATATCACTTTGTGGTGACTGTCTCCAAAGAGCCCTGGAAATAAAAGGGGAAATGCTGGGAGCTGCTACCAGTTAAAAGATAGCCTCTACTGCTGCACATTTTAAGTACAGTCTGCCCTTCCCAGACAGCTTCCCCAGTCATGAAGATTCGGATAACCATATAGGTCTCTCTATAACATTCCCTGTTCTGGCTATGATATACAATAAGGCCTTTCTGACACCATTATGTGATCTTTGTATTCACTACTCAATGTACTTTAATTATCGTAGTGACAGCAGAGGCACAGCTGCAGAATTATACAACACCAGAGCTGAGGTTTTCCACCAGGATCAGCAGGCTGTTTCTGAGAGGTCCAAGGAAAGGTTACAAAGAAAATCGAGCCAATCATCAGTAGCTTTAATTCACTGTAAAGGTGTCAATATCTTTATTAGATGTTTTTTGTAGACCTGTGAATTAAAACAGATTTTAAAAGTAACTTTTGTTAGGGCAATGCCCAGGAAAACAAAAGCAAGCTCAAAATGTCTAGTTATGATTCACATAAAAGTCTCTCTTCTGTCCCTGGCTAAAATTACGTGCCTGCTGCAGCATTTCTAGACCAGCCTGTATCTTTCCTCTACTTCTAATACTCATAATCTGGAAAATCCACCTGAAAACCAGAACCAACTAGTTGGAGAAAGACATGGGCCTTTTATAGTCTCTATACCTAAAGTAAGAATGGTGGCTGTTACAAAAATATTAACAGTATTTGCAGTATTTCCTCCTTACCAGGGTCATACTGTGTAATGGCATCATTTCCAGGATGTTGGTTAGACTCAAACCTCTTGCTGTGCTTTGTATCAGTAGCTTAAAAGGGTGTATGGTATCAAGGTAAATTTGTTTGAAATAAGTGGCCTTAGTTTGTAAATAACCCAATCTTGAAAAGTTAAATAAAAAAGGAGCAAAATCCCACTGTCCAAGCAAATCTGCTAACAGACCTATATTGAAATCCTGGCTTTACACCCCAAAAGACACTCGATAATCCTCTCTGATGTCTCTCATTTACTGGGCTATACTACAAGGTGTTTACTCGGACCTTTACAATGACTTTAAATGGCTAGGCAAAACACATTTTTCATGCTCTGCCATATCAGAAGGACATGTGCTTTTCTGTTACCTGTTTTTCAAAATACCTCAGGTTTCAGATGCTATTTACACTGATTGCACTTGAGAAACAGACGGGGCCTCAATGGTTCTGGAACTACCAAGACATAGCAAGATGTGTTTGTTTCATTTACATTCTTTGAAAAATCTTCTTTATCAAGTCTTGTTTGTAAGCCACCATGGCACGACAGTGTTGATAGTGCTATCCCTGAACAATTCTTAACCTCCAGACAGAAACACATAACAAATGTAGCGCAGTTTACAGTAACGTGCAAAACAATAATTTCTCACCCAGTTCTTCAGTCTCACACACACACACCCCAGTGTGCACAGATCTTGTCCCCCAGGGCTCTGCCCACCGTTTCACCGATTCACTTTACCGCATTTTACAGGTAGAGACAACACACAGGATATGCTGTAGCCAGTCCCATACATCTTGACTGGCTCTCATCTGGAGCCAATGAAGACCAAACATGTTTGTGTGCAAATTTCACTGGAAAAATACTAGCAAAGATAGATCTCTATTGAGGTACTTTAATACTGCACTACGTACCTGAAAAAAAATTAGATTTCTTTTGAGTTACTCCATCCTTCCTCACCCAAATATTGATAAAGAATCTAGATTACCTTATCTCTTCTCAAAAAGATACCTGGACACAAAGCAGATTTTCTGGGGATCACTGAGGGAGGAGGGAAAACTTCTCATTCTCTTTAGCACCCACAGAAGGGATAGGAGAAGATTTAAGGATGCATTTAACCCAGCCAATATCTGTTGGTTAACAGAGGAACAGCTTCCTGTCCTGATTTTCCCCTTTAACTGAGGTTAACAAAGATCCACTGCTTAGCACAAGGAAGACTACAATTAAACCCAACAACAGCTTATTGGCATAACAAGCCATTTGAACACCGCCAGAATAGAGGCAGGGATGGGGGCTGAGAAAGGAGATGGACCCTGCAGGCTTGTGTAGGTACAATCTGTTCAGCTCCAATAAGCCCATTTTATTTGCATAGATTTTGGTAAATTTCTAGCTGGCTTGAATGTTTATGTTGTCACTGGTGAAACCTACCCTACCTTAAATTCAAAGACAGCTATGTCATATTAGCTTTTTTTTTTTTGGCCTGCCACTGAAATAGAAAACAAGAGTGGTTCTTGAGAAGGTCTAGATGTAGTTGACACTGGGATTAAGGGGAAAAAAGAAAACAAACAAAAGCAGTAAAAGGTTTGTATTCCTAAAAACATACCTCTGCCTCTTATATCAGGAGACAAGTAAGCCATCATCTACCCTGTTTGGAATGAAGTGCCTGTCTGGGAGATGACAAGAATTTCTGGGGCCAGAATAAGCATGTGAAGGAAAACCCTTTTCTTCCTCTTCAGTGAAACAAAGGGGCATTGTTATAGGTACCAGTTATATCATTAAAACTTGTGAGAGATGACAGCATACAGAGCAAGCAACCTTTCATCTGTCCCACTAAGGAGCTGGAAGTGTCAGGACCCTGGGGGCACCATCAGCCCCTAACAGCACAGACCAATCTCACGTGGGACCTGCACACACCCCCTCTGCCTATGGTCCAGCATCCCCATTTAAGCTCGAGCCTGGGCCTTTGCTCTTTGCCTGACCTTTCCTGTAGGTGTACCTGTCTGCAGCCCTGCCTCTGGCCCTGTCTCCTGGATTGAGTTAGGCTGTAGGTAGCTTGTCTCCTGGAAAGACCTCTTGTATATATGCTGTAGCTTGTACCCAGTCCTGTCTTTGGCCCTGTCTCCTGGGTGGACTTTGGACCCATGCTGTAGCTTTGTCTCCAGCCCTGTCTGGGACTGTCAATAGACCCTGTTACTAGCACCCGGCTCTGCCTGCCATGCTCAGACCCTGTGGGACTGTGCCCATCGGTGAGGGCACTGCCTGCACTGTGGTCACCCTTGCCTCCTGGCTTGCCTCAGCTCCTGGCCCTTGCTGTGCCCTGACAAGCGGTTGGTGCATAGTGGTTGCAGGAACAGATTTAAAAATCAATGGAAACAATATTCATCTCTTGTAACTGTTGACTGGACAGGTCCTTTCTGGGAAGCCCTCCAAGTTGACCATAATCACAGCCTAAGTTGATTTCCAAGCCTTTAAGGATGGCCTTAGGACAGACTTTGGCAGATAGGTGAGGGCCCTGGATCAACAGCTTTAATGCCAGATACAGTAAATATAATCTCAGAGCCTAATAAGAGTTTTGTAATATATAAGCATATGAATCATTTTGTGGAAGAAGGTGAAAGAAGGGAAGACCATGTGTTTGAATTTATAGGAGAAAACTTAATGATAATGTGTTACTTTTCCTCTTCCATGTTAAAGTAGAAGAAAAGCTCTTGATGTATTGAACGCAGCATTCCCCAACCATAAGATTATATTCATTTAAAATGCATGGCGAGAAGGGTGAAAAGGGCCAGAGTTAAGCCATTCAATTGACAAATAGATGACCCATTCAGAAGAGAGGAACGTGCCCCTGCCAGAGCACCCTAAGTCGTGCCCTTTTCCTTTGTAATTAATTTTTTGTCTCTGTTCAGCTGTGCTCACATTTCTTATCTCACAGAAGATCTCCAAAGCCTACTTGGGGATAAAGTAAGCTTATATGGAGGAGAGGATAATGAGGTTAGCAGGTGTTGCTATGCAGGTTGCTAGCCTTACACAGTCTTTACACTTAGTAGCGCCTACAATTTGAGACAGTTATTTCATTTTTGTATTCATCTTTAATACTCAACAGGCTCATCTTCAGCAACAGCCAATCCTTAAAATGACGTAAATAGTAACTGGCAAAAATCCACCACTAACCTGCCAGTTCTCTTGAACTTCAGTCCAATAAACTAATTAAAATGTTTAAGACCAAATCCTGTCCAAGCACTAGAATTCACCTCTGTTGCATAAATGTGGCATGATGTCATGAAGACACACCATCTAAGTAAACCAGCATACTTCTGGATATGTTTCAGTGACAGGACCTCACTGATATGATTAGAACAATTCCAAAAGTTTCAGATGAACTGGCTACTATAACCTGCCCCAGACATGGAGATGAAGAACTGGTGTCTGCAAAGAAATACCTGGTAGACAAGTCCTTATCAGAACCAACAGACAGAACGAAGCAGACACAGTTAGGAACCAGAAAAAGATAAAATACAATGGAATAGAAGAGGAGTTATTTGTCCCTCTGCTCCTGCTATGACTGAACAGAGTTGAGATATCTCACAGGAAAATAAAGGCTTTTCGAAAAATAAGGGTTTCTCAAAAAGTAAGATGCAGGCATTTTGTGGCTCACTCCCTTACTTTTTCTGTAATGTAACTGTGCGATACTACTGGCACACGCATCTCATTGCAGGAAACATTAAAACATTGTTAACCAATAAGTAAGTATTGCTAAGGATGAACTAATCATGGGTTAGCACAAGGAAATCCCAAAGTCCACTTTTAAATTAGTAACAATAACTTACAGTTTCCAATAACTACTTTCATGTACAGTGAAATGGGTTCTGCATGGCCTACCTGGCTACATATTCTACTGCATGGTCCCCTTTCCATCTGCTATAATTTCTATATTTTTGCTGTCTTTCCCCATTTCCTAGCCTTTGTGCCAGTGAAATCAAAGGTGCAGTGGCAATTTACTGTGGCTGTATCTGAAGTCAAACATTCTTCTCCCTTTGCTGTTCTAGCCATGAAGTCACATATACATCAACATTAGCAGAATATATGAAGCATTCCATTAATATTTTCACTCTCTCGCCTATTATAAATATTTAGCAATTTCTCACGTGAATGTTACACCAAGTGTCTCTGGAATCACACAACTATTCAAGCTGGACAGAATGCTAACATGGTCATGACACTCATTCTATTCCATCACAAATTTTTGTTTCATTTACTCTGTTTCTACTCTTGAGTTTGCAAAAGTAGCCCTGGCTACTATTACCACTCTACTCCTCACAACAACATATTGCAAGTACAAAAACCTTTATCACGTGTTTCAAGTTATTTTTGTGCCTTTACTAGTCTCTGCAAATCACACCTGCACAATTGACAACAAAAAGTTTACAGGAGACAAGATTTACTATTTGAATCACACTGGAAGAATGAGCTATGAAAACAGGGGCACACCAACTACATAGGTCCTACCTCTTTTCCAACCTTCCAAAATCCTTTTATCTGACCAATGCCTGATGACGCTTGTCTACTTGTCTCCAGAAAATTCACTGTTAGGGTTGAGAGAAAGCATAGAGCTGCAGGTGTGAGTGGGGCCAGGAAGGGGCTATCAAAAGAAAGTGGGACGTGCATGGAGATCAGCCCTGGAAGAAATCTTTTCATTTGGCAACAGTATCAGACTCGTCTATGGCTTTCCAGGAAAATTTGGGTTAAAGTTCAGCTTCGGGTTGACAGACAGAGGAAGTTTAGAGCTGTAGAATGTGTAGGGCTCAAAGAGTCTGAAGTCCTTGTTTTAGTAAGTCCGCCTTTCCTCACCACCTGAGTTTCTGTACACTGGAACTCAGCATTAAGTATTAGCTCCCGCAAGTTCCTTTTTATAAACCCAGTCTACTTGCATAAGGAATGCGCCATTCCAACCTCCCTTTTTTGCCCTCTGATTTTCTGCACAGCTGAAGCCATAATGGTCTGCTTACGCAAAGCAATCTGAGATATCTGTGTAACTGAGAACACTCTTCAAGCATGAAAAAAATATTTCAGCCAGACTTGTCCAGCACACACACAAAACCAAATCATCTCTGTTCTTTCCAAGCAAATAATCTAGGAACCTTTCAATGGAGGCAAGACTTGACCACATCATCCCTCTTCTACTGCACTGACTGTAGGAACTTCCACTCTTAAGATGTGATTGGCCTTTTCGCAAGTACATCAGCACCTGAAATCCATAAATGTCACAGGAGCCTGAATCTCTGCAAGTTTTGCATCAGGCACATCGATAAGACCGGTGCTTTTTTGCTACATTAGACTGCAGTATTCAAACACATGTCCTAAATAAACTCCACAAGAATTACCTTCCCTCACTATTCATCCAGACAGAGCTGAAGGGAAAAAAAGTAGGACTCCTTTCCTTCAGCACAGAATTCAGACCAACTCAATATTTCTATTTTTAATTACATTTATGATATTTCCTGTGGGTATAAGTCATGAATGCAGTTCCAGTATGCTGAGAGCAACATAAATATAGTCATTCCCAAAGGGATCTTACAGCTGTTATGCATGGGTCAGAGATTCTGTGAAATGCAAAACCTGAAAGTTTAAAAGCTTTTTAGCCCACATCCTTCCCATTCCTTTTCAAAGGCAGAGTTAATGGATACTGAACAACATTGCCTCAAATTTTGCCCACAAGGTATGGCAGTAGTAACTCCATTCAAATAAAGTAATATGTAGCAATAAGCAACCACACGGTCCTATCTCACTCAGGAATTGCATCAGAAATCCCTTTCTGATCCAAATTAACTCATCTGCAACTTCATGCTGACAACTGTGCAACTGAAGACAAGACACATGGAATTGTTTCCTCTGCAAATCATTCTAAGGGGAGGAAGGAAGACTGTAACTTCACTCTGCAGCATACAAGTCTAGCCTCCTCCTCCTACCTGACTCCTTGCCTCTTATTTTGACATGAGACCACTCAAAAGGACTTAAGTAAGCTCTTCCCCTTACCGAATTTGGAGATGTCAGCCCGTAAAAATGCAAAAGATTCTGCACTTACCTCTGATCACAGTCTGTTGAAGGAAAAATACTCATCAGCTGCTTCTCTCAGGAACAACGTTCTGTTTTAAAATAAATAAAAAAGAAACAAGACTTTAAACAGTGCGTCTCTCTCTCTTCCCTAATGTTAGCCTCCATCAGTGTTTGTAAACATTTACTTAGCAGGAGCACCTTCGCTCTACAGAACCTAGGTAATGATTACATTACACTAACCATGGCATGAGGACAGAACGAGGCCTTGGCACCAACTAGATGATGACGTAGGGTTGCACTGCAGCAGGCTGAATTGTGCAAGAGTGAGAAAGAGTGGGGCGAGATGAGAAATTACAAGTGCAGGGACAAAAAACCCCAACCAACAAACCAGGAACCTAGATTTAGAGGTAAACCACAAAGAAATAAGCAAGTTCACAGAACAAGCAAATGCGGTATAAGCTGAGGGAACTGGACACGCCAGCATAGTCCTAATGGGATTTCTCACATCTGTTCATTAATATCGTTGCCTTTGAAACAGCCAACAAAGCAAACTATAAGATGCTACCTTCTTTAGTCTTGGCCACAGCTAAATCACTTCAGTAAAATTTCACTGGTGTGACAAAGTCTGTGTAGTCTACTGCCAAAGCCTTTAAAAAAATCAGGACCATTAAGGTATACCGCGAAACAAAAACCAACCACTGAAGGATGGAGTCACACCCTTCCTCCACCTTTCTACCTGGCTAGCGATCACACAGATGAAAGTACTTTGTGAAGCTAACTGAAGCTCAGGAAACTTCTGTGTGTGTACACACACACACACATAGAGACACACACAGAAGGCAGCTTGTCAGCGAGTGTCTCAGCGGAGTCACCGAAACCCCGAGGGAGAGCAGAGATTAGAACAGGGTAAAAGGCTAATTTTACTATACCTGTTGGACAGCCTCTAAAGGCAGCTCTTCCTCATCAGCTGTGTCTCAGATACACAATTACTTTCCTGTAGCTTTCCAGCTCACACAGGCCTTGATTCAGCAGAAGCCCTGACCTTTGAGTTTCCAATAATCTTTAATACCTCTACAGTCAATTAGTAAACAAATAAGAACCACAATTGCGCTGCCTGTAAATAAAACTAAGTGCGCCCAGCTCCCTGCCTTCCTCGCAAATTTGCAAGAGCAAAATTTTATCTCTTCCTTTTCCCTAAAGATTAGTTCAGAAAAAAGCACCTACCCTTCCTCAGCCTTCCTCAGTACACGACTTTCCTCTTTTATTTTGATCCATAATTCTTATGTTTCTTCACTAACCAGTTTGAGAAGGCACGCCTGGCCTCCACAGATCCCAACACACCAGGGTAAACAGCAAAACAGCCAGATGCAACAGCAAAACAACTAAACTACAAAAGGGGTCAATGTTTGATGTCACTGTAAAAGGAACAGCCAACTGAAGAAATGTTTTTCACAGAACTGTGACAATCCAGTGAAACTCACTGAGAAAAACAATCAAATCAGGAGGTTAACTATTAGTAGAATTTATACGATGGCAGTAAATAAAACTCACATGTCCACTACCCCCATGGTAGTCGTTGGGACCCACACAAGCAGATACACCAACATCCAATTAACGCCATGTAAATTAAGCTTCCCATAGGGGTTGGCTGTCCCCTGATGTTTCACTGCAAAATATCTTGCACTTTCTGATGCAAACTATTACTAAAGTGGCGACTTGGACCAAGATGGAGTATCACTCTGGTCTACTTGGTTTTACTTTCCAGAATACAGCAGACTTGAAAAAAAACCCAAAAGGATCAACAGATCACAAATGCAGGGGAGAGATTCAAAGAGAAACAAGAGTTACAAATAATTTTCTCTTCAGCTTTTAAAAATGCAACTTGCTCACACTTACAGAAGCTCAGAAACAGTCATATCAATGAGGTAAAGAGACTCCTGCTCTTTGCAGTCCCACAGTGTTCCACTAAGGCATGTCACAACCGATGGAAGTAGAAACACCAAAGGGCTGGGTAAGAGAGGAGGCAGAATGTAACACCAGTTGAACAGGGGTAACAAGGAGTTTAAACTAAACGCAATAATTGATAAGTAGCCAGTGATGAAACATAAAGAACAGTGGTATTATCAAGCAGACAGATTTTTTTTCATCAGTAGAATATGACTAGAATTGGCTAAATCTGATTTCACTAAAGGAGTGGTTTAAAGCAACATGCTCCAGGGGAACCTGCTTTGGCAGGGGGTTGGACTAGATGATCTCCAGAGGTCCCTTCCAACCCTAACCATTCTGTGATTCTGTGAACATTAAAGGGACGACACTGCTGTCATTTCCACAGAAAGCCAAGTGAGATGGCAAAAACCTTGCCTAACAATTTTCCATTTCCCTCCTCCATACATACTCATCTTCCTATGTTGTCCATGAGAAGCAAAGAGATTTGTATGTTTGGAAAGCCCCCAGCACAAAGTGCATGTTACCACCATTATCAACAGCTGCTAAACACTACCTCCCAAATGCTTAACAGAGAAGGCAATATCACATTTCATCTGTAGACATCAAAGCATTTACTAATGGAAATGAACCTCTGCCTAGCACACAATTAAGCCATTTTGGAAAGATGTCATTAACTTTAGGAGCATCATATCTTTTCCTGTGTTTGTATTTAGTTTCAAATTTACCAGCTACAACAGTAGAGTGGGAAAGTTCAGGAGCTGGTGCAAAAGCCATGCAGGCTCCGGCGGAAGCTCCCGTTAGTCAGGGTGTGTGCTGTACAGAGACTCAACAAGCAATGACATTTGTATTCCTGACAGTTTTATTTCTTTAAACACCAGCCACACTTGAGGTTTCACTTTACTTTTTACTGTGGAAAAAAACACCAAACAGATGCTGTCTGCAACGCCCAGGACACATATGAGAGCGTATGTGGTCCTCTTCACCATTACAAGGTAAAACAGCTTTCAGGAAAACGAGAAGGGTGCTTTGTTTTTCTAAGCATAAAAACCTTAATATTTACACTAATGAAATACAACAGGGTCCACTTAGTCAGAAGAACAGTATTCACACAGGAGCCCAACCAAGTAGAACTATTTTCCCATGAAGATCTTATCCTCAGTCTGGGCAAACAATCCAAGTCACACTACACAGACAACAGTTCTACTCTGTATGTCTCTGTAGTAATTACACCAAAGAAACATGGCAGTCCTTAGTTTAAAAATAATAATTTAAAAAGCACAAATCAGAAGCACAGTGAAAATATACAATGATAAAGCATACACTGGGAAAATGTAGATGGTAGCTTGATACGGTCAAAATAGGAAAAGATTTACAGGGACATGAACAGAGAGTAGAAAGTCCTGCTTAGTAAATGGTGGAGATTTTTAGTTAATTTCTGTAAAAGAACAGAGAATAAAAACCATAGGCACCTGAGGTTTGCATTTCTTACTGGATAACAAATACTTTATAACATCACTGAAAGAGTTGTGTAGCTTTACAAAGACAACACAGAGCAAAGACAGGGGTGACTTTTAGTGGGTATGGGGAGGAAGGATGGATGCATTGCAGCAATCAAACAGGAAAAAAGGGGAAAATGTACATAGAGAAGGGGGAGAGAAAAGGTGTAGAGCTATGTGGGAAAGAGTGAAACCAAGGAACAATTATCAGAAAAAGTCACTGCCAAACTGTAAATGCTCAAGAAAGAAGCACCACGGAGAAAACTGCATTCCCTGTCAGGATCTCCAAGGAAGTGAAAGAAATGGAAACTAGGCAGCAAAGATATACCTGAAATAGTTAATTAAGGACATTTGCCATCAAAACAGATTACCTTAGCACATGTAGCTCCTTTATGGCTCATTCCTGTGCATCCAGCAGAACTGGTTTGAGAAGTGAATGGTTTCTGAGACCCAGTGAAGCTCTTAAGAGAAAGCAGTTTCATTTTCAAAGTTCTAAAAGTGATCTCTTAAATTCCTCCCCTCCCTCTTGTATGATGGGTTGCCTTCCACATAATTCACCAGAGAAGTTTTCACAACAGAAGAAAAAGGCAGAGCCATCTGAGGAAGGAGAAGCATCAGTTTGATAACATAGCAAACGGCTTAGCATGGTTCATCATTCAGCCAATGCCCCACTTCAGATCTTGCATGTCCTTATGTGGCATTACCTTGTCTGCACACAACAAAGGAAAGGATTCCTCCCTGTAAGCCTATTCATGGCACGGAGGGCGTGTGGCCCAGACCCCGTCTGCCGTCAGCATGACTGTGAATGCCCATGACCCTGACTGCTCCAGCAGTCCAATTTTCAGAAAGGCCAACGCAAGCAGTAAATTGTTAAAACCGTAATGTTATATGTCTTTGCCTCTGTCCTTTTCTCTCCTGCTATCAGCTAGCTCTATGTCTCCCAACAAGCAGAAAACCAGACCAATTGCAATCAAGGCCAATGGGGAAAAAGATATCAGTAGCGACCTTCTTCCCAATGCTGCAGCTGAGCAGTTAAAATCATGCCATCTTTATGAGAAGTGAAGAAATTAGTAAAAAAAGAGGGAATGACTACAACTACAATATTAGGAAAAGATCTCTCCTTGTTCTCTTTTTCTTTCTGCCCTCATCATGTGGGTAGGAAGGAAATAGCCTTCTCAGCTGATGAACCTCCATTGCTACAATTCTCTCTTTCTACCCTCCTTTGTTTCCAACTGTTCCTCTATGAGCAAAGAATAGTCTTGAAGAAGGAAAAAATATTATTTATGTATTAGACAGATATTATCTTAAAAGACTGTGAGTTTCCATCCTGCCACAGAGCCACCACCTCCTGACAGCAATGCTGTAATTAAGTTGATAGCATTGAGCATTCTCTGAAATACTGGGTTAAAGTAGCAGAGCACTGTATTTAAACCTTTCACCTCATTCAGATCATTTAAACAATTCTGCTCATGTCTCGTTTAGGCTACTCCTCCCCAAAGCATTCAAAATTGAGAGCATCCAAAAGAACCAAAGACACCTAGTTTAGTACTAGTCTTTCCCTGGTCCTAATAAACCGTGGCTCACACAGACCAAGCAATTCCTTATCTCCCCTATAACAGTCATAAAGCCATCGTTATCTTAAGAAAAACAGCATTAAAAAAAAATAGCAAACAAATACCCAGATTAATGAAAGGCAATCATGTGTTAGGTTTCCAGACAGTCAGTCTGAAAACACCTAAGAGCCCAAATCCCACAGGAATGAACTTAATGTCAACAGAAAGCTATGTAAAGACTTTGTGCCTAAATGGTGATCCCCAATTTACAAAGAAGTTGACAGCTACCTTGGAGAATCTCAAGAGAAAAAGGGTCATTTATTTCTCTCATTTTATTCCTCCGTTAAATAAAGCAAATAAAGTCAGCACACGTCTGACTTAAAAGTCCATGTAATTCCTTCTCTACGTTTTTCATTTATCATTGTCAATATTTGATCTGGACAGTGCTGCCTCTTCAGGCTCCTTATGCTTACTTCTGTCTCTGTCTTTTATCATAAAGCGAAGTGCACTCTACATTGCCGAGGAGATTCCTCCAGTATCTAAGATGATGTGCGGGGAAAAAAGAAAGTATAAACAGCTCCTGATTTAACCTCACGAATGTGCCTACAATGTTATGAATCGGCAATTCCAAGTTGATTCACCTCCACCAAGGAACTAATTAAAACTAAAATTAACGTTGTTCATTTTTTATAACAGGGAAAACCAATAAAGCCAACAATCTATACCCAAATAAAAGATATAAAATATGTTTGACATGGCTGCAACGACACAGTGCAATAAAGAAAATGGAGTTTTGCCCATAATTCAGTTCTAATGCCCCTTTTAAACAGCATTCCTTGTATGCACTTTGAGGTTCATAGTGGTAACTTCCAAGGTGACCAGTAAGGGGCCATAGCACAGCTGGCTGTACAGAAAAGATACATAATGAGAAGAGATACTCCATCTAATAAACCAAATAAAAATTACAGATATAGGGCTTTTTCCTGGATACAAATGCACAAAGCTGAATGAAATCCAAATCCGGAGGAATAAATATGATATCTTGAAGTCAAATTGTGAAAGGGTAAGATTTGTTAGCAGAGTGGCTGTAGCCACACCTGTTCAATTAGGTGCATTTTGTCTTTTTCAGTGAGAGGAAGGAAATTTGCATACATGGAAACAGAGAAAACCAGGTAAAAATAATTCATGCTTTCAGGTGGATGAGGGGAAAGAAGAAATCAAAACTTCTTACTCAATTACCTTTTACATGCTTAGCCAATGCTCAGCCCCAAATTCAGCTTAGCCAATGCTCAGAAACAGACATGTGTCTTCAGGATCTTTCCCACGCTTTGAGGTATGATAGCTTCCCTTCTCTTTCCACACAGTTTTCTCAAGCTCTGCTCCGCACTGCTACTGCTTTTCAAACCCGGCCACTGATGGTGAAGGCTGCAGGTGCAGTCAGCTGGTGAGGAATGCACAAATGTCGAACAGACTGTTCCCTTCTCCCTGGAGGCTCCCAATCGCCACCGAGGTTGTCTATATAAATGCTCAAATCGTCACCAAACCTTCCCACAAATGGAAATAGATACCTGATCCATCCACAGAAGTCTCCACTACCATATGAGCTTGTTTGGAAAAGTATTTAAGTGCACTATTTTAACTCTGCTTACCATCCCTCTTCCTTTATATTTTCTGGGATGCAGAGGTAAACAACCTGGCACACAAATCCATTTTAAAAGAATATAAATGATGCACCTGCTTGGTCCTGTTATTCATTATACCTGGAAAAAAACCTTTGCATGAACCAATGATTCTCTTTCTCCTTATTTTCCATGAGACAACGCTACAGATTGTGGCTACTGAAAGAGTAGTGCCAGAACAACGTGAGGAGAGTAGTATCAATTCTTTCAATGCTACAGGTGCAAGGACTTGGCCACATCCTTTCACTTGGTCTTTTGAAGTCAACAATCTCACTGTGGTTGAATTGTCAGGAAGAATGGCATTTGGAAAAAGACACACATCATCAGCCAACCTGAGTTCAAGGGACACCATAAATGCTTTGAGATTAGTAGTCAAAAAAGCTTCCACATTCTCCAGGACACTGGGTTACAATCAGGGAGGAGCGTCAGTACTTACAGATTGACTCATGGAAGCGCAACTAAAGTAGCTCTGTGTGGTGGTGTTTTGAGAGTCATTGACCCAGAAAGTCACTAAAGCAAAGCTGTACGTAACACTCCCAATGCAGGCACTTACCTCTGTGCTCTGCTCCTGGAAGGAAAACACTGCACGGAGCTCCACAATTTCATAGTTCACATAAAGAGCTAAGGAAGCTTTTGTGCTTGTAAAATTAAATGAAAATTTCTACTTCCCTTCTTAATTTCTTTTCATACCTCAAGTTAAAAGCTCTCTCTGCTGCCTTCCTTCTTTCTACCCTTTCACAGTGATTTCAGTGACTAAATTCGCTATGTTTTCATGCAAACATCTGACTTTCCTGGTTTCACTGGAACATCAGTGAAGGCCTCCCTCCCGCTCCTCTCTCATCCCAAGAGATAGAGGCATACACAACTTCAACTTCACCTGAGCATAATTTCGGAATAAGGCCACACTTGTGTGTTTAAGAGAGGCATCCAGCCAGCTGGAGGTTTCTTTACGGCTTCAACAAATGCAGAGCCTTTTAGACTTGTAGACTGAGCCAAAACCCTGACCTACCATGCCCTTGTGGGACCAACAATATTCTTCCGCTACTTGAGAAAGAAAATACATGAACTATCAGTTTAAAAATCATGTGACATGGCAATTGAATATTATCACTGTAGGATACTATCAAACAGTGTTTCAGTAGATGAAACGCAGCAGGGTCCAGTGTGCAGGACAAATATTTTTTTAAGACTTTCAATCAACTCTGCTCCATTTTAAGGCAGGTAGAAAAAAATTATGCAAAAGAAGAAGCTTCAGTTTGAGTTTTAGACCACATTTACATGTCAGCGTGAGAATCTGATCTAACGTCTGTCACAATCATCAGAAGTATTTCCACTGAATTCAACAAGCACAGGGTCAGGATTTTAAATTTATGTTGTACCAGTATTTGTACATATATTTATATATATAAACACCGTGCTGTAGAGTATTATAATTATTTTTTTGGCATGGAACTGTCTAAGCATTACACATGAATCTCAGCAAAGGGTTGGGTTTCTTTAATAATATTAAAAAACTTCTTTCTCCTTTGGGACCCAACCATAACCCATTCTTATCTCTGTAATAACATAGATTTTCATCTCACTAATCTTCTCCCCTCCTCAATACAAAAAGAGAATTTGCAAAGCGGATGACTAACCAAACCCCTTTCAGTTAAGGCTCACTCTGCTTAGGTGTTTTGACACTCCTAAGCTATATTCTTCTACTCATTTTTTGAAAATGCATGTTCCTTTTGTTTCAACAGATTTACAATAGACAAAGTCAGAGAGAATACCCCATCTGAGTTACCTCATAAATCAGCAAAAACGTCAGGGGAAACTGCCTTTTTTATACCAGCAGTACAAACAGAAATTACCCTTGTCCAGCCTTATTTACCAGACCATCTTGCTGGCGAACTGCATAACCCTTGCACTGTGCCCTGAACACATCCATGATCCCGTGGACCTATGCAGTTGCAGATTATAGGGCTTTTCATGGGAAACACGTTTTTCTTATTCCTTCCCTTCAGCTTAACTACCAGTCCAACATGAACAGTATAAAATCAGACAAAAGGGAAATAATTTCCCAAATACCAACACTCAAACCATTTTGCACTTCTAACCACCATTTTCTCCAGGCAAAGGCTCTGCCATCTCACCCTCACCCAGACTCAAGTCTGACTCAACTGTCAAAAGAAAAACAGCTGTTCAAATACAATAGCATTTAAGTCTTGTGTCAACAGAATAACAGCAAAGCTCTCCCTAAAATAGGCTAAGTATAATTTTTCTGATTGACAGGACAGCAAAACTGAGGAACAGCGCCCAAGCTCGGACATTTACCATGTCAGCAGCAGAATCAGGAATGTGAGGTTGCAGAACAGAGTTCACAGGCTCCTAATCACTGCCTTTTTTGCCTCTGGAACACTATTTTCTGCCTGCCCAGAGCACTCCCTTGACTTTTTGCCTCATGTGGAGCACAGGCCAGACTGTGCACTCTCTGAGGTTGCTGGTATAGCCAGGGCTGGGACAGTGGCACTCTCAAAGTTGTGTCTTCCAGGTGTCATCCTTTGTCACCACAAACTTTAAATATCCAACATTCAATACAGGGCACCTTCAAGTGTTTACCAAAGGGAAAAGACAGTCATTTGATGCAAAAACAATTTCCCACTAAAAATCACTCTTCTTTCATTTTATCCCAGAACCCTTTTTTGTCAATTCCAGCTCACCCTCAGTTATATATTTTCCCTACCAAAGGATGCCCCACACTGCATCACAAAATTAAGGAAAACATTTTTTCAGCAACAAGACAACTGATAGCTTCTTACCAAGCAGAACAAGAATAGCTCATTTAACAAAATCAGATTTTACAGGTTATCAGAGCCATCTCTTCCCCATTTCAATGGCGGCTGGATGACAGTTTTCTGTCCCTTTTGCTGCCTTTCTTGTCTATCTCAGCTGGACCCAAGCTAATAAGCTTCTCATTAATGAAATGACTATGCCAAGGTATTGGCAGATGGTCCTACGTTCCAAGCACATCTTCCCATTCCCTCCCTCCCAGAAGTCCTAATCTATACACAGTGTAATTGTCACAAAAACATATGTTCCCTGACAGAAAGCTTCTCGTCCATTATCTCTGTTCTCTAGGGGATTGTCCCCGAAACCTCAGCGACACAAAGCAAATCCCTTCCTACTCAAGTCTCAGTTTCCTATATGACTGAAAACACATTCACCAGGACCTGGCCAAATTACCTGTACAAGGCTTAAATTCCATGCTAATCTCTCCACAGTACTGTCCATACCCTAGTCCATTACCAAGCACAATGCACATATATATGCATATTAAAAAAAATAAAGTAACATATACCTCGTATTTCTTACATGTAATACTTTGCCACTGTTTTATTTACAGGTCCCTGTAACAGTACACGAGCCTTTCTCTTAGATGAAAAACCATATAGTGCAATTTATTACGTTGGTTACCAGTAGATCTCTTGTGCAATGCTTCCGTTTAAATGCTGAGTCAGTCACTAATTGGGTATCTCACATATCTTAAAATAATCTGTTTGTTTCATCTGCTGGCTCTCTCTCCCCCATCACTTTAATCAGATTATTGTGATTGATTAATTCATTAATATGGTCATTGTATCCTGACAGCATAGCAACTTCTACAGAGAAAGTTTCAGGAAGGAAGAGCAAGTATCTCCCTTTTGCACACACAGATAGTTATGAGCAGAGGAATAAATGAACGCTATCAGTTTCCCAGCTGTGGGAAGGGCTGCACAAAGGTTATTTCTGGACACTTAGGATCACTTTGGTTGGCTTTGCTAGAGCTCCTCAGAGAAGCCTAGGGGTATGACAGGCACAGACAGGCCACCACAATGTGCAGGGTTGTTTTAGCTCTCCAAATTGACTCTGAACCTTCTGGAAAATCATTTCTTCCCAGAGGAAGAGAAAATTTTATTGTCAGTTCTTCTCTGCATTTAATCCCAACAGTACTGAACAGCTTTTCCCCACTGCAGACAGGGAAAAACACCAACAGAAAGTAGAAAAGCTTCCCTTTAATCTTTGCTGCCTCCTTTTCAACTTCAAGTTGAAAGTCTTCAAAGTAAGACCTTTTCTCATACTGCGTAACACCTTAAATCACTCCTCATTGTTGTAGGGAATAATTTAATCTTAGTAACTCAAAAAACTATCTGCCTTACAAAAGGTGGAAGAGTTAAAAAGCACATTCACTTCTAGACTGAAACAAAAAACAACAGGTCAAATACAGGCAACGGTGGACAAAAAAAGACAGTGAGAAATATTATTTAGCCAGCAGTAAAAATAACATAATTATGCTTCTGTAGCTTTTATTATCCAAAAAGAAAGAAGCCAAAGCACTTTGATACTGCACCTTCCCAATCCTCCCAAACAGTAAAGGAAAATAGAAGGAACTTGGCCTTATTGGGAAAAACAGTAACTACAGAAAAGCATGCAACAGCACTGCTCAAGTACCCAGGAGCTGTGGCGGCCTGAGGAGGATGATATAAATGACCTCTACCTGTGCTTACTAGTTGGCTCAAACTGTATTCACAAGTGAGACAACTCTGCCTTGAGCGGTAACTTTATATCTTTCTAAAAACATCGTAAACCAGATGAAAAACATATTACTTAGAGATATGGTAAGACAACAAATTCCTAGGGAGAAAACTTAGTCTGTACCTTTTGCTGTCTGCCAGAGCAACATCCAAGATGACACTGAGCATTTGAGGATCAAAAAGGCTCTAGGTGAGCATCTGTCAAGTGGAGAATTTGGATGAGGATTACTTTGGGAGGATGGCCAGCCTGGCAAACAGCAGCAAGCAAACAGGAAAGGCTACTTGTTGGAGCAACGCACAATAGGCTTCCAGAACCCACCATACGTAATTAAAGCAATTTATTACAGTTATGTGGCTTCGCACATTTGCAAATGCATTTCCCCCTTTTTAGTCTTGGAGTGATGTGCTTATCCATGCAAACTGAAAGGAAATATTTAAACGGTTTTGAAAATACAAGAAGAAAGTATGAGAATGGAACATTTGACGTGGCATTATCTTGCAAATGCCTCCAGATTCCTCTCTGGTCACTGTGTGGGCAGCACATTCCCAGGACAGAGAGCAGGGTGGGTGGGAGAAGGGGGACTGTGAAGCTATTCATGAACTGCATTTTGTCTTTTCCCGCTGAGGTTCATTAGTGACCTCCTGGAGCACTTGGGAGGAGGGAGGGCTCACTCCGGCAGGAAGCGTGGGCACAAGGAGCCCCCAGCACCCAAGGCACTGGGGGAGGCCGTGCCAAGGAAGCGCATCCCTCTCCCTGACTCCCTGCCCACACTGGGCCTTTTAATTGCTCTGCTCGGGCTGCTGGCCTGCTTTGCAGTTTCTCATTTGGATGTACCATATGCAATCATTCAAGAGGAAAGCGAATCCATCACAATGAAGTTCTTACAAACCAGGCAGCCCTTTCCCCAGCCCCTGCATAAATAAAAATACAAGTTACATCGTCTTGATCACCTAAACTTTCCCTGGCCCCACTGAAGTTCAGAGATGTAGGCAACAGCTCTCCGAGTCAGATGAACTGAAGAGGACAGCGGAGAACCCGCGCTCACAGCTATGCTGACAAACAAGGCCTAGGGGCACCCAGTGCCGGCAAAATGAAGTCTCCGCATATTGCATCATACATCTGGCTGCTGTGAACACAGGCACTATCCTACGTCTCCTTGCTATGGAAATTCCCCATCACACAGCACGTTACTTTTGACAACTGAAGACACTGGTAGAAGTGGAGATGCAGTTTACTAGGAAAGGAGTCTGCTGAGGATCTTTCTCTTGACGATCCCCTGGCAGCAGATCCTCCTTTCCCCCATTCACCCTTCGTGGCACAGGGCAGCTCTTTAACCAAGGCAATGCAAGAAAGCAAGGCCGGCCTGAAGCTCTGAAGACAGGGATAGATTTTGAAGCTGTGGAATGGAAATAATGTGCAATTGCTGACAAGTGGATGATAAGCCCTGAGTGGATGACGAGTACCTAACTGGTGTAGGCTGGCTATGGACAGAACAGCACTGAATAGTGCCCACAAGGTAGGGAGTAAAAGAAAAGGGTGGGGGGAAACACAGCAGGAGAATCTGGATAACTGGTTTATCTGCGCAGCCCGTCGTTACTCCAGGTATCCCTCACAGCAGAGGGATGTGGAAATGACAGTGCTGTGATATAATCCTGGCCCCTTTCAAAGCGTTCTCCCTGTGAGAGGCATCGAGATGCATGCACACACAGTAGCCTGTAAAAGTGGCAAAAGAGAGCGTTTGGGGTCTTCTGAGTTCAGGGCTAATTTCTGTCCCATTTTTAGACCAGTAACATCTGGGGCTCAAGAGACTGATGTAGGATGAAGAATGGTATAAAAGAGAGAGAAAATTACTCTGCCATGTAAGAAGAGAACGACATAACAAGCAAAACAGAAATGCAGTAGAATGACAGAAGTCACTAGGCTGTGATCACAGTGGGCTATAAACCAGAGTACATCACATTAATGAGGTAGGAAAAGATTTGTCATATGCAGAGGATTACATAGAGTCTAATAAAAACATTCTCTATTAAGAGAAAAACATAATCCAATTCATATGGAAACAACTTTCATATTATACAAATCATGGTACAAAACGCAGAATACAAATTCAGGAAAAATGGCACGTAATGCTGACGTAAAGCAAGCCGTCAATAAAATCCGATAAAATAACACCAGTGAACAGAAAATACATCTATCTGAACTAATCAAACGTAACAGTAGGAAAAGGTTTTAAAGATTTGAAGTAGCAAATGCTGTACTCTAAAGAGGCAGAAATGGTGGCGCAGTGTTTTTGATTAATAAACCTGACTTCTGTAGCTTGCAAATGAGCTGAAATGAAGGATTTGGGTCTTGTGCTGTGTTCACAGAGCATCCAAAACAGCTGGCACCTGACCTGTGATGAGGACTCTATACATTTTGGCAATACAAACAAATCGTAATCCAAACAATAATTTCATACATATGTATTACCTTCAGAAGAATCAAATTAAGGTGAAGAAACATGATGACACATTACATTTACGCAAAGTACTGAACAGTGAAAATTATAACCACTCGTACTTTTTTTTGAACAGGGTCATAAATAAATTACTAACTCAATAAAAGGGGAAAAACTAGACACTTTCATGAAGGCACACTGTGTGCTCAATACGTAGTGACAGTAAAAAATGCAGTAAAAATGCAAATTAAGTTATATTAAGATATATAAGCAATTAAAAGGTGAGTAGTACAAGAACTAACATGTTCTTTCCACTGTGAAACACTGTTCAGTTCTCACCACTTTATCCTAAAACAGCAGGAAAACATTGAAGTAATGGATTGAAATTGCTAATTGAAAAAAATAAAGAAAACCATCTAAAGTCTATTGGTTTTCTTCTCTTTTTCTTTTCTTTTTTTTTTTTTTTTTTTTTTAAAAATCCAACAGGAGATTTAAGAGGCACATGAGGAAATCCAAAACAGTCCAGAGGAGAGACTGGAGAGATTAAGAACTATTAATTTGGTTTCCTAATAAAAGAACAAGGAAATACATAATGAAACTCAGAGGTAAAAACCTGGGTAATTTGAGATTACATAGTTTCACATCATACACAATTATCCAGTAGTGCTTACTATGGCATTAACACTGATGTTAAGAAAATTATGAAACATTAATATTTATAATAAGCATATTTGAATTAATAACCATAAACATCAATCACAACGCACAGAAACACTCCCATTTCAAGGCAAAACATAACAATAAACATCTAGGAAAAGTGTAATATAATAACCTTCTACAGAATTTTTTTCTTAAACAGAGCTACTGTTGATAAGGGAAGGACTTTGAATCTTGATGGAAAGATGCTCTGATCCACTGCAGGCAATGGAGAAGACATACCAGTAGCAGTTTCTTCTACAGGAAAAACATGTTGTAAATTGTATCACCGTAGCTACAGTGATAAAGAGTCTTACAAAGTATGCCACACAAATGCAGAACAAAGAAGAGCTTATAGTTCAATTTTAAGAAAAGAGACAACAGAAAGATGTATAGGCAAAGCTGCAACAGAAGGTAAGAGAGCAGTATCAACAACACTGGTCTAACTTTTTTAAAATGAAGATTTTTTTGTTGGTATTTTGTACATTTCTAGAGACCTTCCTAAATACGATGGGCAGAACGGGATAATAATACTTTGATAATTTGTGAAGTACAGGATAGAAGCTGTTATCATTGACCTGATATAAAAGAAGCTATATACTGCCACAAAAAGGAAGACATATTACTTATTCTTTTGACAAGATCTTATGCTTGCTGCTATACAAGCAGATCTCTTCACTCTAGGATCCCTTTCATTCCAAGAACCCATATCAGTAACAGATATAGTGACCGCCACCTCCCATTGTTGGTCCTGCGGCAAGTATGGGGAGACAGAAAAGAGAATTTTTGCTATGTGCCATGTGTTGCTTACCAATACTGTGGGTGACTGGTGTCAAGCAGGAACAGCTTTAAACAACAACAAAACCCATAAAATACCACCAACAAGAAAAGAAACACTCTAACACTGTGCTCTCATGTTTTCACCTTTACAACTGTTTTAGCTTCAAAAGGAGACAGTGAACTTACAGGTAGTTTGTTCCACCTCTTCTAGCTACTTTCTCACCAGAAATTATTCAGTTGGTACAACATCTTCTGGTCTCAGGGTGCATCAAGGGCTGGCTGCTCCAAGAGAGGAAGAGCAGGAGATCCCGGGGCACTTATGGGGTACAGTCCCACCATATCTGAACATGGCAGGAAGAGCTGTATGCTGGTGACAAGGTCCACTGACAGTCCCAAGCAAGGAGAGTGATGAAACAGGTCCAAGGGCCACCCAGGGTTCCAGTTAAAGGAGATGGAGCCAGGGACAGGAAAAGACAGAAGACACACTACCTACAACATAGGTTCATGGTCCATCCAGGAAACAAGGCTGGAAACAGAAGAGACAGGCACACTTCCACGCCACTCAGGACAGGACTGAAGGCGCAAGCCTGAGCTTGGGGGCAGTCCCTGGACCCCTGTGGAAACAGTGCACAGGTTGGGGTCCAGCACGAAGCTTCTCAGGGCATTGGTGCCCTCAGGGCTGATGCTTAGCTGGTTTCTGCAATCTCTGAGTGCAAAGAAGGGCTGTGCACATCTGAAGAAACAGACAGATGAGGTGCCAAAGATGTGATATCAAGGGTGGTTTATAGTCACACATTCTACTGTCCCCATGGGAATATATACAAAATCATAGATCTCTGAAAGTGTTTTTCCCCATGGGAACATACACAAAATTACAGATATTTGAGAGCAGTTTTCCTACTAATTATGTAAACATACTCCTGTCAAACAGTGAGGGGGGGGAAAAAAGACTTTTTTTCCCCACTTCAGCTGCACTGGAGTGCTCTCCTGTAATTGCTCTTTCAATCCATACCAGCCTCTTTATACCAGTGCAATCTCCACTCAACTATATCTTAAAAGGTCTGAAGCAACGTTGTGCCTCCAGCAATCACCATTCCAAGTATTTCAAACGCTCTTAACAATACAGGCAATACAACTGCATGCCCTTCTTCAACCTCTCACATCCTTTTCAAACAAAGATCAGGGAAGGGGAGCCTCATCTACAAGAGAAGACAGTCCTGGAAGTTAGAAGGAAGGAGATTAGTGAGGAGGTGTGACATGAGCAGGGAATAGCAAACCTAAACAGATGATAAAATCTTCTGGACCAACTCCTTCCACACAGGCAGCGCTGGGCTTGTCTACACCGATACTCTTCTTTAAAATTTCCTCTATTTCATTGCTGCCAGTGCCCGCAGGGGTTGCAGTGTGAAATGCTGCTCTGTACCAGTTTCCCAGGCACAGCCATTACGTCTGTACACTAACTCAAATGGGAGATACCCATTTACCTCTTGCCTAGGACTTCCTTGCTTTAAAACACTTGACAAGCATTGTTCAAAATTTAAAACCATAAATACATGCTTCTCTGCATGTTGGAGGAAAAATCCGGGCTCAAGAGTTTAATTTCATAATTATAAAATTTTCAATTAAAACTCATACTCCTAAATTGTCTTTTTTTTTTGTCAAATAGCTTAAAAATGTAAAAGTACACAAAGTTGTTATCAATGTTCAGCCAACAGTTACAACACACTGACCTCTACCTTAACTCAACATGGCTCTAACTTCAAAGCCTGTTTAAAACTATTTAAATACCGACATTATTAAGTGTAGCAGGCATGCTGAATACTCAAACGGAGCCAGCATGCTTTACGCAAAACCCAGCCTCTGCAATTCCTCCCCCTTATTTCCCAGGCTAAGCCTACCTGTCCTCAAGAGCAGGACTTTCCTGTCCCACTTCTGACAGAGAGGAATGATGTTTTCCTGCTCTCTTATCCTTGGACTACTGCTTTTTATTTCCTCATTTCTTCCCCTTTTTACTAACTGCAACAGAGGCTAAGCACATAGCTGCTTTGTTTCAAGTCACAGGCTTGCACCCTCACCCCAGTGGCTCTGCAGGCACCATCATGAATGCTGACTGGGGAACTGAAGGCTGGACTGAAATCGAAGCGTGGCTCTCCTGCTGTACACGCGGTGGAGGTGAACGGAGACCCCCGCTACCACTGAGTGAGCTGGGGGGGCTCAGCGCAGTTCACGCCTGACTGCACCAGCTTGCGCCGTTTTAGAAGCTGTAACACTACAGTGGTTTCTTTAAATAGGCAGCGTACAAGGAATCTGAAAGTATTACCTACAGAAGGCCAGAAAAATACAGGAATTTTTGCAATCGTTCACAAAATTAACCAAGAACAGAGTTACTGTAAGAGGCTCTGTCTCATACAATGACAGGCAAGTGGTGGAAAAGCCTGGACTGCTAAATCCCTTCAACCGAGACTTTCTGGAACTTCCAGCATCTTTTTCACTGCATTTGTTACTGATCATACATCTTGATTGACACCGAAGCAAAAACACCACATCAAGAAAATTATCTGCCATCAGCAATGGTTATAAGGGAATGCCATAGTTGAACCAATGTCAAAAAGAGTTTAACTGCTTAACTATCAAATGCTTAGCATACTTTAAAAGTAAGGCAAAACTTTCAACACAGTTTCTCAATCATCACTCAAAGGCTGCCATTAGTAACATTTGGATCTCAAGAGCATTCAGTAGTATGTATTGCCGATATCTGCCAGCAAAAGAAACGTTTAGTAGCCTGAAAAATGTCCAAGGGATAAAATTGCAACAGCTCATTTAAGATGCAGCTATGAGGCTGCACAATCAAGAGCGCAGTCCCAGAGGAACAATCTTCACAAGTTTTCACAAGAATGATTTTTTTTTTAAACTCTTCTTTGTGTCTCTTAAGGGTCCTGGATGCAGTTATGATACCCAGACTAGCACTAATCACTGTGTTTTATGTATCATTCTCCTCCTGGTCCTTATTGCTGTGGCCCAAACACTTCTAGTCTCTCCAGAAAACCAGAGCATGGAGAGACACACTGTTCACTGAGACCCCTTATTCCAGACTGCTGGACTCCAAGGCACAGTCTTTTAATCAAATTGTTCTTAAGGCTTTTGTCAAGTGGCAAATGCATCAAATTCTTGGCTCCAATGAAAACAAAACAACTCCCTTCACCCTAGAAGACATGTACTTTCCAGGGTAAAATTTTTAGAATTGTCTTCTACCTAAAAGCCATAGGCCTTGTGCTTCTAAATAATAATTTGCTTTTAAAAAAAATTATTCTTCGACATGATTTTCTGTAAGTGGGAAAGAAAAAGGAGGAATCTGGATATACAGTCTGTGAGCACACGGGAAAATGTGTGTTCTGTGCACACAAGTTAACCAGTACTTGGCACACGTATTTCATTTTTCCACCACGAGTTACCTTCCCTGCCTCCAAAGTAAGATGTTTTACTCCTGTCTACAAAAGGTACATATGGTAAATCGAAGTTTAGACATCCTTAAGCTTATGCATCAGCAAGGGACTTCTATCTACAGTCCCCTTCTCCACTCCCTTCACAAAGTAACTCTTAGCCTCTGAGTGACGTCATTCTCCACTAGTTTGCAATGATCTGTTTTACGTTCTGGCTACTTGCTGTGAAACCTCAGAGGAGCTGGGGGATAGACAGGGAGTAAAAGCTGGATATAAGAGACCACTCCAGCACAAAAGCCCCAGATCAATTACCAATATAGATCCACTGCATTAAAAGCCTCCTGTTTCCGAACCCTTCCCAAAAGCCCCCTTGAGCACACAGTCCCACTGTATGTAATGATGGGATAGATTAGAAAAGGTAGGAGGTTGAGGAAGAAAAGAAGAATACTAGACATAAGGAATTTACCTAAGGAAAGGTAAACATGTTCAAAGAAACAATCCCAAACACAGTAACATCTACAGACTCAAGCTGGAATTCAGGTACAAATTTCTGGTACCTGATCTACAAATCATTAAGAAGTCTTGGCTATTACAATCAGTCTTAACACGCTGAAGCCTTCTACAGCAAAGCTTTCCATAGCATCACTGGAAAGCTTTGAGTACTAGCTCATCTTGCAGCTGTAAGACATATCTTCTTTTGAAACCTGGAAGACATACTTTGATGAGGAAGGATAAGGCAGGAAGGGACCCCAGGACTTACATATGGGTTCCAGCGTTCTTTCTATCGCTTCACTGCAGAACATTCTTGAGCACTTTCTTACATCAGTTCAGAGTTGAAATCTGCTTTACCCTCTCTCAGACATGCTTCTATCCCCTCAACACAATGTCAAAATTATTACTTTGGCAAGAAACTTCCAATATATCACTATAGGCTTAATTTCCTTTACCTTCCACTATCACATTTGAGTGCAGAGTGCTCAGCTTGGCTAAAAGCTCAAAGGACATGAATAATGTAAGAGGACTCCACTCCGAGGACCATTAATGTCTCAGAAAGCCTCCACTGGATCTCTCACCAATTCTCACTTGCTGTAGCCTTCATTTCCTTTAAATGTTACAGTACCAGCACTAAATCAAACTCAAAGCTCTCACATTTAGCAACTCCCCACCAGCAATGCAGCCAACAGATACAGGGACTCAGGAGCCAAAGGGGGGCCAGGAGGGGAGTGGCCCCCACAGCCTCCTGGCTATGCCAGCTAGCTCCTCCACCTTCTCAGCCTGTTGTCAATTGCCCCTCAGCTTCTTTAACTTTTGCCTTCAGGACTGAAATATTACATCCTTGGTTTAAGTAAAATCGCTTCAACTGCCTTTGAGTTATATAAAGACCTAACAAATGCAAGAAATAGTTGTAATATTTGGAGAATGTACTTTTTGCTTTCAAGGATGGCTGAAATCCAACTGAACTATTCACCCCGTAACATAACATGGACATTAACCTTACTAGATGGCCCACGTCATATTAAGCTTGGGAAAATTTGGCAGTAAAATGAGTTGTGGTTACAAAACCCAGCCAGGTGCACGCACAGAGAGAAACAGTGAGTCTGAACATTATCTGATGAGCCACAAACTTGATACATCACACATCTATGAAATTACATATAGTTCTTAATTGAATCATTCCAAATCAAATCAGGAAAACACAACCAGAATTACAGGAAATACTGGAATCTTGGGCAAATTGCCTTCAGTGTCTGCTTTCAGTTATGTTATCTGTAAAATACAATCGATAAACGTAACCATTCAGTAAACGCAGAACATGATTAGTCCAGTTCTTAAACAGAAAAAAATCAGGCAGGGACTTGTTTGGTGTCACGTGTCAGATATCTGCTTTGCACTACACTGCAACTGTAATACAATTTCCGAATGCTGGAGAGGCTGGAAAATGGGGACTGGAAAAGCACATTACAGGTAAACAATTTGAATGTAGAAAATTCTTAGATTTGCATATATGCACAATTATGATTTGTATCAGCTTTCCCTGCATACATAAACTGAAGTAATAAAATACATAAAAACAAATTGTGAGAACTTAAGGAAGAATGTCTTAACTCACAGCTATGAACCTAACATTGCATGCAGAAAAAAACGCTCTCTGCACTTCAGTTTTCAGTTAGTTTGGCAAAGCCCACACGGCAGGAGTTTTAAGTGATGCTGCAAGTAGGCACGAAAGAATAATTGAAGGGAAAGATGGGAAATCACAAGTATTTTCTGTAGTGATAAAACAGTATTAAAGCTGTGGTTTGAAATATTTAATATTCTGTTCTAACCTTCAGAGGGTTAGCTCAAACCTTCTCCTGCAAGCTATATAAACTGAGTTCTGTGTTAGAAACAACTAGACAACTATTTTCCACTAAACACTAAAAATTGCAATATGAGACATCAGTTGAATTTATAAAATGTCCTGTAGCTCTTTAAAATTTATATTACCTAATATCATAAATGATCACGTGAAGTGCTTTGAAATGAAAGATGCTAAGTAAGTGCAAAACATTACTGCAATACACTCGAGTTAATTTGGACATGCTATAGTAGGATGGCTCCTTTATGGAGACATCTGCTAGGAAACCGATTTGGCCAAATCACAGTGAGTGATAACAAGTGCTGTTTAATCAAGACAGTATAAACATAAATTTTAACTTGTGTCAAGTAGCTTAAAGGTAAATTACTGAATGTTAAACAGACATGGAATTCTATGCTCTGGTCTTTCAATAAACAAGTTCTTGAGTAAACTAAAATGTACAGTTTTTTCAATGTGCAGTCAAAGGGAGCTAGATACAACCAGAAAGAGGTGAACTCAAGCAATGGAAGACTTGAAATCATAAACTTAATTTTCAATTTTGAAAAGGTTCAGTACTGGAATGCTCTTCATCTTTGAATTAAACACAAGATCTTTAACAAGAACAGTACATCCAGATGTACTTATAATTAGAAAGTAATAAAAGGTATTTTAATTAATTTCTACCTTTTGTATGTATGATATTCATAGAATCATAGAATGGTTTGGGTTGGAAGGGACCTTAAAGATCATCTAGTTCCAACCCCCCTGCCACAGGCAGGGACACCTTCCACTAGACCAGGTTGCTCAAAGCCTCGTCCAATCTGGCCTTGAACACTGCCAGGGAGGGGGCATCCACAACTTCTCTGGGCAACCTGTTCCAGTGTCTCACCACCCTCACAGTGAAGAATTTCTATATTTCTGACTTGGATACTTAATCCTGAACAGCTAAGTGAATTTCTGGCCTTAGCACTGTAAAGACGGCTATAAACAGTGTGCCTTTCTATGATAACTGAAGATTATGTGGTTTCATCCATTAGCCATTGATTTTGCCAGTCAACACATCCACTTACTATTTGTCAGACAGAAATGTAAAACATCTGGCATCCTGACTCAAAACTACTAGGAACTACAATACTGATGGTGAAGAGCCACCACACTCTTGACATCAAGCAGAAGCCTTTACTGCAAAAGCATAACATAGTGACAGATACTGCTTTAGATATTCACTCTTAAAGGAGGAGAGATTCCCGAATCCAATATTAATAATTGACTTATCTGAATTTTAAATTAAATGGAATTTTAAATTATTTCACAACACAGTTAGTGAGTGTGCTAAGAGCAGAACATCACTCACTACGACATTCCCTAGAACATGCAATTCCTAAGAAAGGGAAGAGCAGTAAAGGAGACAAAAAAAATCACAGGGAACAGCTCAGTACCACAAATTATATGCTCTGCAGGAAAAGATGACAGTTTAGTTCTTAGGACCAGGATACTAGGAAAGAGGCAAAATAAAACAGTTGAAAAAAGAAAGCAATTGTATTTAGGCTTGCATTAGGCATCCACGTAAAAAGAGATTGTTTTCTTAACTACAGATGAAAAAAGCCAACCCCAGCAAGATATCACCATCAAACCATATGCTTCTGTTCTCACTCACCTTTAAATAATAACACAAAGGGGCTGATCTATGGAAAGATTTCAAAAATTGAAAGCTGCTTAGTCCTCCATGCAGCAGCAGATGTTGAGACTGGCATATGTACTTCAGTTTGAAGGGAAGCGTCTTGCTACCTACCAAGGAGGTACCATGCCCAAGAAGTGGCTTAACATCTATTTCCTGTTTCAGTGGAGCAATTAAACATAACATGTCCCTTCCCCACAATGCTAGGAGAAATGCTGTGACAGAAGAATAAGTTTCTTAAGGTGACATGCACACAAAAAGTGTCTATGAGCAGGTGGACAGAAGAACGTACACCTGAGTTCATACTGCACATGAACACATGCATGAAGTGACATGGGTCCTAAATGATTACAAGAGCACATGCAAAGGGCTAAAACGATCATTGCTAATGTCCCAGGCCTTTCATTTGCAGAGCTCAGAAAGAGCTATGACTTTCAACACAATCATGTTATTAATACTAAAACCCACAATTAAGTAGGACTCGTTCCTTCCCCTGTCACTTCATAATCACACTGGCTCTGCTGAGAGTCACACTCTCCCCATCCTGCTCCTTCCACTCTTGACTTGTGCAAGCTGAAATCTCAATAGAGGACAAGAAGGCCAAGCTTTTCCACAGGTCTAATTCTCAAAGCAACAGTCACCTTGAGAGGGGAAAAAAAAAGAAAGTGTGCTGTTGCTGTGGAAACAGAGCACAAAAATACTATTAGATCAAGTACCTCTTGGAGGATCAAGCACACCGCCAGTTATTGAACTTCCCCTAGCACGCAGGAAGGGTTTAGACAGGGAACACAGTCAGCCCAGATGTCTCCACCATCACCCAGATTTCAGGAGATCTGGGACAGCTTTTCAAAGGTGAGTCCCTCACTGCACTTGCTGAGGAAAGGTATCTTGTTTGTGAAAACAATTACCACCACATGAAGGCCCCAGACTGGGAAGATGATAAATTGCACAGCTTGCTTAAATTCTTGATAGATGTGTTAATACAGACTTGAGGACATGGTGTTTAACAGAAGACTGCAGAAATGCCTGGGCCTGCCCCAAAAGTTTACAGGCTGAATTCAAACGCAATGCTGGTGAATGGTCAAGAAGAAAATTAACCTATATCCTAGTAGAGTTCTTCTGTTCCTTATTTCCTAAGAGATGAAAGGGAATAAACAGAATGTGATAATGTAACTAAAGACTGCATGATAATTAACACACAAAAATGTATGAATAAGACCACATGGGCAAACTCAGTATCAGACTACTCTAATTTTTGAGTGACTTGACTTTAAAATAATTCTTGTGCGTAAATCCATAGTTTTGTTCCTCTCTCCATTCCCTTTGAGATCCCTTAACTGTATAAGCTGTTCATACCCTGAACTACACGAACGGTATGAAACTGCAAGAGTCTAATACAAATCAGTCAGAGAGAACACTGTAGTTAAAAACAGTATTAATGAGAACAGCACACACACAAAGGCCAGCTCCAGGCTTTTAGGAAAAAAAGAATTGCCAAGTGTCAGCATTAGAACTCCTCATACTATCAAAGATCAGGTGAAACCAGCAACCAGTAACTATTTGATACTCTAAACCATTGATTTTGCTAGGACATTTTAAACATCAGACAGAGATGGCAGAGTATTCTAACAGGTTAGAGATTTGTTTAGTTTATCAATGCTACAATGCGACCAGATATTAATTCCCCCAACTCTGAATCTTCTCCCTTCCTTCTCATCCCCACAAAACATCTCATATTAAAAGAAACTAGACACTGGCAAGCTAGGAGAATGATGTATTTTACAAGGGTGTTGTGAAGCTTAATTCATGTTTGTAAAGCCCTTTGTATTGTGCCTTTCATCTACTGTGGGAACCTCACAGTATTATCAATAAGGTCTTTTCTACAGTAGAAAGGCTTTGCTAAAATAGCTATACTAGCAAATCTGGCTAGTCAAGATGTGGTTTACACAGGCAAAAACATTATTTTGCCGGAACAGCTAGTACCAGTTCCCTGAAAAAAACAAGCTATACTAGTAGAAGCACATTTTTGGTGATGTCTAACTGAATCTAGCATAGAACATTGTATGTCAAAACTAAGGGTGTCACTGCAGAATCTCAACAAAACACAGTTATGCTGGCAAAACCTTGAAGGGTAGCTCTGACCAACATATTTTGGAGACTGCAAGTGAAAGATGTGTATTTACTACTTTCACAATACCAAGCCTCTGCGTTCATTTATTCACGTGAATGAGACAGAAGCAACAGAGCCCTCTGTAAAGAGATCGCTTTAGCAGCAAATGCATCTGAATTTACTATTTTATACAAATTAATTGTTGTGGGTTTTTTTTTTTCCCTTTAAGAAGCAAGAAGCCAAAGGAAGAAAGACAATTAAGATAAAGCCTTTGTCAGATATATTCTACCAAATAGAAAAGAACAGAATATTAACAGCACTACAATGAATGCCTAGAAACTCCTTATACAACTGCAAAGAACAGACTGTGGTACAAGAAAATAGTTCATGCAACAGTCATTTTTAACTGTGCTACTATTATTATATTCTATTCATTATATTCTATTCAAGACCCCAGTTTTCTCACTCAAGTTTAAAACAACATCAAATATCCAATTGTTATTTGTTGCCTAACAAAGGTGGAGAGGCACCATCATGCCAGGTTCCCAAAGGACTACTTGGCATTTTTTTCTAGTTGTGTTTAGCCTTATTCTGAGCTGCTTAGGGTGGTAGCCTGCAGCTACCAGCAGTAGTGTATTAACGTTTTGCCTTTCAACGTTTCCACATCTCGCTAGAAGTCTGTAGTAAATCTTATCACCTAGAGGCTCCCTCACTCAGAGAAGGAAAACTTATCTGTTTCATATCTCTGGAAGGCTTTTCTCCAGTAGATACCTGTATTTATTTTAGAAGGGTGTCTCTCCATATCCATCTGCAGTAGCACACAATTTTCTAACATCCACAGCACCAAAGCTATGCACTACAGTGTAAGACTTTGCCAGAGCCATGTTTCAAATCTGTGGCGGGTTGTGAACTGGCTAAACATTTTCCCACAAACTGATTTGGATCACACATGCTTGAATCTGGAATGGAGCTCAAAATCCAAACACAGAGATTACCATAGTTAAGGGAAGCAAGCTACTTAACAATGTGGCAAATTTGTTTCCATATGAAAGATGGTTTCATTACCAAAATTTAAGCAGGTGTGTTCAGTTGCTTTCCACTGAAAAGTAAAGCTAAATCTACTTTAAAGCAAAACTAAACAGGAAACTCAATCTTCCCTGCTACTGAAACAAAATAGAAAAAGACTAGCTACCGTAAATTAATCAGTAACCTATTATTTACCGACACAGCACTGTACAACACACAGTCCACATACCAGGACTGCCTGATGCGCTGTTTTGTTACACCTAAGAATTATTTATGTGACCTCTGAAATGATAAGCATCATAAGAAGCAGTAATTTATAATTGCTACATGTTCTCTCAGTCACTGATGTACCTGTCTATATAGCATGAAGAACTGCACTGACCTAAAAAACAGACTTGACAGTTCTGGACTAGGCTTAAAAAGAACAAGGTTCAAATGAGAGCCAAAATACATTAAATCTTTTTGTAGACTGGCTAAGCTATACACCAAAGCTACAGCACCAAAAGGCCGGGCTTTCTTGCTTCCCGTTAATAAGCACTTTCTTGTCACGAGAGCATTAAAAAAAGCTGGATCATGTTTCCTTTTTCCACTAGCATACATGTTGCATGTAAGCAGCTGCTCCTAATCAATGACAGTTAGATATTATTGCTTCCTATGACATGAAAATTTATGTCACAGCCTTCTTTCAAAAACTATAAAGACATTTTCCCCACTAGTTCTGTGCCACAGGCCAGACACCACTCAATTTGCTGTACCTGCAGCATAGCAACCACGTACCCCTCCATCCGCCATAGCATCCTCCATTGGTATCACTAGAAGGCTTGCATGAAGATTAAGGACAGAATATGGCCATTAGACAGCAACTACATTTCTAGCTGGAGAAGTTCATTCTTGCCTTTGGGATACTCAGCAGGAAAATTTAAGGTTAACCACCTTCAAAGGCAAGGCTATCTTGCCCCTCTGTTTCTTCCCATTCTGCTCACTTCTCTATTTTAGCTCCTTTCTGTCCCTTCTTAACTGTCATCTCTCTTTAGCCTCTGACGACACTGACTGATCCCTTGGTTTCTTCCCAGGAAGAGAGCTCACAGGGAATTTGAAGGGGTCAGTTCTTAATCTTTCTGCATGCCCTGGGTCCTGCCTACACAAAACTGCTCCCCCTTGCTGAGCACATCCTGGCAGTGAAGTTAGTAAAGCATTTGGAGTAAAAGTCTAGGAGCAAATATGTGGAGGCTGAGGCCAGGCTTCCCAGTAGAAGGTCACCTACTCTGAAACATCCCTCCATCACTGACAAAGATGTCCCACATTTATCATTCTCAAGTTCAAGTACACTTCAAGGTCAACTTGTTTCTCTTAAGCAAAAATGGAAGAAAAGGCAAATACTCAGGCTGAGGCTTTTTTCCTCTTAGTTTTCTGGAATTTATAACTGCTCCAAAGTTTCTGCAGGGATAGAAATGAAATTTAAAGGGTATAAACAACAGTTACTTGGTATCATCAGCTGTTCTGTTCTACACTGAGGCACAAAGCTGCAACCACAAAAGAACTGCAGTTAAATGATGAGGACCTCAGTTCTACTCAGAGAGACAGCTGAGGCACTCTGAACAGTATGGGAAGACTGAGGCTACATGTTTTCAACAAGCTCACACAAATAAACTCAATCTGTTGCTTTTGGCCTTTGACGACTTCCACGATTTGTGTCCTGAACCACTAAGATCAGGAAAAAGTCTAGGACAGGTTAAAAATTTAGCCAGTAACGAGCATTTACATCTCAATGATGAACTTCCTAGTTCTAACAGAATGGAGGTTCACCGACTTGCAGAGCACGCTAGGGCTTATGTGCTCAAACTTGATGGGGATGATGGGAGGAAGGACAAATACAGAGGAACAAAAGATTTAATTTTTTGATATGTAGGTTTTGTAGCTCTCAAATTATCTGTATAGATGAAATTTAGAATTAGATCTAACTGCACCTAAAGATATTTACTGTAAAGGAAAAACATAATTTGAAAAAAATATGCAAAATTGAAGATATACTAGTTTTGCACAAAGAGTTGTAGTACAATCAAAATCCAGAATTTATTGCATATTACGTATAATTTTGAAAGTCAACCATAAATACACAATTTTTTTTTCAGTAAAAAAAGCAAACAGAAAAAGCAGAACTCTGGGAAATCAATCAGCCTGTCTAGGAATCCATTTGTACACACTATTTCTTTGAATGTCAAACACAGGCTTCAAACACAGCTGCACCTATTTCATAATTCACATCTTCATCACCTAACTACAAAGGCAGCATAACAGTCTCTGCTTACACACAAGGTATCTATGACAAACCATCAGTCCTAATTGAGGAAAATACATTATAGGCACAACACCTAGAAAATTAACTGCCTTTTGGCCTCCGAGAAACAGCATTGAAATTCCAATTTGTCCTCATTTTAACATATGCCTGTATTTTAACATAATGAACATACTTGGATGCAGTTTTATCACTTCTTTCACAAAGGAAAAGAGCAGTCACTTTTCAGCTGAAAATGGGTATGAAAAATGTTACCTTAAGACTGAACATGCAAGACACTTTAAATGCAGGTGCTTCCTCTTTTAACACTGCTTTTCCACAAACATTTTATTTATAAACAATTCTTTCATAAGGAGTTTTTCTTGAAACAGCTGTAAAACAAACAGGTGAAGATCAAAATTGTGCTATGTGTGTTATACTTCTCCCCACTTTCCAGAGCATGTGTCAGAGCCAGTGTCTCACACAGAAATACAGAAGAGTACCTCCAAACCAGCAGACAACCCCATGATATGAAAATCTGTAATGTGATCTTATAAAACCAGATCCTAAATTAATTTTAGAGTCCTAAGATTTGAAAAGGTGAAGAAAAAAAATCAGTGCTGGATAAGTTTCATATAATCATCTGAATGGCTCTATTGTCTCTTTCGTCATGCTAAAGTTTGCTTTGTTGTTGTTTTCATCTTTCCTTTTAAAATAGCCTCCTGCAGCTCTAAGCTAAAGATCTTCCTGGAGCTCCTATGTGACAGCTGCAGTATCTTAGCCATCTGTTTAATTTATATTTGCTAATGCAGCTCCTGCTGTTTTCAACTGACAGCTTTTTTCTCTCTTATTACCCCCACACGGGAAATCATTGCACTTGCCAAAGTTTCTCTGTAGTCTCAGATGTCAAATCAAGTCTGGTGACAAAAGGTGATGAATGAGGCTCCTATGCACCTCCCTTTTGTTTTGTTAAAATTATGAAAATCTGTAAGGGGGTTTTATGTTATTTCTTTAAAGAACAATTATAAACAAAAAGAAAGGAAGGAGTACAGAAACAAAGACAGAGATAGTAAAGGGAAATCATACTCCCTTCCTCTCAACATGGCAGTTCTGTGGGAAGGTTGATGCTGGAGGATCTCCAAGATTCAGAAGCAGAATAACCATTCCCTAAAGCCATGATTCAACCTCTTCCGTCATCTATGCCCACTTACCAGCTCAGGGTTTGGCTGACTACTGACTTTCCCTCACTTGCAACCAATATGCCTCCTAACTTTGCTGGAGTGCTCTGGACGTCAGAAGTATTCACAAGTCAATGGGAAGTGATGGAGCCCCAAGGCCCACATGTTGCAATGCCAGTAGTTACTGCCATCCTCTAAAGCCTCCTGCAGGAAGGTGCACGGCCTGTGCTCCCTGTACTATTAAGAGACACTGGATAAAAGCACAAACTTGCTCCTGAAACAGCAGTCAGCCTTATACAGCAAGCACAGATATTACTGTCCCTGTAACTTCCCTAGAGCGTGATAACAAGAAGATTATCTTGTTATTTTAAGTATCTCTGTGGCAAGAGCCAGCGTCCCCCTTTTTGTTCCAAAACCGAGGTTACAGTATGGGAAGTGTGCACAGTTATCTTTAGTCCCAAGGTGAATTTTTGAGCTTCTTCAATTAGTATGCTACAGCCCATTTATAAGGGCCCATTTTCTGTGCCAAAATTCCCAAAGCTACTCCATGTCTTTCATATGAGAATAACCAGAAAGGCTTTGTTACATCAGGCAGGCCCAAGAAGATTAAAGAGTCTATCCCTGCTGAAAAGTGACACCAGGTTTAACATAAAACTTTGAAATTTAACATAGATAACCCTGTGCTGCTTAAAACCCTATCAGCTGAATCACAGTGAGCTCTGCAATACCTATCCCAGGTGACATAACACTCCTATGTTACAAGGACCACATTTCAGTGACTAGGCCCAGCACAGAAAAAGGCACACACATTAAACACAAAAGAGCTGCACATAAACCAAATCCGGAAGTGTGACCACTCTTCCTTTCTAAATTCCCCCTTTCAAAACAACTTTATTAACTGGAAAGGCACACAGAAACATGAAATAGGCACTTCCCAAAGGGCTGGGAGATGCATACTTTCTGGTGCCAGAGAAAGCCCAGCATAGCAGCTGATAAGGAGCTAGCAGGGATGCATATTTGAGGGAATACTTGGGAGACAACAAGTCATAATCTCTTATTACCACTGTTCCCAGAAGATGATGGTGAGAAATTAAACCTGTTGTTCTGACACTCTAGAGTTGGCTCCAGCTCCTAACATCAAAGCAACCCATAGGATAGAACTTGTGACAGCTCCCTATCTTGTGCACAATCACCCTACTGAGCTCTAGAGCATAATGTCACTTGAAAAAAAACGAACATTTCTGCTTTTGAAAGTAAAGCAAGCTAGTGCCAAAAATAACTAGTGGTGCACTTTGGAGAAGGTTACTGCTTCATCTTCATATCCCCACTCCTTGAATAATTGTAGTACAAAAAGTCAATCTTTGAAGAGTATATTGGTCAATGAAGAAAAGCTAGAAAGAATAACCTAGAATAACCTTAGACCTAATATATTATATAGCTACATCATACATGAGGACATTACATTCTTTCCTACCTAGGAGATTTTGTCCAAAAGCCAGACAAGTCAACTCTTAATATTCATTCTGTATCTCAGTCCTTCCATCTGTAAATACACATAAATGTTGATGTACTTCACTATAGCACTATTATACAGTGCTATAGGCTAGATACGCAGCACAGATTCTAACACTTTTATAACTCAGTGCCAATACCAAGAAAAAAAAAAAAGAAATCACCTCAAGGAGTATACAGGCCTGAAAACCTGAAGAGTCACTACTCAGCTTCAGCTGATTACTTGTATTTTGTGGCATTTCACAAGTAATACAATCAAGAAAGCATAAAGCATTAAATGATAATAATGTAGATATAGACTAATGTCCCAAGTCACCAAAGATTTGTTTCTTATGAGTTTCATCAACATACTGAAATAAAGACCCACAAAATATTAATTCTTTCCCAGTGTCTCTGTCTACCATGCTACTCAGGCCAAAACTATCCTTTACATCAATTCTTCCTTACCTTAAGGAGCGTATGTGCAGTCTCAGAAAGAGCTGTGTTGTACCAGATGCAGACTGAGTGAAAACACCATGAACCTGGGGAGAGAGAAATAGTTTTGTATAAATATGTGTACCTGACAGTGTAAAGCAGTAATATTTTCCAAATTACAAACATTCTCCAGCCAGGGTGTCTGATTCACTTCAGTACCTGAACTACTGCAGTTTTCAGCTCAGGAAATGAAAATAAAGTAGTGCTGATTTCAGTGATTCCTTCAGCCAGTAACAGGAATAACTGAACTGAATAGAAATTACCCAAAGTTGCAAATAAAATAAAAAAATTAAAGCTGAACTGTAAGTTAGGCATACTGGTCTTATCTTTTTCAGCCAGATTTTTTTTGTCTTCCTCCTTCTTCCTGGGTTAGTAAGAATTATTGAGTGTTACTTTGACTAGCCTGTGGTCACAAGCTCCTGAAGGAAGGAGAAGACTCAGCCATGTGCCGTTGATTAGTCTGTTACACATTATTGTACCTGTTAAGCAGAAAGGCTAAACCAAGGACCAGGAAGACCACAGGATTCCAGCTGAAAGGAGAAAATGAGTGCACAGCGAGGTGCTCTCCTAGGTGAACAAAGATGTCTTGCACAACACAACACTACTGAGACCTGGCATAACAAACGTGGCAAAATGAGATGCAGGAAACAAAAACTTCAATGCAAGACGGCAACAGATTTTACAACTAACAAACTAGGTTAATTTCTTCTCTGTAGACTACCACAGCCCAAGGATAGAATAATACCTTCCTACTCCTTAGGGGCAAAAGCAAGTAAATATTAGAATCATAGAATCGTTTAGGTTGGAAAGGACCTGTAAGATCATCGAGTCCAACCGTTAACCTAGGACTGCCAAGTCCACCACTAAACCATGTCCCTAAGCACCACATCTACACATCTTTTAAATACCTCCAGGGATGGTGACTCAACCACTTCCCTGAGCAGCCTGTTCCAATGTTTGACAGCCCTTTCGGTGAAGAAATTTTCACCTTTTCACTATTTGACAACATAACATGTAAAGGGGAAAAACCTGATACTTTTTACTGGAAGAAAATTTGCTTTTTTTTTTTTTTTCATAAAATACCTCTGCTATACAACTTCTTAGTGCACGCAAACCACACAGGCCTACAGGCTTTCCTGGAACCGGAAAATAAAAAAGCACCTTTGCCGCTCATACTACAGAGATAAAAGATAACCTCAAACTGAGTACGTTTTGTTTTAGGAAGAAAGCCATTATTCAATGGTAGATGGATTTAGCAGCAGAGTCAGGCACAGGATTATCTGCCCTCTCAATCTTTTCCATAAATGTTCTGAACATTGAGCATCCCAGGAGAAAACATCTGAACTAACCACTTTACTCTTAGTTTGGTCAGACACCACTTGATACTGCCTTCAACGAAGCATTAACAAAGCCAGCTTTCCATCGTCCAGGATAGTGGGTGATGGGAATAGCCAGATAATGGGAAAACCAACCCCGAGCACACAAACCCTGCTGCACAGAGGCAAAAGCCCAGTGTCTTTGCACTGTGCTTTGCAGCATTCCAGGTTCTGGGAAGACTCTTAGCTGGGGTACAGAGGCAGCCCCGTAAGAAACCCCATCTGACAAATCTCTCAAAGCAGAAGGGATCACAGTACATATAACATGGTACTCTTTCACCAGTTATCCCCCCTGGAACTGCTGCTATCATCAGCTCCATGGCTCTAAGCCTTGCATGTTGACCCCAGCTAGCTCCTGAATGCTCCTCCAGCTCCTCCAAAGCCAGCTTCCCAGTGTTCCATGTTCCAGGAGACATCAGCAGTGGCTCTGAACAAAGCTGACGAAGGCTCATGAAGTGAATTACCTCAGGGTCTGAGCCACCCAAAACCTATGTACTGCTTCCAGGTCTGAGCCTGGGATTTACGTATGGATAACTTGTCACCTGAATAATGTATCTACGGAAAATAAAACATTAGCTGTAAAAATTCAGTAGAAGACAGGCCAATTTCAGTGCCTACACAGTAATTCAGAGGTCAAAATTAACCTATCATGCTTACAAAGGCTATTTGCAACATCCCCCATACAGTGTTTGAAATCCCGTCCTCTGAAGTTTTGCCTGTGTGTGTCCCTCTTCACTTCCCAGCATCCTCAGGCATTCCCCAAGAGCCACTTCTGCAAAGACTATAAACATGATACTCTCAAGGAAATCAGATTTGACTCTCTAGCCTGTCCAATATATGCAAGTAATACACTTAGCTATGCATGACTATCCATACATACACAGCATTTCAAAACCAAACCATTACAGACCTTAATACTCACCAGACCCGAACCTTAACTCTGAGGTCCAACAAATAGGTCACAGCCTTCCCCAAAAAGGCTAATGCTAGTTTACTGTAAGCACAGAGGCAAAAGCTTTCAACAAATTCCAAAGAATTTAAGAGTTTTACCTTCCAGAAAACCAAGTTTTTTTGTTCATCTGCACTTTAAGTGCCTAGATTTAAAATGAAAACGTAAGCACAGCTGCTCCCAGCTGATAAGGCCTCATGCTACTGGCATCTATTTATATCCATGATCCAGAGTAACAAACCCACGTACTTTGAACAACTGAAGCAACTGTTAGATAAAATATGGAAATAGGAAGATGGGACTAGAAGCCACCTCCTTTACTGTATAAATTCCTTCCCCATAAATCAAGAAAAAGCACATTTGGGTGAAGGTAATAAAAGATCCATACTGTCTCTGAAGATAACTGCCAAAGCAGAGAATCTCAAAGACTATTTCCAAGTTAGTACATGATGGCAACTCCTGATGGCGTCTTGTTGGTTCCCATCTGAACACTGGGGCCAGCACCTCTGCCAAGCCAGTTAATGTCTTTCAAGTGAGGTCACTAACATGCTGGTTTGTGCCCAGGTGGCAAAGAAGGCCAATGGCATCCTGGCCACTATTAGGAATAGTGTAGCCAGCCGGTCTAGGGAAGTGATCGTCCCTCTCTACTCAGAACTGGTGAGGCTGCACCTTGAATACTGTGTCCAGTTCTTGGCCCCACGCTTCAAGAAAGATGTTGAGGTGGGTGACCGAGCCCAGAGGTGGGTGACCAAGCTGGTGAAGGGTCTGGAGGGTATGACCTATGAGGAACGGCTGAGGGAGCTGGGGTTGTTTAGCCTGGAGAAGAGGAGGCTCAGAGGTGACCTTATTGCAGTCTACAACTACCTGAAGGGAGGTTGTAGTGGAGTGGGAGTCGGCCTCTTCTCCCAGGCAACTAGCGATAGGACAAGAGGACACAGCCTCAAGCTTCGCCAGGGGAGGTTCAGGTTGGACATTAGGAAGAATTTCTTTACAGAAAGGGTCATTAGACATTGGAAGGGGCTGCCCAGGGAGGTGGTGGAGTCACCATCTCTGGCTGTTTTTAAGAAAAGACTGGACATGGCACTTAGTGCCATGGTCTAGTTGACATGGTGGTGTCAGGGCAATGGTTGGACTCGATGATCTCAGAGGTCTCTTCCAACCTGATTGATTCTGTGATTCTGTGTGATTCTGTGTACAGGCAGCTTCTGCTGCTCAGCATTGCTCAGGAGCAGAGGCATCGCAGGATGATGTACAGCAGCATGGGTTTAGTGTTTGTGGTTAACCTCAAGCAACACCTGACTTGTGGGGCTGCAAAGCACAGATGGAAACACAAGCTTATGGCCCCAGGTAATAAGGAAGAGGCAATCCGTCCTATGGGGCTAGGCCCAAGACAGAAAATATGAGAGAGTAAGACAGAAGGATGGGACAGAAGTGTTCTTTCACCTATGGCCATGCCAGCTTGGCCCAGAGCTGATGCTACACCTGCAGATGATACTCAGCCCAACTGAGTCTGAAAACCCCTGCGTAAGAGGGCATCAGACCTCACACATACGCAGTTATCATACTACATTGAGATACTGCTTATAGGAGAGGAAACTGCAGCTTGTCCTGCACTCATCTGCAACATAATATTGCCCTGTGCTCAGCCGGTTATCCAAAAGCATATTACAGAGGAGGGTTAACAGCTTCAGAGTACAGTTGCACAAGGAGCATAAACCAACATTTGCGGCTACCAGCAAAAAAGGTGGACCCATGTCCCTGGCTACTCGTAGTATACTGATCCAAATAACTAATCCACCAAAAAATTATCATCAGTCAGATTTATGAGCTGATCTAATGCACCTTACAGCTGCCTGATGGCAGGAACTGAAGCAAGACAGAATTGTGGCAGACGAGAGCAACACTGACCTTCCCAGAAGTGTAGTGTGAGATCACCTTTCACAAAACAGTAACTTTATTATACAGACTAGAGGGGAAGGCAGGGGATATAGAGGCTGGCTAGAGAATGTCCTAGTCCATTAGACAATTTGTGTGTGTGTGTGTGTGTCTAGTCCTAAACCTCAAGAAATCACTACACAGCTGAGACTGGTTAGTTCCATCTAGACTTTTAAACTGTGAAATGGTAACAAACTTTGAATATGTTCTAGGAGTCAAAACCCTGAACAAGAGTTAAATACAAGCAGCATTTTCACAAGGTCTCCCTAGCGTGCCCTCCTGTTTCTTCTACAGTGTCTCTCTGCTGTGAAAAATGTTAACTTTTAGTTAAAACAGAAGCAAATACCACTTTCAAATATCCCTTCCCTTGCTTCTCTCCTATCTTTTTGCTCTACTGATAGAATAAAAATCCAGTATTACAGCTGGCAAGAGCAATAAAGAGCCAACAAAAGATAACCAGACTGAGTGGGGAGGGGTATTGTTATAGAGTGCTACAGCTCTGGAACGAGACTAAAGGAGAGGATTTCACAGGGACAGACCTGAAATAGCCAGCAGCTGGCCTTGAGGCATACACTACACAAATCCACCCAATTATAAGGGGCATCCCTCATGTTGCACCCAAATGTGACTCCATCCCACACTAGTTTGCTCTTCCTAGTCTTTATGGTAAACTGACATCAAACACCTATTCAGAAATCTAAGGTTAGAGGGAAGAGTATTTACATTAAAGAGATTAATCCCACTTCTTGTCATGCCTCCTGTGCCACATTTTGTTTTACAGTTTTTCTTTTTGATTTTGTGTTCCAAATTTGGGTTATAGCAAGACAACAGGAACTTCAGTTGCTATGCATAATGTAAAATAAACAAAATAAATAAAAAGTATCAGCTCTGAGAATCCAATGCTCTACATCTATAGATAATGCAAGCACCCATACTATGTACACGATGTTTAGGCATAAAAAATCAGGGAGAAAATCAGTCTCAGACACCGACCAAAGTAATTTTAATTATAAAGTATGCCAGATACAACAGAGTGACTTGGACAGGGTTTACAGGCAAAAGCAAATGCACAGTACCTGAAACTGTCACATTTTTTCCAGTCAAACTCTCACAAGTATTTAGCAATTTCTCAAATCTCCTCATCCCCGATGAGCAGCAATGCTGCACATCTGAGTCTCTTAACTAGCAGCCACACGGTTTATGGAGCAGCCACTCTGCCAGGTGAGGGGAAATGATCGCCTGTTGTGCTGACCTAGCACAGAAACGCATTTCGTCTCAGCTGGAAATTGTTCTTACACAACCAGTGCTCTCAATACACTAGAAAACAGCTTAGATACCTGATATCATAGATTTTAATATTCTGACTGTGGACATGGCCATCAAAATCCCCACTGCTTCTCATTCCTCACACACTTAGTATATTGATTTAATTATATGCCTGTAATTCAGTTTACATTTTACAGGAGGCAAAAGGTAGACAGATTCCAGTAAATTACACTTGAGATAAGAGAACGAGGAACTGGAGAGCACAATGCTCATTCTTTGCATGTAGACCAGCCTCTAATACAGGGCTTAACCCTTAACACTTGACCAGAGCAGGCAGTAAGCCCTGGCAAAAGCTAAACTAAAATTAGTTTTCCAGACTTTAAGGTTATGAAGATAACTTGCAAAGTATGAATCAGTGAAGAGCTGTCTTCACAAATCCGTGGACAGAAAGCTTCAGTCTGCTGCTCCGCTCAGGGCTTTTTCCCCAGCTGCAGTGAACAAAGCTTTGCCCATCCTCACAGACCGGGGCACCAGGCAGCAGGGACAGGAGTGGAGCTAAAGCAAACGAGGTTGGTTCCATGCTACATCGCTTGGGAAAGGTCTGAATGGAAACCCAGGAGCTGATGCCGGAGGAAAAGGTGAAGTAAAACACCTAGCAAACAGAAGGAGGTTTAGAGTTGAATCTTCCTCCAGCTGCCTGTGTGTAAATAGCAGCCAGGAGACTTTAGGGCGTGATTAAGAAAATGACAAGCTCTGGCTACTTTCAGATGAGAAAGGAGGAGGGAAAAATGATGGTAGCAGAAGGAAAGTACAGCAGGGAAAGACTGCAGGGAGGAACCAACACATTTATGGAAGAGGTAAGCAGTAGAAGGAAAGGGGCAGACAGACAAAAGTCCCAGATAATGCTGGGAAAATATGGTAAATAATTCAGATACCCTAATTTCCACTAAGGGAGAACTTGAGTGAAACAGGGATAAAAGACAAAACCCAGGGATTACAAATAATAACCAAATGAAGAACAATCAAATTATCCAGCAGATTTTCCCAGTCTTAGTGCAACAATTCATTAGATCAGTATTTTTCTGCAGAATTAGGAACTTCTCTATGTGATTGAGCACTCTTTGTCAAAGATGATACAATGACAGATAACAAGAAAGTTAGAATAATACGTTTGACAAATTTATTTTACTTCTTTTCAAACCAGCTGTAGCGTTAATTGAGATGTCATTTAAACACATTAAACAAGAAGTTAGCTAGCAATCTGTTGTATGGGCTTAATCAGCAATACGGAATTTCCATTCCTGTACGCCACAGCAGGCCTGTCAGTAAGGTGTTCTTCAGCCCCCCTAGTTGGTGGATACAGTATCACTATCTGCTGATGTTCCTCATGCTGCCATTTTTTTGACAAAAAACCGTCATTTATGTGTGAACATTAATTCCTAGGCTCAAAGATTCCAGGCACATGGGCATGACGGACTGCTTGCATCCAAGGTCTCCTGTGCTATGTGACACACACTTCAGGATCCGTGATGCTTTAACAAATTCACTGATGGGAAATTACCGAGTCCAACAGCAGAGGACAATACGGCCACTCTGGAATTCCTTAATTTTGCTGCATTTCCAAATCCAACTGATTTTTGAGGCTTACGGAAGATATTTCAGAAAGACCACAGATTCAGACAGCTTGGCTTTGAATAAATCGTTGAAGTTAACATTTGGGTGTTTGCATTTTGCTTTTAGTGTTTATATTTTGTACAATATAAATGGTAGGTCTCAGGTGTGCCGGGCTACTGCAGAACTCAGAAGGAGCGAATTCAAGAAAGAAAGAAAGAATATGAGAACTAGACGCCATAACCAAAATCTAAGGAAAAGGGTAAAACCTTCAGGATTTCCATAGCTGGGGAATTCATGGCATTTTGCCTCTCTAGAAAAATCTAGACAGTAGTATAATAATAAACCATGTCAGCAGCAGTCAACCTTCAGAACAGCAGAAAAAACACTGTAACAGAGAACAGTATGTACCAGGAAGGATCACTGGATTATAGTAGCCACCACCTAAGCACCAATTCCTGAAGCCAGGAGGTATTTCTAGATATAATAAAGAAAAAAAGTCACTTTTGGTGGTTAATAGTACTGACCATAGTATATTCATGAAAATCTTGGAGCCCATAACACGTCTGATAGTTTACAGAGGAGCAGTTACAAAACTGGTATTTTGCAACTCTGAATCTAAAATGAGTGGGACATTAAAAAATTTTCCAAGAATAATTTAACCAAAGATCAGATGGAATGAAGCAGAGTTGATAATAAAATTTATTGTTCTTGTTGTTACTAAGTCAGTCCAATTCTCATTAGGGAAAATATTAAAAAAAAAAAACCAAACCAAACTATAAAGTTTGATCTTGGTGGGGGGAAGAGAAGGAGGCATTTCAGAGTGCAAAGTGAATCTACATATATCCATGCTGAAAAATGGAAGATTTTTTTCAGAAGTTGAAACCTGTCAGAAATACACAGAAAAGTTTTTGACAACCTCTAATATTATTAGCATAACAATCCTCACAAACAGAGCGGGGGAGAAAGACTGGGGATTTCATCTCATGCAAACTCACAAGCAAGTAGGAGTGTATTTTTTTCATAGGGAAGGTAATATCTGAATCAAAAAACCCCGGCAGGTTAACAGAATAAATGGAAATACACACGCAAGCCTTGATGCTGATGCTGTTTCAGCTCACTCAAAATCACCATGTTAAAACAGATGCTTACCCTTTCCCCTACCCCTTACAAATGGTAACATGAAGCTGAGTGCCTATTAGGATGCTAATCCCAAACTACAGTATCATTCTGTGTCCAAATGGACTTCCCTGCTTTTTTCCTCCCTGTACCACTTTCTCTCAACTCCATCTGACATGGGTGATGTATTTATGGTAGAAAGAAGCTGCTTCAGTGGTGTATTTTTGAAAATCTAAGTTTTTTGCAATACCCTAGCCAACCAGGTTCAAACGAGGAAATCAAAGTCCTGCATATTATCTCATATGACCCAAAGTCAGGGGTAATTGGGTCCATTATGCGAGCGTCCCTCTAGGGAATCCCTAGCTTTGGGGACAAAAATACTACTACAATCTTTACAATAAACTAATTAAGGAATGGGATTGTATATTCATACATATTTCATATACATATATCTTTTTATTTTATGTGTATTGACATACACACACACCTTTCTGATGCAGGAATTAAAAATTCCCTTTTAACACACCAGTGGCTGAACAGCTAACATATACGCATTTTGGAAGTGGATTGCACAACAGGAAAGGCGACAGCACAGTAGGAAAACTCCAGCAGGGAGACAACAATCGAACAACAAACAGGACATAAGGCATCAAATGGAAAGTGAACTCTTGAGGAGCTAAGACAGATGCAAAAGCTGTTGGTGGTAGTGTGGAAAGTTTTGTTTGTTTAGCAAGTTTAGGAACATATGGAAGGTGTGGAAATATTTATCAGAGCAATGCTCTGAAAAGACATACTGAAAGAAAGAGTTCACCGTTCTTTATCAGGCACAGCTTTTCAAAAGCAACCAGAACAAACTTCTACATATGACCTTAAAAAAATTGAAATGCCACCTGCTAAAGTATTAATTCACCAGTATTAATTTCACCAGTATTAATTCCTGTGCTGGTATGGTCCTGACACAGTGGGTTTTAGCAGAAAGCTCACAAAAATACTTTCCCTCTCTCAACACGTATATCTTCATGGAATGCTTCTACCTGGAAAAAATGTCTGAATTTAAATTCTAAAGTAATAAATTTTACTAACCATTAAATCCAGAAGCAAAATCCACACACCTATCAAACAACGCCAGGTATTCACTTCTTCCAAACTCTATTAAGTGGTCATCAGTCAAAACAACCCCTCCAGTAAAAAGGACAAGCTTAAGCCTTTCAGCATAAGCTGAAAATTCTCCTGATCCCCTCTAAAACCATAGTTATCTTGCATGAAAAGTAATAAATCACAACAAAGAAATATATTTTGTGTGATTTCACAGTCCTATCGTTCTGATTTTTCTGCTTTGTAGCTCCATTTCATGCACTTCAGCAGTATCCCCAACATCACATTTCAGCCTTGGGCATGTCAAGACCCACAATTCCACATATTTGTTATTAAAAGGTAGATTATTCAGAAAGCTCTTTTGACACAGCGCTAATAATACTGTGTGCAGGCAACCAGTGCACACAGGGGACCGTTAGAATCCCACTAAACACAGACTCTCCTGCTAACTTCAGCATCGGAGCCAGGAAACCAGGCAAGTCAGAATGCAGCAAAGAAATCCCACTGCTCGTGTGATGTGACGCTAAGATGAAGCCTAAAAGAAGTATATAAGAGGGAAACAGCTTATGCTATTATATGCATTCATGCATTATATGCATTCATTCCTTACCTTTCCCTTTACATTGCGAGGCTACATCACCCCTTGAAACACTGTCACAAGCAGAAGCAAGTCCCGTACATGAACCGTTCTTTCCCTGGGTGCTCTCGGGAAGCGAGAGCGTGCACTCAAGTGAGCATTCATGCTTCAGCCAGCTTGAGGACAAGGCTGTGCACCAAAGTCCTTAACACTGCTGATTTCATCCACAGAACTGAAAGAGCATCCCAGCAGGACACTGCCAGCCTCCTTTTCAGCTCCCTCTTGCTGACTGCCAGTCTCTGGCAAGTAAAATGTCAAGAACCAGGCAGGGGCCGTGTTTGGAGAAGGAGGGATAAGAGATTCTCACCATCCATCAACCTCAAAACCTATTCAGCCGACAACTTGAATGGAACTGGCATTTCATTCTCCATGGTAACAAGAGATGGAAGGAGGTTGGAAAAAGAGAGAGAGGGGACAGACTCAGGAAAATCTGATGCTGAAGAAGCAGGGAAAGTTGTAAACTTTGCAACTTCTCTTTGCTGTGGAAGCTGCACGTAGAAGAGGGAAAAGCCCTTTCCTCGCCTGCACAGTCCCTGAGACAAGCTCTCCCACAGCCACGATGAGGTGCCCTTTCTGTGAGCGCTGTGCTGATGTGGGGGCAGGAAATCCCTTATTCTGCATCAGTCCTCCCCAGAGGAAAGATGAATGCCTCTTCAACACTGGGAACTAGGGAAAGCTGCAGATTACTGCCCCACAGAAAACAGAACTGCCTGAAAGGGAAAAGATACTGTTGTTCCCTGTGCAGTATTTCATGTCTACAGCTTGAAGCCACTGATACCGCCTCAGTCTGTGTGCCAGCACTGACCACAAACTGGAGCAGAGAATTAGCATCATCCCCTTTGCCTGCTTTGCATCTCACATGGAAGTAAATGTTTGTTACTTCTATTACACTGGATCACTTAGACGCCCAGAGAAACTGGGTATTTATTCTTTTCCAAGGCACACCAAAATGAAGCATGGAAGCAGCTAGACTTAAAATTTGGGCAGCACATTCCAAGAGCTCACAAGAGCTCTGGGTAAGTCAGTTCTTAGTTCTTATTAACATTTCAGGCCTGGCCATCTTCTGAACTTTTTTTTCTGCTATTTTACATTCATAACTTGAGCCGTCACAGCCAGAATGTGCACAACAGGGAAATTACATTTGGATTCATGCACGTTTGTGTTCCAAGCTGACCCCATGCAGCTACTGAAAGAGTCTCTGGCTAAAGCACTTATGCAAGATAACCAAACAAAGGACTGAAAAGCTCTGCAAATCCTGGCTGCTGCCGCTGCCATCTTACTTCTTTCTCAATTCTTTACACAGATTCCTTCCTGAAGGACACATTTAAATCTCCCTCCCCCACCCAAACCCACCACCTCTCAATTCTGAGTTTGTTCTCACTTTTGTGTTGCATATGGGACATGCTGTTGTGTGGTACTTTTTTTATAGCCTTATCTACACAGTGAGCTTTTTGTTAAAGGTGACCTGCAGAGTTGTTTTGAATTCTCCCAGTAGTCCTCATGTATCAGCAAATACGTTGAAAAATCATAGTTTTTAAAAACTATCATTTTTTCTTCATTGCTCCCATTTAAATTTTGGACATTCGGCTTTCAGTTTCTTACCTAAGTCTTTATTTACCATTCGTGACATTGCAACCCATAAGGCATGTTAATACATGCCCCTGTCCACTGAACTTCATCCTTTATCCACCACCAACCATTTCAAAGCCGTGTGAATACACTCTTGCTTTTGAAAAATACCTTCCTCCTCTGAAAAAATGTGTTTCATTTTCTCCTTTGTCTTAGAAGACTCTGAATCTTGGAAAAAACGAGAGGAAACCTCAGAGGGAACAATCTTACAGTCACTTCACTTCTGTAGCCCCTTTCTATGGCTCTCCAACTCATCTTCCTGAGACAGCCTTCTCCTTAGGTAAAGGGGGACATATTTACCTTTCGAAATGTACTTCAGGTGCATGGTTTATAAGTACTTTCCTTCTTTCCTGAAGAATTTAACAAGAGAAAGAGAAATGAGACTCTTCCATTCTCTCTCTCCCAGCCAAAGCCAACTAAACTGGGAGTGACACACATCAGCTGAAAGATGTCAGCCTCCTACAAGTCGAAATAAGCAAATAAATGCTGTTAAATGCATCTGCACCAGATGAATTCAGTTCTTTTCACTTACTTTTGAAGATATTTCAGAATTCCAAGGAGACATTTCCATCCCTTTTAAAATATATTCTACCCATGTCTATTAAGATGAAGATATTTAACATAAAAAGCTTTTTATGTTCCTTTCATAGAACAATCTCAGAGTACTTCGTTATTTTCCTTTGTTATGGAAGCACAAAAAGGAAAGAAGGTATTTTTGCCACTTGTCACAAAGCAGGATCATCTTCTCCGCACCTCCTGTTCACTGAGTTTCACCTTGATCCTCTTGAAGGTTTGAAAGTATTGTTGTTTATCTGTAGCTCAGGAAAGGGATTTTCTTTCTCTCTGAAGCTGATTCTAACATACTTCAAAGACTTGCCGTCTACTAACATCATCCACTTGTCTTCCTGTGATCCAAGAACTATACCCATAGAAATGGCGAGCTTTCCCAAATCCATTCTAGCAGCACGCTTTAGGCAAGGAAGAAGACACTGATAATGTTACTAATATTCAGAAATGTGCCAAAAAGCATTCCAGTAGCAAAGAGCTGTACTAGCCGTACTGTCCTACTGTGTGTTTTCCTATACACACCAGAAAGGGAATGGTAGTCTATCTCTCACCAATGAGATACACATTTTGGAAACAAATCTACTATGAATTGGCTAAAGCTAGCATCTCAAAAGGCACCCTACCGAGAGGTACTGAAGTGAGAAAAGAAGGATACCCACACAGAATCAAGGTCTTATCCAGCTTCCCAAAACAGAAGAATGAACAGTACAGTACAGCTAACATTCAAAGGACTGCCCACCATGTGTGCCTGTCATGCAGTAACAAAAGCTGGAATACAGCAATAGCTTCAGGCTGGCTGAGAATGAAGCTGACTTTGGTTCTGATCGAGTTTGGTGGTCTCCATGCAGCTCTTGCGTTACAAAAGCTACTGTCTCAACTGGCAGCAATTATACAGAGAAGTGCAACGGTGGTGAACCTGAACCAGTGGTGAACCTCACTAGTGGGATGGTATTGGCAATGGCACATCAGGGCATCCCATATTGCACCTGCTCAGGGAACAAACAGCTTCTGCACCACAGCTGTGAACCCAGAACTAAATTCACTTTTATCAAGTAGATACCTGCTCTGAAAACCTTGTTGTGCCTACCAAGAAAATTAACATGTGAAGTAGTGACTATGCTGTAACAGTGCTATGATTTAGCAGTAGAATGCTTTACTACAGCTATTCCCTGAAGTACTACATTAAAATAGGGAAATGAGTAATCCTGTTCTACATTTTAAAAAAAAATAAATACATTAAAATGTAGCAAATATGCCAAGTTTTGAGTTAAGTATCCATCCACCGACCAACACAGCTGAGACTGAGCCAGAATTTAGTGTCTAAGAGAAGATGTCTTGAAAGGTGTTTTAATACAACAGAGAGATAACCCAGCCCCAAGCTGACTTGCCCTACATATGGAAATGGTGGAGACCAAATACTCTCCTGTTCCTGCTCACAACCTTGAGGGAAGCTCAGTCAATCAGATACTCCATATCCACAGGTACTCACAGAGACCGATACGATGCCATAAATTAACACAACAGCAAAAACCCCTAGGTAAAAGCCAGAACAGTGGAGGGACCAGCAGGGCAGCCATACGTGACACCCACACGAGCTGCTGTTCACTAAGATGCTTTTCTGGTCCTCAGTGCCCTCTTATTTCATATAAACCAGAACCCTTCAGCCCCAGAATACTGACACCAGAGAAGGAAAGAGGGCGTTCATCAAGTTGACAGTGCAAAAGACTCAAGTCCAGCAACCTCCACCCAGGCCAACAGCCACCCTACCGAATACCAATGGCAAAAAAAGGCAGTATCTCAGGCTTCTACACCTCTGAAGCTACAATTGAGATTTTTTTTTTTTAAAGCAATTTTTGCTTCTGGGATTAAACAACACATTAACTTACCATCACCATCTGAGGAATAAACACCCGTTTTGATTTCAGGTCAGAAATCACTCACCATCACAGAAATAACTTATGCAGTTGTTAGGTTAACAGCTTTGCAGATCCTGTCAATGTCAAAAGTTCATCTGCTGTTGGAAAGGAACATTTATTTTTTGGTTTGACGTTCCCAATTTCATCCCAGCTAAACAAGAGACAATTTCTAATAAACACGGCAAAAGAACTACAAATTTACACTTATGAGCATCCTGGAATAAAACTCGTATTTTACCTGGCTGAAATGCAGAAATAAGAAAGAACAAGCTAAAAAGGCAGATACTTAATTACAAAGATTCAGAGGACAAAACAGTAAAAATACTACACACAAATCTTTCAAAGCATACGTTAAAATGGTTTCTGGGAATAAAAAAAGTCTAAAAAACATGATTACAAAGCACACAAAAATCTTCTAAGAGGTCCAGACCTCAAAAAAATCTGAGGACACCATTCTAGAAACCCGGAGCATCTTGATTTAAATTGACAGCCACGGCTGAAATATCTTTGAGCTATTCTCAATACAAGTTATTTCAAGGAAGGAATGAATATGGCCAGAGAGTGCACAGACTGAGTTGACCTGATGACACACCACCTGGGTCATCAGTAAAAGAACACACCGTACCACTGAATTACCAGTCATTTCCCACTGCAGGCACACCACCCCAAAAGGGGAGGGATGGACTACATGCATACAATTCTATCACACATGTTTCTCTAATAAGCGAAATGATACTAACTCTGTAGCTTCCTAACTTCAAGTGTGCCACAAAATTAATCAGAGTTTAATAAAAATTTCTTCAAAGGAATCAGCTTTAGTTATTCAGACCATTCCCATAAGGGTAAAGATCTTCTGAATCCCATGGGATTGAAATTTTAACATACTTCAGGTTAAATCTTTTTTTCTTTCTTTATTAGCCAGAGTGTTTTAAAAACTTTTCATAAAATAGGAATTCGTATTCAACATCATCCATCAAACAATCTTTCCACTACTTCAGAAGCAAAAAGAATAAATGCAAAATCCTGTGCATCATAAGAGTTTCATGTTTCATAAGAGACAGAGAGCTTATGACTACAAGAGTCCTAACCATTTGTTTGGCTAATGCTATCTAAAACAACACACACGAAGTCACCTCCATCTGTTATCCAAAAACTTGCAATAGCACTAAACATTAATGATACATGGAGAGGTGAAAGCTAACAACCAGTGAAGGAAGGGCTTTTAGAAGAGCATTTTGTATCTGCAGTAAAGGTTTTCAATATTTCACATAAACGTTTTCATGCAAATAAATACATGTTCCTCTAAACTGACAAAGTTTACAAGGGCACAATTAGCTGTTTTCATTGAGAAAGAATAGCTGTCTTTCATTGAGAAGACACATAAGAAATGCTTTCTTCTTTGCACATGTTTTTCCATGATTTAAGGGAAAGTTCTACTTCAAGAAATGAATATAACGTTATCCAAATCTACATGGTCTATGGCTTTAATGGGTAAATTTACATGTGAATAGTTGGTTTCTTTTTTTTTTATTCCCAGTTTCCTCTTGGATTTTACCTATTTCATATAAGATTAAAACAGCTACAAAGATTCTGCAAGCCAAATTAAGCACACCGTGATACCTCTGCAAATAAAGCTATCTTTTAACAAGCAGCAGGAGGGTCAATGCAAATGAATCAGCACTAACTGCTATCATTAACAGTGCAAAAAAGAAAAACACTACCCCTTCAACCTACCGCGGATCAGAAAAGGCTGCAAATTGTAAGTAGTGAGTTTTACAGATTAAGAAATGAGATACAAGTTTCACATGACAGAGGCATGTCTAAATGTCTATTTCTGTCTGCATTTCATAATGCAACTGAAATACAAGTGATGTCCAACATATGCTTAGGGCACAGGACACTACTTAAAGCACAGCACTAAGCTATGCCTTAAAGGTCCAACAGTGTAAATAATGCAAAAACAATGGGTTTGGGGATTTTTTTTTTTTTGGGGGGGGTTGAGGGGGAGTGGAGAGAACACATCCTAACCAATCTTCTTATTTTCCCACAAAGTCTGCATCTCAACAGGTTAACTATCTATAAATAAACCTGTCTCTTAAGAAGAAACTGATTTCACTTAATTCTGTATAATTCTGCAAATAAGAGGACAGTATTTAGAACAGATGGCACAATTTATTTCAGCCTTACTGCTACAACTAACTGCTCCCACGATTTCTAAACCACTTTCCAGTTTTACACACAATTCCAGCTCGTACAAAACAGAGAAACTTCCCCTTCAGTGGGTTGAAGGGAAAACCAGAATCAAACCACTTTTCAACATGTCAGCTGACCAAAACATTGCAGATAATATAAGGAAGAACCATAAATTACATATTTTCATGCACCCCCACTCTCAACATACCAAAATAATGGAAGAACCAGCTGAGGTACCAATACAGATGTGACCGAAGAGGCCTCAGGCACCGACAAGTAACTTCTGCAACTTTCAAGGCAATACAAGTTCACAGATGATGGCTTCTCTTCCCCAGTGTAATAAGATGTAACACGAATTCAGTTTACGGTATGATGCCATATTTTGGCTGGAAGGCATAAGAGATCTGAACTTAACAACGTGTTAAATTGCGATGTAGCACCTGTGTCTTACTAGGAGCCTGCTTGATTTCCCCAGGGCCAGAGACATGCCTGCCACCTGGAGATGGGCAGCGCAGGCTGACTTACTCTGCCTAGGCAGAACTACCTGGGCACAAGGTCCCAAACCTGACTGCAGATCCTAGGCACTGTGATAGTAGTGGGGAGGGAAAGCACACTTTGAATGCTATCAGATGCTTCAGAGGAAAGGGTTAGTCCCTGAAAAGAATATTTAACATAATTTACAAGCAACTCTCACGTTATTTCCTCCCACTTGTCTGTGCTGATATAAGAAAGGTGGGCATACGTTATATTTCAGGCAACTGCTTCAAGTGACTGCACCGCAGAGAGAAGCATCAACACCTACTACAAAAGGACACGTTAGGAAGGCTTGTCTCTCCTACAAAAGGCTTTAAAACAACCCTCTCTGCTGCAGCATGGACTCTAATCGAGCACCTGCATTCTCTCAAGGTATCTTACTGACAAACACGGCTAATATGATGTGTAATGAAAGGGGATAAAGCCTCTCTTCCCAGAAAATAAAATCAGACAGCTGATTTTACCAGAGGAAAAAAAGGAGGTTGAAGCTTTCACTAATGGTTTTGTAAGTGTCCGACTTCAATGCTAAAAGCTTCCTGCACTTAGGTTATGAATTTGGAAGGGAGAAATTATAAAACAAAGGTATGTTACACAGTCTCACAGGCATGTTAACTTCTGCCTCTTCTGTGCAGATAATTTCTCCATTGCAGTCTTCTGCATTTCAAAGTTACATCATCTTTTGAAGCAGCAAGAAAGGAGATGTTGCTGAAAACATCTCCTATTTTGTGAGCTGCCCTTGTGTTCACTGCTTCCCCACACAAATGAATGCCAAAATACCAAACCAATCCTTCTGTCCCTGCTGCCTTTTCTCTCTGACCTCCAAGTAAGTACTCCTAAATATTCTATGACCGCTGGGAAAAATCTACTGTGTTCCCACCCCCTCAAACCATTCCTCTGTAAAACAGTTAATCTTGAAAATACAATGCTGTCACCTTTCTTTTGCAGGTTTCTGCCATTGCCGTCACTATGGAAACAAATCAAATTTGACTATCAAATATGTCAGTAAGCATGATTTATAAAATATGAAAGCACCAAAGGTAAAGACTCTACATAAAAAACAATCACGACAAAATTAGCTTGTTAGCATGGTAACATTGGCTTTAAAGGATTTTCAAGTTCGTATGAATTCCTAGGGTAATGCTGCAGCAAGCTGTGGCCAAGGAGAGAGCTGCCAGTGCAGCATCAAGCATGAAGTCACACAGCCAAAGGCTGCAACTATCTGCCAGGACAGTGTTGTAATCATCCCTCTTCCATACATTTAAAACACAAGAATCAGACAGTAAAGAAAAGTCACTATATCCCCAAAACATCACACCAACACAAGAAACACTGTAAGACATACACCCATCTGTTTCTTTGAGATTTACAAATAATTAAGGAAGGCCCTTGCAGCTTGCATTGCCTGTATCTCAATAGCGCAGTCACCTTCCCCTCTGTTCATCATCTTCATTCACATCTGCATCAGAAGCAAAGTCAGAGCCAATTATTCTTAGCTTCCCAACCAAAGATTTAAAGCAATTCTCAGAAAAACATCAGCTATAGAGCTTAGTTGGACAGCTATTCTGTTGTGTTGTGGCTTCAGCAATGCAAAAGCGGAGTGCTTATTATCACTGTAAGAGACAGGGTTCATCCAAGCCCTGTATGTGCAGAAGCAGATTTCCCTCACTCCCAAAGCTTGCCACATACCTCACTTTGACATGTTGACTCAATTATAGCACACGGGAGCCTCCAGGGAACAAACACAGCTTTTTGAGGCAACTCCCTCTCCACCACACACACATTCCCTCTTCCACACACATTTCAGGGAATGTTTTGCCTTTCATGGTCCCATTATTCTCGCCTTTCACTACATTACTGTGATGTACCTACCCTCTTCATGTTGCTGCCTTTCCTCACCTGAACTGGCTTAGAAAGTAAGCCACTATTCCACCTCAAATTCAGCTACTGAAGTTACAATACAAACAGCAAAAGCAAGAGGGACCTCTTCTTATGCCAAGATAGAACATTTCAGCTTAAGAAAAAAGAGCAAGAAAAACAGCTCAAACACAAATTAGAGCTACAGAATGCTAGGAGAGGAACAGACATTCAGCTGTGAAGCACTTTTAAAAAGCATCGTGGAGCTACAAGAATAAATGTGCTCTTTTCTTAATAATTACACAGCAAATGGTAAGCTCCAGGTGCCGTTTCAGGTAGGGGAGACAGTTTGTCAACTAGTCGGTGCTGGACAGGTGACCCTGAAGACTGCTTGCTGCCTTTAGGACTTGGCTGAAGAACTTCTGCATATCCACTGCCTTCAATGCTACATGCACATACAGCAAATCCCCTTACATTCAGATTCTCCCAAGTGGACCAAAAGAAATAGTCTACAGTATTCTTGACTTAAAACCATTTTTTTTTGACTGGATATCTTAATGAGAGTTGGAAATTTACCAGATTATTCTCTTTTTGTCACACGACTGGCCACTTCAGCAACAGTTCATGCACTCTAAGATGGAGACACTGCCTCACTTGAAACATACATTTTTGATTCCTGATTTCCAAAATACAAGATTATGTGCTTTGTCTGAGATTCCCTCTACTAGCTGGGATGAATCCAGATGGGAGCCGCATGGAGAGAACAACTGAAGGATCTGGAATCCTGCACTATCAACAAGGTAAGGAGGAACGAAAGAAGTTATAAATTACAGAACTGAGAGGAAAGTTAGAAGAGAGGACAGCGTAAGCTGAATTAGTAAGTCTTCTGTGAGAGCTCCCCGTCCACAAAAAGTATCTTGCAGAAACAGAGTGTGAATTTCGATGCATTGTTTCCCTGGTAGTTAATGATGACACTAGTTCACAATATCAGGAAACTGTATGATAGTACAGAAGACATTTCAGAGCTGGAGTTTATCTTGCTCCAATATTGGACAATTTGAAATAAGCCATTCCACCCCTTTTGAAAAGTTTCAAGAAATCCTACATGAAAATATTATGGAAATAACCAGTCTTTAGAAATTGATTCACACATTGTATCACGTGAGTTTATACCCTCTTCTATGTGGCTCTTTTTTTTCTTCTCTTCCATCAGTCATGCATGCCTGGTCCTACTGATTCCCATTTACACCTCAGAATTAATAACAAGTGTGGCCATGAGTTCCATGGACAAATTCAGGCATATTAAAAAGTACCTCCTGTTAGCAGTTTAGGTTTGCTTTTACTCAGCTCTTCTGAATAACTCTTTGTTCTTGTGCAGATAAAGAAATGTAAAAAAGGAGGTTTTAAATTACCTGTGCTAAGTATTCACTACTTCCAAAATATATTACTTTGCATTTGTCATGTCTTCAAAAAAGTTCCAAATTTTTAAACTTAGAATCATATTTATATGTCACTGTGCTACTTCTCATTTGTGTATGTACCTCTCTACCCCCCTCTCTCTCTCGTATCCCTTCCTGCCCTTTCAAGGGACTACAAAACACCGCACTTTGAAGTCCAGGAACAATATGGTATCTACACAGTATTTTCAGTATTATCATCTATTGTGAATTTAAAGACACTACAGTACAATTCTGAGACCATAATTATAATAGGCTACTCTAATCAGGCTGATGCTAATTACAATGTGACCTCTCATAAAGACTGCTCTTAGGACTCTGTACAACTACCAAAGCCAGTGCCAAAACAATGAGATAAGAAAATCTAAGTGATAAACATTATGAGCTTTTACACTTACAGCATGACTTCTACAGGATCCATTATGCCACTGAGATCAATGGGGGAGATCATAGCAAAACTCCTTGATATACACGGAGGGAGCTTTTATTCTTTGGGCATTTGGAAAGGAAGCTTAAGGAACAGCAAATTCAGGTTAACTTATTTTTGAATAAGAAGTCCACACCATGATTTAAGGTACTTGAGGTTACCACATATTCACTTCCTATCTTTAAAAAGTTAATTTCACCTTTTCTCAATGCATTCATGCAAACAAATGTTCAGCAGTCAACATGGTGAAACTCTCCCACCCTCCACACGCCTTCAGAAAACAAACTGCAAGGTAGAAGAACTGTTTCAAGTGAAAACATTTTTCTTGTGATGGTGAATGTATCAAAAATGAAAACTGATTTTACCAGACACTAAAATTAGTACGTTGTATCAATGGAGAAAAGGACCCCGAAAGGGTCATTGTATCACTATAAATATCATCCCCTACAGCCCTGAGACTGATTACTTTCAATCCCATTACTTGGATATAATTTTTAATGATCCTCTTAGCAGGAAGGATCTTAGAAAAAACAGAATACTAAACTTCTTGAATTTATGGAAGGAAGACCCGGGCAACTGGGGACAAGGTTAATTTTAACAGCTATTAATTTTAACAGCTATCTCAGCAGAAATACTCCATGCAGGAAAGAAGTCATCCCTGAAGCCTGATGCATCATGTACATAAGCAGTCAGAAATACTGCTTTCTTAGGGTGACTAGAAACATAGACACAGTTAATCATTTAACACAATATTTGCACATTTAACCATATTTCAAATTCCTCAAGTTGACCAACAGGCATTAAAGGCCGAAGAAACCAAGCATATCTGGATCTTTATGAGGTAAGACATTGATATCAGAGAACTGAGAAGCTTCATGAGCAGTTATCAATGTGGCAAACCAGTACTAGTGTGGAAAAAGAGGAGTTTCATTATCTGTGATTCCATTGAAGAAAAGAGAATTTTTTATGGGTCTTGCTTATAAAAGGGCATAGGAAAGAAGCAAATATAGAGTTGAATAGAAGAAGGTAATCCTGTTTAATGCGAAAATGCACCTGGAGTCTGAAACACAGAGGCATTTAATCTTCTCAGGCTGTTTTTGCTTAGTATATCCAGAAAATAAAATTGCGTCCATTACCTCTTCCCTCTGCTTACCTGATTAATGAACTAAATATCATGTCCTTACTCTGGGTTCTTGGAGTTTTGTTTTAATAGATTAATGACAATGGAAAAGCCGCAACACTGAGTAGCAAACACTTGCTATTTTCTTTGCGTTTCATGTATTTTCAAACTGCACTCTGAACTAGAAGATATTTTTCATACACAAATCACAGACACATGCCATACAATTGAGCCACAACTGTGGGCTAGTGAATAGTGACTATACCTGCAGCAGACTTAACTTGCTCCAGATATTCCGATACTCTAAAACAGGCACTAACAAGGCAAATAAGCTTCAGAAGATTTATTGATTTTGGAAAGTGACAGTGATTCTCAGTCATGTAACAGTTGTCTTCAAAGAAAATAAGCGAAATCCAAAGCATCCTACTGATTCTGCGCTGTTTGGGAGCCAGCACTTAACGCTGCCTATGTCCAAATGCAGCTCTATCAGAGCCCAGCAGGTTCTCCAGAGGAATCACACACTTCCCGAACAACAGTCAAAATCAGCATGCAAACCATGGTCCCCATTCTACATGGTATCCCCCAGCTATTTCAAATATCCCTTCACATTACCATAAGGGGGCAAAGACAGGATAAAATGTAATTTATTGCTCACTAAATACATTAATTCTATAAATTAATTGCATTGATGACATATGTGCCCCTTTTCTTTGGCATAAACAAAGCAGCTACCCTGCTAAGAGAACAGAAGAAATTATTTCCAAATCCAAATAAAGTTTGCCATCCATGTAGAGAAAGAATAATATTACAATCATGTGACATACATTTATCACATTCTTAATGCAGATCTGGAAACTGGAGATATTTAGCAATAAGCACAGGGTAAGAATTTAGACAGAACAAAATGAAACAACTGAAAGCATGAATGTTGGCCAGGAGCTATCCCCAGGAAGGATGAAGAACAGCACTTCTCAGCAATTTTTCAGGCCCAACACACATTCAAAGCTTCTACTTTGTGGAATCTCTCCTGCTTTTCCTAGTTCATGGGAAATTTCCTTTCTGCCAGACAATTCAAGGGAAACTGAACTGCAAATTCCATTAACTTGAACTCTGAGAAAGCATCTCGGCTACTGTGAGTCACTGACAGCTGGAAACAATCCTGCCAGCTCGGGAGAGACACCAAATTCAATGCAATATCCGCCCCCATATACTCTAGTCCACAAAAGCCAGCACATCTGAAAGGAATCACAAGGATGCTACTGCTCATTGAAGAGGGAGATGTCAGTCTGCTTGGAAAAAATCCCTCAGCAGGAAGGGCCTGCTTCAAGCAGCTGCTGATAATACAGCCCCACGTGCCCAGAGCTCCTCAGCAGAGGAGGACTTCATGTTCAAACCTGCTGTTTCTAACACAGAGGTCTGAAACTTTGCCCTGGGCCTGATTTTCTGGTTTGAGTATCTGAAAAGGGGGCTTAGAAGATTTGCCTGCAGTAACGTTACATACTTACAATCACCTCCAAACCATCAATTCTCTGGGTATGGAAAATGAAGAGTAGCACATAGAGTGTCAATGTAAGGACTCCAAAGATCCCTCTACAGATTCCATGTGTATCAATGAAGGTGTTCAAGCTTTACTCCATCACGAATCGGAGCACAAAGAAACGGATACCACAGAACATCAGGGATGAGCAATCAGCTTCTTTTGATACCTAAAACTACATTGCTAAATCCAACAATATTCCAAATGAAGAAATATTTTGTATTGCTGGTCTCATCAGGCTGTCTGATTAACAAATCTGACTTGTGCATTATATACTGCTTTTGTTAGCTGCATGAAGTTACTCCATGGCTACAGCTCAGCCAGAAGGCATATAGTAACTCATTTAAAAGGGTGAGAGAAATGACAAGAGGAAAGCAGCAACTTGATTCAGATTGCTAAAACACCATCTTTTATAAAAGTATCACATTCTGAAATAAAGTTAAGGGAGTTTGTTTGTTTGAGGGATTTGGGTTGTTTGTTTTTTTTTTTTTATTTTTAAGGAATCCATGCCTTTCAGACGACAACCACAAAAACACAAGCATCCTCAGTAACTGCCCTAACACTTTTCAACATATAAGCTTTGCTTGCTTTTAGGGCCTTGTCTACAACAGCAAGTTTTAGAGAAAAAAAACAAAATGCTATTTCCAACTCAGTTGTACCACTGAGTCTCACATGATTTAGCTGCTAGCAGTAAAAAGACCAAAGATACTTAGCCTCAAGAGTACCATAGTAATTGCTGAACTAAACCTTATTGGAAATGATTATTCTCTACTACCCCCCAGGTATGGAGAATTATTCTTTACGATTATTTAATAAAATTACAACCTCATAACTGTAGCTTCTTCCAGGCCAGATCCTCACATCTACCTGCCACCTCTTGCTATTAAGCTTGCTCCTTTTTCGCTTGCATATCCTTCTGCATATTGCGCTCCTCATGATTGCTCCTCACCACTTCCTGACAGAAGAAACATGCCAAACACGACTGGAAACTCTAATTCAATTCATATTGTTGTGCCAAATGTCAGTCAGGGACACATTTCTGACACGCAGAACTAGTTTTTGAGCTGTATGCAGTAGACTACTTATTTTAGTGTACTTCTGTTAAGAGATCATAAGTGTCCTTAGTCAGAAAGGTTCTTCTCATTGATGTCACAGAGCAAGAGAATCACAGAACAAGACCTTGCTCTACCAGGCATATTTATCTATACACAAAATTATGAAAAGAATCTTGCTTTGCCTTTCATGATTTCAAAGACATATCCTGAAATTTAGTAGACATCTTTGAAATGACCAAAGTCCAAAAATAACACAACTGTGATACAATAGTTAATATGGACTTCCGACATCAATAGACAAATCTTCTGAGACAAGACGGAGAGGCTCCAGATCAGACCAATAGCAAAGAGTATTAGAGTATTGTGAAAACACTCTGATTTTTAAAAAAAGTGGATTCAAAAAAACCAATCCAAATTGCAATTATAGAACGGGAGCTCTTCCAACCTCCTTCCTTTTAACAAAATGCCCGTTTCTCTCCTAAGAAGTGTTTAACAGCGTTTTACAAGACAAGGCAATATTTAAATTGTTATTTTTAGGTAATTTTATTAAATATATATATAATAATCACATTTATCTTAATATGTTACAGAGATAACCCTATTAAAAACTTTACTACACAAAAAATTACACAAACAACAACACTGACAAAATTTAAATCTGTGTATCTCAGTATGTTCAAGTTTTATCAAGTGTAAAAGTTCAGCTTTCTAATGGAATAGCCAATATTTGCTTTTAATCTTGAACATTCCAAGATATTTTTCTTCATAAAGTCAAGATATTTACTTTACATACTTTTTTTGTATATAAAAAGCCTTTTCAGGCTATGAGTTGGAAGTTTCTAGAATGTTTTACCCATTACTCTCTTTGGTTCCTAAAATATTAAGCTAATGACTCTAATGCAGAGTGCTTTTACAGGCAGAGGTAGATAACAGCATTATTTTTAAATACAGAACGTGTATAAGGAAAATCGTCTGCAGAAGATCAAGAGACACATAACATCTGACAGCATAAAGTTTTACGGATGCTCCTGAAGAATGATCTTCAAATGCATGACATACCCATTTCTGATGGTTAATGCAGTCTCATGGAAAACAGACCAATATAGACTTTACAGTATCACATATTTACTTTTATCTGCCCTTCCTTAAAGTACTAATACTCTTTGTTTGCGTGCAGATATAAAACACAAACATTATTTCTCAACCATAAAGCACTCTAGATGTTTTTAAAGTTCCCTTCTGTGCTAATCCTCTGTTGTTTTACTCTATTCCCTGCCAACTGGAAACACTTGTAAAACCACACTCTCTCACCCCCACACACTGCACCTTCTCATGCCTGGCACACTCGGCATTTCACTGACTGAAGGGAAAGGTTTGGAAAAATTCTGGCTCAAGTACTCACAGCAGGACAATACCATTAAACTTATCCCCCATCTCATAAGTAGCCTTCTCGATTTGATAAAAGCCTGTTTTCTTTTTCTTTCAGTTAATGCTCAAGCACCTCAGCCACTTTCAGAAGACAGCTGATATGACAGACATTAGATTTGATGAAGAATTCACAGAACTACGTAGGAAATGGGTATAGTTAAGCACTCCTCTCAGCCGTCCCTTCCGATGGTGGTCACTGGGTAGGAATTGTATTTTTATTACTGTTTATTTTCAGGGTCTCAAAGATTTCTCTAGCTCTAAACTCACATCTGTTCAAGAGATGAAACATGCCTGCCTTTCAGCTTCTCAGGTCTGCAGTGTTGCAGAATGCCACACAATCTACACTAAACCAGAATTTAACAGTGCTTTGACAGCTGATGCTCACGATTTTATGAGCTGGTAGATTAGATTTTCTCCACTGCAAAGCTAGATACGGTTTAAGGTGACACGTTTGGTCAGCCTAAATTTATCAGTTCCTCTGAACATAAATCTACATCAAAGAGGATGGAAGTTAAGTACTCACCTTTTCAGCAGCACCTTTGTTCAAAAGCCAGCATGCAGAGCAAAGCCAAGAATGCCTGGCTCACAAGCACACCCTCCAGCTGGTGGGAGAAGAGTAAAATGGGTCTGGATTAGAGATACACAGGAAAGAAAGGTCAAAGAGTACTTTATACAAGTATGAAGATCATTGCAGACGGCTGAGCAAACAATCACTTTGTTCTAAACACGAATTATTCAACAAGACAGTGCATACACTATTGTGCCTCCTTAAAAACATGGCAAGTGAAAGTGAAGACAGTATTTCTTAATTACTGAAACTGACCCCCAATTATATAAAAGGAAAAGCAAGCAGGGGAAGAATATGCTAAGAACCTCCTCCTGGGTTGTTTTAAGAGCTAACAAGTCCACCAGTCAGAGTTGCAACTTTCATGACTGTAAGCACCATGGCACCGAGAACTCGGCTTTAAATCTCACATGAAGACCTTTCTTCATAATGAAAAGTTAAAACACACCCTCAGATGAAGTCCTTGATACTGTAGCTCAGAGAGCAGCTTTGCATTGTACAGACTGCATGTAGAGACCATGTACAGAAATGCAATGCAGCACTATAATCTGCTTTGTCTCAGCGCTGTTTGAAAACTAAGGTTTAGGGAGTTTTGCTTTACAAAGGAAACCCCCAAAACTGGTATACTTCCCAAATTCTTTAAATAATCTCCTCAAATTAATCCCAGGGCTGCCTTCTAGCCAACAGGAGTCAGCCAGCAAATGCCAAGCATAGCCAAGTCCTTCCTCTCACAAGCCAGTGACTCCACATGATTCCACCTTGTTGTCTTCCTTCGCCACACCAGAGCCTCACAGGCACCTGACACCCATCCAAAAAAGAAGCCACAGAGAGTAGCAGTGAACCTGAACACCTTTTACTATTTACCCTATTACACAAGCCAAATGGGGCAGCTTAGGGCTGCTCTCCATCCCCTCAGATGCAGTTAAATTGACTTTCTGGCTGCAATTTAAGATGCGCTTTTGTTTGTTAAGGAAAAATTCTCTGCTGCCTTCCTTCACACTACAAAGGTTTTGCTCCTGTTCTTACCATCCCATCAGCTGCAGGTTGGCTGTATGTAACGCAAATAGTAGCTCACAGTCTGGGAGCTCCCTCACCGTCATTCACCTAGATGCAAACAGGAATAAAATAGTGCAACTAGACCTCTATACCTGGGATTAGTTTGTTCCCATTTACTTGCAGCTACAGCGTTTACACAGAATGTAGCAAGACAGTGTTCTTGAAAGTCACTCCCAAAGCTTATTCACCTTTCTTCTCCCCTTATATCTTTTTATACTGCTTGCCCAACTGTTCATTTTAAAACTTTTTTCTAAAGAAAGACAGCATCTAAGATTGGTACGCAATAATGTAGATTTGAATTGGCAAGCAGCACTAAGGAGGCAAAATTAAGCAGTTAAGAGAGGCTGCCAACTGGCCTTAATACCACAAAAGCAAACATAAATTAAATGGGTAAAAAGAGACTTACTAAATTATTCAATCTATTTTCATCAGAAAGCTGACTCTTTGATGTTAGATTATTTCCTGAATCTTTCTACCAGTCTTACATATTATATATTTGTTCCTATATATTTGTTCTTCCAACCTTTCCTTTGGGCAGACTATTCCATATTTTAATATATTTCATAATCTCATTCCCTTGTTTCTAGTTATGCCCCTTCTCACCTTAGTAAATTAATTAGTTTCTATCTTTCAAGAATGTGCCTCAAATATTTGTAGACTCTTATCACATCTCTCAGCTACACTTCTCGTTATCACATAGCCAAGGTAGGCATGTTTGCCTATTGGTCCCTTGGTCTGTACTCATTCGTCATTAGTCCCTCAGCTCTCTTCAGTTGGTTTACATCTGTCTAGAAACAAGATGTTTGGGCCTGCACACCTGGCAAGTTAACTCTCACAGTTGTTTAAGAAGGAACCTCTCTTAAATTTGTATAACCCAAAATTATATTAATTTGTTTTTTGCTGCCATGACGCATCTGCAAACTGATTTATCTGCTGCCCAGCTACCCACCCCGAAGGCTTCTGGTGCTTGGAAAAACACTAATGCTTTTCCAGTTTCACTCTTCCCCTGGCACATGCACAAACATATTTCAGGTTAAACTTTTTTTGACTGCATTCTCTTGGTGCCTCCCCACAAACGGGAAATACCTAATTTTGATACTCGCTCATTATTTCTAGTATCTCTAGTTTTTCTGTGTTAGTGTCTTCATCTACATCTGATTCATCTCCAACATTCAGCATCTTAGAAGTTTTAAAAAAAACCCCAGCCTGTAATAAAGGTGTTAAAAACATACATTTCTCAGTAAGATACAATGAGACAAGATCTCCACATGGCTATTGTTGTTCAGTACTACTGTGTTTATACTTCTGTGACTTTCCGTTGAGAATTTCCACTCTCAGCCTAAATTACCTAATGCAAAAGGAAAAGACCAAAATAGACAATCTGACATATCTTAAGCTAGGTAAGATACACAGTTAAACCAACAGCACTGTCAGAAGGCAGCAGGTATCTCCCTTCCTTCCCCTCCCTTTCCCACCCATTAACCAGCCGCACATTGCCTTTGTTGTGCCACCGCTGCCCTGTGCTGGCACACGCCCTGGCGAGCCAGGTATTGTTCAACTTCAGATTTAGTGCGTTGCGCATCTGCACAAGTACTTGTATGCACCAGATTATGCAGGGACAGGAGAAGAGTGGGACTGTGTGAGAACTTACACCATGGAAAAATGTGCACGGGATAATGCTCCTGTACTCCCATTTGTAAACACCACCTCAGCACAGGAAAGTAAACCTGAAATCCTGTAAACTGGGAAGTCTGCAAAATCCCAAAGACTTCTCAAGAACAGAGGGAAGGAGAATCCTTCTGAGCATGTGAACACTGAAGATTTCTGCATAGCTGAGGGGACAAGATGAATTGAACACAAGGTAGATCTGTTAAGGAGTTGAATTCTTTCAAGGATTAGAAAAAAAAATGATGGAGTAAAGGAACACAAGACCACATTGTTTACTGGAATTTTCTCAAAAGATTTGGTCAAGTCCCTCACAAAGGGCTACTCAAGTCACTGTGCAGGCAAGAAGAACAAAGCACTGTCACAAGCGGGAAACTGGCAAAAAGAAACAAAACAAGAGTCACTGATCAGTTTTGAGAGTGGAAGAATGGTATTTGTGGAGCTCTCAAATATTAGCATCTATTTTCTTGCAGGTTGTTATTAAATAGTTGCAAAAGAAAGCAAAGACTGAAATAAAATTTCAACCGAACACAACTTTAAGTGAGGCTGGTTGAATACACAGAATAATGTGGATTAGTTTAGGAAATTCTGAGTGTGCTGTTGAGCAGTTTGGGGCCACAGCAACAAAGAAAATGAAAAAGAAAGAAAAAATAGAAAGAGAGAGGGAGGTCTTTAATTATGAGCTATAAATTACCTGTAGTTACTCTGTAAGAATTTATGTTATGTGTCAGTGAAAACAGTCATTTGATCAGCATGGTAAAAAAAGTAAACAAGACATTTAGAAAAAATAATATCGACATTATATATATTAACATTCTTTAACATACACTTTCTTAACACATATACGTCCACCTTGACTGAAACTGTTATTTAGCAGGAAGAAAAATCCTCAAGAAAATGCAATGAAAATTATCAGGGCAAAGAATATGCTTAAAACTGAAGGGAAACTATACAGAAACAATTTCAGTATCCTTGAAATCAGAGACAACAGTCTTGGAAAGAAAGGGATCAGTGATATCTAAAGCATTCCCAACACATTTGCCTGTTATCTCTGCTAACATCTTCCAGCACAGAGCATCCAGAGCATCCCCAGGCAATCCAGTCTACTGCTAAACTGCTTGCGCTGTTGGAAGTTTTTCCTGAAGTCTACTATAATTCTGCAATTTAAGCTCTTTACTTCTGGTCTTACCCTGTGTGAGCATGGAGGAGAAATTGTTCTTTTTCTCTTTGCAGCACACGTTAAAATTTTTAAATTATTTTAACTACTCCAGCCTGAACAATCCTGATTGTTTCATTCTTCCCTTGTAGGTCCCATTTTCATTGCTATTGCTTTCTCCTGAGCTGCTTCCAGTTGGTCTTAATCTTTCGTCAAGGTGTGCAAAAACAGCTGCAGCAGTGCATCGTTCCAGTACACAGTAGAGATAAAGACTACATGTCTCAGATGCTGGGCTCCTTCATATACATTATTTGCGTTGTTGACTCATGTACAAGGTATGATCCACTACAATACCTGCTTCTTTTCCACAAGCCTACTACTTAGCTAGCCTTGACTGTTCAATATTTGTGCAGCTGATAAATCTTGCCTAAACAAGATGTTTACCTTAAGCAACAACAAAACACACAGTAAAATTAAAAGTAAAGTTATTTAAAGTGAAAGGGAGGAATTAAGGGAGAAGAAGCTGTGCACACCCATGTAATCCATTATCAGAGCAGTATTTTAGTAAAAGCTAGCAATAAATATGAAAATAGAAACATCTTTAGTTTCTACAAACACAAAGGAGATAGGCATTTATACAGTTTGGGGTGGGTTTTTTTAACCTCCTTGCCTTTCAGTGAGATGTGTGTGCTTAAATCTCTTAAGTGTTTCTGAAACTGTCACTCATAATTACGTAATTGTCCATTATGGACATTTTATCACTTCCTCCAAACCCACTGATCATCAGGTACTACTGGAAACAGAACACCATATTACACATATAACTCCTCTGACTGGATATGGCCTTCTCATCCTCTCCTTTTCTTATTTCTCATAAGTGAATTTTATGACACAAAGTAAGCCAAAAGGAGACTGGGTTTTATAATAAAATGAACCATGATATCAAAGAAATAAAGTCATGAAATCACAGACAGAAAATTTTTCTTTTATGTTTGTGCATGGACGTATGAGTTTTGAAAGCTATCATACAGTATTTATGGCAAGACCTAAAAACTTCACCTACAGTTAAAACCAGGAAGCTGTATTTTGTGACCAAATTGTTGAGAAAGCATCATATCATTTGTTTCAACTATATTCTCATTGCTGTTTACTTTACAGCACACACCGAAAGGCTTCAGCCAAGGTTAGGATTGCTATATATTATGTATCTATCTCCAAAAACATACACAAGCACACAACTGTATCTGTATATATAATCAGACTTCTGTATGCCTAACAAAAGACAGTCCCTGTCCCACATACTTTTCAAAAGAAACAGCACACAAATATTAGAACAGAAGCATTATACTAATTTGACAAAAACAGAACTGAGGCAGCAATGAAGTAAACTACCAAAGTTCACATGAAAAGCAGAGCGAGGGACCTAGGTCAAATTTTCTAATCCCAGTTACAGCATTATTAACCACAGAACAATGATCCTGCATTCCTTTCCCTAATCACCAAATAACACAGATTTAAGATGCCTGCACCTAACACTCATTCACAGTAATACCGGTGGCTAAACAAGATGTAACAATTCTCCGAGAGAAAGCAAGAAATACTTTCATTCTTTACTGTCCTGAATTTAGGATGCCAGTATCACTGTTTTCATTCCTCCTCCGTCTCTGCCAGTTCATACCAAAGGCCTACACAGGCAGGGTTTAAGTGAACAACTTGCTTCACAACCGAAGCAAACTAAGAACTCGGTCACTACAGTCCAGCTCTAGCAGTTGGTTGTTAAGTCATGAGAACTAAAACATTGCTTTAGTTACTTCACCCTTAAAACAAAATTATCACAGAGTGTTACTAGAACAGCTGGAAAGAGAAAAATCACACCTTAAGTTAAAGTACAGCACTTCTATATGTGAACAGACTTTTAAGAAATAGAGGATTAACTGAAGAAACATTACCAAACCTGTCACAGACATTTTCATCTACATCTGAAAAAAGCATGCAAGAAGAGGTAAGAGTGGCACCAGAAGCGAGCACGTATTTTCACAAAGAAAATCGGAAACGTTGCAGGAAATGATGGAAAAGAGAACAGCTGAACCAGAAACTAGGTTAGAAGGGGACATCTCCCCAGAGCCCTAACAAATTCATTACAAGACCCGAGGGAGATGTTAAAAAACAAGGGGCTTTTGTAGCGATGTTTAACACTCCTTAATGTGACACAGTGCATATATTTACCAAGAAGAGTAATGCAGCACACTGAAACTAAAAATACAATTGCGTACTGAAAGAAGTTAAGAAGACAAGACAGCATTTGATCAAAGACACACAAAAGGTAACAGATTACCGAAGGGTACAAATGATGCGAGAAAAACTGATATGGGTTTATTTCAAAGAACAGGGAAGAAACCACGGAGAGAGAGCTGGCAGAAAGTATCATGGAGGTTATACTTGCAGTTTAGTGAAAAGCCTAATGCAGCATTACAGCAAAGCACAATCTGCAACAAGCAAGGAAAAGAGCCAAGTACCAACGTGTACGGTGGGCACACAGGAAAAACACCTAACTGGGTATTTTTATGACCTATTTTGTTCATTTTATATTAATGATAGCTTTCTAATCACTTTAGGTATGTATCCAGGCAACAGGACCAACCGTGCATGTAAGAGATCAGGGTGCTATTAATATATCTTTAAGCTGGGGCAGATGACATTTTTTTACAGAGGCAGTGAAGAATCCCAGGCCTTGTTCTCTCTCCGACCGACTGGAAAAAGAAAAGCCATCCCACTCACACTCCAGATTATACGCTCTGCTGCAATACAGTGGCAAGCTATTACCATCACACAAATTCTCATGCAATAAGTGCCAATTCCACTTCTATCACGTGATACAACTACTTCCAGTCAGAGGACAGAAAAATAGCAGTAAAAGTTGGCTGGAAATGGGTAATTGGGACAATTCATAAACTCCTCAACTTGCTTTCCAGCACGTCCGCAGAGTCCCGAGAAAAGAGGGTAGACCATGGACCAGATTAACTTCCCTGCTGCTGTGGATCCGATCTGCTGTCCAACCTTCTCACCTTTGAGATATCACAGTTCTGGCTCTCATCCTGCATCTCTCACATCTTTCCATCTAGCAACATTAGAATGATTTACAGAAGAAAATCAAAGAGTCCTTCCAGTAAAGATAAGGTAGTGTATGCGAACAGCTAAATGGCAATGGGATTTTCTGGCTCATGCCAGAAACAGTAGCACACCGACCTCAGCTAAATACAGAATCCATCCCCTCTATCCAAAAGAAATGCCTGTACACTATTAATATCACAAGATGAAGCTCAGCTGTATAAATAAAACCTCTCATTTCAGCTAAGTCTTCATCATCTCCCTGGCATCCACCACCTTCTCCTCTTCACAACAAAACTCTCAGGAGGCCTTTCAGTGCAGGTTTTTCATAGCAAGCCTGTTGCTCAAGTACACTGGACAGGAATGCAAGTCTTGTTTTATTATCTCCTCTTGGCAAGTTAACATTTACGAACAATTAGGTTGGAAATAAGAAAAAAAAATATCAAACAATGAAGTTCTGAAGGAAATGCTCAAGTAAGCATTTGCAAGTCAGCATGGTTTAAAATGGAAACGTATTGCCTGGAAGTCAAGGGGACCTGCATGCTCTTTCAAGAGACTCACTGACATGCTGGATGACCTCAAGCACATCACCCGACCTTTCCCACATTAAAAAAAAAATCTCCTTATACAACCTTCCTAGGTACCTCACTTTGAGAATTAAAAAATAAATACACTGTAAATCCTCCTATTATTATTACTGCTGTTACTATGGGGGCTAGAACTGTCGTCAGCAAACAAGCAGGACATAATTTAATTTTCTTCAAATATTTATTATATGACAACACAGCCATCTGTTTAACACTCACTATGTTTAGTTTCTGTCTTAAAAAACACTGGGAAAGAACATACCAGCTTCTGCCTCTCACTTCCACTTATCCTTTCCAGCCACACATGCACTAATACATGGTCAATATCCTTTCAACTGTAGCACAGAAGAAATTGCAGGAAAGCAGACAAAATTTCAGCTTGGATGAAAACAATTCAAATCACAAATTTATTCTCCAACATACCAAAACCAGAATCCCTAGTTTTAGCAGTATTAAATAAATTTTAATTTCAGTATTGAAGACAAAGGACAGGATATGAAGGAAAATGGTGGGACAAGGGGAGATAGATGGCAATAAAGCACTGTGCACAATGACCATATGCTAAAAGAGGACAGATATAAGAATATTACGTATCTATACAGAAAACGCAACTTTTCAGCAGCATTAATTTCTCTCCAGTACATTATACCATAAAACATCATTTTTAAGTAACAGCTGTTACACAAAGGTGCCTTTGGCATCTAAATGTATTCTATTCAGGCACTTTATGAAAAGGCTTCTCTTCTCTCTGTTCGCGCTGTATTCTTCCACCAGCCTGTATGCAAAAATCTTTATCTAACATGTCTCAAGTCATATCACTGGGACTTCGAGATAATACCAGTCAAGGAGGTAGCAAAAAATCTAAACTAATTAACACACTGAGTGAATTTGCTAATGAGGAAAACAAAAAAACAGAAGGCATCCGCTAAAATGCACTCATCTTTTATTCTTCCCTGTCCCCTCCTCTACTATTCCAATCCCAAGACCATGAACTGCTCCCAACACACCTCAGCTCCTGGTAGCAGCATCCCTTACTACGCCAGTCCTGGTCCACCAACACAATTCCAACATACAGAGCTCAGCCCTTACTTTCTAGAGCTATTTATAAACCGTGATACCGCATCAGGTCAGCCATGCCTCTCAGAAGCCAGTATCTGACACCGCAATAAAAGTGTGGAGCTCAGGCTGAAGACACTCCAGCGCATAGGTGAAAATGCATAAGCCAAACACATAAATGCAAAAAGATGCCCAAAGTTATGATGCTTGGATTGTTTTAAACAGTTTATTTTCAGATCTTCTGTTGCTGACAAGTATTCCTCTGTTTTCACACAATCAAAAGATAACATGTTATAATAGTGATACACTGATATCATTAATTTATTGGCATCTGATGATTGGATAGCGAACAATAACTCCCGAATATAATGTCAGTATTTTGTTCATCAACTACACACATTTGTTGACGTGTCCTTTTGCTCATGAACTATAGATTCCGAATACATGAAGCAAATGAATTTTTAGAAAACTGGGACTAACAGAACCAACAAGAATATAAATATTACCGTTCTGCACAAAAAAAAACAAAGAGAAATCTCATCATTTAGGAGAGGTAACGACTGTTTTGAAAATACTTCTGTTTCTGAGCATAAGCCACCAACGCAATCTCTCTCACTCTAGCTTGTGGCATTGCACGTTTATTCAGAGGCAATCTGGCCAGAAACGGTGCAGGTAGCCCTGCCAAGGCCTGGCTGTGCCCTGATGTCTCAAGGAAGCATCAACGCTACAGACAACAAACCGAATCAGAGCTGCTCTGTACCAGCGTGGCCCAGCATTTCAGGTGTGGCAGAGCAGGACTGGATAACACACAGCCCTTTTACACGAAAATGACATAGCAACATCAACAGGCTGCCAGAGAACCTCTCAATCCACCGGTGTCCGACAAAACACAGCTGCCCACTTACGAGTCGCGCTCCTGTGTAACAAGGGTTGAGCACCGGCACCGGGAGAGACCCCGAACCTCTCTTCAGTTTCTCAACAAGGACAAAGGTTTAGCCAAACACAACAGTAGACAGCCTTCAGTCCAAAATGAGATAACGCTGGACTTTGTTTAAATCGAACATGATTTGAGAACAGGTTGAAGATGCGCCAGTGTCTGCCTGATCCATCCAAACAACAACTACAGCTACTCTCTGTTATAGTTCTTGAAGATACCTCAAAAAAAATAGTTCTACATTATTCCTCCATCCTGTCAAAAGTCTGCATTTATTTTAAGCAGCCTGCCTGCACTGCAGAATACGTTTCTACCTAATATTTCATCACCAGTGTAATCACCTGAATATAACACCTTGTTTTTAGTGGGATATCATAATTGTTTTGTGGTCTGGTAAGAATCAGTTATTTAAAACACTTCAAAATTATACAGGACATAAAAACGTCATTTTGAATTTGGCCTAAAACTCATTCACATCAGTATCCTACCATCTATACTGACCAGTTCCAGGTATTTCAAAGACTAGCACAAGAAACTCTTGAACACAAATTTGCAAAATAGTCATCAGGAGTAGTTGTTCTTATTATCCTTTACACTGAGGGACACCTTAAGCTCAAGGAAGCTGTCTGTCCCTTCCAAAAGGCCTTGGAAGTTTGTTTTCATTTGCAGATTTGCCTATATAACAATATCTACTCTCCTAACACATAAATATCAGATTACATTTGACCCCACAAAGTTTTAGCCTCAATTATGTACTGCAGCAATGAGTTCCACAGACTAATTTGTGCGCTGAATGAAATATCCTTCCTTTGTCCAGAACTGAATTTGTTACTTCCCAGTACCATTGACAGTCTCCCTTTCTGATGATGGCAAGCTATCTATTCTTAAGCCACTACTCGAAACAAGAATCGTCAATCTCTCTTTTACAGAGAAACTATTTCATAAATAGAAAGTACTCTGCAATGACCGTAATTCGTAGAGATGCTGCAATCAGTATAAAAGCTACTGACAATGCATACACTGCACCTTCTCCATCTGAGATGATGTTTCTTACCAGCAGTATCATCCCTCCCGTGCCCCTGCAGTAGGGCTTAAAGAGCACTTCCCTCACAGCCCAACACTCAGGCCTAGGAACGACAAAGTCCCATCATGAAATTATCAGCATGATGGTAAACAGAGTTTTTAAAGGGCTGCTCGGTTTTCTGAGCACATGTCAGCACAACTGTAGCCTACTAGAAAGAGATGCTCCTCCCTTGATGGTGGGAACAAGCATAACAGCTGCACAAATTAGCTATTCACTGGAGTATTGTTCTTCTGAACTTGCCATCAGACATAATTCCTACCTGCAGGATGTGAAGTTTGCAGCAGTCAGTGCCTTCATGATGCTGTTTTACAGAACTAAGAAAGTAGCATATATAAAAACCAGCCAAATGATACCTGAAAATTACTGGAAGAGGTTGCTTAGCTAACTGACAGAAAGGAAGAAATACACCGAACAACCCACTCGGAGATTCCGATACAGTAATTTGTCCTCTTCATTCACCTCAAATATGAATAGGGGAAATGAAGGTCCAATCCCCGTGAGCTGCACGAATCCAGTCTTTAATTAGAGGGGCCCTGCCTCCAGCCAGGAGGAGGAGAGGGACAACCGAGTTTATTGGACTGTGTGGATTCGATGGCCTGGCACATTAGAACCACAAAAGTATCGAGCCCTGGTATACACTGGTGCACAGTGCACCCTCATGCCATCGAATCATAAAGGGACAGAATCTGTCAGTATCTCGGGAATAACAGGGGGATCTCAAGAGTTATCTGTATTGGAGGCCGAAGTGAGCCTAACTGAAAATGAATGGAAAAAGCACCCCATTGTGACTGGTCCAGATGCTCCATGCATCCTTGGCATAGACTACCTTAAGAAAGGGTATTTTAAGGACCCAAAAGGATATAGATGGGCCTTTGGTGTAGCAGCTGTAGAGACTGAGGACATTAAACAGCTGTCTACCTTGCCTGGCCTCTCAGAGGATCCTTCTGTTGTGGGGTTGCTGAAAGCTGAAGAACAACAGGTGCCAATTGCTACTGCCATGGTGCACCGACGACAATATCGCACCAATCGAGACTCCCTGATCCCCATTCATAAACTGATTAGACAACTAGAAAATCAAGGAGTGATTAGCAAGACTCACTCACCCTTTAATAGTCCTATATGGCCAGTGCGAAAGTCTGATGGAGAATGGAGATTAACTGTGGACTATCGTGGCCTAAATGAAGTTACACCACCTCTGAGTGCTGCTGTGCCAGACATGCTAGAACTTCAATACGAACTGGAGTCAAAGGCAGCCAAGTGGTACGCCACCATAGACATTGCTAATGCATTTTTCTCTACTCCCTTGGCACCAAAGTGCAGGCCACAGTTTGCTTTTACCTGGAGAGGTATCCAGTACACCTGGAATCGACTGCCCCAGGGGTGGAAACACAGTCCTACTATTTGCCACGGACTGATCCAGACTGCACTAGAAAAGGGTGGAGCTCCAGAACATTTGCAATATATTGATGACATCATTGTATGGGGTGATACAGCAGCAGAAGTTTTTGACAAAGGGGAGAAAATCATCCAAATTCTTCTGAAAGCTGGTTTTGCCATAAAAAGAGGCAAGGTCAAGGGGCCTGCCCAGGAGATCCAGTTTTTAGGGATTAAATGGCAAGATGGGCGTCGCCAGATCCCGATAGAGGTGATCAACAAAATAACAGCTATGTCCCCACCAACTAACAAAAAGGAAACACAAGCCTTCTTAGGCGTTGTGGGTTTCTGGAGAATGCATATTCCAGATTACAGCCAGATTGTACGCCCTCTTTATCAAGTGACCAGAAAGAAAAATGATTTTCAGTGGGGCCCTGAACAACGACAGGCTTTTGAACAGATTAAACAAGAGATTGTGCATGCAGTAGCCCTTGGACCAGTCCGTATGGGACAAGATGTTAAAAATGTACTCTACACCTCAGCTGGGGACAAAGGTCCTACCTGGAGCCTCTGGCAGAAAGTGCCAGGGGAGACTCGAGGTCGACCCCTAGGATTTTGGAGTCGAGGATACAAGGGTTCCGAGGCCAATTACACTCCAACTGAAAAAGAGATACTGGCAGCATATGAAGGAGTTAGAGCTGCCTCAGAGGTAATTGGTACTGAGGCACAGCTTCTCCTGGCACCCCGATTACCAGTACTAGGCTGGATGTTCAAGGGTAAGGTTCCTACTACTCATCATGCAACTGATGCTACATGGAGTAAATGGATTGCATTAATTACACAGAGGGCTCGAATAGGAAACCCTAATCGCCCAGGAATCTTAGAAGTGATCATGGACTGGCCAGAAGGCAAAGACTTCGGAATGCCACCAGAAAAGGAGGTGACACGTGCTGAAGAAGCCCCACCATATAATGAACTACGAGAGGATGAGAAGCAGTATGCCCTGTTCACCGATGGATCCTGCCATCTTGTAGGAAAGCATCGGAAGTGGAAAGCTGCTGTATGGAGTCCTACACGACGAGTCACAGAAGCCACAGAAGGACAAGGTGAATCAAGTCAATTTGCAGAGGTAAAAGCCATCCAGCTGGCTTTAGACATTGCTGAATGAGAAAAGTAGCCAAGGCTGTATCTTTATACTGACTCATGGATGGTGGCAAATGCCTTGTGGGGGTGGTTAAAGCAGTGGAAGCGAAGCAACTGGCAGCGTAAAGGTAAACCTATTTGGGCTGCTGAACTGTGGCAAGATATTGCTTCTCAGCTAGAGAAACTAGTCGTGAAGGTACGTCATGTAGATGCTCACGTACCTAAAAGTCGGACAACTGAGGAACATTGAAACAACCAACAAGCAGATCAGGCTGCTAAAGTGTTCCAAATAGATTTGGACTGGGAACATAAAGGTGAACTATTTTTAGTTCGGTGGGCTCGTGACACTTCAGGTCATCAAGGGAGAGATGCAACATACAGATGGGCTCGTGACCGAGGGGTGGACTTAACTATGGACTCTATTGCACAGGTTATCCATGATTGTGAAACATGCGCCGCAATTAAGCAAGCCAAACGGTTAAAACCTCTGTGGTATGGGGGGCGGTGGTTGAAATATAAATATGGGGAGGCCTGGCAAATTGACTACATCACACTCCCTCAAACCCGCCAGGGTAAATGTTATGTGCTTACCATGGTGGAGGCAACCACCGGATGGCTGGAAACATACTCTGTGCCCCATGCCACTGCCCGGAACACTATTCTGGGCCTTGAAAAGCAAATCTTGTGGCGACGTGGCACACCAGAGAGAATTGAGTCGGACAATGGGACTCATTTCAAAAATAGTCTCATAGATAACTGGGCCAAAGAGCATGGCATCGAATGGGTATATCACATCCCCTATCATGCACCAGCCTCTGGGAAAATTGAACGGTATAATGGGCTGTTAAAAACTACCCTGAAAGCAATGGGGGGTGGAACCTTTAAAAACTGGGATAAGCATTTGGCACAAGCTACCTGGCTAGTTAACACCAGAGGATCTATCAACCGAGCTGGCCCTGCTCAGTCAGACCTTTTACATACAGTAGAAGGGGATAAAGTCCCTGTGGTGCATGAAAGGAATCTGTTGGGAAAAACTGTCTGGGTTCTTCCTGCTACGGGCAAAGGTAAACCCATTCATGGGATTGCTTTTGCTCAGGGACCTGGATGTACTTGGTGGGTGATGCTGCAGGATGGTGGAGTCCGATGTGTCCCTGAAGGTGATCTGATCTTGGGTGAGAATACTTAATTCTGAACTGCATGATGTTAATTGCTGCATAATACTAACAGTGTTCATAAGTGTCTTTCAGGTTGAAGCAGTGGTGATGGGAATGGAGCTAGCTGCAAGTGGCATCCAGTAACCTCCTCGAGCCTGACATCTTTAACCTGCAACCCGTGGGCACGAACTGTGACAAAGCTCATACCATCTCTCCTACCCTGGGAGACTCCTAGCCAGATGGAAACCCACAATCCTGAACTAAATGAACTTGATGAACTTTTTTTTTGTATAGAGATGAATCATAAACTAATGTTATCTGTATATATTTTAAAATGAAAAGTTAGTGGTGATCTGAGTATGACGTGAATGGTATGGAATAAGGGGTGGAATGTCCTCGTTTGGCCTAAACCAGGCGGATTTTCCTTTCAGTGATTTTTACTTTCAGCTAAGCCTCCTCTAAGTAACTGCACTTTCTGAAACTAACTGCATGTTTTTGCAGACAGTGTCTGCTTCCAGGACTGATAACGCTCGAAGTTTGTAGTTATCGCTGAGGCACCGGTAGGGATGTTGTGCAGTAAGGCTCTTGCTGTACTTAGTCTTAGAGAAACCAAGGTCACTGCTGAATTCCTCACTGCTTACGAGTGAAGAGCCGAAGGGGGGTCGCAGCTGCAGGGGGTCGCAGACAGGGCAGGTGACCCAAAATTGACCAACGAGGGTATTCCATCCCATTCACGTCATTCTCGGTATAAAGCGGGGGGATCACGAGGGTCTCGCTCTCTTTCTGCTATGGCCGGTGTCCAAGGAGGACTCCGTCTGTTTTCCTGCTGCCCCCGATCCTGATCCGGGCATCCCTGAATCCAGCTCTCGACCGTCGCTAGGCCCAGCCTGGGCCTTCCCGGAGCCTGCCCTGCAGTGCCGGTGGTGACGTGGCTGACTTCAGGGGAGCTCAATCTTGGTTTTGTATATATATTTGTATATATTTGATTATTTCTATTATTGTTATTATACTCTTTTCCATTATTATAGTTTATTAAAACTGTTTTAACTTTCCAACCCAGAAGCCTCTCTCCCTTTTCCCTTTCCCTTTCCCTTTCCCTCTGGGGGGAGGGGGGGGGAATAACAGAGAGCATCTGCCACAGGTTTAATAGCCGGCCCAGCTTTAAACCGTGACAGATTTATTGGCACCCAACGTGGGGCCCAGAGAGGTTGTGGAGTCTCCTTCTCTGGAGACATTCAAAACCCGCCTGGGTGCGTTCCTGTGTGATATGGTCTAGGTAATCCTGCTCCAGCAGGGGGATTGGACTAGATGATCTTTCGAGGTCCCTTCCAATCCCTAACATTCTGTGATTCTGTGATTCTGTACTCTTATTGGATTTCAGTTTTTCTGGTATTGACAACTGGAAAACATGGACAGGTATCTAAATACTGTTAAAGAAATCTGGTATATGTCCTTGATGTTAGCCATCAGGGCTTCACTTGTGTCAAATAATCTCTTCATTTATTAGAAGAACAATTCCAGATGATTCAACAGTTTTTAAAATGTCTCTGATAGGCCTAACGATGAGATCACCACTAATTCTCAAATGACAGGAGCTTATGCAATTGTTTCGAGTCATTTGATGCTGGCAATGACCAAGTATCAATGACACTGTGTTTTTAGGACATATGAAAAAAGGTTTTTTGGCACTTTAGAGAGGGGTTATGACTAAGAGTTCTCAATATGGATGAGCCAGAGACATACACCAAAACATCAGTGAAACAGCATTTTTCATGAGTTTTGTCATGTTTATCTAATGCTAAGAAGATAAATATGATGGATATTTGCTGAGTTCCTCCTTGTCAACACAGGCTGTAAGTGAAGATGGTCTCATCTGCCTGATTCTATTTCCTCTCTGAAGCAGCAGAGGTACAAACACTGCAGCTACTGCTACCCCTTCCACTGCACACATGCTTCCAGTGAATATGCGACACAATCCAGTGACAACTACTTGGCAAATCATTGTTTTAGCAGGTTCTGTGAAAAAAAAACCCAATAGTACATGATCTACCCACAAACACTAAGACAGGACAAAGACTTGCCCTGCATATAAGCTACTGTTTTCCTATTTCTCTCCTTTCACCACTGAGAATTCAGTTTAACTATCTCCAAGGAATAATCTGTGTTCTACTCAATTCACCTGTTTTTGCCTTTCCCTGAAATAGTACTGACAAATCACTAAAAATACTTACTTGCTAATTAAGGAGCCAAGGAGGGGGGGAATAGGAGACACAGCAGGCACCTTCCACCGATGCATGTTATGCAGATGAGACAAAAGGCAAGAGCATTTTACAAAAAGGCCTCAAGCAAATGCCATTTTCCATTTGATCCCAAAAAATAACTTCTAGCACAGATAAACTACCTAGAGCTTCAAAACAGCTGAATTCAACGTTGGGCACAAAATGAAAAGGTCGATTACAAATCAACATCTCCTTTAAGTTCCTTTTAAAAACATTTAAAAAAGGACTTCTCCATATTGATTTTCCCTTTTCTGCCTGTGTTTCTCTCCCAAGCCTCAATACCTTGCACAGTAAGTTTGTCCTTTAATGTGGTAAACATGTATCCAGCCACTTTTTCCTGCAGGTGTTGCTGACAGAGGTAGAAAAAGGTGACTCAGTTCCTGTTTGGTTTTTTTTCAAATCCATCAGCAAAATCTGTGGCTGCCTCCCACCCCGACTTTCTGCTCCAGAAGATCTGATGCTAGCTCCCACCACGAGCCCTCCTTCTCTCCCTAAAGTGCAGGTGGCTCACAACGAGCCTTGTGCAGCCCTCAGAAGTGAAAAGACCCTGCAAGCCATGGGTCAGCAGGCAGTAACACCTTTGCTGCATCCCATACTTCCAAGTAGTAAGCTTCTGGATGCAGGGACTGCCTCTTCCCTTCTGCAGTGTGCATTTTCGAGGGCTAAATAAATAAAAATACCATTTAAATACCAATCACAACTCTGAGAACTAACGAATTTCCACAAAGTTACAAAAGAGGCAAACACCTGAAAATTTGATCTCAGGTTGCCAGCAGCAGTCTTGCAATAAGGTGGCCTTCTACCAGAGCAAAGGTGAAGCAGTTTTTTTTGTTTTGTCTTAACACAGTGATCAACTGATTGTCAGCCTCTTTGGTCTCTTCAATGTGAAGACATAGACTCGGGCTAGGTAATATGGAAAAATAGGTCTGCTTTAATTATAGTGCCTACTGAACCACTGATCACACAGAGGTTTTTGTTCAGGACTGCTTAAGAATGAAGTACCAGATCACAGAAGTGCCCAGCTACATCACCAAGTGCAACACAAACAGGACTAATGTAACAAAAGATATTCAAGTCTACAGAAAACACGACTCCACTAAAAGCCCCCAAATTTAAATCCCTACAGACATAAATTATGAAAGAAGCAATCCTCCTGGGAGAATAACATGGAATTCTTGATGTAGGAAACAAAAAGTGCTGTTTTTTTTCCCTCAAAAGGAAACTTGAAAAAGTGTAACTACTGAAATGACTCTGTGGTAATATGCCACTGAGATGAAAAGGGAGTGATACTTCTCTGAACTACTGCTTCAGTCTTGAGTCTAAAAGGATTTCCTCACAATAACTTGTTTTGTCTAAAGACTTTGCACATTAGCTATTACATTAGAATATATTCTGAAGCTGCACACTTCTTCACAGGCAAGACAAACTCAAGGTGGTCAGTGATCTGGGTAGTTAGGACATGCGGTAGATGGATTAGGAGAGAGATCTGATCATCATTTGTCCTACCATCTGTGGGATCTGCTGCTCCAGCAGTGGACTCCTGCCTGTTTCCTTGCTCTAAGTTTCATTGCCTGAAAAACACCTGTACTGCTGCATGTTATTCTTGCAGTTTTTTCCCTAAATAAACAGGGTAGAAAAAAGAGGTGGGCTTGGCAAGGAAAAAGAAATACCCCTTCTGGACAAGATGACTGCAAAAGGAAAGGAAATTACTGACTCATAAACTGTATATTAAGCTGTTTCACAGGACCTCCCACCCTTAACCTCTCCACTTCCTTTTTCCCTAAAAGCGCTTAGATTTATGGGTTTTTCTCCCTTTATGCTAGCAAAGCTTCACTATCATTTAGGTCGAAACACTAATGCTATTGTCACAGAAGAGAAAACCAAAGGACAAAAGTACAGGAAGTAATTCAGCATACGACTTTTTTTGCAACTCATGATTCCCCAAAGACAGGGAAAAAAGTCCTAGCGAACACAGCAAGTTCAGATCCCAAGTTCTCTAGTATTTCAAGGCTGCAAATGGCATGTACCACTCTTAACATCAGTGAAAAAGAATTAATACATAAACCATGCTTGCTTAACTCACACTGTTGGGTTCCAAAAGTTTGATAAGTACCAGTAGATATAAAAACACCCTTCAATCTGTAGCATGCTTTCTTCCTTACAGTAATTACAACAAAACATGTATAGATGGCAGAATTAAAAGAATGAGTTTGGGAAAATTAAGTTTCCCCCCCCTGCATTTTCATGATCCATGTAAGTCTGAAATTGTTTCATTTAAGGGGGACGCATTAAGGTTGTATAAGCAAAATTAATTCTGATATATTCTATTTTATGAGTGTTTGTCCTCACAGCCTTCAGAATACCTGAATGTGGTGGTGTACATCCATACACATGCCTCCGTGTGTGTCTCTCCTCCTGTCTCCGATTCCCATGTTAAAACAAAATCCTGAATGATTAATTCCACTACGTAATCATCCCACTGATATCACATGGGCAGAGCTATCACCTGATCTGCCACAGGGGCATCTTGAGCTAACCGTAAGTTATAGCAACTATAGGTGGTTGTTCTCAGTGTGAGAGAACTATAAAATGGAAGCAGCATGGCCAGAAAGTTTTAGGTATTCTCTGACAGCCAGGTCTTCAGATTCAGAGACTTGGATTCCATCCAAGGCACAAGAAGGTGCTACAAACTTTTGTATCTACTTCTTGCTATCTGTATCTTAGCTATTTCATCTCCTTTTCTCCTCCAAAGCCTCTCTCCCCCACCTAACCTGTTATAATCTAACCTTCTCATGTTCCTTGTGCCATACTTGCCTGTCCTTGCTGGTCATCTGTCAGTTCCCCGTCTAACGTTTCCCCTTTGGCAACACAAGCTGACAGATGCAGTACCCTCCTGATGCAATATTTTCCACTTCATTAGCACCCAAAAGCCTACTAGCACCTCAGCACGTCCACCATTTCTATGAACCCCATTCATTTCCTAGAATCAGACATCTTTTTTCAACAGCCATAGTCTTCATTTCCCACAACTTACAGCTTCAGCTTCCGTCTGCTTTAAGAAGCAGTCTTTATGCTGGCCTGCTCCAGCTCACAACCGCTGGATGCCCCACTACAGGAGCTCCCTCCTATCCCCTCTATAGAGAGACTGCAGAGTCCAGACTACAGGACAGGTTCTCAGTTCTGGTGCTGCTCCCGTGCTGACCATATCCAACGGGCCCCTGCCTCCTGCAACTCAGGAGACAAACCAGGGTCATCCCCAGGCTCACACATGCTCAGCGGGGGTGGCATCTTCAGAATTTCTAAGCAGCTCTACAAAGTCTTAAACATGCTTAAGCCACATTTATTCCCTTGACATCGTATCTCTCAGCTAATTCTCATGGGAACATAGAAGAGTATTCTAACTGTAATGCAGTATCAATAACCACGTATTATATATATATATTTTTATATACACTTCTATTATTTTTGATAGCCAAAACCACCATAACAGATATTCAAGTTCACGCTAGTTCATATTCATTTCCCTAGCCCACATATCAACATTAGTGAACCAGACACCAGCCTCAATATACAGATTCTCTAGACTGCAGACACAAACCCGCTACGTTGCTTACTTAAGTTACCAATTCTCGTAATTCTTATCCACCTACTAAAAAAAAAAAAAAAAAGTGTTGAATTGAGAGGTGGTGGTAAAGACTAAAACAGTAGAAAATGCTGCATTCTAAGTACTAGCCCCCCAAAAGACTCCATGCTTCCACCATCTTCTGATGAAAATTTATATGGCAAAGTGCTAAAGCTGACTCAGCTCTATTTACAAACACTTTAAATACTTGTATATTTTGCTGAAAAGTAAGCTCAAAGTTTTCCGAGGCAAAGGTAATGTCTATTATATACTTTGAAAACATACAGTGTGGTTTAGTAAATGTTTATCACTACTTACTTCCTGGAAGTAAGAAGAGAAAATGAAGCAAAGTACAAAAACCTTCCAAAGAGAACTGAATTTTCTCCTTTTCCAATTTGCGTACCTGTGTTGGGAGGATCTTTTGATAAAGCCAGTGGCCAACCAGCACATGCCATTTAATTGCGATGAGCAGCATGATGTGGTGTGATAAGAACAGCTCAGAAGGCTGGGAAATAGTGCTTGCTAAAAATCAATAGGATCTGTTAGGGGCAGAAATCTTCACAGGACCTCAGATGTATGGACATCACAGATCTCTCTATGCAATGAACTTTCCTGAGATAAAGCTGCTCTTTAAAAGAAAGTAAGTCCCATTGTGCAAAACACAACCTGTGCAAAGTCATACGATGAACAGCTCTTCTAACTAGAAATAAACTGCTTTAGAAAAAGTAGCTTTTTATTGGAACTGACTTTTGGGTGTCCTTCTGACAGCTGACATCTTTCTCCAAAGCAACGCAGCAGAATGTCTGATATCTGTAAACTACTTCAGATCTCATAGTAACAGAAGAAAAATATTAAATTCGTTGTTTAAACAGCGCAATCAGGAAGTGCTCTTACAGAAATTGCCACGTCAGATATCACAACTAGGTGGCAACTGGTTTGTAATCTCCGGTTTGGGGCCTTCCAGTCCCAGTACCATCTTTCAAAAAATAGGAGCTGGCACACAAAGATCAGAAATGTCAATATTGATTAAAGTTACATTCCAATTTGAAAATTTTAAAGCCATATGAAATTTTCAGACTGCTGGGCTTTGGGGGAAAAAAAACAATGCTGGCTTTCAAAACAGGTTTCTGATCCCCTGGAAAATCCAGATTGGTAACATAGTAAAAGCCAACATCCTAGCAAGAATGAAGGTCCCCTATTGTAGGTGCTCTCAACACACATCCTCCCTTTTTCATGAACCATCTGAGTGCAAATGGTCAGGAAGAACAGGGGTTACCTCGAATTGTTAAGAGGTTGACGCACTTCACTGGAGTTAGAAGCAGAAGAATACGGTAGAGGTAATCTTATGACTGCCTGGCTCTTGGAAGGACCAGGGGGCTCTGATGAATGTATTTATTGCTGTAATCTTGAGCCAAATGCCTAAGGGTGACTGCTATTTCAAATCCTCTAAGTCTGTGAAAACAGATAATCCATTGTTTAAAGATTTTAACTAAAAAACACCAAGGTTGCAAAGCCTCGGGCAGAAAGAACAATGAAACACTAGACAGAAGAGCACTTTGCATTAGTTTGCTGCCCACATATTGCTATGCTCTGCACGCTATATGAGAAATAGCAGCAATTGGACCTTTGTGTCGAGAAAGAGCTTCTACTGAAGAGGGAAGAGAAAGGGGATTCCTCTGCCCAGTCTCATAGCTACCTGCTCCCAGATGCACTATACACCAAAGGTTTTAAGCCTTAGCAGTGATTAGTTATGTCCAATATGAGCTACATTAAATAGGCATAGAATTTTTAAAGCACTTGGCACTTGCTCTGGTAATGAGGCCTCTTTAACAAAATGCCTCAAGCTGAATACCTAAATATTGCAGCATTCAAAAAAATCAGTAGTCATTTATAACCTCTGTAGCTAGTACATTTAAAGCACGACAATGCCGTGCTGGCCAGTGTAATGGCAATGCTGTCCTTGTGCAGGAAGTTTGCCAAGCCAAAAAACGCACTGTTTGACTTGCTCCCCAGGAGAGAGACACCATAGCCGAGCAACCATGACAGGGGAAGAACCACTCCACTCGCTGCTTTCACGTACTGCTGCTTAGAATTTGCCATTTCCAAAACCAATAAAAATTAACAAACATTTCTAAGAATTTTTGATATGACATTTCCCTGTCCCTGTTTAAGATGCTCTTGGGTGACAGTGATAGGACTGAGTCTTTCACAGCAGTATTACCAACTCAAAGTCAGATTCAGATCAGTACTAGTCAAAAGTCATTTCTACTTTTTTCCTCACATTCCCCACTGATCGCTATTTCTGCAGTCTCAGTGAGGCCAACCCTATAGGCAGAAGAGAGTGATGAAAAGTCTCCTCACATTCACAGGATGGATTTCACTGCAGTACCCAGTCTGTTCCCGTAACTTTACATGAAACAAAACATTTCTTTCTGCTTCTCCTTCCTTTTCCTTCAAGACAGGTGGAACCAAGCAAGATGGCATGATTTTCCTAAAAAACATTACTTTAAGATTTGAGAGTTAGATTATATCCTAATGTCTGTGCATACAAGGTCATTCCCATTTCACTTGGCTGAGAGTTCCCTCCTCTTACTCTGGCCATCATGAAAGTCACAGAATCACAGAATCACAGAATGTTAGGGATTGGAAGGGACCTCGAAAGATCATCTAGTCCAATCCCCCTGCCGGGGCAGGATTGCCTAGACCATATCACACAGGAACGCGTCCAGGCGGGTTTTGAATGTCTCCAGAGAAGGAGACTCCACAACCTCTCTGGGCAGCCTGTTCCAGTGTTCAGTCACCCTTACAGTAAAGAAGTTTTTCCTCAAATTTAAGTGGAACCTCCTGTGCTCCAGCTTGCACCCATTGCCCCTTGTCCTGTCACTGGGCATCACTGAGAAGAGCCTGGCTCCATCCTCATGACACTTGCCCTTTACATATTTATAAACATTAATGAGGTCACCCCTCAGTCTCCTCTTCTCTAAGCTAAAGAGACCCAGCTCCCTCAGCCTCTCCTCATAAGGGAGATGTTCCACTCCCTTAATCATCTTCGTGGCTCTGCGCTGGACTCTCTCTAGCAGTTCCCTGTCCTTCTTGAACTGAGGGGCCCAGAACTGGACACAATACTCCAGATGCGGCCTCACCAGGGCAGAGTAGAGGGGGAGGAGAACCTCTCTCGACCTGCTGACCACACCCCTTCTAATACACCCCAGGATGCCATTGGCCTTCTTGGCCACAAGGGCACACTGCTGGCTCATGGTCATCCTGTTGTCCACTAGGACCCCCAGGTCCCTTTCCCCTACGCTGCTCTCCAACAGCTCTGCCCCCAACTTGTACTGGTACATGGGGTTGTTCTTGCCCAGATGCAGGACTCTACACTTGCCCTTGTTATATTTCATTAAATTTCTCCCCGCCCAACTCTCCAGCCTGTCCAGGTCTCTCTGAATGGCTGCGCAGCCTTCCGGCATCTCAGCCACTCCTCCCAGTTTTGTGTCATCAGCGAACTTGCTGACAGCGCACTCTAATCCCTCATCCAAGTCATTAATGAATATATTGAATAGAACTGGTCCCAGAACCGACCCTTGCGGAACTCCGCTAGACACAGACCTCCAGCTGGACTCTGTCCCGCTGACCACTACTCTCTGGCTTCTTTCCTTCAGCCAGTTCACAATCCACCTCACTACCCGATCATCCAGACCACACTTCCCCAGTTTAGCTGCGAGGATGCTGTGGGAGACCGTGTCAAACGCTTTACTGAAATCAAGATAGACCACATCCACAGCTTTACCATCATCTATCCACCAGGTAACATCCTCATAAAAGGCTATCAAGTTGGTTGAGCAAGACTTCCCGTTGGTGAAGCCATGCTGAGTGCCCCTAATGATCCCCCTATCCTTGATGTGCCTGGGACATGTGTCCTGGCACATGTGCTCACAAGCGTTGCAACCACTTCATAGCTACACTGGAAGACAGCTATGGTAAAAGGTCATGACTGCAAAGGAAGATGGAACTCCATACAGCCACAGGAAAAGTTACAGATATCCCAACAGAGAGATGGTAGCAGAGGCTGTGTAACACAAGTGCCAAGGGGTTGTGAAGACAGGCCAAAAACAGCAGAGCTCTCAATGCTCATTTTCAAGATTGGTGCCAACAGCCCCATATCCTGGTAGAGCAAGCATGAGGTTTCTAAATCACTAGCCCATAAAGACCAAACAAGCTCTGCATCCCTACCTAATGCTTTCTCCAGATGAAGTCTAACAACAGGGGAAAACCAGAATCGTGCATTTGTAGTTTACACCCTACATCTGTATGAAGGGGTGCTTGTCTTTACTAATTTTTTAAAGTTCGCTCATTTTTAAAACTACTGAATATAGACTATAAGACCAAACGGTTTACAGACATATCCTTCAAGATCAGCCTTGCTTCCAGTGCAGACACTGTATCAATTGCCACTGCTTTGTCGTTCAGCATTGCCTCTCACTGATCTTCACCCTTGCACAGGATGCATTTCAGGAAGATACAATTGCAGGAAGGGGAAGGGGCCTGAGCACTCACAGCAGTTTCAGTCCCCAAAGATCTGTCCAGAATAGTATCATGGGTCAGACTGTCAGTGGCAGGGTGCTAGGAAAAGATGTTGAGGAAAACACAGAAACATCTCTTTTTTTCTTTTTTAAACAAAGTATGGAAAAAACCCAAGAACCATTCTATAGAAACACAACTAGTTTTCTGACGTAACGTGTCCTGTCTTTCTGGTAAATTGCACAGGAACATGAAGATAATGCAGCACTACTCCACAGTGCAGAACCTGGGACCCCAGGTCTGGTCCGCACCTTGATCAAAGCAACTGCTTTCCTCTTCCCCTGGACACAACTCCTTTAGAAACAAATGACTACTGCTATGATTTCTTCAATGTTTCTCCTCAAAGGAAATCACTTGTATAAACACTAATCCAATGTCCAATTAGAAGTGGAAAGGAACAGGCAGCAATGAAGGGCTGCAGTTACTGGCTCTCAGTCTGCTGGGCACGCAGCTCTGCTCTTATCATGCCGCTGGTTTCCAGTATCCTTTCAGAGTTTGTCATGACCACTGTTAGTTAAGTCTAACCTAGATAAATCTGACATTTAATAACTTTACAGGACTGATACAAAGACAAGTAGCGTAAGACTCCTCTTCAGTTTACACCATGTGAAATCGTACTTTTAAGGTGATCATTTGGCATGTGTTTAGGTGGTCACACCTCTCCTCCAAAGAGAGCAGTCCTGGCACCTCATCAACTCATCCTATCTTCAAGGCACTCTGTGGTGTGCCAATACAAAAGAATTTGAGCCTGCCTGGGTTTCTTACTCATCAATTGAAAAGTAACTTTTTCCTCTCCTGGAGAACAATAACATGGCAAAAAAGGAGGCTTCTCTTGTTCTGTTTATTTTAATTTCCACATCAGTTTCCTGATCCTGCTTGCTGAGTGGTTGTGCCAGTATTGAGAAGGGTCAGTATAGGATTGGATTGCTTTCCTCAGTGGTAGCATCAGCTTAAACACAAACCAAGAGGGCATCTTCACCCTCTTTTCATTTAGCAATGGGAAAAAGATAGGACTGACATATAAATAAGATAATTATACAACAGCTCTACAACGTGCAAAAGAATTAACTGTAACAACCTCAGAGAAACATTACACTCAACACCAACTGCAATTATGACAATTCCTGAACACTAGCTTGTTCTTAACCTGCCCACATACACAACGCAAGACCAAAAGGGACTTCCGAGCTCTGCCTGCTACCACAGGCACTGTGTACCATCACATGTGGTTAGTGAGGAATTTGTATTTAAAAGTAATGCTGGGAAAGGCAAACGTCAATATTTTGTTTGAGGCAAAGCAAGTTATCCTGCAGAAAGCTCTGTGTTTATATGTTTACGTGGACTTGGGCCATGGAAACATACCCTGTTCCACACGCAGTTACACGATACTAAACTATGGAGGTTAACACAGGATAATAGCATGTTTTCATGGTAGCCTTGACTCAGGGAAGTAGACTTATTCACATCATGCTTTGATACAAGTGGCCAGATCTGAAACAGGAACATGAAGGAAGGATATGGATGAAAGACTGCAGACAAATCTAAATCAGGAGACAGTGACAGATCTCTGCTTATGAGGAAGATGATTATGACTCAGCCAAAAGTAAAGAACATGCAGTTTGAGCTGAAGTATCGCTGGCTGAATCCAGAACTAAAAGTGAATTAAACAAATGAAATTACAAGTAACAAAATACATTATTTGTATCTGAAATGGGGGGGCAGGGAGAAGCTTGATTTTTCAGAGGTGTTCTGGACAATAGATTAGACATGAGACTAGCAATTTATATCAGGCTTCAATGCTGAAATGAATCTGCCTCTTTACGGCTGCCAGACTGGGCCAGGATCCCACTTTATCCCACTGAAAAGACAGATTCGACATTGTGATAGCTCACATCGTTCTCCTTAAAGGGAGTTCACACAGCTGATGGAACAGGGAGCTGCAGCAGTCCTCATGCACAGCCACTCTACGGTGATCGATGTAATGTCTACACTAGTTTCTGCCTGCTCTTTTTAATACCTCTGAAGCCCTCAACAACTGGAAGGACAAGCGGTTCGCCCCCACAGTAAGGTGCCAATGATTTCAGTTCTGTGGCTCTGCAGCCGAGACAAACGATGCCACTTCAAAGACATCTCTACGCTTGAAACAGACCCACACATAGGTGATCCCCAGAAAAGAAACACAAACAAGACATGGGCGATGACAGATGGAAAAGGATGACGTTTTAAGGAGTCAGCCAAGACACCAACCTTTTCTCCACTGAAAATTTCTGCCTTTAATTAGATTGCACTGAGTTTCCAGTCTTACTGTGCCTCGTTCACCTTGGACCATCAAATATTAAGAGGTATTCAACTTGCTGTGAAATTATGTTATTAATCTCAAGCAGGGATCTAGATGCAATGTGCCACTGTGTTGGGCCACTCCAGGCCTGACCTCACCATTTGTTCAAAGTTAAAACTTCCAGCAGTGTAAAACCCAGATGGTGCAGGAGAGAAGTCTGTCTCTTTACAGAAAAAAAAAAAAAAAAAATCACATAGGCCATTACCTGACATTTTGACATTCAGCTTGCTTCCAGAGCCAACTATAATCTCAGCGGTTAAGGTTTTGAATCAAATGAAGACCTGCTCATGACCTGGTCTGACTTCTCTGGGACAGGCATGGCTGGCCAGGACCACAGTAAGGTCCTAGTTACCAGTTACAGGGGCACCCTGGCTGCTGAACAACTTAACCACAGAGGCAAGGGCAAAGAGACAATCAACAGTTGCAAAGCATGCCGTAAGATTCAGCATTTGCAAAAGCTTTCAGAATAAAGTGTGAGTGGCACAAAATCAGTGCATCAGCATTACCTTAAAAAGAAAATCTAGAAAAAGAGTGCTCTAAAGATGGGAAAGTTAGTTAAGATCAGAAAAGACAAAGTTATGTAAATCAGGTAGGTATTAAATATGCTACACTGAAAGCAGTCCAGGATTAGGAGGAAGTTAGTGTCACTCTGGGCGATACTCAACTTGCCTTCTGCTCAGATATCTGTCCTGCTGACACTTTCTACAGCTGGACTAACATCCTCAGTTTTCATTATTTTCAGTGGAAAGACAAAAAAAAAACTTCCAGAATGTGATTCACCTCACCAAATGTGGACATCTGCTTTAGGGTGAAATGAATGTGCCTTAACACACCCTTAATATAAAGGGAACTTACAGACCCTAGCTCAGATGTGGACACTTTAGTTGTAGATCTTCACGTGTAGTCAGATGAGTCCAACTCTCATCATCCAAGAGATGACTGAACCGACTGTTTTAAAAGCCCTTTCTGACATGAAATTTCCCATGCGCTTTAAAGCACCAGGTAGGGCTAGAGAGCTAACGCAAAGCTGTTCAGTAAGAGGCTCTTAAGACAAAAATAGACATTTATAAGACGTTTTGTGGTTCTTCTAACCTTTCTGAAGCAAATCTCAAGTTTCCCTTCTTTTCTAAATTGATCCCTACTACTTGGAGTCTATCCCAGCTAAGGCCTGTCATCTCACTGTTTCCTTTGAGGAATTTATACCAAAGTGATTGAAAATTTAAGAGTTAAGATCTGTTGAAGAGCTCTAAAAATCCACATGCAAGCTCTGATTTTACTTCAGAAGTACTGCCAAGCAAATTAGCATTAATTAGAGACAAGCTGAAAGACCAATAAAATAGTAGGCTAATGGAATCATCTGGAACCATAAGGCCAAACATGATCAAAGAAAAACAAGTTGCTCCATCATATAATCTAATGATCCTGATGTGGAAGCCTCTCAACATGAACCATTCAGAGGAACGCCATATTCTTGGAGAGTTTCTGATGCAGCAATGAAGGATATAGGAGGCTGGAGAAACAAACAGAGGAGAAAGGGCAGGGTGCTGGGGTTGTACACTTTCAAAGAGACCGACCAGATGGCAGACCAGAACTGCAAAAAGAAATTAAGAAGGGATAAAATTGTCATTTTGCTGTCCCTCTCTCCTCCTTCCTTGCTGCATCAGCCACACCAACCCAGCTCCCGAGGGAACTGCTGAATACAGAAGGAAAACATACATCAATAAATAAAAGCAGCAGTGATCCTTAGCCCAGGAGAGGGCTATGACTTCTTGGCATGTCATTTAACACATGCAGTTTCATGTCCTACTCTCTCCTCCATTGTGGAAACCCTTCCTCTCTGAGGAGGTACCTGCGAACCCCTGTCTCCCTGTGTGAGCTACAGTACTGGGGCGGGAAGGTAGGAGAGGAGCGGACAGGCTCTGCTGTCTCTTGCTTTACAGGGAATGCCCAATACAATCTTTTCCAATAATGCAGACACTTCCAAAGGGGAAAAAAAAGAATACAGAATAGTGCACTGCAGTGCAGGGAGAAAACAGATCAGACTAGTGCAGTACAGCTGTATTCAGACCCCGCCAAAGCCCTCGATCACACTCCCTCATTCCCATCCCACACTCAAAACACGTGCCAAAGTGCTGAAGATGGCAACTGCGGCGTGACACGCAGAGCATGGAGACCAGTGTTTGGACCTGCACAAGCCCCATTACACTCAGCATAGGACAAAATGTGTCTCTCCTTTTCACCCTCTTTTGATTCTGGAAAAAAAAAAAAAAATCAATGTTGGTACCTAATCACTGTTAGCTTTAATGCTTAACTTCATAATTTGTATTTAATGATGAATATTAAATTCACTTCATGGAAAGAAAGTAAGAAAGTGTGCAGCATTTTAGGCTAAGTCAAGGTGTTAACATTTCAGCACGAGAGCAGCTGCAAACACCGTTGATATTCAATGTCCGCAGCTCCATCAGGAAGAACAGCTTCGGTTACACACAGCTACAAACACACTTGGAAGAGACAGGTATTTCTGAACATCTGCTTGGTGGTGTTAGTACATAAGCAAGTGCTGTGTGAAGCTGTCCTCACTTATTTTGCACTATTCATTTTACTCAACGAATTCAAAAGCAGGCTGAGTCTATATATAGAGACAGACCAAGACCATCCCTCTCCTTGTTTGGAGAGTTTGGGCAGCTTTAAAAAACAAGCAAACACCAATTCCCACTTCTGCGAAAACATATCTTGTGACATTGCCCAGCGCAAGCCACAAATATTTTGAGAAGGTCCAAACTGCATTTTACAATCTTATCGAGCCCCTCGCATTCACTGCTAGATCAGTTAGCTTACTAAAAATATTAGAGCGGGCAAGAATGTGATGGAGGATATCTTCCTGGTGCGGAAGACTAATTCATCATTCACGTCTAGAGGTTGCTACTGCACTTTCAATAGGGCACATATGGATTGAGTCTAGTGATGTATATCATTTCCTTTCTGGATGTGGGTCTATATTGAAAAACAGTCCCCAAACAGCAATTGCCAGAGGCCTGAGACCTTCAAATATCGCTATGTAGAACGAACAGATAGGGCTCTGATGTATGTACTCCAGTAAATCTTTCAGTGGCGATTTAAGACCTAACTGTGCTCCACAGCTCTGCTGGAGATTCCTGCCTCCGGAGCAGGCTCAGCAAAGCAGAGTGTCTGCCCGTACTTCCGCTGCTGCACCACACAGCCCGGGATCTCAACCCCAGCAGCTGAAGCAGAGGCACATATTCCCTTCTGATTCTGCTACAGTGGGAAAACCACCAGTGGAAGGGCAGGGGGCACAGCTCAGAAAAAAAAAAAACACTCCAAGCCTTTGAGACTTCCAGAGGTGATGTCATGATGTCAGAGCACCCGCAGACCAGGCGCGATCTGCACCTGCCCACCGCGCCTGCAGGCTGTGCTGCCACGGGCCAGAGGTGAAGCGCCTCGGTGCAGGCACAATGAAACGCAGAGCTTCACCTCTCTGCTTTGCGTTCAATTAACCAAAGCAACAGCGTGCAGGAAAGTCGCAGTGAATTTTACAAAGACAGCTCATATTGCTCTGGGCCTTCTGAAAATACCGCTCCAGCATTAGCCTTCTACCAATTCCGTGCTGCTCAAAGCCTGTCATCAGGCAACAACAGCGACTTAGATGTATTTGCATTCAATGGCAGAGACTGGAAAGACAGCTAGAAAGGGAAAAATTTAACTCAAAGACCCTTCCTTGCATCAGCAATGGCTACAAAAAGGCTAGAGGAGCAAAGACGGCAAACGAGAGCATTCACCCCAATTATTTCCAGAATCTGGGACAGACCTGGCACTCATGCCCGGCGCTGCCACCACAGACTGCTTGTGTGCCACTGCTGCAGCATTGCTGCCTTACGCCCACAAACTCCACTGCAGCTGCCTGTTGAGCTGGAAATCTGATACACTGCGAAGGCTGCTGACAGCCAGAGGCTGTTCCCTTGTCTATAAAAGATCCTGTAATAAATTACATTACAGACTAGGGAAAAGGATTCGGAAGAGAGAGAATTAAAACACAACCTTATGAGAGCTAAATGAGACCAATTAAAAGAGATTTGCTACAAGTGCTGAGGGATTTTGACCTGAGCCATAATCAGGGACGGATACGCATTCCTTCAGAAGAGGAAAACGAGTGAGAGATCATGTGTAAACAACTCTGCCAATTAAAATGAAACGGATTATCTTATCTATGCAGCTCTGCTCAGAGAATCACCGCATATTCCAGATATACCACAGAGAGATCCGAGACAGGCATTTGAACCTCTGAAACAAGGCTCTGTGATGAGAAGATATGCTGTGCTTCAGGACACATCGAGGCCTCATCTGCATTTGGGTATCCCCCCCCCGTTTTTTTAAGCAATCACAGAATTATAAATGCTAATACAAAACTAGGCTCAGACTTTTTTACCAGGTCACCTACATGAATTCTGATGCAGATCAGACTGAAGGTTAGGCATCACAACAGTAAAACAAGCCTTACATAAAAAACGCGCAGCAGATAGCACCGTTGCTGCAACTACTAGATACTGCTGAAAAACACGCAGCTTGCCAGCGTACACGCTCATGTCCATAGCTTAAAATAGTGATTCTCAATTTTTTTCTGGATCACAAGCCCCGTTTTGCTGCAAGATGCCCCAGAACCCCTCTCTCCTCATGGTCAGCAATACCGGAGGCAGGACTGGCCCTGCTCTCCACTCTGACACCAGGTTTTTGAGAACTCATACCCAAGAGCAAAATTTCCGCGACTAGAGCAAAAAATCTGATGTGGACAGATGTACCACTACTTCTGCTCTGTGTTCTTGCTCTGCAGCTCATTTTCACTGCTTTTTGAAATTTCCAGTACTTCCTAGTTCAAAATCATATAAACATACAAAAAAAGCAGTTTTACAAGGGCTGAAAAAACCATCAAAACAGAAAAGACACATTAGGAAACCGTGTTCGAGAAGCAGTAGAAAAGAAAATAGTGTCATGGACTTAGCGAAGAGCAAAAACTAAAAGGGAAGAAAGAACGAAAGAGGAATTCAGGATGAGGAAGAAAATTTCAAAAAGAAAGCAGCAAGCACCCAAGACAATAACCCTAAGAGATATGTATATGTTCACAGTTGCTGACAGCGGAAAAGTTTCAGAACATTTTACACTGGTTGCCAGATTCGAGCACAGAGTTTTTCCACTGGCTCAGATCTAGTCTAGAGAAGTCAGGCTGCTTTTGGAACCAGCCTAGCTCTTAACACAGAGCAATCACTTTTGTGTGGCGTGAAGTACAAACTGAAAGGCCTTTCTAAGTCCAATCTACCAGGAGCTGGATCAGTAATCTCAGTGCCATGAAAACGGCTGCACTGAGAATCACAAAATCACAGAATGTTAGGGATTGGAAGGGACCTCGAAAGATCATCTAGTCCAATCCCCCTGCCGGAGCAGGATTACCTAGACCATATCACACAGGAACGCGTCCAGGCGGGTTTTGAATGTCTCCAGAGAAGGAGACTCCACAACCTCTCTGGGCAGCCTGTTCCAGTGTTCGGTCACCCTCACCGTAAAGAAGTTTTTCCTCAAATTTAAGTGGAACCTCCTGTGTTCCAACTTGCACCCATTGCCCCTTGTCCTGTCAAGGGATGTCACTGAGAAGAGCCTGGCTCCATCCTCATGACACTTGCCCTTTACATATTTATAAACATTGATGAGGTCACCCCTCAGTCTCCTCTTCTCTAAGCTAAAGAGACCCAGCTCCCTCAGCCTCTCCTCATAAGGGAGATGTTCCACTCCCTTAATCATCTTCGTGGCTCTGCGCTGGACTCTCTCTAGCAGTTCCCTGTCCTTCTTGAACTGAGGGGCCCAGAACTGGACACAATACTCCAGATGCGGCCTCACCAGGGCAGAGTAGAGGGGGAGGAGAACCTCTCTCGACCTGCTGACCACACCCCTTCTAATACACCCCAGGATGCCATTGGCCTTCTTGGCCACAAGGGCACACTGCTGGCTCATGGTCATCCTGTTGTCCACTAGGACCCCCAGGTCCCTTTCCCCTATGCTGGTCTCCAACAGCTCTGCCCCCAACTTGTACTGGTACATGGGGTACCAGCATGGGGTACAGAAGCCCAATGCAGAAACACCATACAAACCTGCCGCAGGTGGGAGTGCCTCAGGTGTCTCTGTGCAGCAGCCCTACGGGGCTACGGGGCTTGGCTCCGGGACTGCTTACTGGGGTGGATACAGAGCCACTCACATGGGCAACGTGAGCTCCTGTGGGCACCCAACCCAATAAACTCTTGGGGCTGATGCTGAGCTTATCATTATTTCTGGCCCTCAGGGTGTTTTTGTACACATGGTGTCCCACTGTACCGGTGCTACCTAGATTCTTCCATCATCCAAAACTTCCCAGCCCAATTATTGTAGATAATTGAGTTGACAGCACATAACCTGAAAAATTCATCTGAAGTTTCTAGTTTACTTCTTTGCCACAAAGGGCAAGGTTGCATTTCCTAACGAGAAATGCATGCATGTACAATTAACGACTCTGAATACTTCTTTGGCAAGAGTGATCACAAAGAATCCCAGTGTGGAGCAGCGTAACTCGTGGTTAAATTCAGATATATGACATTTGCCCACTTCTAATTCAGGCAACACAGAGTTTATTCACTCTTGCATAAGCAAACAGGGGTGTCTCGCGCTTTATTTATCACTTTACCACTGCAAATACATTTTAACGACTAAAGGATGGGAAATACCATAGGGCCGATTCTTCCTGTTCCATCAGCTTTTCCTACGTAACATCATTCTCATTGTGTCTTCACGTTACTACAACCGCTACCACTGTTGGCCTCCACCGCACACAACTGAACACCGCACACGCAGCCCAGCTGCGGCCGTACAACGGGGACACGAGCATCCTCTGCCCCGGTGCCTTGTGACTTGCCCAGCGGCGGCCGACGCCGTACCGAGGGACCCGGCCGTTCGCAACGCAACGCCGTGCAGTGAACAAAGCCGGAGCGAGGCCGGGAGCGCAGCCCCGGCACAGGACGGTGCGCCCAACCGGCGGCCAGGGCAGCGGGGGCTCCGAGGGGCGGGAGCCACGGCAGCTGCCGTGGGGAAGGAGCTGCTGCTCCGGCCGCGTGTCGGCGGCTGGGCGCCTACGAAGGGCAGCAACCTCCGGCCCTGCGCGCCACTGGGAGACCGGGCCGCCGTGGCGGGAGACGGGGTGGGCTCCCGGCGAGGCCGGGCCCCCCCGGCCGCACAGGTGGCTGCGGGGCGGGCGGCGGGGCGCGGGCGTTGCTGCGCCTCAGGGGCAGGGTGCAGCGCCCTCCCCGCCGCCTGCCCCAGCTGGGCCCCCCCCCGGCGGCGGCCGCAGCCGCTCTCCTCCCGCGGCCGTCCCTCACACACCTCCCTCCGCCCCGGGCCGCCGTCCCCCCGGCCGGCACACAACTTCCCCCGGCCCCGCCAGCGCCGCTCGCCCTCCCCCGCCGCCCTCAAGCCGGGCCGAGCCCCCGCCACATCGCCGCCCTCCTCCTCACCTGCCGCAGGGAGGCCCCGCCGGGCGGGCTGGCGTGGGCAGAGGTGGCTCCCGGAGGGCGGGAGTCCCCCGGCGCCGCGGGGAGCTCAGGCCGGCCGCGGCCCGCCGGCTCCCGGCCGCTGGGCGTCCCTCCGGCCGCTGGGGGAGCCGCCTCCGCGCCGCTCGGCCGCCATCTTCCGCGCGGGGGAGGAGCGGGAGGCCCCGCCCTCCGGCCGCCTCGCGCAGGGGCCGCCGCCGCCGCCACCAGGCCGGACCCTCTGTAACACCCCCCGTGCGCCGGGATTGGGACCCCGCGGGGGCAGCGGCCCCGGGGGACGGGGTTTTGAAAGAGAAGCCGAGAGGGGTCGGCTGAGGGCCGGGGGGCTCCTGTCCAGGAGCAGCCGCGCCGCTGCACGCCGTTACCGACAGACGTTGCGGCGGGTTTGCAGCGGGCAGCGCGGCACGCGGGGCTGCGGGGGCACGGCGACAGCAGCCCTGGATCACGGGGCGCGGGTGCCGCCGCCGCGCTCCCGGCAGCGCGGAAGGCGTGGGATGCCCAGAAAAGCGGTATGTAGGGATTGACACTGCTGTGACAGCCCCTGCGGCAGCACCCTCCCGGGAAAAACACACACAAGGTGCAATTTCCTACTTAGAAAGACGGAGAAAATTGTAGTAGGAAGCCAGAATGCGATGTGGAGCCACATCACAGGCACCATCACTCGCAGCAGAGGATGGAGAGCGGACAGCAGTTTGGGAGTGCTCATACCACAGTCCTGCTTTTGAATCTGCTGTGCAGAAAGCACCCGCTGTGCTGCAGAGGAGGGAAGATTAGTGACAGGTTAGCCTGAGTAGGGCCTGGAGGGGTCAAAGCAGCAGAAGTGGCTGGTGGCAGAAGAGGAGTGAGCAAAGGGAAAGCAGGTGCTCAGGGAATGAGGCCTCATCCTGGCAAAGCACTGCTTGCCATCCTGCAGTCTGAGAATTGCCAGAGCCCTGTGGATGGCTCCCAAGAAACCCTCAAAAAAGCAACACAAGGTAAATTTGCTGTGTAGGGATGTGTTCCTCTATTGAAAAGTTGAAAAAAAGCCTAAAAGTCACTGCTTTCAGACATTTATACAGGGCTTCTCATCTTTAGCTAATCGTTTTGCACCTGAAGCACTGACCATGCTTCTGCAAGACCGTTAAGCCTGAGTTAGCAGGTGAATCAACCAAAGTAAAGCAAACAAACCTGCAAGCAATCATAGCTTAGTGCAGTTCAAAAGCCTCTTCTGCCTCTGGCCCACAGCACCCCCACCTCAGCAGAGGCTGACGAGGCAGCTGCTCCCACCACCTGCACCGAGGCTGCGGTCCCATCACACCAGGTCCACGCACTGCCAAAATACCCGGCAGCACATATTTGAACACGTGATTGCATTTCTGTTGAATTAACCCAAACACGTACCACAGTGCTTACATCTGATTAAATACAGTTCCCCTGCCTGCAGCCATCCCGAAGCTAGCGGCAGCCGCAGGTGATACCCGATCTACCACAGACCTTGCACTTTCCAAAGCAGCTGAGCAAATCTGAGCCAACTGAGGGAATCTGCAGCAGTTCAGCACTGTGTGTCATGTGCTTGTAGCATTTATGTTCCAGTACTACATTCTGGGAAACTGGATTTACTGTTTCAAACCACAGTTTGATATTCCAGTATAAAAATAGTTTTTTGGTAGTTTCCCTGCCTCCTGCAGTCCAACCAATCTCAGTTACACTGAGGGAGGGGAATCATTGACAGGTGTGTACACTGTACACTCTACAGGTGCAACAATATTGGCTTAAATTTCCATTGAAATCTGCAGAAGAAACCACCCCAAAATATGCCCCATCTTTCCAAACTCCTCCTCCCCCCTCTTCAAACCACCAGAGCAGAATTTACCTGCCTGCCTTTTCATTTCACCACAACTCTCAATCCCTTTGTCATCTTTGTCTTTCTAGCCACCTCATATATAGCTTCCTCTACTCGCTTGCAAGACACCTTTAAATCCATCTTGCATCTCTGCTCTCTTCCCCACACCAGCCTACTCACACTTCAGACCACTCCGAGTGCTTGGCTTTATTACTCCCTTCCTGGCGATCATACTGCTCTGTACCTATCTCACTTAGCACATACTATCCCTGCTAACATTGCATTTCTCTGAAACAACTACTTCTCCTTCTTAAGGGTACATAAACAATCAATCAATCTTTCCCTGGATATTCAGTAACAGTTATAATAAATATTTCTATTTGCCTACTTCTGTTGAAGTTTTAATGGGTCAGGAAGACTGTTTCTTTCAAAAGGGAAGGTCAAAGTACCATGCTGTATAAAAGATTAAACGTGTTACTGTTTATGTGGAAGCTCAATTAAGTATTTCTAATAGGTATGGAAGATTTTTACTGATATTGTAACAGATTAGAAGGTGTTCAAACTTGCTGACTTATGATATTTAAAGTAATTTCAGCATTGGAATGAACAAGGCTGAAATTTGTTTACAATTCTTAAAAACATTTGAGTCTATCTCAAAGTTTGGGCCTTTTTTATATAAGAAAAATATGATAAACCCAAAACAATGAGTTTCCAATGATACATGAGTAGAACATGTTCTTCTTGTATAAGTACTATTTTCAGTTTATTTTGAACTTCTAAACATGTAGTAAGAAGCAAACAAGTAATTGCTTTCTGGAACAGCAACAACCATACAGCAGTAGCACTGCTATAACTACTGATATAACCTATAGGGTGTTCCAGTGTAAGCAAGGCCTCTGAAGCACAGCCCTGATGCCATTTTTGCAGGCTGTCCTCTGTTGGTATGAACACTACACTTCTCCACAGAAACATGAAGGAGAAATAAATCACGACGCAACAGTATTTCATCCCAACAAGAACTGGCCAAATCCCAACTCTGCCAATATGCAGTTGTAGGATGCATTAAGAAAAAAGTTTTTTGCAAATAAATGTCATCCTGCCCATCCATTCATGGATAATTATGGTGAGTAAAAGTATGTGAATTGTCACAAATTAGGGACAACAACCTTTCCCTCTTCCCCTGTCCACCCATGCTTTAGAGGACCCCACTGCAGCATGAGGAACTTTCAGACTGAGATTTTAATGACTTAATTATTTGCATCCTTTCACTGTGGCCAGGTTGTCTTAAAAATGACAAGCATATGCATTTTTTTGTTTTCTAATACTTGTTAAGTATAGGAGAAACTGCTTGCTTAAAATTTTTCATAATACTACACACCAACTGGGAAATTCCTTACTGGCAGGCAGGCAAGGCATTCCTGCATGTGAGGAGTTCTCAGGCACTAAGGATCTCAAGGGAAAAACTCATAACCCTCCACTCAAGCCACTTTAAGTGCCCCCGAGGACCACCTTTCCCAACTCTAAAATAAATTTATACCAAACCCAAATAAACAAGCATTCCAGGTGCATTAGTTTGCAGTCCCAAACCTTTCAACTTCTCAGGGGAAAAAAAAATGCCACCTGTGATGTGTAGCAGCAATAACACTCAGCTACTCTACATGACTGTTCATGAGTCTCTTCCAGTGGTTTCTACAGAGGTCAGTCTCATTATCTGCATGGACAAATGGGAAAGCTGAAGCACAGAGAACACAAGTGGCTTATCTGCAGTCACCCTGGACAGCCATAGCAAAACCAGAAACAGACTGCAAATCTCCCGATTGCTAGTCAAACGCTCTGTCCATTTGTCTATGCTATCGGTTACACATAAGTAAAAGGTAACAGTTTTCCTAATAAAATGGAAAGGATATCAATGCTTGAGGTCTAATTCTGCTCGTGTTTCTCCCCACCTCTCATACATCCTATGGCATAAAAGCATCCTGCCAGACTTTGTGCTGCTAACCCAGCAAGCAAGAGCAGACCAATCCTAGTTTAAAGGGAAGTCTGATTTAGGCACAAATAAAAGCTACTATCAGTCATAGGTCTCCCCCAGAGTAATCAACCTATGTGTACAAGTAAGCATGTGATATATTGGGAGAGAGGGAGGGAACTTAGAAAACAATGCTCAGACACTTCTCTTAAGTAGGAAGATGGAAAAATGCCATCCAATATGATGAGCAGATTCTAACCGGACATGGCTTACTAGAAAGTAAGTTTCTGAGAATATCTCTGCTTGATAGTTCAATACTGGAGCTATCACATTAAAGGTAAGTGCCATTCCCAACCCCTGCTGTCAGCTAAAACATAAGAAAATGTAAGAGAGGAACCCCTCCTGGAACAGATTCAATCCCATTGGTACTTTTTTCAGTGCCCCTGCCCAAGACTGAGAGCACTTGCAGGTGGTAAAGACACATACAGTACAGCTTAAATGGAACACCATCACCTTTCTAAAATGTACTTAAATCACATACATACACGGGAACACTGTGAAAAGCCCCATATATATGCTACATAAATGCTGACATAAGCATTAGTCTATTGTCCTTTCAGTAAGCGTTTAAATGACTCTTGTCCTGGTTAAAAGAGCTACTAAGAAAATGGGAAATCATCACTAACTTTACTGATATCTTCCTAGTGTATATTGGATCATACCGCAACATTTCTTCGAAGATCATTAAGATGTGTTTAACTGCTTCAGGAGAGGCCTTACCTGATGAGTGATGCTGTCTTGGATGTCAGAAATGATAGCAGAACCTCTCTTTGCAACTGTAATAGCAGGAGCTATCTCTCCTGGCCACGAAGAGATTGTCTTCAGTCCCAGTGAAGTGGGCTGTAAAACTCTTACCTTCTCCCTTTAAACACTAAGGACAATTTTCCTCCTGTTTCATCAGGCAGCAAAAGCAATCATCTCTTTAAGCAGCAGCAACTGACACCTATTTACTAGGTAATTGCTGCAGTTAGAGGGGATTAAGCACACTGAACTCTCTCTCAGTGATAAGGCAAAGCCACCCCCTTCCATCTGCAGTGCTTTCCAGATGCACCTGAGAAGAGCTCAGCAGAGGGGAGGCCAGCCAAGCCTGCCCAATTGGGGGCACAAATGCTAGCGAGCCCCTCAGATGTGTATCCCCAGTGCAATCGCAGCACTAACTGTGCCAGACCCGACCCACACTCAGCTGCCACAAGGCCACCAGTAGCAGGAGAGGCAGAAAAGCCCACAGGCATCTCCGTCCCCCCAACAGCCGCGCTCCCCGGCCCCTCTGGGAAGGGGTCTCAGCAGAAGGCAAGAGCAGCACACGCCGCAGACTCACAGCTCAGCCTGCCTGCTCTTCCGAGAGCAGCATGAACAGTACAAGGTGGGAAATACAAGAAAAATGCCAAAGCAGCGAAGGCCTGAGTGGAACAAAGCCTACCCAAGCGAGCATAAATGAAATGCTAATAACAAGAGGCAGTATAGAAACAAGACAGGCTAAATCCAACTAACTTCTAACTTCTGTTAGGGAATCGTGCTTACGCTGCTAAACCAGGCAAATCTGTACAGGTGAGTGGTTGATCTGTGCCTCCGCAGGAGCACCCCATCTAGGACACAAAATATACCAGCTCACAAATGTAAGAGCTGCCACCCAACTTGAGTTCAGCATGTTTACACCAGGCAAGCCTAATGGCAAGACGGCTTCTCCCACAGAGTTTGAAATATTGGTGAGGAAAACAAAGACCAAGAAAGGAAGTAACAGCATAGGCTTGCCAAGGGTTAGGCTATCAGGAACAGAGGCAACGTATCCCTATTACCCCATGGTCTGTCAGGGAAATGCCATAAAGTTCATTTTAACAGGTTCTGTTGTTCCTTTGTTTTTATTAATGCTAGTATTTTTTCGTTTTAGGTATGGTACCACTTACCTTTTTTCCTTTTTAAACATGGTGGTTTTAAATCACATGATTTACTGACACAAAAAAAATTGATTGATTCTTATCCCAGAAGTGCCAATTCCATATTGTCCCATGGTTTAAGAAAAAAATGTGACACTCAAAACTTTACACTGTTTAAATGTTATTTTATTAAATATCTTCAGTTCAAGGTTTCATTGTAACAAAGCTATGAAGGTTCTACCAACATTCAGACCAAACAAACAAACACTAGCTAACTTTAATTATTTCTATATCATGCAAAAATTCTGCATCAAATGCCTTCCATTTCCTGTTTAAAATGTGATATTTATAATATATATTATATAGATGCTTATATTAGCCCCATAAGAGAACATTAAGAATGCTAAAGGTGTAGAGCTGTGTTTGATAATGGCCATACCAAGCTAAGGTTCTCATTAACTTAAAAGGAAACAAAACAAACAAAAAAAACCCCAGAAGACAGTTTGTCTCCAAGATTGTGCAAAACCAAACATCCCAACAGTTCTGTTCTTTTTTAAATTTTCTCTGAAAGATGCATATACTTAATACAGAGGGTTTTCTTTTTAATTATTAGTAATCGTCAGGTAGAGACAAGGAAGATCAGACCTAAAGAAGGCATGCATGTTTTGTATTTGTCTTTTTTTAAATGGTGTAATTGTAATCTCCTGTTTGATCTCTCTTTGTGGCTTAAAAAAAAATCTGAATAAAATATCAAGGCTTTTCACTTTTCCACTTCATTCACTGGCTTAGTGCTGTCATAAAAAAATCTTTTGAAATAATAAAATCTAGTGTTTGCCCCCCATGGGTTCAATCCCCACACTCCTCCCTGTGGTAGTGGAGGGAGGAAGAAAACGGTATTTGCTCAGACAAACACGGGCAGTGCAGATGGTCTTTTCCTTCCTCAGGGGTTAGCTGCTCTAATCCTGGTGTGGGATAGCACCTCTCTAACAAAGGGAGCAGAGAGCAATCTCCTGCAAAGCGACAGCTCCACTTTGTGCAACAGCTTTGATTTTCTGCATTCTGTTAAATAAGGATTAAAATTCCAAATTGGCTTTCTCTCTTCCACAGCCAGTAAAAAGGTTGCCTCACACCTGGTATGCTGCCAATCATTTTAACTCCCTCGAAAGATCTGAAAAATGTCTAGGGGTAGACAGAAATTCAGGCAAAAGCCCACCCCAACTTCTGCAAGTGATGCCTTCCCTTGGTCAACACAAATTCTATAGGGTCTGCCAGAAAGGCCATTTTCCTCTTGGGCCTAGGCTCCCTCCTTGGTAAGGTCAACAAAACACTTCCACAATCCCCACCCAATGAAGAAAGGAAATGGACTCCTTTTGAAGCAAAGAAAAGAAAGGAAGATGAGTTGGCCCAAAGGGCAAACATCAGATCCCATGTGCTAATTCCCTTTCCCCTCTGCTTCATGAGGTATCCTCTAACACCCAGAGGCAACACAGGGAGGTGGCCTAGAGTCCTTCGGCTATGGTTTTTGAGGTTCTGATCTGGTAGTATTCTGTGTTATAACATCACTGTAAAAAATAGAAAAATTACCGAAATAAACACTAGGAAACATGACACTTACAAACATCAGATGGGTTAGTGGTGGGGAGAAGCACCTGGCTGGGGCTGCTGGCTCCCACTGCTATTTTACTTGGAGACCAAACAAATCAAACAGGAGGCCAGGTAACCCCTTTAATTCTATGGGTGCATATATTTCCGTATAAAAAACACACGCTATTTATGCCTCGTATAGGAGTGTATGTGCAAGTCTTCATGAGGAACATAACACTAAGTTTTTTGTCTGCTTCCTAAGGAACGTGTTCTGCAGCACTGTGGATCCCAACTATGCTACTAGAAAGGAAAAAAAAAAAAAAAAGAAAATCCCATACATGTACCCTCTTCCTCTAAAATCTCTGCTCTTAATGCAATGCTTTTGTTTTGTTTTGTTAAATTAAATAAGCTGGCTTCAAACCTCCATGTTTGGCCAGGTAGTGGCTGATTCTAAAACCAGTATCTCTGAAGAGCAAGCTTCTATTTAAGTTATATTCACTTAAACCCATTTTTTTAATCCCTACTTCCACCTTTAGTTTTAAATCAACATCCCATTTTGTTTTTTTTTCTTTGGGAAAAAAAAAGTCTGTTTTGGGATCCAGCAGCCGAGCAACCAGCTTTCCATAGCGTTCTTGCTGTGCAGAAATCAAAGAAGAAACTCAGGCTGAAGTCAGTCTGCTGGGCAACAGGAAGAGAAGCACCTCCTCTCTCTTGAACCCCAGTCTTCACACTGGCTCCTCTGGGGTCTCCTCGCCACCTCTCACCGACTGAAGTCGCAGCACAGCCTGAATGCGATGTTAACTTCCACCATGGCTTTGCAGAGCACAGTTCAGTCATCGGCTCAAGCCGCCTCCTTTTTTGCTCTTCGTCTCTCTTTCCCTCTCCTTCACTTTTGCTTTCCCCCTCACTTCATTTCTGAAAGATGTTCCAGCTACTGCCATTTTCTTAGCCCTGGGGGGGCGGGGGCATGTTGGATAATCTGTCATTTATTTAGCATTATTCCTGTTTTTTATTATTTTATACAAACAACATGTCTTTTTTTTTGTTTTTTTAGATTTAAAAACACCTTCGTACAGCAGAAACAGACACGATGGATCCATGGAAAACAACAGAAAGGCAGCGCCCGGAGCATCAGATGCATGCAGGGTTTCGTGCATTTGGCTGCTGCCTGTTTGTAATTTGTATTTTTTTTTTTTAACGTCAAAACAGACATGACCGTTGCTGTCACTCAGGCACTCCAGAGCTGCTTGCTAGGAAGATATTGCCCTCCAGCTGAGTATCTCCACAAGTTGCTGCAGTCAGGAAGAGGTAGTGTCCACCCAGAAAAGAGAGGGGAGAACGGGATGGAAGGAAATAAAGCCAAACATTAGCTGTACACAATTAATAAAACATGTTTTCTACAGGCTAATTATTTGGCGCAGGCAGAAACCCTTCCTAACACAACACAGACTGGGGCTCATGAGGAGAGCCCTGAAGACAAGAGGCACACACTTTCCCTTCCAGGTGGCTGAGTGTGCCAATGAAAATTAACTACTTGCAAAAATGAGTTACTTGCTTGATTAGAGCAGACCTGGGCCCACTATCTAATACTGACATGCCCCAGAACTTGAAGAAGTTTCCCAATGGGTGACGAAAGGCTCTGGTCCTCAGGAACAGTTTCTGCCTCGCTTCCAACTGGCTTTTGCCTTGAACTGAAAGATCATTCTTTTTTTTTTTTTTTTTTTTTTTTTTAAGTCCTCAGGAATTTTGTCTCTGAATGTTCTTAATATTAAACAAATGCATGAGCTTTTCTTCAGTTTTGCAAAGTTGTAGCCCTAGTGACTGCTTTTAGCAAAGGCTCCTCCTGGCTGATCTTCTTGTGTCAAATTACTGGATTTATTTTGATCAGTTTTAAGTTTGGGTTTTTTCACGTTTGTTTAGCATCGTCCTACCATGAAAGTGTAGCCAAAATCTTCTTTCTACCATTTCTTAGTTTGCAAATCTTTGTCACAAACTCTCTTACTAGTCTTTCTCCCTTCTTGGTTCCTACTCTCTGCTTACACAGAAGTCCTCTGATTAACCTCAAACTTCTTTTACAGCTGCAGTTTCCTTTTCAGATGACTTACCCAAAACAGAACTCTGCCTTCCAGGTAAGAACAAACCACTGATTTCTATTTGAGCATTCTTATTCATCTCATTTCTGCTTCATCCTTACCCTTCACTGCACCTGGGCCAACGCTGCTCCAAAATGATTCAATGTGTTCAGATGGGGCTGCCCACACTGACCCCACTCCTAATTGCATGTGGTTACACCTCCTTCAGAATCCAGAAATGCACGCAGATATTTCAACTTCAATTTAGTTTATGGGGTTTTTAAAATATTGTTTTAACAAACATTTTGTGGTTTGGAAATGGCTTCTGCTCTGCATTTTTCAGAAACCCTCCAGCACACACGTTCGGAGGAGGTGCAACATTTCAGCAGCCAAGTCAAGGAAACATACCTCTTCTGTAGCAGCTAAAAGACTCTCAGTTCCTAAGCTTCCTCAGAACTCCTAGGCATAGCCACTGAGCCATACTGATCTTTAATTTAATAATTTCTTCTGCATCTTTTTTGGACTAAATCCAGGACAGAAGTCTCCCTCAGCATCTCTGTGATGGAAACTGATGCAAATATGTTATTTTTTGTTTCCCTGCAAAGGCTTTATCCTTCTCACTGCCTTACTCCCTGGAAATTCAGCTGATTGTCCAGCTCTCTGGAAAGCTTCCCTGCTTCTGGTGCCCCCAACTGGCTTTTGCTTTTCAAATTCCATCTGTGACCTCTCCAGTTTGCTTGTGATAGTTCACATTCCTTTCCATTGCCTTCAGTAGGGTTGAATCCCTCACAACACATAAGAATAAAAACTGTTGTTGGCTTAGTCTCAAGTAGTACACAAAACTAGGACTGAAGTAGCAACTATACTTGAGTGGTTCATCCTCAAATGACCACATTAAAAAAAAAGCTTGTCTCCCAGGTGTAGATGGTTTTTGTGTTTGCCCTTGAATAGAAAATCTTTAGTAAAAAGGTCCTAAGATTAGAAAACCGAAACTTAGCTCTTTAAAATGAATGTGACATATACTTCAGCATAAAACAAAAGGAGGCAGAAAGACTTTGTACATCTAACTGAAAAGAAACCAGTAAGGCAATAAACAAGAATGCCTCAATGCTGCAGAAGTAAAAGGATCTGCTGTCCTTTAGGAGCAAGCAACAATCGTTTCTTCATGTCGGATTTTATAATCAAAGTTTCCTCCAATGCTGAATTATGGCAAGCTAACTGGGGGATATTTTAAATCCTTCGATATTATTATTTGGTTTTTTTTTTTTTTTCTCTGAGTTTTCTCAACATTGTACACTAAATAGCTTCTGCTAATCAGAAAATCAGTAGTAAAATTTATATACAAATAAATCTTTACCCTTATGGCACAGAAATTGTTCTGTACAGATTTTACAATATCCTCCCTAGAATATGACATTCTCATAAAAAAAGTTCTCTGAAATCACTAGCATGTAAAGGTAGATCCCTGACAGCTGGGAAACAACAAACTGTGCACAGCATGAGATACTGTTCCTCTCTGCTCTGGATTAGCATCTGTCCGAGCACAGAGCTGAGTACCTGGGAGGAAGCACTGCTGCTACAAGGGTAGCTATGCTCAGGAACAACCATCTGGCACATGACTCCAGTTTTTCAGAAGTGGCAGATAATCCTATTGAGTCCAGAGGACAGGGCTTAGAGTAAGGAACACCAACTGATCAGCAGAAATTTTTAGCCTACAGGTAACTAAAAATGGTTCTCCCACAGCCAGCTAAACAGCCTTGAATACTGAATTCCCACGTACAGGAGCCTTAGCTGTGTGCATGATATAGTCCTTCCCTGATAGTCCATACCCATATTTGATCCTCACTGGAGAGGTGCTGCAGGAGCTCCAGAGCAGTGGTAGTGGACATTCAGCCACTTGCCATCTCGGCGGTGCCAGACACGGGTCTCTTCAGACTGTGTGGTGCGGGGCCGGCCTTGGCCGTCGATGTACTGTGTCAGGCGGATGTACGCGATGCAGGCAGCATCTTCACCAATGACATGGACATGGGGGTTCAGGATGGTGGTGTGTATTGGCTTGCTGTTCTTCGACAGTACTGGCAGAACATGCAAAACCATCAGCTTAATTTTACTGCTAGGAAGGAACAGAACAGCCTCCCCACATCCTCCAACCTCTTTTGTATTCTACTCACCTTCCACTGGTTTCTGGGATACAATAAAAATTGCTCCTGCAATTTTCCAGGCAAAATCCAAGCAATTCTTTCCCCTACCACCTATTCTTCTCCTTAGGAACTGTGCACGTATTATTGGTTAGAATCCCCTGGGGCCCTTTGCTCCCACTTCTCCTGCAAAGCATACTCACAACTTTTTCAACATCAGTGCTGCTTTTCCGGTTATAGGAAAAGATATTTTAATTACAGAATATTGTTACAAAAGAGTCAATAATCAGGAGATCTTTAAGCTAGGCCTGCATTAAATATGAACAAGCCTCGGCAAAGTGTAAAAATCACTCCAGAACAGGCCCAAAGTCTCTGTGTACTTAGAGCACTAGGAACTGCCTATACTAAGGGCCTTGACCTAACCCCTAAAATAAAACAAATTGAACAGCTCAGGATTTAAATTTCAATTATCTCATCCTGTGGAGATATCCAGGAAGGGAGGCAAATCCACTAGTATAAATGATAGCATTTCTTCCGACTCTTTTTCCTGCCCAGGCTGACGAGGTGACCCTTGTATGCAGGTAACAGGTTCATTAGGTGTTAAGAGTTCTGAAACGGTCCAGGAAAAACTCAAAGCAAAGGTGTGACTGATTTGTGTATGACTATCTTTATGTCTGACCATTCAGTATGTCTAGCCCAAACATGCATGTTGTTTCCATCAAAATAGCTCATTTTTTCCATTTCCATATCAGTAGGAAATCGGTGCCTCAAACTTTTAAAGTTCCTGCAGTCCACGCTTACAAATATTTGCACCATGCAAATGGTAAGCCTACAGTGAAGGGATCTGGGGGTTAGAATTGAAATTGTTGCTGAAAAAGGCTTTTGAGAGAAAGCACGCTGGCTCTTATGAATGCATCGTAACCCATGCACAATCAAGTTCTTGCTGGTTCTGATAGACAGTAAAAACAGGGGCAATTTTCCCCCAAAACATGGCATAAAGGAAGATTAGAGAGAAAGCTGTTGGTGTTACCAAATCTACCCACTCACAGTTCTCAAAGTAAAACTTATGGAAATCCATTCCTTCAACCAGGTTCCCCAGTGCTTCAGGTTCAAATGAGGTCAAGCCAGGATCACAGATTTTTCTGCAAAGAAAAACACCACAGGCTTACAGTCTGCATTTGAGCCCAAGGGCTATTCACACAATGAAGCACTGGTACAGCATTGACTCACACCCTGAGTCCACCTAACTATTTCCCTGCTCCAAGGAGTAAGTTCCTGGAGGACTCAGTCCTACTGCAACAACACAGAGTTGGTGCTAGTTGGCATTTCACATAAAACAAGCCTCTAGGTTTCTGGCTTTTCTTTTATTTTCTTTCTGCCCACTGCACTGCCCTCCCCCCTACTTTTCTTACAAAGCCAGGACATTTTCCTTTTGTCATTCCTGATGCTGTTTGATATCTGACTTCTACTTGATGTTCATTTAGAGAGCTCTACCATATCCCTGCTCTTAATTGATGGAGGCTAAAAAGCACAAAGCTTTTTACCATCCCTGACTGCATGACAACTCCTCATACTCAGGAGCCAGAACATCACGTGCACACAAACTGATAAACAACCTGTCAGAAGACATCTGTACTTACGTATAAGCCTCAAAGTCTCCATTGTTGATGGCTTCTATCAGCTGCTCTGTTATTTTAATGATCTCTTGCTTACGCACTGTAAACAAGAAGAAAGAGCAATTTAACTGTGCATAAGACTTCAATGGGAATATGGGGCTAGTGGGTGCTTTCTACAAGCAATTTGTGGAGCACTGTTAGTCTAGATCTCATAGGATGCTGCTCTCTGCATTCTGGAGATATGCAGTATTGACAGCCATCCACATGAGAGTGGGGGCAGTGGTATGAAAGGGAAATGGTGATCCCATAATGCAGGGAGAAAGCAAATAAAGATGTCATATTCTTTATTTTTTCTTCTAGAAAGGTCTAAGGCACCAGAGGTGTCTCCTGAATGACAGCCTGAGGTGCTTCTGGGGAGTCTGACCAATGAATGTCAATGAACCTGCCAATGTGAAGCACTTGTCTGGCAGCGTAAGATGTGGAAACCCTTCACCACAGTAGTCATATACAAATGGCCACCACACAGATCAAGCCAATTGGAAAAAGTATCCCAACAACTTGCCTATCACCATTACCAATACCTCAGCTATTACGAATGCTGCAAACAAGCAACTGGGACACGTAGGGATGACTTCCACAAGCTAGGAAGACAACCACAGCAGGATGGATGGGTTGGATGAACAGGTCCTAGCTATACACTAGTGTGCACTCCATTCCTCAGGCAGCTAGCTTCTGCCAATCCCTATGACACAATTCTTTTCAGCACTCTGACAGCACTGCCATTGACCCAACGCAGTACACTGGACTTCAAGATTAACGAAGATGGGGGCTAGCTGTCTACTGTTATTTGGCCCCTCCCTGGCCAGCACCTCCGCACTCTCTTCTTGTGGTTTCCCACAATCAATTGCCCAGGTCCCATCCCCTCTGAGGTGTTCCATCACCCATGCTGATCTCAAGAGTCCTTAACGCTCGCAAAGTTTGGGTCAGCTCTGTTAAATAACACAATTCTAGTTCTATGACACTATGTGCACCATGTATATGCCCGAGCCTGTATGCACACCCTCTCATCTCTTCAGCCTTCCCCACACTTTCTCTGTAAGTAGACTATCCTGCACATTATACAAGCATTTAGGAGGTGCTCTAGCATTATCTTCAATGTCACCAAATAATTTACAATTCCTACCACCAGAAGTGGAATTTATCTGCCCTTAGGCATCTAGAATGTAGGTGTCTAAAATGGAACCAGTCACCTGACTGTTCCTCCTTTAGGCCCTGAAAGAAATAGGCACTTCTGGAAGTCTCACCTGAGGCATCTCAGATGCCTATCAGTAGGGGAGTGGTGTTTAAATCCAACCTACCATCTTTAGATGTCCAAGTCAGGGAGCTGAATTCTACTCTAAATGCCAGAACATGCTAGTCTGAAGTGCCCTCCCCTGTAAACTTTCATCCACATGTGCATCTCATCCCACCATTGAGAAGTGCAGCTGAAGAGCAACAAGATGATAATCTCACTGGCTATGAAAGATGTTTGCACCCACTCTGGAAATCAATTCAGACAATTATACTACCCAGCCAGCCACAGAAACATCTCAGATAAGGGACAACTGGCTCACAATAGTAATGGAGCTGTTTTTGCCACTCAGGCTGTATACATTACCACACATCAAAAGATGTATACAGGGAATGGATCAAAATGACACAGTGGGCTATGTCTGCTGTGAAAAATGTCTTTACAAGTCGTCTGGAATTGCTTCTGCATGAAGCAGGGCTACTTGTTGGACCTCCTTCCCATGCAGAGCACACACCAATGTGTGCAATACCTGGAAGATGGAGTCCATGGGAGAGGCTCCATTTGGGATGCGTGAGGAAATCTGCGGACCACAGCCACCACGTGCTGACTCAGCTCAAGCAGATCTGCACCCCTTTCCCAAGTGTGACTATGCAGCAGCACTGACCCTATCCTTCAACACAAGTCCATTCCATCAGACTGTGCTCGTCTTCTTGCTTTTACTACATGTCCCGAGCTACAGCCAGCACGCAGGAGGTGATCCATTTTTTCCGAAGGACAGAGAGCCTCGGGATGTTACGGGGCAAGGCGTTCGCGCCTGCCACTGCTGATGAACCTAGGAGCCCTCAGAACTTACACTGCAGAGGGGCACAAACAGGCAGCGAGCACGCAGATAACAGCGTGGCTCACGGCTACTCTACTGCCTTTTCTTAACAACATACGAGGCAGCACCGCCGCAGCAGGAGACTGCAGATGGGGGCGGCAGCGGCCGCGGCAGCTCCTTCAGCGGAGCTCAGTCTGAACACCGGGGCAGGGCCCACAACCGGGCCCCCCTCCCCGGCGGCGGGGCCGGCGGGCCGGGGCACCCCGCTCCCTCCCCGCGGCGCCCCCCGGCGGCCGCCGCCGCTCCCTGCAGCCGGCCCCGGAGCCGCGGGCCGCGCCGTGCCTCCGCCGGCACCGCCGCGCGTCAGCGGCTGGCTCAGAGCCTTCCCGGACGGACGGGGCGGGGGGCCAGGGGCACAGAGGGGGAGAGAAGGAGGAGGGGAGCTTTACATCTACGGTAACTAGTATTAGTAGCACTACTCCACTACTGCTACCCAGCTGCTAACTTACACAGTGCACGGTTAAGTACAAAGGGAACTACTGGAGTTAGCAAAGGCTCCGACCGAGCACGCTCTAACTCCAATGTCTGCCCTGGGCTGTCCCAGGCAAGAAGCTTCTCTTCATAAGACCGTGTAGCTGCAAAACAAACGTAAGCATTAAAACAATAAACAAACAAACAAAAACCAGAAAGCAAAATAAAAACCACAAAAGAAGTACAAACACACACAGCCCCAGCCCCTGTCGGCACACAGAGGCATCGACATCCCTGCAACCTCAACCCACTCTCCTGCCTCTGTTACACATCAGCTGGGCCGGCCACTGCTCAGAGGGGACTACTCTGGCACTGGTGCAGGAGACCCCTCAGAGCACAGTAGGAATCACACTAATGCTGCTGGAGGTAGTTTGAGAGTGACCTACAACACTGGTCAGAGTAGTGACAGAGCAACATGAGGGCAAGTACGAGATGTGAGCGAAAGGGAAAGAAAGTAGGGCATCCAAATCACTGCAAATCTCAGCTCAGAGGGGAGCGGGGTGGGAGAATGCTGCCCCACTTGGCAGAGAAGTGATTTGGCACTCCTCAGCATACCAAGCAGGGCCTTGCTACGAACAAGAGGAAGGAGTTAATAAGAAAGCAGTGATGGACAGTTCACAGCAAAAAGGACTTCAGAAGAGATCATTTCCCTTCCGTTCTGGCTGGGCAAAACACCTTTCCTGTTGCACCTCACGAACCAGCAGTTTGACATCCTCAGAGCTACTTCAAAAAGAAGTAACAGAGAGGCTCCGACTGCTGCATCATCGTATGAGATACTGGTGCCGTGTGCAGGAAACCAGGGAAGGCAGGAGGAGACAGAAGAGGGCATGTCTGTTCCTTCCTTCCCAGACTGACCTGAACAGAATCAAATACTCCAGATGTTCCTAACTCACATTAAGGATCCTTCCATTACAGCTTTACATAGCCAGACAGCTAGTATGGTATGTCTGTGTAGGGGGAAGGCTGGGAATCCCACCTAAGTTTTCTCCAGCCTGCTAGCTTTTTTCATATCCATTTTCAGAGTTTTTCAGCCACAGGCTCCTCTGTGGAAGCAGCCAGTTCAGGAGGGATCTGGCAGACAGTACCATTAACTGGCAGACTGTATACGGTACCAGCTAACTGAGCTAGCAAAAGACAGACATGCAAGGTAATGCTCATCACAGAGAAATGCTCCTCAGAACCAACATTATCCAAGGATTTTCACTCAGAGCACCTGACAATGGATTCAGAAATGCTGAGGGGTCTTCCAGCAGCCACAGCCTCCCCTCCAAAGCATCCTCGAAGCAGTCTGTAAAAACCGCTTTTCATTCCTTTTGTACTTCCTGAGCACCATCCATGTCTGAGGTGCTTAGAATTTCTCAACAAGCGAGACTGAATTCAGCCTCGCACATCCCTCCGTAAGCAGACCTGCACCACTAACCCCATTTACTGCCAGGAAAACTAAGAGATGCAGTGACTTGCCCGAGGAAACCCCGAAAGGCAGCATCTGCAGAGAACTCCACGTCTCACCCAGATGAAAGCAAGGGAATGAAATTAGCTAGGATGAGGTTCTGGTTTTTTTTCAAAAGGGGAAGGAAAGGTTTGGAAATTTTCAGTGTGCAAAGGAGGGTATTTTGCAGGAAGGGAGATGATTTCTTTTTATTCTGGAGTACTGGAAATGAAAAAAATCAATGTTCTGAAAGGAAGTTGAGGAAAGGAAGTCTTGGGGAAGGAGAAATGGGAAAGGTGGAGGGAGGGGTGGGAAAAAGATGCTGTGAAGCACTGCACCCCTGGACTTACTGGCTGAGAAACAGAGAGAAAGCTGGGACTGCATGGACTCAGTCTGTGTTTTGCTCTCACTGTGCCTCCGTCCTTCAAGCACTGAGCTGCCGTCCCCGGTGGAGAGAGGGGGAGCTAGCATGGCAGGGAATTAAAAACACAAACACAAACAAAACACTCAAGTTCAGTAAATAAAAAAAGAGAAAGGAAGTAGGAGAACATTAAAGAAACCACAATGCTGAGCACAAAACATGCAGGAGTATCCTCCAGGGCAAAGCCAAGTAGACAGCTCTATAACATGGACCTGCTGTGCAATTTAGAATGACATGGGGGCGGGGGGGCACTGCCTTTACCCCCGCCACAGTGGAAACAACATATCCCTGAGGCAACTGTCACAGATGGATCAAGACAATATCTCCTACACCACAGGAGAACAGATCTACGTAACCTGTTGTCTACTGAAAATAAGAAGTTGGCAGAGTAATTGGACAAGCGCTTCCCTTTTCCCAGAGTCATGGCTATGCAGAATGCCGAGAGCTCCAACACCCCCAAACCTTTTGGTCTATTTAGTTTTGTTTGAGTGCTTGCTTAGCTTAAAACATGGAGGGGCAGGAGTTAAAAAAGAACACTGGTGAACACTGCTACACTTAAAACTGAAGCACTAAAATTACCAGAGCTGGCCATAGCACAAACCATTACTGTGCAAGCTCCTCTCCTCCCAACCACCATTCAAATGCTCCCTTCTATTAAAATCATAACAAAATTTTCTAACCTCTGCCAAAAAAACCCCAAAAGAAACCACCTCAGTTTTGATCCGCAGCAATGTAGTCCTATACAATTCTTCATAAATTTATCCCTGGTTGGCTGCCCTCCTTCCCTGCCCCCCCACCCCGCCCCCAGCTTCTGTTCCAGTCCCAGCCGCCTTCTCCTCACAGCATTCATATTCCTGACTTAACAGGACCTGTTGCCTCAACTGGCTCAAGTCTGGGACCTCTCTTGAACAAAAGCTGCCAAAGGAGATGAGATTCTGGACAAATATCTGTTCTGGATGGATATCCAGTAGAGATTAGATAAATCAATTTCTTTACCACACTACCAAAACCATCCAGTTCCCTTCCCTCAAAGCTAGGTTCTTAAACCACAGATTACTCTCTGGCAAAAAGACGGGAGCTAGAATGCTGTCCTGTAATAAGGTCAGGTCTTATCTGAAACAATCTGTATTGCAGCACTCACCAGCATGCATTTCTGCTCCCTGTGACTCCTCAGAAGTGGAGCCAGCAGCTTGTGATAAGCCATGGGAAAAGCATTAGGAACTAGCCCAGCTGACAGAGGTGACATTGCTGCTACGCCACAGGGCCAGCATTGATTTTTCCCTGGATATGTAACTCAGATTGACTACAGGGAGAATGAGACTACCTCTGCCTCAAAATGCAAACTATTAACACATTTGCCTCAGAATGAAAACTGCATTCACCCATCCCGAACCTGCTCATTCAGGAAAATGTCTGCTCGTTCTTCTTTATGGAGGTCAGGAGAAGGACAGCTCCTCAAACAACGTGAGCAGATATGGGACTTGGAGCTCCTTCATCTAAAGAGTTTTACAAGCACAGAATATTTATGATATGGTCACTGAAAGGTGTGAAATCTCTTCTCAGCCTCTCCCTCTACTGATATCTCAGTAAAGGACACGAAAAATCATTTCCATTCAGAGACGACAGGCTGAGAATAATCTTCATCTCAGACCCAAAGAGGAAAGAAAATGAAGAGGGAAGTGTGTGGACGTCACTAAAGAGATTCCCAGAAAGGGGTGAGAAGGGAGACTGAGCAGTAACAGAGAGGTTTCAACTCCCTGTAACCTCCAGGGAAGCACAAAAACGCAACCAGACTCCAAACCTCAAGGGACTGGTAGGGATTTTCCAAGCCTAGAAATGGACTGGAGATGAACAGATTATGATATTTGCAAGAAAAGAATTCCAACTGTGAGACCAAAACAAATTAACTCAGGGCAAACAGTGTTTATATACCACAGAGGTCAAGTCAGCTGGTTCCCCAACACATGGTCCCACTGTGACAGGAATGACGGTGTCATGGCGAATTTATGAACTGAGTCAGACACAGAAATCTGGGAAGCTAGTTCAAGGCAATGACCGAATCTCCAGGACCCCCTGCCTGCACTTAACTGTATTAGAAATTACAGGCAAAACACTTACCTTTCAGATCCTCATCTTCGGTTGTGGTGTTACAGCTCTCTGTGGAACCCTGCGCGGCAGAACAGAGCATTACCAGGCATCAGCAGTTGGGAGCATGAGTAAATAGTTTGATTTGTTTGTGAAGGAAGATGGGGAAAAGCGCAAAAACATTGGCAAGGATGGCAGGGAGAGGATGATACAAGGAAGATTTGGATGGAAGCAGGCCAAATATTAAGCAAAACTTAACAGCATCTCTGCTCAGCTTTTGCTTGTTTAAGCCGTTCAAGCTGTCCACCCAGAACTTTTAAAAGGACAGAAGTTACCAAACTCTGTCAAATGAGATCAAATGGGAGTTGCTTCTGTTTGGAAGAAGAATAGGCACGAGAAGCTAAAGAAGGGCTCCTAGGCTTTCTCAGAGGAACATGTCACCATTTCCAGAAGAAAAAAAAAGTGCATAAGTGCCTGTATCTTCTCTTCCACCCCACATACGAAAGAGAGTGGCGATTGCACACTGCCGCAGGAAAGAGATTATAATATTTGAACACTTGTCCCTACTCAGCCTCTTCCAGAGATCCACAGCCATACAATACAACCCTCCCAGTCTACTGCCAGCAGTATTCAGGAGCATGCTACCAAACAGACACTGGGAAGGTAGAAACCGAAGTTAAGACACATGAAGACGAGAATGACAAGAGAGAAGCAGAGGTTTCTCTGGCAACACTCCCATCCCTTACCTTTATACCATCTGTAGCATTATGGACAACTGTTGTTTGAGGCTCCTAGGAAAGGACGGAAGAATCATTAAACTCCAGTTCCAAAGCATTCTCTCATTTCTTTTCACTCCCCAGCAAGTGGAGAAAAGGTGACTGACATAAAAAAAAAAAATCAAACCACAAACTCCGAACAGCACACGTGTGCTTGCGTGCGTACACACTTCCTGCACAGAAGGTTTCCTGAAGAGAGAGGCTGCACTAAAAGCTACAGTCACAAGGAGACAAAGCCCACAGCTTCCCTGCAATTGCCCCTAATTCCCAATCTGCCTTCAGCGAACCAGACTGGCACAAACACCCAATGGCAACTGAGCAGCCAGTCTGCACCCTCTGCAGCCGGCTCATAAAGTAATGACCCTTCAGCAGCATCCTCACTGGAAAATGCTTCAGAAGAGGGAGAGGGGGAGGAAAGGATAATACTGGGCCGGGGTCTTTGTCTCCCAGTTGTTTGGAAAGTTTGCCAGGTATTTTACCCTAAAAAAGGGACATTCATAATTTCCATAATAAAAAGGGGAGAAGCCAGACCACCTCAATGCCTCTCAGAGAGGAGCTGCTAAGGGAACTAGTCTGTGAAAAAAGGCACATTTTTCTAAAAGTCTCTAAAATGAGATCCAATTTCAACAATAACAACAATAATTAATAATTTAGAAAGGCTCCCTCAGTATCAAAACTATCATGAACAAAGCCAGTGAAGCGAAAGCAGAAAATTATGAAGTGTCCCAAGAACCTTCATCCTACAACAAACAACAACAACATCAAATTCCACCCTCCCACCCCCCAAAAATGCCAAATCCAACTCTCCAGAGACACACAACAAAGAGCAGCTACCAGGCCTACAGGTGCTAACCTACTCCTGCACTCATCCCTTCATTACTGGCACAAGACTTCATGATCCTGCACCATCCCCTCCCACTGCTGTCACTCTTGCAGGGTGGCTCAGCGAGGGCACCAGGGACTGTGATGGTGCAGTGTTGTACACTCACCCATCCGGCTCTGTCACCTATTGCACTGCTGTCTGATCTTCCAAGTGTACTGAGGCAGACCACACCAAGCTGTGCCGTTACATGTACTAGGCACAGGGCACCCTACAAAGCTCGCTGCACACAGCCCAAACAGAAAACGCTAGCCCAGCAAGTCAGCGAGCTGCAGAGTATCAACCACACAACCAAGAGGGCCAAATGGGCCATCAAAGGATTCCTCTAAAAACCTTTGCCTGCCCTTTCTTCTGTGGTGTCCTGAAGTCCATCCTCCACTTCCTGAGTGTTGGAGAGTGGATGGAGCTTGCCACTCTCTTCTTCCAAACCAGCCTCCCCAAAGCCACAGGAACAATTGAACGGGACACAGAACTATACAGGGATGGCACAAGGGGAAGTCCAGGCAAGCTGCGATTCCCACATCCAACCACAGCTCTGCTCAGCACCCCCACCCCAAAGCCTGTGAGGCTGTGATCAGGCCCCACAGCAGCACAGGGACACAGACAGAACGAAGCCAAAACACAAGCTGAAACAGAGCAGCACAAGCAGCACTCGGGATGGAGGGGAAGGAGAGAAGGGGAAAGGACAGAATCAAAATTAAACCAAACAGGAAAAAAAATAGCGGTTGGGGAAGATACCATGGACGTCTGCACTGGGAGTGTTTCTTTTGCAGTGCTTACTATACTGGTTTTGTTGTTGCTCTGTGGCTGAGACAGAAAAACATGGTTTTAGTTCCCCTATGGGGCAGCAGAGGCAGCAAGAAAATTACAGTATTGCTTCAACCCCAACCATCTCCTCAGACCCTCCCCTCCCCACAGGCTCGATCACCAAGAAAAGTGAGGAAGAAGGAGTGCTGCCCAGGTCTCTGGGCATCATCCTTCCCTCAGAGGCAACAATGTTGTAAGGGATGTACCAAAACCCAAATGTGCATGGACTGCTAGAGCTATAAGGAAGGAAAACAGAAGAGAAAAAAAGGCAGCAGCCCAAAGGGATGGGAAGAATCCTACAATGAGCACCAACAAAAGTATTTGGTGGAGAAGAATGAGAGATGGCAGCAGTCCCAAGAGAAAGAGACTACAGAAGTGAGAGACACACAACAGCCATGGTGCAGTCTCAAACAGGGGACAAATGGGAGTCGTGCCTGAGGAGTCCCAAAGTGTGCAGGAGCAGTCCTAGATATGTGATGATGCTGAGGGTACCAGGGAATCTACTGATGCAAGAAAAAGCGTGGTCAGCCCTAGAAAAGGTAAAGAAAAGGTGACGTATGCTGTGTTGTGTTCCTGCTGTGACCTGATCAAAGAAACTTCAGGACCAAAATATGGAAAGGGATGGGGGTGGGATGCAAGGAAAAGGCCATGTAGATCCCCAAGTAGCAAGTCTTCTGGACACTGCCCAGTAGTTTTTAACCTTTCCCCTCTTCAGTCTCTCTTGTAGCTGTGGTAGAAGAATAAAATCTCCATTTCCTGCATTCACACAGCACAACAGTGAAGCAGTTACCAGCTTGCTGCAAAGAGATGTCCCATTGAGCCATGTACATCAGTTACGTCAGGAATGAGCAAAGTCTGCGTTTGTAGGAAGACAAATCTGTGTCCACTAGTATATAGTTCCTAGCCCACAAACCCTATCAGTTGTTGGAGAATTCAGCCCACAGTTACACTGCAGTGTAACCCCCACACCAGGTACATAGTTCTCTTGCTGCCAGACACCAGCAACAATGTCAAAATCAGCCCTGCAGGAGCCTCCCTCAAACTCCTTGGTTCACAGATCAGGGGTGCTGGATGGGAGCTCACAGCAGTGTGACCTCATTGCAGCTGTTCTCCATCCCACCGTTCTTGGGGAGTGCAAATTCATACTGCAAAACATCAGGCCCTCATCACCCAGTAACCACCACAAAGAATGCAGAAGTCAAATGCTGAGCTGGAAAACATCTGCCAAAGGTTTAATTATGTCAACAAGAGACAGATCCTATGAGGTTGAGACTTCACACACACCTACTAATACTTCAGTTTTTCTTCACAAGCAGCATGCCTTGGCTTCACTAGCCCTTTTGGAGAGGGAGAGAGGAGAAATGGAAGAGGAAGATGGGGCAGGTGGAGAGAGGAGGAAGTAGGAGAGAGAGGCAGGAATGAATTCTTTACAAGTCCATGGGAAAAAAAAGGGCGTATGACACACTCATCCCCAAAGCTAAGAAAGGAGAAACACTTCACAAATTAGTTTACTGCCTCTTCCTATACATCCCCACATTGTCCTAAGACTTTGGCCTTCCAGGAGCTTTGTTTCCTCTATGTATTTCCAGCCTGATGGCAGAAGAGATGACAGGCCGCTGTGGATGTAAGAGGGGAGCAGATTAACCTGAAAAAATGAATCCCAAGCTATTTTGTGGCATAAACACAACCAAACTTCTGGCAACACCTGGGTCCACCCCTCCACACAGCACTGAGGTTCCTATACTTCTTCAGAAACAGTGATCCTAACGCAGAGATCTATCTTCCAAACCTCTTCCAGTGAGAAGAGCACAGCCTACTTTTCTTAGTCCACTGGAATAAAAAGATAAAGTTAGCACAAAAGAAGCTGTACAAAAATACTTCCAATTTTTTGGAAGGCTTTATAACTGAGGCCAAATGGGGAAAAAAAAAGAAACATCCAGGAAGTCACTCTTATGAAAAAAAAGTTCACAGCAGCTTGTTAGGTGTGGGACGTCACCTCACAAAGTGCAAACTCACGCACACCCAAAGCACACAGCCTACCCTCCAGGCTGCACTGAACACCCAGTTCATCCATCATATTTTTCCCCATCCAGTGGGCTGAAGAAGACCGAGTATCATGTTTGCTAGTCCAGAATCACATAGCATTTTACTCCAGGACAGAGTCTCAAAGAAATAAGATGCAGAAGATTTAACCTAAAGCAGTTTTCACAGCTTTTGCTCAGATGGAGGTATCTGACATACTGAGCTTCCTGCACACGCTCGTGTCTTGTGGCCACTTAACCAACTGCCCTTCCCTGGAAGTCTGGCCTGCCCTTCCCAGGGCCCCAGGTACCACAGCCAACTCTTACCCTTCTTCCCCTCCTACTGCTAGCCTGCATCACAGTCACTGAGCAGGCTACGATCCTTGGTAAGTCACAGCAGTACAGCTCAAGTTAAAAGAGGCCAATTCACCTAAAAAGGTACCAGGCCCTTCTTAAGACCTATGTAACACGATTAGTTTTGGCACAGCAGTTGGCAGCGCTTCCTGAGCTAGACAAGAGACAGACAGACAGGCACAAACAACACAGAGGCAAGAGAAAGAAAACAGACCAGTGATCATATCGCTGGGGACACACACTTCTGGCCAACTAAAAGAAAATAAGTACCAACACATGGGCTATCTCTGGTTATTTAGCCACCTTCACTGCTTCCCCGTTTTCCGAGGCTGACACACAATTTACATATCCCAACTCCTTTAAAACAACATGCAGAGGGAATTTAAGTATTGCTGGCAGTGAGCAGAAAAGAAGGGCAAGAAAGGCACAACAAACTCCTGCCCGGGAGTTTCATAAAGGCACGGCTGGTGAAAAGTGAGTCCCTCACATCAGATTTTCCAAGCAGTACTTCAGGATTACTTTTTTGTGTTTATATAGTTTTAAGCTGTCATTGAAGAAGGAAGAGGAGAAATACCTTCCAGATAGTAAAGTAGAAACAAATTCTTCTGCTTTCTCAGTACTATAACATTCCTGTTTCTACCTGCAATAGGGGAGAAATATTTTCTGTTCTTTTTCTGTGTAAAGGAGATAATGCAGTAACTAATTTTTGTACTTCAGTTACTGTTCATATCTCAGTGTCAGAGACAAAGGCATCATCTAACTGGCTGTGTATGACTCCTTACAATATGGCAATGGCCAATTTTCTCTTTGCTCCCTTGAGAGTGGATTCGACTACTTTTCTGACAAATTCTGTGGATGTCAAACATCTGGATGGATGAAAAAAGGAAATGAACAGGACAGAGGAGGCAGTTACTGGGTATTTGGTCATGCTGGAATACATAAACGAGATCAGGACAAAAGGAAGTTTTGGATTATAAAGGCTCTGACAAACCTTTTCAGTAAGTATGCTAAAAAAAGAAGTGACAGGCAGCTCTGAGCTGCCCGGCAGTGCTGTGCCCACACATTTCATCTGAACAGTGGAGCCCCATCAGTCTCTGCTACATTTGGAGCAACTCCCAGTTTGTTCTACACTGCAGGGCTCCCACCAAGGATGACGGCACCAACACCAGGCAAAGCACCTGCTCCTCTTTTTGACACCTCTGCAACAGAATGACAAAGCCCCATGTCCACGCAAGGCACACACGTGCTCTGCTGAGCCCAGGAGAACCACTGCCTTTTTTCGTTTCACACTCAGAGCAGGCAAGGTCAAACTGCATTGCCAGCTGTTGATTTTCTGCACAAAATCGGAACCGTACAACTGGTTGGGGGCCAGATGATCACAGGGCCCTTTTAGTGAGGACATGGACCTTTCAGTGCACAATGATCCCCCCCACCACCGCCCCCCTGCACAGACATGCTATGTAGGGTGATGAGCACAAGCCGAGCGTGCATGGCATGAGAATGGCAGACGCACGAATCGCAGGCAGCTTACGGGAGGTGCTCACCATCAAATGCACACTGGAGCTCGACTTCCTTTTCTGGACACACCATTGAGAGAGGGAAAGAGAAGGGAAGAGAGGAGATGAGAAGAAAAGCACAGAAACTATTCACACATTAGTGTGCCAGCAAGGGCCCCCCTGCCAATAATGCTCCCCTAGAGGCAGGTATAAGCAGCAGCAGAAATGCACAGACACGCGAGAAGGTGCAGAAAGAAGTCACCATTAAAGAACACAACTACACACCAGGGGCAAGGGCAGGGTTGAAGACCCCCATCCACTCAAACATTTAGGTCAGAACGTAGGTGCCCCACACACTGATACAAGGAAAGAAGAGAGAGGAATATATATATACAAGATGTGGGATGCAAGGGGGTACCTCTATGTGTTCTCCCACCTCAGAAAACTGTGCAGCTTCCCCAGACACACTGAAGAGGTAGGCAGAAAACCCCCATATGTTCACATTTGGAGGAAGCAGAGGTGTGTTTGCAACTAGAATCAGGGGGCAGGGAGGAGGGCACAACGGGACGGGTATCCCTAAGGGCTAAAGAAAGAAGAGGCAACTTCTGTGCATAGCATGGGGAGGAGAAAGGCTCCCTCACACAGAAACTGGGACTGACTGGAGAGGCAACGTGCACCCACGCTCAGACACAGAGGAAAGGCAAGGAAGGCAAAGAGGCACTTAACAGCCAAACACCTTGCACTCTCAGATACTGGGAGAAAAACAAACAGAGAGCAATGCTCAAATGCTCCCCAACCTTCTTGAACTCTACTCTTGCTCAAAGGCATCTTCAGTCACCTTCAAACACACCTTCACACCAAACTGCACTCTCCAGTAAACCAGCCTCAGCATGCATTTCTCTGCTCTTTCACTATACTCTCAGTATCATCCCGTCCAAGCTGAGCCTGGCAGGTCTTTCAGCAATACAGTGCTACCCCTTCCCCCTGCTGTCTCCACATACGTTATCCATCTGCCCTTCTCCTTTGGTACTAACTAGGCTATTTCTCTGCTGCTTACTACTCATGGGGAGGTACCATAGAATCTAGCTCGTAAAGTACTGTAGGACAGCACATCCCAGCCAAAAACCATGATGGCGTGGGCTCCGCTACATAGCTCTGGACTCCTGCACACTACTACAGCCCACCTCTGGAGCAGCCCTTGAACTCAGTACAGGCCATGGAGTTGTACCTCCCCATTTCATACACTTACTGAGCCTTCACAGCTTTCACCTTGAATATTGCCCTCGTCCCTGCTATCCTCGCATCAGAGCTCAAGCACGCATACAGACTGGCATGTCTTTGTGAGCAGAAGTGCCCATGTTCACCTCATACCCAGAACCACGTTCCTAATCTCACCATACAGTTCGAATCATGCAGCCACTGCACAAACAGACATAAACTAGTAAAACTTCTGCCTCATCTGATCTTTAATTCCAGTATGGACAGACTCCAAACACTGATCTGTTCAACATTTGGCTCATGAATCTTCCACTTCATGGAGGCACAACATAGGGCTTGCCATTACCTGGTTTACAAACTTGTGATTCCTATCATCTTTTTTTAGGACAATTTAGCTTCTCCACAGGCTTTTCCTCAAGCTAGAGCTAAAATAGGATGTACTACCAGTGCATGAATACAATACTTAGACCACCAACAACCCAGAGGAATCCTTGTACCCAGTCACAACAGGGAATTTTTAACTGGGAGAAGTGAAAATTCACACCAGCTAAGAAACTGCTCCAAAACTTCAGTTTTTATTTTTAATGTATCCTGTAAGTTGCAGCAGACAGAGGCTATACAGATACTGCAGGGAAACTTATCTCTAAGGAAGACAGTCTCATTTGAAGTTCATACAGATTTCCAGTGAGTTGAAGAAACAAGAAAAGGGACAGAAAATGTTAAGAATCAAGCAAAAGGTGCAATATGAGAGTCAACTAAGCCGTACAGAAAACAATCACTCTCCTGTATTAGAGACACAAGTAACACTGACACAGGAGGAAACAGAACCCTCTGCAGATTAGAATTTAATTAGAGTACGATCTAAATTTAAAACAGCGTTAGTCTATTAACATGGCATGATGTATTGTAGAAATCCCAGAAAGCACATTATTACTGGCTACTATAACAACAGGGGGAAGAAAAGCTAGCTAGGCATTATGAAAAGGGTGGGGAGTAAGCTCTGTGTAAAGATCAGAGTATGAAAGTACTATTACAACTCAAGACAGGTTGGATAATGCCAACATGAGGCAATGGCAGTAATGCTAAAGCAGCAAAACTTATTAAGTCAAAAAATACACAAGGAAATTACTAAAACCAGATCTGTCTCCCCATCCCCTCTGTAACAGCTGCATCGGAGCCATCTACGTCACCTTCCTGAGGTGACTAGCTGAGAGCAAAATTTTTTTTGTTCTTGTAATGTGGCTGCAACTTTGCAAAGTAAATAAGGTAACAGAAGTTTAGTTACAGACTGAGTTCTCTTTCCCTTCCATAACACAACTCCATCTCTAAGTATTTCTAGGCAGCACATAGACATCCAAAGGAATGCAAAAAATTGTTAAAGGCAGAGAGACAGCCTATGGTAATGTACCTCAGTGATTGCTTTAAGGATTTCCCTACATCTCAGTGACAAAACATTCTCCCAAAGCAGTATGGACAACATTTTCCTCTCAAACCCAGGGATAAATGTTCATTAAAGTTCTATTTCTGTATTTGTGTGAAATTCAGGTGTTCATCTCAAAAGAGAAGTGGATTCTCTACAATGAAACTTAAGGAAGACTCTTGCTTTAGGTAACAATAAACAGAAGTCAGCAGGTGACAGAAGACAATCTGAAGAATCACTGTCCCTTCAGCATAGCAGCAATACTGGAAATTGCAAGCATAAATCATTCCGAGCACGTATAGAAAATATAACAGAAACTAGAAGATGCTATAGGAAGCAGAGTGATTCCAGGCAAGGTCCCATTCACAGTTCTGGGCACTTAACATGGATATCTTTTTACAACAGCTTTTTGCATTTCTGTTTTCTACATGCAGCTCTCCCCCAGTTTGATACTGACAGTATATGTATGTTAAAATATCATACTTACTTCAGCTCATATTCCTATAGAGAGTATAGTCATTTCAGGACTTAAGGTAGGAAAAAAACTGTTGAACTCAAAGCAGATCAGTGAGAGGCAGCCTGAACTAACACATTTGAGGTCCTGTTTCTACTTCTGCTTTATAGTCCTTTTGTGTGAGGCTGAGCAAATCATTCATCTTTGTCAATCCGTCTTCTCTCTTGCCCTTTGTCAGCTTGTCTATTTAAATTGTAAGTTAAGAGGCAGGGATTTTCTGCTTAGGCATCACTACAGCGCTAGGCACACTGGACTCTTGATCTCAGTTGGAGTTTCTAGGCATTACAACAATGCAGTGAAAAAAGTGAATGCATCAAAGGTGAGTAGAATGTGTTACTGGATGTCAGCACTTAAACAGATCTGAAGTGTTCCCCAAGCGTCTTGCATAAAACAGTTCAGAATAGAACTGTGCTGTTCAGGTGAACTTGGGTTCTCCTCATTTAGCTTCACCACAACAATCTTTAAACAGTATAGCTTTAAGATCATAAAAAGTCCAGATACAGAAATAGGAGCATTAACTCCTGTTGGCCACTGCACGGATGTTACTTGACCCTTGCAGATTTTCTAAGGATTCCCCGTTGGTTCACCTTGCCACTGTGCCTTCTCTGCCTAAGGCACGCTTTCTCTAACTGCCTTCTCAGCAGCCATCCCAGCTTACAGGGCATCTTACCTTCCCCACATGTTCTTTACCAGGCAAGGGGCAGAGAAAGCTGGTACCTGCCAGGCATAAAATGTACACTACTGCAATACTGCTTACAAACAGCAGAACAAACAGTATTTGGTGCCTCTTTGCAGTTATATAAGAGGAAGGGTAGCTTTTACAACATTAACCTTGTCACACCAAAAATCTGCATTTTTACTCTTTCAGCTATGCTATTCAGCTTTTACTTGGACTGAAAACAGTGTGCATGCAGCAGAGAGAAAAGGTAGAAAATCAACAAATTTTGCAGAGCATTGCAAATGAATGCTGTTAAAATCTCCTGCATCCCACAGCATTTCCACAAGTTACGCTGGGCCTGAAAAACATTATCATTTTGTAGTTCATAATCAGAAACCAAAGCGCTCAGGAAAAAAGGAAAGAAAAGAAGAAGAAATTGACAAAGAACTTAGAGGAAAAACTAATTTAAAAATACTTACAATTACATACTTAACTAAAAATAGCACTTTGTGCATTAACAAATTCTAATCATAAAGATGGATCTGACAGAATCACAGAATCACAGAATGTTAGGGATTGGAAGGGACCTCGAAAGATCATCTAGTCCAATCCCCCTGCCGGAGCAGGATTGCCTGGACCATATCACACAGGAACGCGTCCAGGCGGGTTTTGAATGTCTCCAGAGAAGGAGACTCCACAACCTCTCTGGGCAGCCTGTTCCAGTGTTCGGTCACCCTCACCGTAAAGAAGTTTTTCCTCATATTTAAGTGGAACCTCCTGTGTTCCAGCTTGCACCCATTGCCCCTTGTCCTGTCACTGGGCATCACTGAGAAGAGCCTGGCTCCATCCTCATGACACTTGCCCTTTACATATTTATAAACATTGATGAGGTCACCCCTCAGTCTCCTCTTCTCCAAGCTAAAGAGACCCAGCTCCCTCAGCCTCTCCTCATAAGGGAGATGTTCCACTCCCTTAATCATCTTCGTGGCTCTGCGCTGGACTCTCTCTAGCAGTTCCCTGTCCTTCTTGAACTGAGGGGCCCAGAACTGGACACAATACTCCAGATGCGGCCTCACCAGGGCAGAGTAGAGGGGGAGGAGAACCTCTCTCGACCTGCTGACCACACCCCTTCTAATACACCCCAGGATGCCATTGGCCTTCTTGGCCACAAGGGCACACTGCTGGCTCATGGTCATCCTGTTGTCCACTAGGACCCCCAGGTCCCTTTCCCCTACGCTGGTATCCAACAGCTCTGTCCCCAACTTGTACTGGTACATGGGGTTGTTCTTGCCCAGATGCAGGACTCTACACTTGCCCTTGTTATATTTCATTAAATTTCTCCCCACCCAACTCTCCAGCCTGTCCAGGTCTCTCTGAATGGCTGCGCAGCCTTCCGGCATCTCAGCCACTCCTCCCAGTTTTGTGTCATCAGCGAACTTGCTGACAGTGCACTCTAATCCCTCATCCAAGTCATTAATGAATATATTGAATAGAACTGGTCCCAGTACCGACCCTTGCGGGACTCCGCTAGACACAGACCTCCAATTGGACTCTGTCCCATTGATCACCACTTTCTGGCTTCTTTCCTTCAGCCAGTTCACAATCCACCTCACTACCCGATCATCCAGATCACACTTCCCCAGTTTAGCTGCGAGGATGCTGTGGGAGACAGTGTCAAACACTTTACTGAAATAGAGATAAACCACATCCACAGCTTTACCATCATCTATCCACCGGGTTATGTCCTCATAAAAGGCTATCAAGTTGTTTAAGCATGACTTCCCCTTGGTGAAGCCATGCTGAGTGCCCCTAATGATCCCCCTGTCCTTGATGTGCCTAGAGACAGCACCAAGAACAAGTTGTTCCATCACCTTTCCGGGGATGGAGGTGAGGCTGACCGGTCTATAGTTACCCGGGTCCTCCTTCCTGCCCTTTTTGAAGACTGGAGTGACATTCGCTTTCCTCCAGTCCTCAGGCACCTCTCCCGTTGCCCACGACTTAGCAAAGATGATGGAGAGTGGCCTAGCAACGACTTCCGCCAGCCCGCGGGTGCATCCCATCAGGGCCCATGGATTTATGGACGTCCAGATTGCTTAATTGGTCCCTGACCCAGCCCTCATCAACCAAGACAGATTCCTCCTCTATCCTGACTTCTTCTGAGGCCTCAGGGGTCCGGGACTCCTCAGGACAGCCTCCAGCAGTATAGACAGAGGCAAAGAAGGCATTCAGTAACTCCACCTTCTTTTTATCCTCTGTCTCCAGGGCCCCCACCTCATTCATCAGTGGGCCTACATTGCCTCTAGTGTTGGCTTTACCTGCAATGTATTTGAAGAAGCCCTTTCTGTTGTCCTTGACCTCTCTTGCAAGGTTTAATTCCAAGGAGGCCTTAGCTTTCCTAGTTGCCTCCCTACATCCTCTGACAACAGACTTATATTCCTCCCAAGTGGCCAGCCCCTCCTTCCATGATCTGTACACCCTCCTCTTCCACTTGAGTTTGCCCAGCAGTTCCCTGTTTAACCATGCAGGTCTCCTGGTACCCTTCCTTGACTTCCTACTTGTTGGGATGCTCTGATCTTGAGCTCGGAAGAAGCAGTCCTTGAATGCTAACCAACTATCTTGAGCCCCCTTACCTTCTAGTACCCTGTCCCATGGGATTTCCCCTAGCAATTGCTTGAAAAGGCCAAAGTTGGCCCTCCTGAAGTCCAGGGTTGCGATTCTGCTAGCTATTCTGTTCCTGCCACATGAGATCCTGAACTCTACCATCTCATGGTCACTACAACCAAGGCTGCCCTCAACCTTCACCTCTTCAACCAGACCCTCCTTGTTAGTGAGGATAAGATCCAGCAGCGCTAGAACTGGAAACAGGCCCTGCTAGAACTGGAAACACATGCATCCTCTCATATCAGTAGGGAAGGAAATTGCCCTTTGGGAAAAAAGGGAACACAACTGTTTCAAGTGCTGCCCTGAGACAAAAAAAAAAAATCTGTAACACTAACTACAGGGAGCCCAGACCCTGACAAGCTCAGAGAAAGGACATTCAGCATAAAGTGTCCTTAATCTTCACCCAGATGTCTGCCCCAGCCCATTCCTTAACCCGTCCTTCACCTTGCAGTGGATGGCAAATTCAGATTACAGGCAAAAAAAGGGAACAAGAAAGCAAGAAGATTTGACATCAAACTATCTAAAGTAAATTTTAAAATGGCAGCTGCACAATGTTGCTCATAAATTTAGAATCTTAAAAAAAAAATACCTGGGACCTACAGTGGTGGCCACAAGATACGTGGTATGTTACATGGCTCTGCAATTCGTCACCCAGTATCTTCTAGCCTCACTTTCTGGATTTGAAAGCAGAAAAGCATGTTCCTTGGGGATAAAACCTGGGCCTTGCTTGTGGCTACTCCATCAGCTCGGATCCAAATTCTGCCTGAAGAAAGTGAGTGCAGCGCTACCAAAGGTTTGGTGAGCAGGGACAATTTAAGATTCAAGGCAGTTTAAATCATTCATTATTTAAGATAATGGAAAAGTTCTCAAGTGCCAAGCTGATGAAATATCTACCAGTTAGCAGAATTAGTACTTGAAATAGAAGCAGCAGTGCAAAATGAAAACCAGAAATGCTTCAAATAGATTTTGGAAAGGAATTTGCTAGAGAGGGTCATACACATGGAAATTTATCAAAATAACCCCAGTGTGGACACATCTACATTGGAATAAAAAAAAATATTTCCTCCCAGTCCTCCCCCCTTCTGATTTAAGCTTCCCTCCTCCTTCCAAAATAGTCTGATGCAAGTAAAATCCATGCATCCCCATTGCTTTAGTGTGTTAGGCTTGCTTCAGCAAAGGATTAAAGCCAATTCCTATAGAAACAAAGACTATGTTTTGTTCTTACATACCTGCTGAACACGACTCACACTAGATGCTCATATCACCACATATGACTAATTTATCATTCTTCTCTCATTTATGCTAAATCAGCAACAACATGCTGCACCTTGCATCAGATATTCACCAACACACATTTCATGGAGTTCTTGGTAGTAAAGCACGAGAGAGATGTATAGGCCTCACTCACACTTGCCTAATATTATGTAATAGAAATTCCTACTGTGTTTGTCAAATAATGCAGGATTCTAGCATAGACAGCTCTGAACTGCTGCCAAAAGGATGGGAAAGTTACCTTGAACAGAAAGTAAATTAAGACAAACGGGGGATGTTTTATTCCTCAATGGGCTTAAAGCCGTTAATTTTTACACTAGTGTAATCATCAGTTTGTGGAAGAAATACTCTTTCCTTTCTCATCTACTGTGTGGATATCTGTGGCAACACTCTCATGGACCACAGTCACCCTAGGCCACATAAAGCCAGTGAAGAAACTGAAACATGTTTTCTCTCAAATCTCCATAAGGAATTAATTTCCAAGAAGGTTTTAAGAAACAAACAAACAAAAAAAAACAACCACCAAACAAACCAGGAATCTCCATATCTGGATGCAACATGAGAAACAGCCTAACCACATGGCATGTGTTCAGCAGCAGACTACAGTTAAGAATACAGCATGCAATGCTTGTTCTAAACCTACATCTGATGTAAAATTATTTATATAGGAATTGGCAGTGAAAAGGATACCACAGAGCTGAAAATCTGTTTGGTGTTCAAGTCATGGTATCTGTGCTCTGCACTACTGTAATGGGCAGAAAATCATAGTTTGCTACAAGTAATGCAAGACCAGACACTCTTAACTTCAACCAGTCACTGGCACAAGCTGTTTGTCAGAACCACCCAGGATGAGAAAATCAGTGGGACAAAAAATACAAGTTTCCTGCATAAGGAGCAATGCATGAAAAGCAGGCTGGTCACAATGGTGAGGCCACCAACCAGACAGTGACCAGCACAGAGACCTGCACAGCAACCAAGCATGCCAGTACTGCTCCAATAAGCAAATGGAAGTGGTAAAAGGCTACGCTTCCATGGGATGACTAATGGGAAGCAGCACCGTACATGTAGACAGTAGGGGCAAGGAAGGAGATAAGCATGTAGCCACAGAAATCCTACAACAGAAATGTTAAGGATGTACTCAAACACACACAGACCACTACCTGCTCTCTCTCTTGTCCAAACTTCGCACTGGGAGGAAATGACCTGTACTTTTAAAAGTCTGCATTATTGAGCAAGAGGGTTGCTCAAAACACCACCTTTAGAAAAAATATATAATTTCTTCCTGAGTTTTAAAGCTTACAGAAATGAGGACTCAAAAGCCACACCTGAAGACAGATGCTGTTTGGGGAAAACGGGAAGCTTCAACAACTCTTTTGAGGGCCCTCAGCCCAGGCTGAAAGCATGCGATGCCCCTCGTGGACACCACTCAGGTTCATACTGCAGAGCAAGACTGCTCTAACACTTAGGAGCAAGGAAGTTGCATGCAGACTCTTGACTGCAGGTCTCCGGTGTCATGCAGAAGTAAAGAAGAGGTTCCCAGAGCGCAACCCCATTCACCATGTACAGAGAATGCTATGCTCTCTAATCTACCTTCCACTTTATCACAAGCATTCAATTGAATATAATTAAGAACAACATATACTATGAAGAGTTGAAGAGTTGAAGAATACTTCAAATCAGCTAGAAAGGCAAATCCAGCTTTACTCTTTTCACAGAGGAAGACATGGTGTTCTCAATGAACCAAACACCACAAGCTTTCTATGGAGCTAGAAGTCTCTGACATACAGGTCTCCTTCTAACTACATCACCAGGGAAGCTCTGCCTCAAAACCTGTGTGCACATCACTTGTCCGTTTCTGGAAGATTTTGACCCAAGTTGTAGCACCCCCTGAGAGCCTGTTGGAAATCAAGAATCCTAAGAAGGCCATTTTTTTCTAGGTAGATGACAAAAACTATGTAGACATGTTGTTATCTGCTGCTTTTCCAGTTGCTTCTCCCCTGCCATGTTGGGATTTCGAAGCACGTATATGTTGGTTCTCAGTTCACAACATTTGGGATCATCCATTCTTATTCCACTGGGATTTTACTGTAATGTTTTCCATATCAACAGACAACTCAAACACACTTGCTGTATTAGTGTGCATGTGTCCAATGCATGTCTGCACAAGAGGCAAGCATGTGCAAAGGCACAAAAGCTCACTCTTGCAGGCACGTTTCAAAGATAAGTATCCTAGGGCAAGAACAGCAGTTCCACATAGCATTTTGGTCAAAAAACCCCAAGGACTTGGGTGTCGTTAGGGCAGAACACAGCAGAACTGCAAGAATGCAGGTTTTACTAGAGCAGCCCCCAAAATAAACACAGCTCCTCTGAAAACACCTCTTTTCCCAGCAGTCTGCTTGTATTGTGAGCCCTCTGGAAACAGAGCCTCATTAAAATGGAAAAGGGCTAAGAGAGCAGGAAAGAACAAGTGTGCTGGTCCTGTAGCGTGCATGTCAACCCCCCAGCGTGGGGAGAATGAAGACTATCCCCAGTGCAAAACCAGGAGATGAACTATTCCGCCTAACAGCTGTGGAGAAAGATTTGGACTTCAAATGGAAATGCAAGCAAATAAACTAAACCCTACTTTCCCATGTGGAGGATAGTTATCTTTTCAAACAGTTAGGGTAAGACAGTGCTCTAGCCCATAACTGTCTCTCCTCCAGTGCCAGATGGCAAATGGCTACTGCCTGCAACAACATACAGCCTTGGGAATGGCCTATTTGACCTCCCATTGAAGCGGGGAAAAAAATAATTCCCCTCAGAAGGGAACAGGAGAGTGCGTGGCCCTCGGGGATGTGGACCGAACTCTAACACAAGACTCAGTTTCCATTCTGTCCAAACATGAACATCTGGAGGCTCCTCCTTCCCACCCTCTTCTCAGCTCAACCTTCAGCATCTGTCAAAGAGGGGAGACAAAGAGACTTCCATGGGGTCTGCTGGGTATCATAAGTCACTGACAATTGCTCTGTGCAATTTCGATACCCAGAAGCATTCTGCACTGAACAGAACAGACTAGTCAGAGGCATGTGTCACACTTGAGCAAGTCCTTGGTCTTTCTAAGGCACAGCATTGACCAGTTCTCCATACTTCAGAGAAAGCAGAGAAAGAAATCTTGCTGGTACAATAGTTAGTTGTGTGATGTTAAGGTGCATGTAAGGAACATCAAGATCCCACCCAGGGCATCATAACAAGACACAATCCCAGCCACAGGACAGGGCTGTGGTTTTCCCCTGGAAGGGGATGGCTACCAGAGAGAGCGGCTGCCTTCTGTTCAGGTGGTTGGGGAGAGAGTGAAATAGGAAAGCAAAAACTTACCTTCACTCCATCTGACTTCTTGTTCAGCAGGCTTTTGGCAGCTGTGGAGAGAAGCAGAAGTAGGTCAGATTTTGGTTTCAGGAGTATTTTCTCTCTCTCTCTCTCTCTCTCTCTCTCTCTCCCCCCCCCCCCCCCCCCCTCACTTCCCTCAAAACTGCATGAGACTTCAGAAGGACTACCATCCTTCTAATACCTCTTTACAGCAAGAAACCTGGAAGATAGACCGAGTCACTCATCTAATCCATCCTGATAGCAGAGGGTCACCCATCCTATCTATTTTTCACCTAAATGGGCAAAAACGCTCCCACTTTCACCAATTCAGGAAGACCAAGCCTGAAATAAGACTTTAGAGCTCCTCTGTTTCAATTCTCCACTAATATGCTGTGACCCCATCCAGAAGTGCCAGCAGTTATAGGGGGAAAAGCTAAAAATATCTGCCAGATCTTTGCAACAGGATAAACGCTTTACCCTGAAGTGCAGCCATTCACATAACAGACTTTGCTTATAAGGGGGACACTGATAACGCAGAGGCTTTCTAATTACTGCTATTCACAGTTACTCTGGGGAGACATCTGGATAGCTGAAAGGAAGAGACTGGAGAAGTGCAAAAGGCAGTGTCTGACAACTGTTTTAAAAAAAAACCTAGGAACTAGGCTGAATTTCTTCATTGAAAGATAAAGATGCTCTGCTGTGCTCAGCTTGAACAACTGGCACTATCAATGAAAGCGAGAGCCTGATAAGCACAGACAGGGAGCCCACAACAAATGCCTGGCAGAAGGCAGAAGGCACGCTTGGGACTACGAGGGAGCTGCTCCATCTATTACAGGAAAGTGGTATGTTGACAATGACTGTCAACAGCAAGACCCCATCTACAACCTCAACAGACAGAAAACATAGCTGGCCTACTCACGAAGAATGTATTCAATTGTTTCAGCTTCTGTCGACAGCATGCCAGAGACCTACTGGACCAACACACTGATACGCCTCTCCTAAGCAGCTGCTGGGAAGCATATGGGTCTGGGTGCTTGACCTGGATTTTAGCCCCAGCAAAGATGAGGCCTAGGTAAAAGGCAAGTCCTAAGACAACACTCCCATGACTGTTGAAATGCTTTACTCCCAAAGACATGCTGACCAACTCGCGCAGAGTGCTCAGTCTCTCTTTAGAAGCAGCAACATGAGGCAAAAATGTTTTTGCAATATCCAAGCAACTGTTCAAGTTTTATGTCAAAAGCATTTTCCACCCTGTCTTCCCCTACCACATGACCCTACAGATACAGATTAACTAGACAATATTAGCTGAGCTGATGCGAATGACTACAGTGTCTCCTCACAATAAAGGGGTGGCATCCCATATAAGTTTATTACAATCTCTGGTCTTCCTAATTCTACTATCTAATGCAAGTATAAAGCTAGATATCAGGATTTTGTCTTCATTACTGCTCTCAGAAACCACCCAAGAACACTGGAAGTACCTCATGCAGAGGTTTTCCGAATGTGACATGTCAAACCACAAGGCTCCAACATGCACACAGGAAGGTGGGTAGACAAGTTGTCCCAAGCAACTCATCTGCCCTGAACCAGTTTCTTTGCTGAGTGTACACATACTAAAGCATTGCAAGAGTGGATCTAACAGATAAGTTCTTGCCACCTTCAAGGCATGATGAAGGAGACCAGCTTAATTCCACATGCAAGTGAGAAGGAGAACAAGGTGACCATGGGGTCAAAAGGCATCCAGCATTTATACCACACATACGTTAAGACATCTCACACAACAACTGTTATGGCCTTACAACACTTCAGAAGGAGTAAAGGATTCTGCAACTTAACAAATATCACAAATGGGACATCCTTGAAGTGAAAAAAAACCATCAGAGAAGGGAAACAGCACCACCATATGTCCTGGGAATGACCCAGACACAAGCTGGGAAGCAATGTTTTTCACACTTTCTGCAGTTTCCCCAGAACCTCACATTTGTCTTTGTGGACAGAAGACAGCTAAAATCATGTTCTACGGCGTTAAAGTGAATTCAGCCAAGGCGCCCTTCTGCATGGTCCAGCACTATGTAATACTGACCCAGTGCTCCCCAGTGCAGCCTGCCTGTCTAGCCCCCTCCCCTGCTTATATCTCTGAACGGCACACACTATTCTCCCACAGGCCTGTCACCATCCCAGCACTGCAGAAGGAAACTTGGTCTGTGGTGTATTTAGTTCATCCATCATACTGTGGTTTGTAAGGACAACTGGAGAGCCTATGAAATGCACTTGCAGGCAAAGATGACTGCAGACACCTCAAACAAAAGGGAGGCATGCAGATTTACCCACAGGTCAACCCATACATGTTATAAGACAGAAATAAAAGGGGATGCAAGCAGAATTTCTGCAGCAAGTGACAGACAAGACTTCCTGTAACAAGAATCCTTTTAGAAAACAGGGAGCACCACCCAACATGCAGCTTAGCAAAGAGACAACAGGGGGTGGAAAATCCAAGGACACATGAAGGCAGTTTTTTTTACTGTTCAGGAAATGGTCTTGTATCCATGCTCTGTGGTTCTCCAGGCATGAGATACTAATATTTCTTTTCACCATCCTTTCCACTTCCTCTACACATTAAAGGGATTAAATTCCCTCTTCTCAGTGGAGTTAAGAGTTCCTCTGTAATGAAGCAAAACAAAGGCACACACTGCTAACCTGGTAGCTTAAAAGCACGGTTCTGCTGCTGGTTTAATAGGACACCCCCCAGTTAATCTCTGAAGAGAAACACTAAAGGCCTCCCCTGCACACCCGCCATATAGCCCTCCCTCTTCCCACATTTCTCAGTTGTGGCCTCCATAGGAAACAGCCTGGGCTCTGGACCACACTCCTGGCAGAAACACAAATCCCTAAAGCTGAACTCATCAGCAATAAACACTAGACACTCTGGATGTACCAGAGCCAAGGGGAGGCAGTGGAGGAGGGAATTTTCAAGAGGCACTGAAATACCCACTCCAAATACAGCCATGGGTAGTGCCTCCCCTGCCTGCCAGCCCCAATCTTCTTCCAGTGAGAGCAGCCCTTTGCCCAGCCTGCCCTGGGTTTGTCCTGTCCTCAGTTGTCAACTCTCAGTTACGTTTCTCATCTTGGCTAAACTTCCAGAGAGTATTTTTTGGGATGCAGAGATAACACTGAGGTTGCTTTTATTAAGTCTGACTAATTCATGATGCTAGTTTTACACACAACCCAAGTTCTGGCTTCTAAACACAAGCACTTACACCATGAAGAATTTTGGACTTTGCTGAGACTCGATTATTAAAATAAAAATCATATCATACCAACACGGAATTCCCAATGACAGAGTTGTGGCTTGTCATTCTCCTATTCTCAGTTCAAAGAAAGTCAGATTAACTAATTCTCAACTTGATGTCACTTCTGGGGCTCCCCAGAAACCAACCGACAGTCAGTATATAGCCACAGAGAGGCACCTCTGGCTACCATTACAAACAACGCTCACGAATGCAGTGTAACTTCAAGAACATCTATTTATTAAGGACAAGACAGAGCAAAGACTGATGCTTAACTCTGCCACAATGGCTATTTAGGCACAAGCCACTCTAGCAGCGGCCATTTAAACACAGCAGAGTGGTTTCACAGAGCAGAGGGGAGTTGTTGTTTTGTGTTCTCTACCCTCACTTCGGTTTCTGTCTCAGCAGTCCCCTTTCTTTTAGATTCTCCAGTGACTTGCTATGGGAACTTGTTGCAATAGCAATTGCACAGGAATGCTGTACACTAAGTGAGAGACCAATAAAAAGACAACCTATTTGCATGGGATAACTGTCTGACAGAATTTACAATGTGGACTCTTTCTCTTGCTGAAAAGTTGATTTTTTTTTTTTAAATCCTGCTTTGCTATTAACTCCCTCTGCTCCCTAATTGATACTACTGTTCCAGAAACATACCTGAGCAATAGACAAGCAGCAACATTTAACATTTCTCCCCTCAATAAAAAGCCTTCCATGAGGGCTTCTATTCCTCAACAAGACTAGAGTGATTCTGTTCAAAGAACTTCTACAGGATAAACAAAGGGTCATGAAAACCAGTCAGTCACTTCAAAACACTCCTTTTAAACAAGCAGAGAGAAAAGGGTAGAACCAGGTGGAAATGCAGGTAAAAACCCCAAAACATTAGGTAATGCAAACCTGTATGTGATCTGGACCCAAAGGACCTCTAGACATAGCAGACACCTTCTTTCCCATCCAATTCATCTCATCAGGCACAGCCAATGCCTAGCATCATGCACATAACTTCCAATGCTTTGGGAAAATCTCAAGGGTAGACAGTGTTTTGAAGATGCACACCCATCTCCCAGATGTGCCCCAATGGTTTTCAGAGAAAGATTAAAAGAGGGAGCATTTACTAAAACTAAAGCCTGAAATACACAACCCAGTGGTGTTCTCTTGGCACGAGCCACAGAGCTCCCACTTCTCCCACTAGTGAATAATGGAGAAATTGCGTGGGAGCTACGTGATTTCCTTCTGCTTTTTTCACCTCTGCCAGCCTCAGAAAACCAAAACATTCTCCAGCAAGACTATGTACAAAAAGCCAAAAACCAGGAGCCAGCCTGATAGTTTGTGACATTTCAATTAATGTTTTCAAACACCTTCCTGCCAACGCAGAAATTTCACATCCTGAAAGACACTCTTTGCAGGTATGCATATGTATACACACAAACAGGAGCAGAACCTTAAACGGTCGAAACAGTTTGAACACCCATCCTAGACCTTCAAGCCTGAATGCCCCAGTCTGTCCCAAATTCAAGAGGTGCTAAAAATATGAGAGCACCTCTCTTGCAGTATTACAAAAACTCCATGTCCTGACAAACCAAGAAGTGAAGGGGTGAAGGGCAAACACCACAAGAAAAGGCATTCACAGAGCTCTCCTGAACTTCACGGAGAAGATGACAAAAGTAAAGGAAATTATTATAATAATTTAAATCCACTTTTGATGATAAATTAGATTCTCAGGCCCTAGTGACAAACACTTAAAAGCAGCAATGAAACCCATGTGATTCTGAGAAGCTGCAAAATGGAAATTTACTTCCTGAAGTACACTTCTTCAGCAGGTCCACACTGTAGTAGTTGAGCACCATTCTCTGAAACCTCTGGCTGTTTCTTAAGCAACTTAGTAGATACAGAGAAATCACTTAAAAACAACTTAATTTTTCATTAAATGTGACCTCATCTTCTGCTTCGGAAATGTGGTTTCCAGTGATTCAATATTCATTTATTCAAAGTTCTCTGGAAACATCTTAATAAATTTTTTCCCTCCATATTTTCATCGTTTGAAGTCACATCAGGAGGTTTGTGTTTACACGAGAGTCAGGTGATATAAATTTCTGGTCCTGAATGGGTATCTACATAACTAAGACAACACAGCAGAAACTTCAAATATATTACTCACACAATTTTAACTTTGGTTAAAGGAAAGAACCCAAATTCCAATCTGAGTATAAATATATATATATGTATACACACACAAAATAGCAAAAATTCAGTTTCACAAGCACTTCTGGAAGGCAGGTGTAACAGGACAGTGAAATATTTCAGTACCACTTCATTACTTGTATGATTTCCTTCTTCGTGCTCTTTAGTGAGCTTAAAAATGTCTCTGTACAGGTTACACCAAACATGCACAAGCATATTCAGCCCTTCTTTACTTACAAAGCACTCTGCTTCCTGGATCTGCCTCCAGCCTCTCTCAACCTCACCCACCTAGTTAACCACCCAAAACTTCACAATGGAGAGTTAATAAGGATCTGTAGAGACATGTAACAAATACCAGCTATTGTCACAAGCTGCCATAACAGCTCCCTCACAAAACTGACTTGAGCAAGCATTGACAATTCCCAAGTAAAAAGCTCAGCAGAAGTTAAAGATAGAGGCTTCAGGCATAAGGCTTAATTACCTGCAATGTCTGCCTTAGGATCTATTTTGAACACAGGGTAGCACACAGGACTTGTGCTGAACCACTTGAGAGAAGTGAATTTCATGGTGTGAAACCTTATTGAACAACCCCTCCCCAAATTAACAGTCGTGATCCAGTTAGGAAAACAGTACTAAGAATTTCACGTAGTCCACTTGTAAGTCTTGCATAAAAAATAACTTATGGAGAAAAGCCACTTCTCAGCACTTTGTGAAGATGGTTGTTTCTAAGATGAAAACCAATTCTGCCCATCCTTTCACTCAGTTTATAAAAGGCTTACTTACAGAGTTTTATTTACATAAATGACTTCAGGCATCCTTAAATACTGCAACTATTAGGAATCTCTGAAAGCCTTGCCAACTTTCTCCTACCAATAAATTTACATTGACTTCTCAGAAGGTGATTTAGGAGTTTCTTGCATATGACCTAATCAATTGATTTACCTTGGCTGTACTTCTGTATTCTATAAGTGAACGCAGATCACATCAGTGTCTGCTTGGATCATCTGAACATCAAAAGCCACAAGTGAGCACCCAAATCATCCTGTGTGTACCCTGGTGTGACCCCAAAGATCCCACAGCAAAGTTTAGATTGTAATGTTCTCTCCTGCAGCTGCGTGAATATCTACCAGAGTATGGACAGAAGTTACAAACCCCTTATTATAGCCAGGTCTCGATTTCCTGACTTATACTGAAGGGAATGCAACTCTATCTGCTTTTAACAAATAGCCTACAGATGACCTGAGATACAATCTTTTAAAAAGAACCATGAACAGCCAGTATTAAATTGTTGAATATACCATAACCAGGGAAAGAAGCCAGATCACATTCCTTTATCTTTAGGAACTGTCCTGGGGCAAAAGATACCTAGCAAGCAACAGATTACCCACAACAGAACAGAAACTTTTTTTTTTTCTTTGTAAAAAGTAAGATTTTTGGAAAAAAAAGAGAAAGACTACTGCTACAGACTCTTGAAGCATACAATTTGTCACAAGCTAAAAACACACTGTCAAATGAAGGAACTCCACATTACAAAATGCTTGATGGAGGAGACAGTAATGACAACAGGATTAAAGAAGTCTTCTCATATTTCCTGCAGATAGTACTATCACACCTAATTAATTGATACCAGCATCACATGAGCCTTCGTTTTCCTCTTGGTTCAAAACATCTGTGAAGAAGCTTTTAGAAGATCACCCCCAGACAGGAAGAAGCTTCGCTTTTCATAAATCTAGTCCCCTGTCTGCTGGGAATGGGGCTTTTAGAGGCCCACAAAGCAGTGTCACCCAATTAGAGAAAATAAAAAACCCTTAAGGTGTTTAGGGAAAGAAGCAAGTACTATTTCAGAACTTTTCAAGTGCAGTTAGATGACCTGTCATGATAAGAAAAGTCTGAGCTCTACCCAAAGTTCCCACATGGACTTCCTGACTTTTTACTTTCAGTTAGCATGTACTTATTTTCAGTTCCAGCAGATCTACGTATTTCAGCTGCAGCAATTAAAAAAAATCTAAGTAAATTAAAAAATAATGAGAAAAAAAGTCAAGCTCATATTATATACAGTCCTGCAAAGAAAACAAGAGTAGCTGATCTCCCCACTTTCAAAACACATCAAAATACTAGGAATAGTGACTATCTGCAGAAGCTATAAATGCTTTGCATCTAAATTCACAACATTTCTTTCTGGACAGTTTTTCCAGAGTGTCTCATTGCCTGGGATCACAACTTATATTCAAAGCAGAACTCAGTGATACTGAGAACTCTGCACTCACTATGGGCCACCTAGGATTTCCTTTTCTTCAGCTGTTAACTGAAGCGGATCCAGCAGCTTCAGCCCTTGAGACAGAGAAGAATGAGCAGAGCCAGCCTTTTCCTCCTTAATACTAGCTCAGGGAATAAGTGGATGTATAGGTCACACACCATTAAGGAGAACCCTTCTCTCAGGCATTTGATGTACTCAAAATCTGGGCCACGGGAGATTTTCTTACCCAAGCACTTGTGCAGCTTCATCAGAAGTGACAACATTTGTAGACTAAAAATGAATCTAAAACTGCTGTTTAAAAAAAAAAAAAAAGCCTGGCTATTTCAGAATAATCAATTAAATAAAAACTACCTGTGTGAATAGATCAAAACTGTTCACACCAGCAGAAAGCCCAAGAAACGTTAAGTTTCGTACAGTCCTGCAGAAGCCCTGCCACTGTGCCACAGCTCCTCAAACAGTTATTTCAGAATCATTCTCAGAAAAAAATGTATAATTTTTAAGTCCTGTCATAGCACAATCCTGGGACAGGTGAATAGAGAAAATTATTCAGCCCCTTTAAGGCCAAACTATCAGAAATGCAGTAAAGAGAAACTGCTGCAGCCACAAGTAGTCTGACATATTGGCACAGGTTCACCTGAAAGCAAGAACCAAAGAAAAACTGTTCTGAAGTTGCTGAGTTGTCCCTTAATTGTAGCTTGACTTCACATCCTTTAACTTTTTTTAAAACCACCATATGGGAGGTTAAAAGTGCTGCCTTGATTTCATAAAAGAATGTACGCATGAATGCGCAGTTCAAATGCTGTGATGATCATTTCACAGAGGTTTTCATTACAATTAGAAGTTTATTGTAACATCACCCAGAATATAAGTATTAGTATCCACCATTAGTAAATGGCCAGATGAAATTAATACACTTCCATTTCATTCATCATCACTTACAATCCACACAGCAGACTTTCACTTGAAAGTAACTGTAGTCAGGTGCAATAAAAATCTGACTCATGCATTCAACAATTGCCCTTTTTAAAAAAGAAAAAAAATGGCAAAGAGGACAAAGAAAGCAAACAATCCCATAAAGTAAAAGCACTTGCCAACAGAGGTTTTCCACACAAATGGAAGTGAACACAGATAAGACTGCGTCATCTAGATGTGCTGAGCCAAGACAATAATCTTCCAAAAAGCACTGATTTGCATGTTGAGATTTGCATTTTCAGTAAGTGCACTATGTAATGCAGTTGGGTGGGAGCCAGACTACCAGTCATTAAGCTTAAAAGGATGAAAACCACTTCTGAGACTCCAAAAAGGAAAAGTCTTAATAGTTAGATGCTTCAGACCCATTTTTGATGAGTCAAAGTAATACAATGCCCAATTGTATTGGCTCCTGTCCCTATTCTCACCAATATTATTACTTGCTCTATGTCTCTGCTTCAGGTCTAAAGGAATCACTGCTGCCTAACAAGAGTTCTTGACTCCTGGTTTCAGATGGGAAAGCTAACAAATGCCAGCTAGAATTTCCCCAAAATAGTTTGATAAAATATTATGAGAGGATTGTGGCAGCTGACTTGTCTTCTGTTTTGTACCAGACTACAGCACCCCAAACAACTCACCTCCTATTTCACACTGGTCACCAGCCATGACAAAGCGACCATCATTACCCCATGATGAATTGTGAGCATGTTTCCATCCCTCCTACTCAACCCCAAAATGGTTAAAATATGCCCTGACTCACTCACACAAAATATAACCAAGGAAGGGATGGGAACAGTGAGAGCTTACCTGAAAAATTCCGAGACACAAGCATCGTTGTGAGGATTGCACCCTGTGGGGAAGAGAAAGCGGTGATAACAGACAGTGTCACTCACTTCAGAAAGGGGCTGGGTTGACCCACGGAGAACACAGTGCATCAGGTGCCAAAGTAGAGGTATCCCAATGCTACCCTGGAAAGTCCTAGTGTATTCAGGATTCTCACATGTGGCTGCTAGACCTGACACAGGACGGCTTGGAGTCCTGCCTTTCTAGAGCATCAGCTAGAGGCCAGGCAGGAGAGCCTAGGAAGTCTAAAACGGCACTAAGAGTTATGTTTAGACGCATAGTTGCTTCCTGACTTTGGAATAGCAGTTAGCTGCTCCATGCACAGGCCAGAGGCTTTGCCCTAGCTACAGGCAACTGATACACTATTACTGGGAGGCCAAGAGTGATCAGAACTAAAAGCCCCAGAATTTAAGAACTAGCTGCTCTATTTCTACTTCTTGCAAGAAGTAGAACGGGTGATTATGTAGTAGAAGAGGCATGGGAAACTTACAGCTTCAGAGAAAGAAACTACCCAGCTCCTCAGTACACTTCTTTAGTACCCTGTACTGGAGGACCACATAAGATACTTCACTAATGTTAGTGAGCTAATCATAAAAAAATATTGTTGCTAGGAAGGCATTAACCTCAAATTCAGAGGATTAAAAACAAACTTAAGGCAAACTAACATATACTTACCTTTAGCTTCCTTCTAGCATTGAACTTTCTCAAGCATTCCACAGTCTCCTGCCTGTGCATCATCGAAGCGACAGTGGATCGTTGCTGAAAAACAGGAACAGCAAAAGATCAAGAACATACCCTAACTGAATCGGACAAGGGCATTTTCTCCACTTGCACACAACCATGACATGCAAGCTGACATTGCCAAGCCTCTCACCACTACATGGCTGCAAAACACTGCAACCAGTTCATAACTAACTTCCCAATGCAGCAAGACATGTTAAGTCAAGGTTCAATATCACAGGACTGCGCCCAAGAAACTCTATGACTGAGGTACAGGGGAGAATCAATGCTCCCTGTCTCTCAGGCAAACAAATGGATCAAGACAGTAAGAAGACAAAGTCAAATGAACAAGCACACCCATGGGAGACTGAGTTACAGGTATTACAGAAAAGATGTGGGTTGCATTAGTTACAGCTCTAAGGGAAAATTCCAAGCAGTAAGTGAATACCAGCGAGTGGCAGCCTTCCTGGACGTGGCAACTCCCTGAATGGAAGTGCTTGACTAGCAGAGGCCTTGGCATCTTTGCATAAGTTTTGCAGAAATAGATTTTCAGTGTGTAAGAATAAAGATCATATAGCTCTATTGTACCAATGCAAAAACCTGAGCATAACCTCTATCCAGTGATGCACACCTGTCACCCACAGTAGACTGGGATCCCATCAGCTGCAAAAAGAGAACTTCCCAGAAGTATTGCCAGTCATTGAGAGCACATGAGGAAACCAGAGACTGATGCTGCCAGGCGTTTAGAGTACATGAGGAAATCAGAGACTAATGCCCAAGTAGCTGTTGCTCTTGCACAGAGCCATGAGCCTGAATTCCCTTTACAAGGACAGTGGGTGAATGACTAACTTGGCAGATCAGTGTGTATAAACCCTCCATTACCTTTCTCCTGCTTGGAAAAAATTCTGCAATACCCAAAAGAACTGTAAACCATGCTCATATTCAGCTAGTTTCATGGGAAGTCTCTGCTTTGATCCTGTCAGCAAAGCTAATCGCCTGCTGCAAGACACACAGCAGTGTGGAGGAAGAATGTAGTTAAACTGTCTCCTTTAACAACTTTGATGGTCACTGTTCATTCAGCCTCCTTAGGAGTGACAGTGATGCCCAGTTGTTCAATGTTGGCTTAAAATAGTCAGGACAGGTACTTCAGAAGTTCAGTGATGCTACGAAACTCAGCGTCTCAGACAAATGTTAAGATTTCCTACCACATTTACTTCAGAGGAACAATACATCTCCAGAAAGAAAAGTTAAGCTGCACACACAGAGACTGCAGAGCAAATGGAAACAACACACTCAACAGGAGGCAGTTTGGGTGAGAGGCCGAAATGGCTGTGAAATGAAATCAAACTCCCCATAACTCAGAGAAGGAAAGCCTCTCTTGAACCACTCTGTATTATGTTGCCACAGGGAGTGAGCTATCGTAACACAAACAGCTTTGGTTACAGGCATTGGCACAAAAGTTAAATATACAGGAACTGCTATTGATTACAAGCATGCAAGGAGAAAAAAAAACAGATGCAAAGTCTCAGCTAGTGTGAAGTTCTGACTTCAAGGAACTTGCATCACTTTAGAGCAGACACTACACTCCTGTTACACAGGTGTTCACCTAAGTTTAAATCGCTAGTTTGTTTTGTGGCAGAAGGAAAAAACCACCACAGTTTCTCAAGAAAAAATGAGCAAAGGAACACACTAGACACCCTAGAAAGCAGAAATAAGCTATGGTATTACAAAAGCATCTGGTTAGACTTAGGTGGAATTATTTCATCCTGCAGAGATAAAAGGGCACCATTGCTGCCCTCCTCTATGCCCACTCCCAGCTGCATTCTGGAATTTCCTTGCCAACTTTGCAAAAGACAAAAAATACTCATGTGTGGTATCTGGCAAGGCAGAAACTACATACACAGAACAGCAAAAGATTTTTCGCCGATTTCAGGTTTACAGCCAGTTAGCTGCAGCAGAGCAGAAATGTTCTAACATTGCAGAGATGCAATGCAATAAACTGAAGTAGAGATGAAGAACAAAGTGATCCTAAAATACTTTGTCTGATGCCAAACTCCATTTGACATTTTAGGATTATATGGATTTCAAGAGGAGGTGTGGGGAAAACCAGAAACTATGGACATTCACAAAACTTCTAAAAGAAAAAGTTTTTTATTTTTCCTAAAGTGGCAATAAAAGCACCACAGCATGACAAAGTTGGCTTGTTGAAGGTCAGCCTCCAAAAAAAAAAAAATAAAAATAAAATCACATTTTGAAATATTTAAAATATTCTGGGCTCCTCTGCAGCTAAGTCTTGACATGTCAGTTCAGGGTAAACCACAAATCAAACTGTAATAGAGGAAAACACTTACGCAGACCCATGGATGTTTGAGAGCCTGGTCAGCTGTGATGCGCTTTGCTGGGTTTATCGTCAGCATCTGGTTGATCAAATTCTTTGCTTCGGGAGTCACAGTGTCCCACTCAGGTGATGGAAACTGAAAGAGGAAGAAGGAACAGATGATAAACTGAAAATATCTTCTACTGGCAGAAGAGATTCTCCCTCCTACACAGCTGAATTACAGCTTTTGCCCTTTTGATATCAGGGCTAAAATATTTGCAAAACCCATCAATTTTTGTGAAAACCCACACTGAACAAAAACCGTACAGAATCCAGCAAATGGATGGTACCAGACAGCAGGACACACCTGTACCATTCACCAGACACAGGCAGGAGGGTTAACAGTTTAAAAGCCTTTTAGGAATCACTCAGACCTTTGAATTTCTTTCACACTCAACAGTCAAAAAAGTAAAGTCACAGATCTTTTTAGCTGAGTTCTGACATGAAAAACACAAGCACTATCTTTTTTACCCCACCTTGCTCTTTCTCCAGCTTGCTAAAAAGCCGTAACAGCATATGCAAAATCACAAACACTGAACTACAGCAAAACCTCATGAAAGAAAACCGCTAACAGCGAACATCCCATCAGGTATATTTTACCCACCATAAAGCACAATATCCTGGAACAATACCAGTCACTTCTGCATAGCAACCCACCAGCAAGTTGTTAGCAAGCATCTACTGTACCAGAAATCATCACTTGGGGAGCAAGAGAGATGTAATAGTGGATGGGAATATAGAAGCATGGAAACGAAGAAAAGAATCTCAAGTATTTCAGTTGCTGATCATCCATGAGGGGTAACTGCTCTCTCCTGTAATTCCACTAATGATAAAGCTGAGATATTTATGCTATCCTCCAGATGCTTGCATGTGGTATAGATTACAGCATGCTGAGATTAAATGCAGTATGTCTCACTCCTATGAATCTACTGTACAAATACAAGTAAACTTGAGAACAGAAAGGTAAGTGTGCTATTGGGACAAAAGTTCCCCGTCTTTAAGCAGGGGGAAGATTGATCTATCCTGAGAACATTTCCTTACAGTACTACAACATTTAGAAAAAGTTTACCCCATCTCTTTTCTCCTGCATTTTGTGCGTTGGTCAGTTGTGTCATAAAAATATACCCACCATATCTGATTTGCATATAATCTTATTTCTGCATTCTCAGGCCTCAGCAAGGCATTATACAATTTGTTCTGCAAACGTCGCAAGAGACTACTCAAAAATTACGATACTGAGCTTTCAGCCAGGACGCTTTCCCTCCACCTGAACTCTGAAGTATTCATGGTGATGCCTTGCAAAACCCCTATCCAACAGCACGAAGTCCAATTCACAGCTGCCACTTCCTCTATGGTCAAGAGATAACAACAGACCAGTCCAGTGCATACTCAGTGCTGGGGGTAAGGACACCAGGGGCAGGTACACCAGTAAAACTTGAGCTGTTTTCTACCAGGGAAAACAGGGGAGAAATCTACTGGAACTTGTTCATTACAGGTAAGAATTCAAAAACAGCAGGTAGATAGGAGGCATCAGGCACTTCACTCCTGATGACTTACAGAAAAGGTTAGACATTTAACCCCCGAAGTGCTTTGAAAATCCCCATCGATATAATTAGAGCAAAAACACTTCAAATGAGAACAAGCAACACAAAACCAAGAGGGGCAGGAAGGCAAGAGAAGAACACAAGTCCATTTAAGGCTATCAAGTACAAAGACATCACTGTCCTTTCACTCAGGAAGCCACTGAGCCAGGACATGGGGTTAGGCAGACCTTTGCTCTCACCAGTACAGCTGCTCTCATGGTCTCAGGCACAAAAGCTGGGGGGTAACCGGGGTCTAGCAGAACCCTCGTTGTTTGTTTTTTTTTTTTAAAAAAAAAAAACAAACCACAAACCACAAGACAGCCCGCAAAATGAACTCCCCAACTTCCTCTTGATATTCATGCCCACAGGCTTTGAGCTAGGATTTCCAGGAGTTCCTTCTTCCCTCCTGAGCCTCTTCTTACATGGAAGAATTTGTCAAACATTCAAGCTGTGGTACCCAAACCACATTTTACACCACCTTTGCTCCCCAGTACTAACCTCCTTGCTATTCCTCTCCTTCAGGCATCTCTTTACACCTCAGTTTTGCCATGCTCCGAGGACTGTTCCATGAACTGCTTGGCTTTTTACCAGAGCCTCCAACCCACCATGCTGATCCCCATCACAAAACCACCCCTCCAAAGGCCCCTGCCATTCAGTCTTCTCACTGGGCTCCACACTTCCCACGGCTGGAAAAAATTCCATTATGGCACTGATGAGACCAGAGGCCACAAATTAGTCTATTATTCTACAGAATACTTCCCCATACTTTTAGCTAGGCCTTGATAAAGACAAGTTCCTTCATTCTACCTTCCCTCTGCTTCCCTGAAAGAGTCAGCATTGGCTAAATCTGCAGCACTTCGTGATAAATGCACTAGAAGACATCAGTTCCCACCCTCTGCATTTCCAGCTCTGCATTTCCCTAATGATCAGCAATGTCTTGGTGCCCACTGCGATGCTTTCCACATGTCCTTTCAGCGGCCCCAAACAGGACTGTATCCCAGGCAGTGAAGACAACAAGGTGTATGAACATGCCAAACATCACTTTGCACAGTAGCTTGGGGCCTGCTGCTGGACACCAAGTAAGATAGTGCCATGTTTTGGATGACTTCTACACCCATGCAGGTACTCAGCAAGAAAGTGCCCTTACGTCATAGGCTCCGGCTTTGATCTGCTGATAGAGTTTGTGCTGATCTTCATCCCAAAAGGGAGGGTACCCCACTAGTAATATGTACAGAATCACTCCTGGGAGGGAGAGACACAGATACACTATGGTTAGGCTAATATGCCAATTATTCCTTCAGCCCCTCTTCCTTCCCTCTTGACAGTCCCCAAGGCAATGATTGCTCTATATCTTCATTTGACATCATATTTAGCCTTCTGAGGTAGAAAAAGACAGTACAAACCTCTCCTCTGCTGAACCTCACCCTGGCACTTCATGTTCAGCTCTTAACGCCAGCTGCCAGGAGACAGAACAAGGTGTATGATGTCCTTCTACCCTCCTCTGGCTATCATGGCTGGTGAGCCACAAATCCCAGCTGCTCTCAGAATAAAACGAAGCCACATCCCCTGGGGTTGCTGGGCAGCAAGGGACTTTTTAGGAAGGACTAGGTTTTTAGATGCTTATTGTGCATGGTCTTGGGACAAAAACACCACTGACAAAGCTAACACTCTTGGCCTGCAGAGAACCATTTAGTTCACGTCAGACAACACTGCTATCACATATCTTTAAACTTACTGGTTCCAGACACATTTAGACTTCATTTTTTCCTTTTAAAAAAATCAGCTCTCTTCAGTGTTTCATCTTCTGCATAGTTAGTACAATAAGAAATTGCTACAGTTATCTAAACAACTGACTGTGCAAAGCATAGACAGGTCCTATCTCTTGAGTGTCAAACATCTGATAGGTGGCCTGAGGAAAGGATTGGGAGCCAGAATCAAATGAGTTCAGGCTCCAGTATTAACTCCATCTACACAAGGTGCTTATCCTCAAGTGTGCCTTCATCTCTCCACCCAATAAGAAGCAGCACTGCGCACCCTCCCAGCAACAGGTTGTAAGAAATTCCTCTTCTACACAGAACAGTGTTGTTTAAGTGTAGAACGTTTTGACAGTGTCTTACCACATGCCCATATATCCACCGGTTTTCCATAAGGATCTTTTCTTAAGACTTCGGGAGAGAGGTAGCCTGGAGTGCCCGCAAACCCTGCCAGGAAATGGATGACATGAAGTACTTACAGTACCCAAGCAGAAGAGATCTTGCCATATCACAAAACCCAGCAGTGGTAACCAACAAATTCCAAAACCCATTTCCCACCCTTCATCTTTTATTTGCTAGAGCTACCTCTTGGTAAACCAACAGAAAGAGGGAAAAAAAATAGAAAATCAGATAGGATCGACTGTCTAGGTATTGCAGGAAAAACAGAAAAGAAAGAGGGACCGTGTTAACCAGCTGGGCACAAAGTTGTATGCCAGGCCTTGTATCATTGTTACATATAATGGCTTGGAGTTTGAAAAACACAAGACACAGACGGGACATATGCCATTGCCAAATGGTGTGGGCAGACCAGGAGAAGCAGCCATCTCTCCAGAATCTCTGCAGCACTGCAGAGTCTCAGAGCTGATGTTTAGCCTGAGAAGGTCTCATTTCTAATTATGTTTTAGCTAAATAAAGATAAGGCCAGATCCAAATGTGTCTGAGAAAGGCCAGGTCAAATGCATTTCTGCAAAATGACCAAAGAAAATTCCAGATGTCTACAGTCCTGAGCAGCAGGGAAGTTCAGATCAGGGTCTAAACTTAGCAGCTGCATCATCTCTGACACTAGCATCTACTCTAAACTGAGAAGAAAAACAGAGAAATACATAGCCATTTTTTCTATCTTTTCTCTATTGCACCTAGGCTCATGCCCAAGGACCCAGAGGCTGAGATGCCTGGAAAGGAAGCAGCAATGCCAAATACACACAAGCGTGCTGGAAGACTCAGGGAAAGTGCAACTCAACCAGCCACCAGGAAAGGGGGGAGCAAAAGTGGGAAAGTTCAAACACTCTTACCAAACCAGGCCTGCTGCTCTCCCTGGACTTCTATAGCCAGTCCGAAGTCAGCCAGTTTGACAGCAGCACCCTTACATTTACTTGCCAGTAGTAAATTCTCAGGCTGGGGAGAAGAAAAAAAAAAAAAAGGGGTAAGAATGAAAGACTGACATCCTCGTTAAAGCCTCCTCAGTATTCACGTCATTAAATTGAATCTGCTGACTGAATTTAGCAGGCATGTTCTAAAGCTGTTCAGGTGAAGGCAGAGCAACAGCAACAAATGGCCTTGACCTATAGTGGCAGAAAATCCTCAAGTCTAACACACACCCTCTGTGAGAGCCAGAGCCTCTTCCAACCCAGCCCATATGTCACATGCTGACACCAGAGGGCACTGGCAGTACAGTTCCTGCAGCACAGAACCCAAAATTTGTTTCTGTCATCCTCACAGAGAGTAACTGGGGGGCGGAAGAGGGGGAAGATGCAGTAGATACAATCTGCAGTGATGTTTCTCCCCTTGAACACTGCACAGTCCTCAAGGCACTGGAAAAGTAAATATGATGCTAATAAAGGCTGCCAATTACAGTGTGGTAATGTGGGACGCATCACCTGGATAGGCAGTAGCTTTCATCCCTTACAGAAAAAGCCTCAGCCTCAAATTGGGATAAGCAGCACAGCAGTGAGTATTCTTGTAAGCTGTTTTTTCATGCTACATATTTACAGCAGCATAAAATACACTGTCTTGCTACTGCCGCTGTCACCTATACGACAAGCAGCCATGTCACTTCCCCCATGTGCCAGGAAAGGGAGATAGACTTTTGCCCCTCACATTTCCACCTCACATGAATCTCACTCAAATCATAATTCTGTTGTGTTGCAGCAGAGGACTTCAGCAGAAGGCTTAACACAACTGCAGAAATTGTACTGAGAGTCAGCAGCTTCCTCTGAAGCACCAGAGCAGCTAGTTACATGAGACCCTTTGAAACCCCAAAGCCTTTAAGGTGGTGGCTATTATAGTTCTGCAGAAAACCCAACTTGTAGACAGGCAGGACAAATGTGATTTCTCATCCTACCCCTTTCTGATCATTTATGCAATTCACATCAACTGGAGTTTTTAACCAAGTAAGATGGAAACCTGGAAATCCAGAAACAGCTCATCTCAGTTTCACAAAACTGATGAAGGTCTCTTTTGCAGCCTGCTCACCAGTTCATCCATGGCAACCCTCTATCCCTGTTCTGCCTGACAGAAACAAAATGCTTTGCTCATTCACCTGCCTTAAATTACTGGGCAAGTGCCTTGCTTCTGCATTGAACAAAGGGAGAACAGCCTTGCCCATCAGAGTACTTGCCATAAGCAGCATAGAAGGAAGGGAAACTGGGTCTCAATATATTTGGATGCCACTGGCTTTTCACTATATGGGAAGTGGAAAAGATTGTGTCAACCAAGCTACGCTGATGAAAATTCACCAGTGTAAACAAGACCCTAAAGCAGAAGACCTCGAAGTCATCTGAAAATCCCTCCCAACTTCAGATCACACCTGGGCTTGGCTTGATGAAGACATAGGGAAATTTAGGCCAGGCTTGTGCTAGCTAAGCACCGTTTGCTTATAAAATACAGCTACAAACACCTTAAGGCTAATGGTGCTTATCCATGTGCATGTTTGCCCACATATGGGTTGTCCCAGGTTTCACATACTTTTTGGTAAAGATGTGAATGCATTCCGTAATTTCTTACGGTCCCTATGGGCAGCTCAACATTAGAAGTTCTTTAAGAGCACGTCAGCCAAAAGACAGGCTTATGAGAGGGAGGTGCAAAAGACAAAACTTCACTTGAAGCAAGCTCTGCAGTTATTACACGCTGATCCTGAAGGCCAAGCTCTTGGCAAGGAGCTAAATATTAAATAAAGAGCATTGGATCTTTTATTGCTAAAAGGCATGGCTACTCCTCAGGCCTGGATAGTTTCAGTGAATCAGAGCAAGCAACAGAAGAAACACATTAACTACAGTGGGGAGTGTCTAGCAGGTGACAAGTTCTAAACAAGTTCACAACTTTCACACAAACAAAACTTGGGAAGCAAAGCAGATTATATCTGAACACAGGATGCAAAGGAAAACTTAAACCATCCTGTACTGGAAAACACTACTGATTTTCATAGAGACCCTAATTTTGGGCCGTAGTGCCTCTTGGATGCTGCTTTCTCAAGAGCGGGTGTCAGCTCTAATCCAGAGCAGCCATTCCGCAGTAGATCACTTGGATTTTTTCACAGTGCTCTGAACCAGAAGGCCAAAAGTATTGCATGGGAGATGCCAGAAACACTACGGGTTAACAGCTGTCTACTAGATCAAAATACCAGGGGAACACTACCAACGAGTTTCCTTTTACCTTGCTCTCTGCAAAATATTTTTATACTTTTCCCCTTACGCATTGTATAACAAACCAGAACCAACACTAGTAGCAGGTGTCATCCTGCATTAATTTAACTGGACCACTGGTGGCCATCACCATTCTCACTTTAGACAGAGAGGGCTGCAGGGCAGGCAAACATTCCCACACAAACCTCTTCATTCTGGAGCCTGCCCAGCTCCCAGTACAGCTGGCACTATGTGGGAAAGGAGTTTAAGTAACTACACTGCGGGGCCTCTGGGTCTATAAATGTGTTATAATGTGGCGAACAGTTGATTCACTCAGTGTTTAACTGGCCAGCAGTTTTGGTTTTAGATTAAAAGTGATTCTACTGATGAGAGAAGAAAGAAATGACATGAAAAATTCTTGTTGTGCATTCTGCCCTGGCCCAATGGCATGTGTTTGGCAACAGTGCAGGGTAAAAATATACATGCTCTGTGCAGACAAACTCATCCTGGCAGACTGAACAGAGATTGCCCCAGGTCTCTAGAGATCTCTTCAATGGCAGACTAAAAAGTGTCCTTCATTGTAATAAATCCTACCCAAGTTTCTCTGAAAGCCTACTGCACTCCAAGGTTCACAACTACTCCATCCTGGAGCTGCCTCAGAGAGGCTGAGAACTGGCAAGGTTCATGAAGACTGAAAACTTCCTCAGAAGTTCAGCACACCCTCTAGAAAACTCTGAAGGAGCATACTGGTGCTTCAGGAACCCCTGAGCCCAGTTCAAGTAAAAAAAACCCTGCCAGCTGGCAACACAATATTCCTGTCTTGCCTCTTTCAGTGATCCCCTGGCTGCTCTCCTCAGCCTCTGTGGCACGCAGGAAATATTACCTTCAAGTCCCTGTGCACGATATCATGCTGGTGAATGTGATTCACACTCTCCAGTATCTGATGAATACAGTGGCTGCAAGATAAAGGGAGAGACACACAGAGTTATGCACGCACACACATACACTTGGCATCTCATCTCATCCCAGAACTATTTTCCTAACTTTTCTATTTCTACCAGGGAGAGTTCAAGATCCCAGGCTGAATCCCTTCATCATGCCCACTGGATGCCACAGCTCAGTGCTGTCACAGCTGGACACCCCAAGCCCCCTCAGTAATAGGATGCTAAACATCCTATCTATAGCAGGACTACAAAGCCTCTCTCCTACCTCCCATCACCTCCTTCCTTTCCTCCCCATCACACTAAACATCTCATTTGTTCTTTCAGCCAACAGTGCCCACCCCATGCAGGAGAACCGAGGCACCCGAATATCTGCAAACGGCAGTTGAGATTGGGCAAGCAAGACCAAATCACTCCAGGAAACATTCATCTGGGTTAGTCCCCAGCAAAGAATAAACTTTTTAGAGAGCAGCAGCTTCTCCCAGCAAATTCAGGATGACGACTCCTGGGCACCTGCCAGTTTACAAAGCTTTCAGAGCAGCATCTCAAGCACTTTACAAATACAGTGTACGCACACACCCGCTTGCTGGGTGCCTTTTAAGTACAGATCCCACTTAAGGGGTTAGTGATCTGAAAAGCAGACTCATTCCCTGTTAAGTGCAGTGTGCTGCACTCCCCCAGCTCACAGAAAACCACGTCTCTGCCACTCTCACTGCTGTAACCACAGGGGCAAAAGCAAGATGTTATTTACACCTGCTGCATAAGGACAGTGCAACACACACATGGGTGAGACTTCTGGTTGAAAACAGGAGTTGCTAAACATTTACTCAGCTCCCAAGGGTGAGTGTGGAATGGAGTAGGGTTTTTGACAACTATGGCTGGGCAGTAAGAACACAGATGTGGGCAATTCAGATGGGTCTGTGTCCTCACTGCAGGATCAGTCAGTCCCCTCACTGAATTCTACAAATTTCAGGGGAACAAATTTGAAATGAGTAAAATATTTGAGGGAAGGGAAACTGGCTACTGGAAAAGATGGGAAGAGGGTGAGGGGAGGAAGAGGAGAGGAGGCGAAGCACTGTGTATTTGTTACCCCCACCCCTCCGGAGCTGGCAGTACAATCCTCAGGGTCGGAGTCCATGAATATCTCCCCGCTCCCAAAACAAAAATGTATAATTAGAACAGAGCCGAGCCTGAGCGAGAGAGATTTTCTGGCCAAAAATGGCAAAAGTGTGAGGTGTCCCAGGCGAGCCAAGCGCGGCGGATTGGCACAGACCTCGCTCTCTTGCTCTCCCAGCCTGCTCTGGAATTCAGCTCGGCATGGGGAGAGAAAGGGAGGAGTTTCACTCTGTCATCTTGTGGGCACTGTGAGACCTGGCCAGCTGACAATCAGAAGGCTGAGCACCCTGAGGAAGGCTCACAGAGCAACAGACAGTTCTCTTTTTCCCCAAACTCTGCCATAATTTTCCTGAGCAGTGTTGGTCACTGCCAGCTCTTAACCATTTCGGGGAACAGACACTGGCAAGAGGGACAGGGGAAAGGATGAAGACTGATAACCTCAAAACTTCCCAGCCTCAAGGCAGAACAGCTTGAGTGACTGAGCATCTGTCTGAGATGCTGTACCTACAACATCTGTACACCCCACTGAAAACATCTACAGGGCTCTCCAACCTCTCTGCCAGGAGCTCCATCAGAGATGACAAGCCCACTGGCCCTCCCAGTCAGCAGATGGCTCACAGTGGAGCACGCGGTGCAATGCCTCATTTGAAAGCATCGTGCAATGCCCAGAAGACACAGGCTGTAAGTGTACCACAGAGAAAGCAAATAATTGCCCACAGACTCCACAACAGTATGTACACTAACACACCAGGCATACGTACAGTACTGCCTACCAAGCTCACCCTGCAGCAGCACCCACTACTCCCTTCTTACCCCTCTCCTCTCACGGCTCCCCTAATTCCTGCTCCAGCAAGGGTTAGGATGGTATAAGAACACAGGTGCAGAATAAGTAGGGGTGAAATGTCACCACTGGGCCACTCCCAGGCCCTGCTAAAGCAGAAAAGGAGCTGCCTAATCCCAGCCTTGATTCCAAATGCTGTATGTCCAGCAGATGAACGGGTCAGAGAACACCCTCAGCTACTGCCACACAAAACACTCACTCTCCATAAACCGCAAAGGGACATGCACAGCCATTTCAGCAAGCTCATGCATGGGAGAAGTGGACACTCAGAAAAAGAAGGGCATAGCTCTAAATCTTTTTAATATTAAAATATAAAGGTTTCTCTCACATATTGTGCCTTTTCTCATTGTGCCAACCAGCCTCGTCAGAGAGGGCTTCCGCAAAACATAGCCTTCAAAGCCCCCTCTCCCTGCTGCCCCATAAACCATTACCTAGATACAGGCAAACTAAAAGGGTCTGCCCAACAGCAATGGCACATCACTGGAGCCCCTACTAGGAGAAGGCAGAGGCCAAGCAGGCAGCGCTCTCACTGCCACAGGACAGCTCTCCCCTACGTTTGCTCACTAAGGACACCCTGTCACCACCCACCAGAAAGGTCAGGCAAAGCTGCTAGCAACGGGTCTCCCAGCAAAGAGCACACAGACAGCAGTGTCTGCAAGCGGCAAGGTCTAGAGCTGCGGTGAGTCAGGCTGACCAGTGACAATAGTTTATGCTCACAGCAGAAAGAGGAATTGTTTTTTCCAGACGAGAAGCAAGAGTGTCAGAACAAAGCTGTGCACAGAGTAGCAGTCAGGAAACTCATTCCACTTGCCAACACACGTGGCACATACACAGAAGGGTCTGGAAACAGTCTTACCTGGCATCTGCTTCACTGTAGTATTCTCTGGCAACAATATCCTCAAAGAGCTCCCCACCAGTAACCCTGGAGTGCAAAAGAACAAGGGAGGTTACAGAATCCGTGCATGTCCAGCTCAAGGCTGCACGGGACATACGTGGCCGCTCATCTGGGCTCTTTCCTGCAGCCTGTGTGGGGACCTGCAGCACAGGGGAGCCAGGGCAGAGCTCCACCACCATGGCACCAGCACTGATACATACATGTGACTGACCCCTTGGACTGCCATTTCACCAGCAGTGTACAGGACACTGTTGACTCATGCCGCTCTACAGAGCTTAGTAGATGCTAAGCTTGGGCAGAACATCCCTCCTCTGACCCCCTTCAGGCTGCCTCAGAGACAAAAGTCAAACAGCCTCCTTATACAGGATAGACATCCTTTGCCACTCCACGCTTACTCCTGCTGCCAGGAGCCTTCCTGGTCCATCCCCTACCACACAGTCAATGGATTTTTGTCAAATAGGCCAGAGGTATCTACAGGTCTCAAAAGAGAAAGGGAGAATTATATTAATGCAGGTGCTTTTTATGCCACTCTTAAGTCAACCATCCACGTGTCTGTATCACTGGTGAAGCATCAAAGCCAAATAAAGACACTTACAGATCAAAGACGAGGTAATGGAAACCTTCTTCTGAAATACTGTCATGGAGCCGCACTGCAAAAACATAATCAAGAAATGGAGATTTACAGAGCATGTAGCAAATACGACACTTCACAAATCAAACTCATGCACATAGTCAAGTTCTCCCTCAACCCAACCAGTCTATTAATTCCCCATGCCCTTCGCTTTGTGTGCTCACTTAGTGACCTGTTTCCTTCCGTTATCTCAAAGGAACGGATGGGTGTCCTTCACATACACCCACCCCTCCCCAGCGTCAAAACAAACTCTAAATATCTTTGACCTCCTGCTCATTCTCCTTCTCTAACGCTTCAGTACCCTCCTTTCACATCTGCCTGCTCTTTCCTCCATGCTCACGTTTTGCAGTCTCTCCCCACCCATTCTTATTTCCACAAACAAACCCTTTTCAGAATCTCCAAACAAGCCCCCAGCTCAAAAATTGACTTCCGACCCCACCTGCACATCTGTGCCATTGATCTCCCTTCTGCCTTTCATTTGTAAGGCTCCATGAAGTTCACTCCCTTTACTTCCTTTTCCTCACTTCATTCTGGCTTACACCCCAAATCCTTACCCAAAATTCAGAGCCAGTTTCTTGTCTCTTTTTTTCTGACATGTTTGTTACCACTGATGACGTATCTGATCACATTCCCCTTCTCAAAATTTCATCCTCTTTCAGCTTCCTTACCTATCCCCCCTAGCTCTGCTCCTATTGCCTAAATTAACTGTCATCTTTTTCCTCTCCTTACCCCCTTTAACCTGGAGGGCTGGGGCTGCCCCATGATGGGACACTATCCCCTGGTATTTTGAAGTCTCTGAGGCTCTGTCCACCTTTCCCCATGTTACACATGGGCAATAACTATTGTATCTGTGCAGCCAGCACAGTGCCATTTCCACCCATCTGAATCAAAATCTCTTATTTCTTTGATGTTTCTTGGATACTTAGGCACTAATTCTAACCCAAGAGGAGAAACTAAGCCCTTAATTTCATATTGCTACCCACCCTCTACTTTTTGCTTTGCTCCCCTGCTGGAAACCTTCACTATTTTCCCTGCCAGAGTCACAAGCTAGCAATCCTATTTGACTCAATTCCTAAACCTTCACACCCTGACTAGGACAAGTTTTTTTCTTCACATGACCATCTACAGTCCTTCCCCATTGATTCACCCAACTAAGGCAACTAGATTCACCCAGGTAAAGACTAGACTGGGTCTCAGTCACTGCAACACCTTGTAATCGAGTATTGACCAAAGTAACATTACTGTTCTCATCCCTAAGAGAAACAGCTTGTTATCCTGCTCTGTCACTTTAATGGTACCTTTGCCTCTTCCATTCTCTTCCACATAAAATACAGGTGACCTGTCTTGACTTTTACCAACATCATGATTTTCTCTCTGCCAGTATCAAGAGGTCAGTTTGCACCTCTTATTGGCACATGACGTCAGCTACCATGAGCGTCTTGGGAATGTTTCAAACTAGCACTTGGCACATGCTCCTACCTCATATGGAACAGCTTTTGCAAGTGTTCTCAATGCTCTCCTCCAATCCTCCTTGCAACTCTCCTTTGCTAAGGCACCGTTCCACATGCATGCAAACACACACAAACTCAAAATTGAGAGTAGCACAGATGTGCAGAGACCACTGTCAGTACCTTTCCTAAAAGGTTTTTAATTTGTTCTTATTCTTTCGGCCTCTACTTTCCTATATTTTCCCTGCCTTTATTTACAAGCTCTCTGGGCTGGTCCCTTGACCAATTTCCTTTCCTTAGCATTTCTACTGCATCTAACTGCAGGGGTTTGGGAGGAGCACTCCACACGGCATAATGCTGCAAACAAGCAAGCACAGTTAGAGTATCAATACAGCAGGTGTGTCAGGCAAAACATGCTGTTCCTACAGCATGAAAACAGAGACACTTTTAAGAACTACGTTCCTCAAATCATTCGCTGCAACAAAATATTTCTTCCAAGTAAGCAGTTTTAGTTGGCTTTGTAATAACTTAATTGCAATACAACTTTGTGTTTACAAGAAAACTTGCCTCCTGAGCACTTGACAGAAACCAGCAGAGGCGGCATTACAAAAACGCAAGCAAGAAGTAGGATATTTCCATTCAAGACTGGAAACAAGATGGGAAGTGGCTGAAACAGACACTTGGATTCCCAGTGCAAGGCAGTTTTCACTCCACTGCACAAGACTATTTGAGGTGAATGCAGGAGACAGGCACATGAACAATAGCTTAGGCCCAGAACACGGGCAAAAGTCTGTGAAGGGACCTTATGAAGAGAGAACAGATGGAGAAACTTCAAGGAAAGCTGAATGTGCTAATAAGGTCATGTTTGGTGGTGCTCAGTGTGCACGAAAAAGCACTCTCCTTCCTCTGGCACCTGAAAGGTCATCGAAGTGCTGCAAGAAACACCAAGCAGAGAGGAGAGCAGCACGAATGAAATCTTGACAGAGAAGGAGTGCAGCCACCAGCAGGCTGAGAGCAGTGGCCATGAAAAGGGAACAGCAAACACGTTTGCTGGTAGAAGTGAGAAATAGTGAACAATAAACTTTGATGCAAAAATGTGGGCAGCAAATTATATCAGCAAATAAAACATAAATGAGCTGATTGGTGCTATTTATTTGTCCTGAGGAAAGCAATTTTGTCAGATACATTATGAAAAGGGAAGGAAGTAGCAATTCAGCTGGCAGAGACTGGCAGAGGCAGCAGAAAGAGCCTTCAAGGACAGTAAAACACTACTTGCATCCTTAGGTGAGGAACCACCACAGTAGGACAGAGACAGTTCATAAATACTGATGCTTTACATCACCCTAGGGCTGCACAGCAAAAGAAGGCCTTGGAGGCAGGACATAGGTCATTAACTTAACAAGGGAACTGCTTCCTCATGGCCCAGAGCATTGCTGGAATAAAATCTGCCCAGGATTTAACCTGCTGAGGTAACAAAGCAGGAGTAACGGCAGAACAGCAAAACCTAGAAAAACTATTAGGAAAGATGACAGTAGGCACCACCACCCTGCACGGGAATAATTAGCAACAGCTCAAAACATTAGGCTTAAAGTGTGGAGGGGGGCAGCAACGAGGAGAGTCAAAAAGGATTAAGAAGAGTCTGAATATACCAAAACTCTTGTGACTTTCAATTCCAGCCCTCACCTACTTCATACCGATGCTGATGGGAGGAAACAAAAGCAATACCCAGTAGCAGAACAGCAAGAGCACCCAGGCCCTTTCACCCTAACATTTTGCTTACCTACCCTCCTGCAGAGTCACAAGAGCCTTCCTGACCACCAAGGATACTGCAATCGGCAGCTCTGATGCCATGGTTCACTCTGCTGACACACAAGTTAAAATGCTCTGCTCTCCAATACAGTGCTAACTACCAGAGACTGTTAGCTTAAAAACACAATCTGCCTTTTCCAAAACCATTCAGCCAGCCCCTAAAATGGCATATATTCAGAAATAACTCCACCATCTTTAGCTCATGTCAAGTATAAAAGCATTTTAAAAGTTTCTTGGCCTCCTCTCCACTTTGGTTCATAAATATGATCCACGTTGTGTTAATGTTCATCATAAAGATACACGAACATCAGACAGCATCTGATACCTCCACCTTCCAGACAGCATAGAGCCCTCTTTGCTTTGAAGATGTCCTGTGTGAATGCTTTCCACCTGAAGTATTCATCCAGTTAACCTTTTCTTCAAAAATGTTACAGAACTCTTTTTTTTTTTTTTTCCTCTCTCATCAGGGGAGCAGTGATGTCTATGTCTAGTGCAGCAGGCTAGACAAATGCACACATCACAAAAAGAGTCTCAAGTCACAGCAACAGGGAAGTTGCGCAACAGAACACAGGGTCTTCCAAAAGATGACCAAACTACAAAAGAGTTCAGCACTTGCCAAGTAACCTGATCTCACTCTATTTACCAGAAGATGAGGTAGATTATTTCTATTAACTGATTCTGTCACCCAGAAGCAGCGATTCAAACCATATTTCCTTCCGAGCCAAACACTCTAACACAGGGATTCTTACAGATGTAGGAAATCAGTCCCTGCCAACACCACGCACACTCAGGGTCACCTGATGACTGTTCCCATGTCAAAAGTCTCTGATGGATGAAAGAGCACTTACTACAAAGGTTAGCAAGAACAGACAAGGAGAGGGGAGTAAGAAAAAAAACAGGAGAAAGTCAGACAACGAGGCACTAAATCAGTTACAGGATATGGCGAAAGACTTTACTCAAGGTTTTACTCAGAGCACAGAAAAAAGTCCCATCCGCACAAAGGACAGAGGGCTCACAGAGTTCACAAGCACATCTAATTTTGTAAGACTGTCAAGTCTTACAGATAACTTCAGAAATAATAAACAAAAAACCACAGCACTAGTAAGCAATGCCAGAAAAAACGCTATCCAAAGAAGCAGAATCAGTCACAGACTGTTAGGTAGAAACATCTGCAACAATACCAGCTCGTTGGTCAGTAGAAAGTGTGCATCACCGCTTGGATGATATCTCCAAAAAAGCACATAGATTCCAGGAGAGATAAGCAGTGGTTTCAGTACAGCATATTTATGAAACAATGATTTCAGCAGGACAGAAAAAAGCCTAGTTTTCTTCAGATACAGTCCTGAATCTGGTACTATGGTGATACTCCACCAAGGGTAATGGAACTGCTACCTAAAACTGTTCCTCCAATTTTAAATGCACACCTGTAACTCTGCACAGTTAAAGAGCTGCGATGCATCACTACACACAAGGCACAACCTAGCTAACTGGTTTAAGCACCCTTTTCTTCCCTCAGTCTCCTCTCTCACCTCATCCTATGTAAACTGGTCTTTCCTGTACAGGAAGCATCTCCCACAAAGCTGACCTTTTGGAAAAATAACTAACAACAGAAAAACAGTGACACCAAACCACTCCCTTTCCCTCAAAATTCAGATCTTCAACACCGCCTGATGCAAGTTACGCAAATTATTTTCTGTCTTGTGTGGGTGTGTGTGTCAGGTCAGAGGCCCTAATGCAATCCAGAGCATTTGCAAAAGAGCCTGATACCACAGCAAGTGGCTCAAGGGGACATGCTGCAGTTACTGAACCTAACAGCAGCTGGGCACCAGGAGTTCAAGCACTTTCTAAGAACATGTGCTGTGATTATTACTTTTCTCTGCCTGCTGTCAGAGTCTTGCTGGATATCTTGCCTCAAGAACAAAACCTTAAGCTGATATTTCAAAGTGTTTCAAAATCCTCCAGCACGTACAGTTTTTATTTTAGAAAGAAATAATATTAATAAGCTATGATATTAACTACAGAAAACTAAGCATTTTAGCAAGAAACAGCAATACAGTAACAGTCTTGCCATGTGGTTTGCATTCCCTACCTGAACAAAGTGTCCCTGTACAGGCAGCCGCAGCTCTCTGATGCCTGAGCGTGATACGAAGCAACTAAGCACAAGAGGAAAATCTCCCTCATAACAAACTGCACCAGCCTAACAACCAATGCAAATTGCTGCTGAGTCACGCAAAGCAAGACTCTGTGAACGCAAAAGTTGAAGTGAATAATGAAGAAATCAGAAAAGAGCTTTCAATTCTCATAAAAGTCCACCTGAACGACAGGCACGTAGAAAGACACTGAAAAGCAACAGGCATCTCATTTTTAAATGGTCATATGTAAAAGGCCAACTGATATTGGGGTCACAAACACAGATTATGGCTAGCCTAGATTTGATCCAATCTTCCCTTCACTCTGCCCAGTGTGCTGAATATTATTCTCTTTTTACTCTTATGTCAAGCATAACAGGCCAGGAGCATTTATGCCTGCTACACAAGCCCCAGGATGAACATTTCCATGTATCCCACGTCCCAGCAAACTGGAGCAGGGCTGCCCGGGGGGCAGCCCATGGCTGGGGCAGGCAGGCTCTTGTAACACAGGGGGGTTTTTGGAAACCTGCTGCAAGTAAATCTCTGCAAGCAAAGTAGTTACCAAAGTCATAGCAAAAGGCAAGCACACAAGCAGAAGAGTTTCATGAGACAATTCCCAGAATCTTCACTTTGCAATTACTCATCTCTGCTTAGGAAAAGGTAACACGGGCTGAAACATGCTTGCTCCTACATACTAATGGTCTTTGCCTGTCCTTAGGGACAGTGTTCAAGCTACAGGGTAGGGTAATCTTGTCTGCTAAATCTAGGCTCACTGGTGTGTTCCTAAGTGTAAAGCATTTGGATATTATGGAAACGTAAAGGACAACTACTAGCCAACTACCTCTGAACCAACACAGATTGCATGCTGTGATTATGTAATATTTGGGGCTCTCAAATTAAGTTGCCTGTGTTGCAGTATCTGCAGCAGAGCCAATACAAGGCAACAGAGATTTCTGATTGTCTCCTGGGTCATGGTAATTGCAACGCTGTAACTCCTTCATACAGCCTTAGTAGTGCAAACTCACAAGTGCTCTGGGATCTTCTGGACTGAACAATGCTATTTAAAGGTCAGCCAGTCATTAGAAACAGCCACAGCTTCACTTCCCAGCAGTTTCCAACCAGACATCAGACATTTGCCTGTATCATGGAGAAAGGGAGAAAGCAAGAGATACCACAAGGGGCATATTGCAAGAGACAGCACATGCCAGAAGCAGCAGAGTAAAATTGGAGGCTAAAACCTGCCTGATGCCCTCCTCCAAAGATACTCTCCAACATGTCAGGAGATGCTATAGATACAAACACACACGGCCCGACAGACTGCAAACTGAGCACTATTGTCCGTGGCACCACAAGTGACGAGTGAACTGACGCAGATGGCTACCACCCACCCTCTTGCTTCCCCAGCTGCTCATCAGCCTGGGGAGCCAAGATGGGAACTGTCCCACCACCTCCGAGCCTGGCTGTACGCCAAGATGCTTCCTGCACGGTTCACATCAGTCAGGATGCCTGTCCCACGAGGAGCCACCACCAACCTGTGACTGCCTGTGAGCTGGGTGCTCAGCTCCCACCCCAGCTGTTTCTCTAATTACATTAAACACACAGAACTCAGCTGCAGCTGCTCAGGCTGCTTCCAGAAAGACTCTCCTTTTAATTAAAAATCTGCTATTAAAAAGCATTAAATTGTGTAATGCAAATAATCCTCTAGAAATCATCTGTTCCAGCAGCTAATGACCAGCTTTGTTAGAGCAGTAACTAACAGCAGCAGGACAGTTAGCTAACAGGACATAGCATGCTGCTGTTAACCAGTCCCTTAGGAACGTGGACTCTTTCCCTCCTCCTCCTTCCAAATCTGACAGAGAGGTTACAGTATGCTGGATATATACCAGCTTGCTGTAAACTCCCCAAGCCCACAGCATTTCACACCAATTGCAGTTTTAAAGCTTTGGAAATGGAAGAGAGGAAGGGCTTGTTAACACTCTGCTCCGGTTCAGGCAGAACAAAGCTGCTGCAGGCTGTGCCAAGAAAGACAAGAACAGTCCTAAGGGAGTATGAAAAGGCACACACACAGAGGTGGGGTTTTTCCCCCCTCACCATTGTTCTCACTGTAACCTTTTTAACACTCTAAAAAATGAGGTTAAAGCAGTGCCCTTTCTGCCAAACATGGTGCCAAGTCAGGGGAAATTCTCTTACACACAAAAACTCACAGCCTAGAAAGAAGTTGCAGGGAGAACAGTATCTTCCCTGTTAAGAAACTGGTCCTTCTACAGAGGTAAAAAGCAAAAGTAAAAAGAAAAGACAATATTTTTTAAAAAACATTTCAGTGCCAACTAAATGTTATTTTTCCTTTGATTTTGCAATGTCTGTATTGAAAGGCTGAAGTTCAGCACATGATACATAACATCCAGTATGCCCTACTTAAAACATTGCATGAGCCAAAAGAGTGCATTAGCAGAAATATTTCCTACTCTCCTGATAACAGTGCAATCACAATCATCCAGAATTGTTATTAATAATTTCCGATTATCCACATACCAGATAAGCAAAGTACTTTTGATAGCCACTAGTATTGTATGAGAGCTTTTTCTAAAAAAACCCAAAACAGCAACAAACCGACTTTACTGGTATCTCAAAGAAAATACACAGAGAACACACACATTTTTAGAATTAATAAAGACAGAGGCCATGACAAATTTTAGGTCTCTCATACAGGCTCTGCAACTTTGCTACGCACACTTCTGCCATCAGGGTCAAATCAGCCTTTGGTGCTGCAAAGCAGTGCTCCTGCCCATGCAGGCAGGTGTTCTGCCTGACACCCCCCAACCTTGCTCTATTAACTTGATTTTCACAACTCCTTTCTCGCATTGCCCAGGACAGTTGTGAAACCTTGTCACAGAGGCAAGCTTTGTTCAAGAGGCAGGTTGTCGCTTGCATGGTTTCACCAGAGTGCAGCCGTCTCTCCACTCTGTTCAGTGCTCAGGCAGGGGGAACCCTAAAGGAGGCTCCTTCCATTTCCTCAGTAATATTCTAACTAGGGGGGAGGAAGCAGGGGAATCCTCCTCTGACTTTTGCAGTACCTTTAAGTTTGAGTGCACCATGTCTGGCCACCATCCCACTATTTTTTTTTAAGGGATTGCTTGCATACTGTTAAATCTCACAGCTAAATAGATGAATCATGGAATCCAAATACCTCTCTAGTACAGACCACAAAGACATACAGAATAAATATATCCCCTGGCAAGGCAGAAAATGCAATTTTTACTCCATTCCCAAATTGCAGGGGATCATGGAGATACATTTTTCTTAGAACTACAAGAAAAGCTATAGGAAGAGGAGGCAGAAAAAGAAGAAAATAAGAAGAGGTAAATAGTTAGTGAAAGAAGTAACTGGGAGAACCAGCATGAGAAACAGAAATTTGGACTGCCTGGGGTTTCGAGGAGCCTCCTCTCAGCCAGACATGCATGGGCACTCACCTAAATCCCTAACAGTGCAGGGACTGGAAATAATGGTAACTTGCAGCTCAAAGGCTCAAACTTTCCAGCAGGAATGCACTCCAGCTGATATTCTGTTTCGGGGGTTTTTTGAGTGTTTAGTGGTTGGTTGGTTTTTTTTTTCCCCCTGGGTTTTTTTGGTGGGGAGGTGGAGTGGTGGGGGAGGAACAGGAGAGCAGGTTAAAGGCATAAGGCCAAGCATATCATTGTTTGACCTCTCAGGAAGCACCGCAACTTGCTGTCCTCTCAGACAACCCCATGACACTTCCAAGGAAAAGATGCTCAGTAACTGAGAAAGCCATAAAGCATAACTCTTGCTACAAGGTCTCTTCTCCCCCCGCCCTTCCCCTCTTTGCACCAGTTTAGCCCGAGAAAAGAAGTGGTCCCCCAGCAACAGAAATCACAGGGCAGCAGCTTTAAACAGCGGGCCAGGCGCAGGAGCATCCCACTTGGAAATCAGTGAGCTTCCATAGGGCAGCAAGCGTGGCCAAACCACTGGAGAATCCCCAGCATTTTAACTATTCTTTGCACATAATATCCTTTCTGTCCCAATTGCAAAGGCAGTCTGGATGTCTGCAGCCAAATGAAAACAAGGAAATATGCTGTTTACAGCAAAACACAGCCTACGGTTTTTTCTTGCTCACTAAGGAAGCAATTCAAATCTCTCGTTAAGGAAAAGGTGATGGGTAAACATTCCAAGTGACAGGAGGGGGGAAAAAGTGCTTATCAATAGTAGTATCTCAAAATGAGGAATGAGCGAACCTTACGTTGTGGCTGATAACCACAAAGACAACAGTATTGGGTCTGCAGACATGATCAATGCACCCTGTTTCCCACACAGGTTAGTTATGTGTGTTGAGGAACTCTCCAGCTGGGCTACACAGAGAAGCACAGCATCCTCCTTCGTCCTTGCAGCAATTTCCACCTTTATCGTAACCATCATTTAAGGGCACACAAACTGAAGGCCTTTTTTTATACACATCCATCAAAATCACTCCCACGAGACATAGGTACTAGGAGGACAGACCACTTGTCAAAGGAAATAAAACTGAACTGGGTCAAAAGAAATTCTTCTAATTCACAGGAGATTTCTGTACCATTTTCTCCTCATTTTAAATAAGGATGTGTCCAAAATTGTAATTTTTGCTGAGAGAAGCCAACAGATAGAAGTTAAAATAAAAAGAACTCAAGTGCAAATATATTTTGGAGAAAAAGTCAGAAGTAGGAAAAACCTGAAAAAGCAATAATTCTGATAGATGCTGAGGACAGCATTTCACTACTGCTATAAATTCCCTCAAAGAAATTAACTCTGAAGAAGTTCAGCAAAGGATAAGAAGGCTGAAATCAGAAACGGAATTTGGCTCTGGCTCTTGGGCTACTACCAGCCTCTCTTAAAATATGTTTTTACTACTCTAGACCTAAATGAATACAGTTCTTCACAGCAAAGGCTGCCATGAGCTGGGACACAATAACTGACCAGAAGTGCTCAGTTTGAACTATGAACAAAAGATATTCAAGAACTACTTTTGTACAGTTGGGTTAAAAATATCTAAGAAAGAGATCCAAAGAGAAGACACATATTTAGACTGGCTAGCAAAGAAAATTTAGAAGGAGGAGAAGGGCAACACAGTGGACAAAATCCATGCACAGAGCAGACTTCATGGTACACTGGACAAGCCACGCTCCTACTCTTGTAGGAGAACACAGGAATGCTAGAGGGGAGTTTTCAAAACTATGAATGAGGATTTTTATCAAATTTTGCATCATTATTTCTTTGGGAGTCCTAGGACAGGAAAGACCATGTTCAGCACTGGCTGAACTTCACATCTACACTGAACAAGCCTGCAGGAAGATACTGGGGGTCCCAACTCTGTCACTGCTCTAATTTTGACAGTAACAGGAAGCATGGGAAAAAAACTGTATTCTCCATAAGAGAATCCCTATGTAGTGAATGAATTACAGGACTTAATCAAATACACAGGCTGACTGAAATTAAGTTTACAACTAAGCAGAAGATCAAAAGAGCTGTTCCAGTAAGCAAGAGTTGATATTCAACACACTAAGTTTAGCTCTACAACAAACAGAAGGCAATGGTGAAGTTTATTTTATCTTAGCCATTGCACAAGCTTCAGTGGCACAATCAGGAAAGCATCCGCAAGTGAAGGGTCAGGGCTATGAGTGTGCTTATAGAAACCTGCTTCTTTCCTGCACAGCAGGGACTGAGGGAGAAGAGAGCCATATCATTCTCTTCTACGTGTTCCCAAATACATCCGTGTCAAATGCTTATAAGACTTATAGATAAGTGAATCACTGGAACAGTAAGTTGTTCAAGAAGTGGAATTCCCCACAGAGCCGTGACTCTTGCCAACTTCCACAGGCATTTTATCTGCTTACAGACAGTGGCGTTTTAATGATGTTGTCTTCTGCCTCTCTAACACTCGCATATCCTCAGTAATGGGTGCTGATTGATCTCCATCCAGTTCTGCTGTATTTAGTAAGCATGGCTGGCAAATGGTTTCTCTGGACCAGAATGCAAAATACCCTAGAAAGTTGTCAGGAGGAAAAAAGAACAAGTTAAAAGTTGAGGAAAGAAGTTCTTCTCCTCTACTGAGCCAAAGTCTGAGGTAACCAGCTATAATGGCATATTCAAATGGATGGTTCACAATGAGAACATGGTACATACCATGAGTCGGAAATGAGAAAATTGCCTCAAGACAACTTTCTTCTGTCCAGACAAAACACCTTACTGCAACACTAAGCTCTTAGAAGGATTACTCCACTGTGATTACCTTGGCCATAATGTGCACCTAAAGTCAAGCAGAACCACCAATTACAGAGCAATAGCCTATAATTAGGGCTGAGATTTGATGAAGGATTGTTAGGATAACTCAGAAAGTAGTCATTTCACAAAGAGCAACAGCAAATGGAAATATGACCGTTATTTTGTACCTAGAGTAACCTTTATTTTATCAGAGTAGCAGTGTTATGGTCAGTGTGTTGCAGTCCAGAATCTCCACAGCAGAATCAACTGTTTTTCAGCAAATGGATAAGAACCACAAATTCAACAACAGGTTTGCTTTATATCCTGTGTACAGGCAGGAGAGAAAAGCAGCCCACTTTGCAGAGTCCTAACTTTCAGTCCTCTATCCTGGAGTCACTAGAGGCTCAGGTCACCTTAGAAGAACAGGACATGCTGCAACACAGTTTGCAACAAAAACAGTAACTACAAAACTTAATGGGGAAATTAAAGCAAGTGCAAAATCTGCAGAATTCTTCAGGATTAGTGCAGTGTTAATAGTATAGCTCAGACTGAGGCAACACACCAAGTACTCATCCAGAAGAGTTTACAACGTAGAATGACAGTAACTAGGTGATTACTAACTGCTAGCAGATATTTCAAGGAAAAATCCTACCACTATGTTTGAACAACATGTTTCCCTTCTGTGACAAGGTAACAAGACCAAGGAATACTGAAGCAGCAACACATGTAGCATCTGGACTGCAGCAAGGCTTCTGACAGCATCTTAGATGCTATTTCCATAAGCAATTTAAAAAAAAAATGTGTACTCAGAACTAGCTTACAATAGTGTATACAACTCATTGAAAAAACATACTCAAAATTGATTGCTGTCAAACTGGAACAATGTATCAAATGGTATCTTCAAGAGTTTGTCCAGAGTCCAACAGTATGTAACAGTGTTATTAATTATCTACATGATGCAATATATGGCATTGTTATTCAAGATCACATTACTGTGGGAGGAGTTGCAACCCTATTATACTATCAGAAGATAAATCAAAATGGTCTTGACAAATTTGGGGGGGAACCCACAGAATGGATTTCTTCCTATTTGTTTTAATAAAGACAAATGTAATGTACACTTCAATAGGAATCCTCATCTATACAAGATGGAAAAATTATTTGCTTGCCAGAAGTTCTGCAGAAAGTAGTCTGGAGCAATAACGTGTCAGAAAACAAATATGTATCAACAATATATTTAAATGGTCGGTTTCACAGGTTGATGTACAAAACAAAAATATCTTTGGTAAGACAGGTGAAGCAATTCTTCCCCCTCTAGTCAGCACTGACATGGCCTTAGTTAGAATCTTATGTCCAGTTTTGGGCATCACATTTCTAGAAACATATGAAGCAACTGGAGAGAGTCCAGGGAAAGGAAAAACAAAAAGACAAGACTGGAGGTCTAGAAAACATGATGTATGAGAAAAGACTGAAAGAACTGAGTTTGTTTAGTCTGAAGAACAACAAGACTAAAAAGAGACATGATAACAGTCTTCAAATATGTAGAGGATAGTTACAAGAAATAAAAACTACTTTCCACATATACTATGGATAGAACTAGAAAGAACAAGCTAAGATAGTAGCAAAATATGTTTTTTCTAATGTCCAACTGACAGAAAAATTAAAGATTTGAAAGATTGACACTAGGGGCTGTGGAAGCACTAAAGGTTTTTAAGAAACCTTATGTTTCTAAAAAACTGCCTGGAACCAGCCAGGTATAAAAGGTTTTCACAGGACTGCTGAATGGACTATATGACTTCCCGAGGTCTTATTCAACACACTTTGATTCTGTGTTGTAGGCATAAAACTTAATTTCTTTATTGCTATTTGTGACCACCTGTTGAGTTTAGAATGACTAGACTCTTTATCTTAAAAGAAAATAAAACCTGTTCTTTCTAGGAGGACAAGAAATGCTCTGCAGAGAATGCAAGAACCACTGACATTCCCCTAAACTGTCTTTTCCAAACCACAATACAGCAGGAGACAAGCATTGCCACTCATTACAAATGAGGAACAAGCTGTAGAATTGAACCAGGAATGTGATATGTTTCTGTTTTCCATGCAGTTTACTTTTAAAAGTGGTTTCCTCTTGTGTATAAGATTTACTCCATGAGAGGACTGGCAAGAAAAGATGTAAGAAACGATAAAAAGGAGAGATGATGAAAGTTAAGTTAAGGCCAAAATAAAAAGTGACATCACCTACTAAACTAAGTGCAACAAGTCTCATGGGGCAAATGAAGCTCGATAACTAGCTAATATGACTCCTAGTCATTCTGAATATTGCCAAGCAATAAATTTACCGGCCAATATATTCATCAGTGCAAAATACTGTAGAAGGGTCACTGCTCCACTTCTCATGCCATACCTCCACAACTACACTTGGATGCAAAGCAGCTCTTTCTGCTGAAAAGCTGCTACTAAGGTGCTTTGCATTTTGTGAGGTCCTGAGCTTGTGGAAATTGCTTCTTCATCACATATGGAATAGGGTACAGACGCCAGTCCACGGGGTACGCTGTGAGGCACCTTTCCTCTCCCAGGTCTTCAAAGCATAGGAGCAAATGATTACAAAGCTGAAAGTCAGGTGACCAGAAAGATGCCCTTAAAAAAAGTTAAGCTGAAAGTCAGGAGACCAGAAAGATGCCCTTAAAAAAAAGTTATCTACACTGACAGATAGGGTTATGCAAAACAAAGACAATGTAATGCATTACAGGTTTCCCAGACAGGGGTTTGGTTGAAGATGGCAGTTTGGTGTTTCTTAATGTTTTCTTGAAGAAATTAACTCAAATTAGACCTTAGCTAGTATCCCAGAGGCTTTATTTATATAAAGGTCCTAAGAAGGGGATTACTAATGGTTCAAATTTTTTGCTCAAAGCAACTTCCAACAATGTGAAATTTCTCTAAGAGAAAGCTTAGGACAAACTTCCATGGTGCTTTGGAACTAGATAAAATCCATGCCCTCTCTCTCTATAGTTCAGTAAATAACGTAGATTTGGTTTGAAGTTGTGCCTTACTTCGCCCCTTCCTGTATTTCTAGACAAAACTATTCCCTTTGCTCAATTACTTTTTTTTTTTTTTTTTTTTTGACCACTGCCAAAATGGGCAATTTGGTTTTGGTCTCTTGTTTTCAGAGTAAGTGGCCACTGTAATGAGAAGAGCTGACATATTAACCAACTCTCCTTTAACTTTGGGCATGTCAGTGAATACAGCTTTTAAATGGATACGTCAAAAAGTGCCAAGAAGAGGAAACAGAAGACAGGTGTGGGGAAAATGAACACAACAGCTCACCGATATCACAGAATGTCAAATGAGCAGACAAGAGTTGTGCATCACCCAAGGAGCAGGGACAGCTCTGCATGGGTGAGTGGATGGGAACACACCACACTTCGGTGAACATCTGGGCCAGGACGATAAGGGAATGGGACAGGGTGATATGCAGAATTTGTTCAAAGAGAGAAACTGAGGCGATTTCAACAGGCAAGTCTGATGAGTTGTTGTGAACGTTCAGAATACATCTGCTCTCTTACTGCGTGCTAGATGAGACACATTACTCCTCTCTCACCTCCATCCCTCTGAACCCAGGGAGGCTTACCAATATTTGGATGCTTTAGAAGTCGGCAGATTCGAGCTTCACGTTCCAGTTTCTGGTGATCTGAAAGAGAGTAAGAAACAAGGCATTAAGCACACCACAACTCTGAACTAAGCTCTTGTTCGTATTCAACAGAGAGAGGAACACAGTGACCCAGCAGAGGGTTCGGAATTGCTGGAACACAACCATCTCCAAAAACCTCACAGCCATTTCAGGTGAGGGCTGTGCAGCCGAGGCTGCAGAGGACTTCAGCTTCCGCTACAGAGCTAGTGCTAAACTGATACTCCCTTCTTGGATTCAAAGTGAGTAGCAGCAGAGTCAGAGACATTGGTCTTCCATCAGCCACACAAATATGCAAAGCCACTTCCAGTGACATCCCTTCTGAGACTTACCCCCTTCTCCAAGGCCAGAGAGGAGAAGGAAAAGTCTCTGAAGAAACAGCCCCCATGAAATGGGAAGAAGACCTGCTGCTACCCCAGAGAAACACTGGGGAAGAAAGGCAGTGCAGGAAGGAGAAATACAGAGCTCCTGCTAGTGCACTGCCATCACATGAAGCAGGGAACTCTGCCAGCTCCAGCGAACTGTAAAGTAACCATACTTCAGCACCCGTGGACAGACTCACTGGTGAAATGCTGATCAAGCACTTCAAGATCTCCAGGCAAGTAGTTCTGCCCAAATGCTAAGTATGCTTATTCCAGCCCAAAGGCAACATCAGTTTGAGCATGACTGTCATCTGGACTAAAGAAAAAATATCAAGGAGAGTAAAAAATGGTTTCTCCTCCCTAGAAATGTAACATGTGCGAGGGTAAGGAAAGAAGAGGGAGCTACAGCAACTTCTGCCTGTCTCAGCCAAGACGCAGGGGGCCTTTTAGCCACTGAGGTTCAGACAAGACATTTTTCACTGCAGCAATGACTGAGTCCTGAACTTTCACTACAAAGCCCTCATCCTCTCAAGTGAAATGCTCACATCAGGCAAGCACAGCTTCACTGAAAGGATCTGAGGGAGGCAAATCTTTCAGGCAGCCCCAGCAGTTGCTAAACTCTAGACCTTTGGGGATGCAGATGCCTAGAAAGAGGTAAGAAGCGAGGACTGCCCTTCCTCCCCAGCCGTCAAAACAACATTGTAAGGAGAAGCAGCAGTCCCTGCCCTCTCTTGTCATTTCTTCTGTAGCAGTTGTTCAGCACACAGGCTTGAAAACACACCTTCTCTGCACCCCCTGAGACACACAAGTCTTTTCCACAGGACTAAGCAGGACACTTGGCTGGTTGGACTACTCAGCAGATCACTGGTAGACATGCAGCATCCTCCAATTTATAGGAACCCCACTAGAGATCCACTTGACACTGCACTGCTCTGCCTGAGAACAGCCTGTGCAGCTCCATGGTCTCAGCGTGGTCTTCCCTTCCCGTTGTAAAGGAAAGCTTTGGGCAACTGTTCTCTTCTCCATGAGCAGAAGAGGGAGACTGAGCCAGACCTCAGCTCAGAACACTTTTCTCTCCCAGGCTGGGAATAGCAGCTCAGGGCACTGCAGGATTTCTGTCTTCTTTCCCACTGCTGAACTGTAGAAAATGTCCCAATTAATATTTTATAGGGCTGAGATGTGCTTACATCCTCATCTGCTGCTGTTCAGGGATGGGGGAAGGTAAATTACCCCTTTCATCTCTCCTTCATTCTCAATCCTGGAAATTATTGTTGTTGTTGCATATATTTTACAGTTCTATGCCAGAACCACTCCAATAAAGTAGCAGGCAGCAAGAAAGCCTGGAGAGCTTCCATGCTCCCGAGGCCTTGGTGCAGTGCAAGCGCTTTCTCGCCTGCATTGCTGGGGAGGCGTAGGGGTGCCTTGGCTTCCCTTTTAGCAGCATCTCTCACAAATGAAGTTTTGCAAAACACGGTTGCAAGGTAACGGTCTGAGCCGCACACTGCACTCGGGACAGATTCTCACAGCAGGACAACTGTGTAAGATAAACTACCCATAGCCCGCTCGGGTCTTGCAAATTCCCCACTTGCCCTCCCAGCTCTACTTGGAACTCCTACAGAAGGGGATCCTTCATCCACCCGCATCACGTTGCCCTCGTGTGCAGTTACACTCGCTGAGAATCTGTTCCCAAGTACAAGGACACGGGGAAGCAGACAGCAAAAACAGCTGAGCAAAGGGGGAAGGAGAGGTAAGAGCTCACCACGTGCTACTCAGCCACCGAGTCCTGACAGCCAGGACAGACAGCTGACAGGAGCAAGGCTCAAACAAAATGACATAACCATCAAAATGCCATGGGAGATGTAAATCAAGAGCAATTGCTCCCCTGAAATCCTACACCATCGTGCAGAGGGAGGGGAGTGGGCAGGGCAGCTAGTGATCATGGGCAGCAGCGACACCAGAACTTGTGACAAGAGGTCATCACCCCACACCCCATCCCTCCAGCACTATACAGCCTGGCTGGAGACCAGAGGAGGAGTACGGCGCTCCAGTCACAAGGTACAGCAAACTATTTCTGGTCAGGGGGAAAGCATACCACACTCCGCTGTCTCCAGGGCAACAAAACAGGCAAACTCAAGCACAACTCGCAGAGAGAAAGCACACTTCAGCCCCGGGAGCACCAGCCTGCAGCAGCCAGCCTCCACAACTGAGAGCAGCGAAAGATCAGGCTGGGCAGGTTTCCTGCCGCGGGTCCTGGAGGATCACAGATCCTGTTCCTGCAGGACCACCTGTCCCGTTGCAGGCAGCACCAGAACACAGCCCAGCCTGCAACCTGAAAAGAGCCCCCCCATCCCCAAAAAGAGCCCCTTTATAATCTTTCTTCATCGCCCGGTAGCCTTTGGCAGAGTATAGGTACCTAAATGCATAAGGAATAAACACGGAGCTGCAATTTTTCTACCTTTCTCTGGTCTAACAAAGGTCATTCCCAGTAGGAGACAGAAAAAAAGTTCTGTGAGTCCAGCAGAGCAGTCAAAGGCTGGGTTTTAAGACATCTCTTACACAGGGGCTCATCAAACCTTAAAAATCCGAAGTATTCTTAACTGTATTAAAATAATGATGAAAAGACGACACCGGTTCAGATCCCTGCCTTACCAAGAGCTTGCAAAGCAAATAATTTCTCCTCCCTCTGCCCAAAAGATCAAATTATTTCTGCACGCCATCTGTGGAGTGAAGGTGTTTATTCTTAATGCACAGTGGAAGTACACCTCGTACCTAACAGAAACACAGCAACACATCCTGACCTACCTTACAGGATCCCAGGCCTAGGACATTAGGACTATTTCCCACCTTTCACAAATTACAAAATTCAACCATAACTTGCCTAAAACACAGTATATCCTTTAGAAAATAGAAGAGTTCATGTTCAAGACTTCAAGTGACAAATAAAGCCATACACCCTCAGAAGTTACTCCAAGCGTTAGTTATCCTTCCTGTTAAAATTTAGCACTGCTGTTCCAAGTCTGAATTCATCTACCTCCTGCTTCCAAATATTGGATTTCATTAAGCTCTTTTCCTGCTACGTTACAGAGCTGTCTAGCCCTGAACAATAGCTGATGCTTAAAACTTAAGTACAGGATATTACAAACACTCATCTAATATTCATTTACTGTTTTCCAGCCAGAAAAAGAGAATCTTGCTATTTGGACAATCTACAATCTGAAGCAATGAGTACCTACACAGACAGAAAAGTGGAGTCTACATAGCTTATTTGTAGAAAAATTTAAAATGTAAACGTTTAAGGAGATGGTGCTTAAAAACAGCAGGACAAAACTTGCTCATGTTTGATACACAAACTAAGGCGTCAATATGTTTCTCTTTATTAGGCCTTCATACAGATAAGATTTCTGCATCTTGATTCAGTGTGTGAGATGACATTTAACCAAAGTCTCTTTAGCATTATTGCTCAGCAAACACTGCTCTAAGTGTCATTCTAGTAACATTAATACCAGGTTTCTTGAGAATACACCTGGTAAGAAACAGACTTTTCAGAGAACTGGAGTTTCTTTGGGTTTGGTTTTGATTTGTCTAGGGATTTACTTTAATAGAAAACAAGAATGATTGTGTTAGCATCATCTGTGAGTCAAGGACCTGCAAAACCAAAACTGGTTAATTTTATACAAACACACAGTCCATTCACTGGGACAGGATTGCTCAGGCAGAATGGATGGACAGAAGTGGCCGTGCACAATTAATAACATCACAGCTGTAAGAATCTCTAATTGAGCAAGTTAAAACAAAACCAACTTTGCCTGAGTACAGAAGACAGCAGACCAAAACCACGATAGTTTGGCCTGTATGTTATAAATGCATCAAACTCCAGCAGATAAACAGAAATACAAAACAAAATGCAGACAGCTTTACTTCACAAAAAACTGGCCATTTCCAGCAGGGTGGGGAATATGACTAGTTTTATATTGATGTGCATTTCTTACTCTTTTGTAAGAAAACCCTTTCATCATCTGACCATTTCTGTCTGTAACCCCAAAGATGCAGTGGCAGAGATGGATGGGTAACATAAGACCCAACTTCTGGGCTCCATTTCTCTCCAGGGAATCAGTTCCCAGTTTTCTACTCTAGCCACTACATGCACAGCTGCTTCACAGGAGGTTTTCCTCACTAGGTCTTTCTCCTCCAAGGGTACACAAGGCCTGGAGGAGAACATTTTCAGACACACAGACAGGGCACAGGAGGTCTACAAATCGCAGCAGTCTAGAGCTGTCAAGTGAGAACATTTACGGAACAACAACAACAACAAAAAGATGAAGAAAAAGGTCATTGTGCCTAATCAGCCTGTTAGGAAGCTGTGCTGAGGAGAAGAGGGTGCCAGGGAAGCACAGGGAGACCTGTCTGCGCAGAGCTGAGGTACGCTTGCAAAAGGCAGTCTGGGGAAAGACACCTGCAACAAACCTGAAAAGGAGATCAGTTCCAAGCAAGCGGAGTGAAGGCCGAACTTGAGCCAGGGAGCAGGGGAAGACAGTTAGGCGTCAGGTGCCGACATTGCCACCCTGCACATGCAGCATAGCACGAACCCCTCCTGGCTTCAGACATAGCGACGATGCCCTGACTGACTCCCACTCCTGAGAGATGCAGAGAGGGGTTTTGTTTCAGCAGCAGGCAGCTGCCATGAAAACACGCTTTCCAGCCAAAATCTTGCCACAAGCTCCCCAGAGGAGCAGTGACCTGGGAGGTTTGCAGAGGCGTGCCCTTTGTGCCCCATCCCCTCCACCTGCCCAAGGAGCACTGACATTTATTGCTCTAGGAACAAATGTCAGCAAAACCACACCTATTTCAGGTAGTTCCTTGTCCTGGCAAGCAGAAGACAGCATTAAAAACTAATTGAAAGAGTGGACAAAACAGTTTTTGAAATAAATCAAGCCAAGATTTACCAGAGAAAGTGATTAATTTCACACCTACCAGAAAATGAGGTGGAAGAAGTGAATTCTACCATACTTTCTTCAACAAGCATTAGAAACACAGCACTATTGAAACATTTCCACGTGCAAAGGAGCACACCCACTGCAGCGTTTACAGGCTTACTTTACCAAACTGCAGCTATACTAAGGTCCTGCAGCTAAAGCTTGCTCTTTATTTAGTACATGTACCTCAAAAAAAAAAAAAAAAAAAGGTAAAAAGAAAAAAAAAAAAGTGGGGAAGGGTTCTATAGCAGCCTAGAAGTTTAACCACCCCAGTGGGAAGGTAGATTCTTTCCTAAATGCAGTAGAACAAAGCAGCAACAAAACCAACGCTTAGTTGTGAACCATCTCTGATGAGAAACTGTGCCATGAACAAAAAAACCCTTGCTCCTCCCTTTACTGATATATAATCTTCCTGCTCTCAACTGGAATATGCACTCTGACTGCTCAATACTACAGTCCACCTGTCTTCATCCTGCACTAGGACCATGCTCTATCGTTGCTGTTAAAGGAGGCTTGAAGCTATCATTCCTGTGGGAACACAATCTAGATTACATTTCTGAGAATGGGAAGAGTCCGGAAGAGGAATCAAACCCAAAGCAATAAATTCAGTTTGATTGCTGTCATCATGCCAATTCCGGGAGATAGTCAATTGGTGCCAGCTGCTAAGATATCATTTGAGTTTCTTCAAGACAGAAATCGAATTTGCAAATACATTTTGTAGCATGAGACTAGTCTAAGCCTTCAGGTTGCTTCATGCTTTTTTTTTGCTTGTTTAAATTTAAACTTCCTCTCTGAGACATTCCCAGCAAAAGAGAGCTAGCTCCCTCATCCTGCACTTCAAGCCACAGACTTTCCCCCATATTCTCTTATTTTTCCAACAAGACTGTGCTACAACACAGCAGAGATCTTTCAGCATTTGCAATAGGGTGGCACAGGACAGCATGTCACGCCACGCCACCACTTTAAACATGAATACCAACAAGTCCCAGATCACCACCATTTCCCCTTCTGCAGAAGTTAGTAGAAACAAACAAACAAACAAAAAAATCACACTAGGCCTTAAGAATGACCAGAGGTCCATGTAGACTCAGTATATCCTTTCTGACAATAGCTAACAGCAGACGCCTAAAGAAAATAAGCATATAACGACACTTCCCAAAAGCTCTCCCTCCCTCCAGCTATTTGCAGCTCAGGACTTCGACATTTCCATTCCCAGTATTTCTACATTGCTATTTCAAAGACCAGACAAAATTAATAAATCTGAAACAGCATACTACCCCATTGCAGGTAACATTTCTGAAAGCCAAAGTCTTTTCCAGCCTCTCAGTGCAGGACATCAGTGGCATGACGTCCCAAGTGTGAGGGCAGAGGGGCACCCATCCCCTACCACCACCAGCAGCATCTCTGCTGAAGCAACTGGGCAAGAGCCATAGAGTCACCAAGGGGAAGACACGGCTGCAGAAAGCAAGTGAAGATGAAACAGCGAAGCTCCACTTCTCTCACCCTATGAAAGCTGGAGAAACAAGACAGTGGTGAAATCCTCATCACTTGCCTTCAGCTACTGACAAAGGAGGAGGTTCAAGTGCCAACAGGACACAATAAACAAATACAAGACTTCTTTCAAGTAATGCCACCAGACGTACTTTCTGACAAAGCCTTACCTCTAGCAAAACCACTAATATTATTACCTTGTAACAGCCTTTTCCCACACTCTCCCAACCTCCCAGAAACAAACAACTCCATGCATAAAAGTGTAATACTACCCCTAAAGGTACATACACACATGGGTCCTAAAGACAGCCAGAAAGCTCACACAGCTGGTAAAATGCTGTGTTTCCACACACTAGTATCTGTGAATGCTTTGGTGTTACTGTATTGGAAAAAACAAAACAAGCAAAATAAAAGGAATGTACTACAGGAACTTAGAGTTTCCACTTTTTTGTTCAAGTAATGCAGAAATTAGACTATCAACATCACAGAGCAGAGGCCAACATGGTTTAAGTAACTATATTTGTATCTCCAATGAGCACCCTGAAGAGTGGGACAGGGAAATTTATTCTCTTTTCCAGCATTTCATTACTTTGTACTTCCTTTGCAAAGACTCTGCAACTGAAGGCAGATATGAACATGTGTACAATAGTGGCAAAAGGAAAGAAGGTATTAAAAATACCTAAAAGAGATGTATCTTTTAAAAAAAAGTTATAGCATGCACCTTTGCCATGGCAGTTTCTATGCTCGGCGTCATTCAAAGTTGCCTTTTCTTTTCACAAGCTTATTTTTCAGTTTGTCAGTAATCAATTTGTCCAATACTTTTCTTTGGGTCATCCAGCAGGTGGGCCTGGTAAGGGAAGGAGAATTCCTGTCCTCTTGTTTTCAGCAGGAATGCTTACCCTGAGTATTACCTATTGTACACATTATAGAGCAAAAGAAAAGCAACCCGATGTGCACATTAAGAGAAGCAGGGCGCTTGGGCTCTCACAGACACCTGCAACTTTCCAGGAACTTCAAGAGTCAAAGGAGGTCAAATTACTGAATCAGCACAGGCTCACAGCTATAGGTGAGAGTCATCTCAGTCACAATTAACAATGTGAACATGGAAGGGGGGACTGGGGGGATGTTAAGTGTGCTCAAGCCTGACATGCCGTTCCTTGCCTACAAAGGCACAGATAAAGCCACATCGGGTGTTTTCTCTCTCTCTAAGAGAACTCCCACTATTCAGCTTTGGTTCTTGCCTACAGCAGATCTCACAGTTTGACCAAAGCCAGCACTGCAAAGCAACATGAAATCTAAATGCATGTGCATGCAGCAGCATATAGACAGGGAAGGGGCAAGCACCCCAGCCATCCACTGTAGGCATAGTCCTTGGCTTCACATTTGACATCAACTCAGAATCTGGGCAGGGGACCTCCTCCTGAGCTTGCTACAGCACTCAGAGCAGGCTTTTGTAAACCCCTTGACAGACATTCCTCCACAGCATCTGCTGCCCCTCCTCATCTGACCCATCTTTCCCCACAAGTCACATGCCCCCAGAGCCCCTGCTCTTCAGGATGTTTCAAAAGCTGTTCCCAGTGTCATTCTGCCAAAAGCAACGGCCAAAGCAGAGCCCAGTGGATTCAGCCTGAAGCATTGGTGTCAGTGCAGCCACTGAAACATAAGCCAGCTCCATGACTGCATTAGGAGGGTGGAGGATATCTGCCTACACAACAACTAACACAGGCCAAAGCACCATTCAGGCCCCAGTCACAGTCTTCAATAAGCTCTGACATGACACACATGCAATCCCCCACGTACAAGCCCTGCTTCTGGTCCACATCTCAGGGCATACTAGTTCCTCCTGCTGGCAAGATAACTGTCTCTTCATCTCCCCTGTCATCCTTCCCACGTTGCCAGTGGAATATGCAGGCCCTGTGCCAACTCCACTTTATTCTGCATTTGCTTTTTCCATCAACTAGTTACTTTAGTTACTAAAATGAAGCTACCAATGTTACCAATAAAGAATTTCCAAGAGCCTCTGATGTGAATTTCACTCCCCCTCTTTTTTCCTGCTAGCCATCAGCTTATTTCATGCCACCATCATGGAGGCAAGTCACAGAGGGAACATCCCTTCCAGGTTTGGTGATGAACAGGTGGGAAGGAAACGTTACACCACTGAGGTTACCTTACAAACTGTGTGCTAGGTTAACACCTATGGCCACAGAGGTCAGTACCTACAGTCTGCTGCAATAATCAAGAATTCTATCAATTGACCATTAAAACTACCCACCAATTCACCAACCCCACTTGTTCCATTGGCTACTGAAAAGAGTGCCATTTTTTGCTTCTGCAAGACTTCTTCCTTGCTCAGGGTGAGAGGAAACAGATGGAAAGCTGGTGGTGCAGTGTGAGGTACTCGGAACCATTCCTGCACCAGTGCATTGTAGCTCCCCCTCTGAAGCAATACATCCTCCAGTTGATAAGAACAAAAACGCAGCCCCCTTCCTCCTGACCTGGAGCAATGGAAGATCACCGACCACAAACACTGACAGGCAGACACACGCACAGCCAAGGGCAGGAATTCTTTTATCTCATTTTATCTGCTGTGGCCAGGAGGCGTTAACTGCACTTGCCACATTCCTGACACAGGAAGAAATGTGGTGCAACTGTACTCCCCGTAGAATGGTGCAACTGTCCTGCTGTCCAGCCTGGCAGGGCATTTGCTTGAAGGCCTCCACCAGGTTTGTGGTGAGAGTAACAGCGTATTTTAGCTCTCCTCGGGCATATTTGCTTAGTGTAATTTCAAAAGCTTAAGAGATCCTGTGTCCCATAGGAAGGAAGAACTGGGGGATACAAACACAACTAGCAAAAGGAATGAAGGTTTCAAACCAGAAGACGCCAAGCTCCACAGCTTAAATAGTCAAACTTCCCCTTTCTTGCACCAAAATAGAGCAACAATTAGTACAAACCTCTGTCGTGGTCACTTCAGATCTCATACCCTGTAAGAAGACCTTCAGTTCAGAGTACTTGTCTAGCCCACCTCTCAAAACAGCCCCCCCATACCACCTGCACCCCACCCCTGCACCAGAGTCCTCCCCTTCCTCCCCCTCTGCCCCACATGCAGCAGCCCCCACCTCCTTCCCCCAGTAGGGCTGTGGTTCAGCACGTTCCCCTCCATTTTGTCTCCTGCAGCTCACACTTTCCTCTGCAGCCCCACATCCTGCAGCACACGTTCCCCCAAGCCTACGTCCTGCAGCACTGTGTCCCCCCAGCCTCCTCAGCAGGGACATGCACCCCTTCCCTTCCCTGGCAGCCCCCAGCTGCACACAGGGCAGTCCCAGTCCAGCCCTCCCACCCCTGGTTTCCCATCTGCAATGGCACCATTTTTTTTTTTTAAACTGCATTTTACAAGTAAATCATGTGCTCAGCTGCTAGTTTGGGTGCAGAGCCAAGAAACACTCCAGTGAACGGGGGAGGGGAGCTGATGTATTTTTTGTTTGACATGACCAGCCTACCAGCAACTTCACTGAGAGCAAGCGCAGAATCTCCCCCCACACTCCTTCTTCACCATCAACCCCCTCCCCGAGATGCTCTCGCACTGTAGATGCAGTGCGAATGCACAACAGGAGAGTCTGGTATCTAATGTGTCAACAGGCAACCTTGAAGTTGGAGAAGAGGTAAGACACCAGCCCCCCATTCCAGCTGATCCTCTGAAGGTTTACGTGCAAGGAGCTCCTTCCTATAAAACAGCATCAGGTCATGGAAAACTTGCAGCAGGAAAAATAAAAAACCACAGCATTAAAGGAAGGGCAGAGGGGAAAAGCATGCTCTGCTCCTCCATAGGTCTTGGGGTGGTTCCTCCTACACCGCTGGAAGCCTGAGAGTCCCAAGAAACGCTGCAGGGCAAACAACATCTGATGTCTTTTTTGGTTAGAACATTGTGGGGAGGAGTGTTTCAGATCGAAGAGGCTGGCTGTAGAATGTGTGTTTAAATAAACAGCATCCCAACACGCTTTCGCAGAGATTAAGAAGGGACAAGTGATTTCTGAAATAAACGTACAGTCTACATTTTAGAGGGGTTTCACACACTTTCTGCAATGAGATGGGCAGGACAATACGCACAGCAGTGTCTCTTAGCTCACACAGAGCTGTGCAATAATAATGTTCTTAGGTGCCCTTTGCAGAGCTCTCTTTAATTTTCCCTACACCTGCAGACCACAAGCAGATTTTGCGACAACAGAAATTCTGGCAAATTTCTAGAAGACAGATACTTAAGTAGGGAAAAAAAAATATCTTAGAAAACAAAAAAAAAATCCCCATAGAAGAACAACTACTTCGATAGCATCTTTCGTTGGAGAATCTCTAGGTGTGCAGTAAACACTTACTATGCAGCCTGAAAATGCCCGAAGCACAAGTTTTTTTCCCCTATCCTTAAACAGATGAAGGAGAAAAGCAGAGGTACTGAAATCAGAGACCATATCAGTGACAACTTTGTGAACAAACTCAGATCTTTGGAATTTCAGCCTCTCACTACCACATTTTTCATCCTTCTGCAGAAAGAGAAATGAAGATAGAAACAATGCAGTGCAAATTTAATAGATTGAGTAGTCTCTCAAAGCAAAAACTGATAGGGGCAGCATTAGCACTGCTGCAATACCTCATCATATCTCACTCTGGGAAGCATGAAATCCTACCTCAATGCCATACTAGGACCTAATGCATTTTTATTGTGAAGTCCAGTGTTCAGAAGTGAAAAAAAAATTTAAAACATTTTTAAAAACAACATTTAGCGTGTTTGGGTAGAACTGCCACCTGACAAAGCCTGCGTGGCGCTTGGCAAGAGCACAGGCCTGCGAAGAGCTTCCTTCACATGGAAGCTCCAGATCTGCCCTGTCTGGCGAGCACAACACCTGACAGTAGCTGCCCTGCCCCATCACCATGCCTGCTTTCAGATTTCCAGGGAAAGAGGCACTTGACTCGCATCTTTTCCAAAAAAAGCAGCTGTTATGCTACAGTTTTGATTTATTCTCTAAGTTTATTTCTTGTTTTGATGAATGTTTAATGCTCCTGGCTAGATCAGTTTAGATCTTGTTTGCCCGGGGGCATTTAATGCCGCTACATTACCATAATACTAATTTTAAAACCACCTACAGCTTTCCCCCCCCCTCCCCTCAAGTGTTTTGCTATTGTTTGGATCTAAATTATGGTGCATTTTGGCATTGAATTTTACAGCACCATATCAAGATGACAGACACTTACCTAATCTCAAGAGATGGCCAGGTTCGCTGATTAACAGACCACATACCCAGAACAGCAATCCTCACTGATTAAGTCCACTCCATATACTGATTGGCAAACAAAGACTGAGGACAAGGGGTTGAAACCATAGCTCTCATGTTATCTCAAAGCATGCAGATCTATAAATTGCTGCCTAACCCAAGCAAAAAGTGAGGGGAAAGGAAGATGTATCAGAAGAAGAAAGAAATTGCAGTGAAACAGTTACTAAAGCACTAACACTGATATCTACAAAGCAACTTTCTCTGTTGAGAATGGGTTTTAATGGGGTGGCAGTTAAGAAGTCGAGCCAGCATGTCTTAAGACTAAACCCTCCTTTTTCTACAGAACACACAAATGAGGAAGAGTGGCAGAGAAAGCTTTTCCCACACTACCCACCAGACAGCCTCAGCTCTGACCTAAAAGGAGCACTCCTGCCCTGCAAACGTTACTTTCACCCACACAAGTTGAATTTGGGTTGAATTTGACCAAGCGAAGCATGGTCTCCTATGGCCAGCACCTGAGAAGCCTCTGCAGTCCCATATGAGCTCCATGGAGCACAAAGGTGGGATCCAGACTGCAGCACCCCCTGTTAAAAGGGGCTCCCAGCCACCATTCCCAGCAGATAGTACGGTAAAAAAGTCTCCTTATGCTGCTTTTTTTCGCTATCTCTACCTGGACAGCTGGTCCGGCCAGATGAGACTTGGGACCCTGCTCATTCTATCACCAAAACAGCTATCTCCATTTCAAGGTGAATGCTAGTGAAAGTGATCCCTGCCCCTTCCTCAGCCTCAATCCTCTTCTTCAGTTCTTCTGTCAAGCAGTGTATCCAAATACTGCAGTCCTTCAGCACAGCAAGCAGAGGACAACTACAGACAGCTGAATATGGCATACTGTGAAGATATTGCTGCGGTCACAGCATAGGAATACATAACTCACACAGCTCACTGGAAAGCTGAGGAACATGGGAAAACAGAAGTACAGCCCTTTAAAAAAAAAAAAAAAAAAAAAAAAAATTTCATCTGTGCTGTAGGACTGGTCTCTGTATCAAAAAGAGGTTCCCAGGTCCTGTGACCCAGCAGGGGAGGGGGGCAGTGGCAGGGCAGGCAACACTGTTCAGGGCAGCGAGTCTCCCAAGCTGCTTGTATCCAACACAGCCAGGATCTGAAGTGACAGCAGCCAACGGGCAGGAAGGCCTAGAAAGTGTGTCCTCCAGGCCCCAGTAAATGCAAGCATAAAATGTGCTTCTAAAAGAAAAACATTAATGGCACTTGTAGCCAGGAACACAGACAGGAGACAAAGATGACTGAAGAAATCTCCAGAGGGAAGCCAAAGCCACAATTAGAAGTATGGAGCATGGAAAGGACAGAACACCCACCAAAAAGAGCAGTGCAAGGAAAATGGGATCACATGAGAAAAGAAAGCCCAGCTCAGAGATGAGACTCGTTGGCCTTGGTGAAAGGGAGCAAAGGAGAGCATGGTGGCTGCACAGGGCAGGCTGTCCTCCTTCACGGGCCATAGTCCTCAGCAGCAGCCTGGAACATTACTGACCACATCCATGTCACCCACAGTTCAACAGAAAGTAAGCCTGGTAACCTCTGACAAGTTTACCAGCTGTTGCTATCACAAAGTAATCAGTTTTCCATTTTACAATTATTTAAAGAATCTCCTGTACTTCACACTGTCCCCACACTCGTTCCTCCACCATGCCATGAAACGTGTTTCTCTGTTCAGCTAGAGCAAAGCCACCAGACCCTCCAGTCACCACAGCCAAGGTGGCTCCCAGAGGTGGCATTCAGCCTAACAACATCAGCCACTATCCAGAACAGTGACCGCACTGTTGGCTGATCAGCTTCGGAAGTTTCTGCCTCCGGCCCATCTGCTTGTTCTCACCTCCTCAGCCAAGTCCAGTGCCAGATCAGCTGTTTGGGTAGCAGCCCTATGAGCAGAGAAGGAGAAGAGATGCAGAAAAGGCAAGTCTAAGTCTTCTCTGAAGTCAGCTGAGCTTCCAAGGCAGTTGATAAAATTAACAACCCTAACAGAAACTGCCCACTGCAAACAGCAACCAAATAAAGCTGCTAGTTCCCAAATGGCTGATGACCAAGCCACAGCTGTGATGGGGGGAGGAGAGGGGGAGAGCGCACATGAATCCTTGAGTGAGTCACTCGCTCCCTGCATCCCTGGTGGCCTAGATAAATGCTGCTGCCAGTCGATGATGGGTGCTGCAAACCAAGTCTTAAGCCCATAGCGTCCCTGCTGCTCATCTCTTGGTGGGCACAGAGCCCACACTGAACACCACAATCTCTGTGCAAGTGTGCAAGCAGGAGAGGTAGCCACAACTCTGAGGTTCCTGTATGGCTCCGATAGACTTCTGTGTCTCTTCTTGTCCTTGCTCCTGTTTTCAGAAGTCCCTCCTCAAGGGCTGAGATCTCAGGCAGGTAAGGATGCAATATAAAGCTCCCCCTTTTAGACTAGGAAAAGACTGAAAAAGAGGTGAAAGCAAATAGGTAATAAAATAGTGATGAAGACACTGTGCAGGAAGCTGCTTCTCATCCCTGCACTGGCATTAGTTTGTTTACAGTGCTGGCTGCCCACTTGTACCGTCCAAGCAATGAGTTCTGATGGATCACGTCAGGACTGCCTTACCTCAATGCTGAAGTTTAGGAAGAAGGCAGCAGTAAGCCTGCTAACTGTCCAAAGCACAAAATGCATTGGAATTAAAAGCAAATCATATCAAGTCTAAGTCAAATGAGTAACGACTCCCCTACAGTTGCACCAAGGACAGAGAACTGGTTTAAAACACTCCAGCTAGTTAGATCTCTACATCAAGTGCTGAAACACTGAGACACCACAGCTGCAAATCCTGCAGTAAAGTCATTCAGTGTTTTAAGCATGGAGGATTTTAAGTCAGTCCTGTAGTGCCTAATGCAATCGCCGTGGGAGAGCTATTAAAGTTTTAACTATTCTCATCCATTGACTATGTGACAGATTTCTTTCCCCCAGTTTCATCAGTGTACAAACACGCCAGAAGGAACGGGGAGAGAAAAGGGAAAGAACCTTGAAGGAAGAGTCTCGATTTTCTGCATCTGCAATGCTGGCGTACATGCTGGACGCTGAGGATCAGCAACAGAAACTGGCTCGCTGATAGTCACACCAAGAAGAAAGGGTCAGGCCACAAACTCTAAGTTTCAGGCTAACGATGTTAAATTTTGCCATTTGTAAATTCCATCTTCTACATCACACAGCTCTGAAAACTTCCCCCACAACTCTTGGTTGTGAAATGACAAAACACACAGGACCCTGGGTAAAACATGGTGGTTCTCACAGTTATAACTGCCTGAGATAGCACTGGCTTCTCCTCCAAACTATTACCATACGTAGTTCAGGAAATGCAAAGAAATAAAAGAACAGCTTCTCCTTTGCCTAATCCATCTATTCCTCTGGCCTGAAGATGTATCTTACAGTGGTCTTCCCACTCCCTACCACAAAAAACGCCATCATTTATGATGCACCTGCAAAGCCTCCTTGTCTATAACTTTTAAGATATGAGATGGATGGATTACAGTGTTGTCACACGTGGTTAAAAGCAAGGAATATGCACAGAAGATAGAGCAGCACAAGGCAGAAAGTAAGATGCTGCATAGGGCACCTGTCTCAACCAAGAGTATGGTAGCAGCAAATCCTACCAAGTATATGTACATGCAATCGCTTCATAAAATATCACTGATCTAACTAAATACCGAGGAAAGGTCGACAGTTTAAACTACTTGTGCAGTTCTTCTACAGCCCCCCTAGACAGGCAGGATTGCTTGAACGCTTTGATGCCAGGTCTCACTAAGGAAACTGCAGCCCAAACAAGCGTATCTGAACTCATTTCCTGCACTACTAACAAATGAAGAGGAAAGAGATGATCATTTCTGCAGCCTTCAGACCAACACAGCTCACACTGAGAAACAGAGCAAGAGAATGAATGAAACACAGTAGTCGAGACATGCTGCCTACCCTACCCCGAGACAGGCAGAACAAATTGACTATGCTAGTCACAAGAGTGCTCTGTCCAGTCTCCAGCTGGGTACTCCAACCCACTGATTCTCCTGAAGCACCTGATGCTGTTACCCCTTCGAAGCAACCGTCTGGCTAGCAATGCCCATGTGCCAAAAACCAGGCCAGCCTAAGACATGGTGTATTCATGAGGCCTCTAAAGTCTCCTGAAAATGTGAAGGTGCCCTGCCTTAAAAAGGCCTGTCTCCCACCCAGCTCTGGCAAAGGTATCCTAAAACACAGCAAATCCCTGCTGTAAAAGAAGGTGGTCCAGGGACTAAACAAGCTATGGAGAGCCAGAGGAAAGCAGCTTCCCATTCTACTGCACTCCAAAATATCATGTAGAAACACAGCAATGGACTCAACCAGTGGACTTGGAGACCTGGGAAGACTTCTTTATTTCCTTTTATCGGTCGACTTGGTCCATCCAGTACCACTTTAGTGTAATCTCTGCTTAACTTCCCTGAGCATCTGGCTCCTGCGCACAGAACATATGCCATGTGCCCCAGTGTTTATACATCTGTGCTAGAGGCAGATTCATATCAACTGGCTCAGGTCCTGCTTGTGCAATCGATCACCCTTTGTCATATTTGAAGTCACATTTCTTTAGCCAGACTCTAGGACCTGGGGCAAGAGATTCCTCACCGAGCTGTAAGGGAGCCCAAGACCTCAGAGATAAAAGGCCTCTGGAAGGAGGAAGTCACTAGGATTGTTGAGCCTGTGTGGAACAGAGCAGGGGTCTATGCTAGCTTTGGAGAAAGAAACATTTTTAGGAGAAACAGCTTGATGCTGTTCTGCTACCAGCAATTATGCTAGGTTTTAAACAGCAAATATGTTTTCATTTAGTGAACAGAGTTTGATTTAATCTTAGATTCCAGCACAGATTTCTTGCCTTTGAAGTTCAAATTTCCCTCTTAAACTCTTCCCATCTCACCATACTTGTGGACTTCTTCTTTACTTCACATTTTAACTAATACATTTGTGCTTTTAAATAAAACAATTTTTCATTTTGAAACATAAACAACAAACTGAAAAGGCCTATCGAAGAAAATGCATACTTTCACTCTTCATAATAAAGTAAGCAAGTAACTTCATATAAATCTTAGTTCAGAAGGTATCTAAAAGACAGCTGAGGGTCACTGCTGATGACCGGTGGAAGTCAGGCAGACACACGGCACTTGGCTATCTCCACTTTTGCAAGCACCCAGGAGACCTGCAAGTGCAAGTGTAGGCAAAAGCAAGCAGACACCCTGCCACAGGAGTAGCAACTAAGGCCAGCTATAAGCTGGATATAAAGAGAGGGTGAGGAAAGGCTGAAGTGAAGACCTAGTGTCATACCAGGACAGGCAGGCAGAGCGACCAAAGAGAATAATAGGTCATGATCTGGCTGGGGGGAGGGCTGGATGGGAGCTGCAGGGCAAAATGAGAGAGAAAACGAGGCACCCTCCTGCCAGACTAAGGACTGAAAAAAAATTTTTTTAAAAATAAACAAGAAGATTTCTTGAAACTTCTATTTCGTAACATTGCAGTGACATATAAACTAGTGCTCTAGCAGCCACAGAAATGCCAGATGAATACAACAGAGGCTGGTTTGCACAGAGACGGAAGGAGGATGATGCACTTGATGGAATCCTCCAAAGAGGACACATGGTCTCATGGAGTGTTGCTCTCCTTTGCTCCCTCCAGGAGGTTCACAAGGCAGAGTTGTAAGGACAATATTCGACGGCAGTAAGACACCCTTTCCTGTCCTTGACGCCTTGAAAATAGCACTATATTTGAGGTACAAAACAAACTGATGAAACTTACAAGCAGTTTTCTAGATTTCTTTTCAGAAAAGGTCAATGTTACAAGCTCAGACAGGCTTTTATGGAATCTGCTTGCCAAATCCAAGACAGCACTCAAGAACAGTCTTGTTCAATTCCCTTATGGATCTGTCTCCGATGACGAATAACCTTTGGGACCATGGAAGCAAGTCACAGAGCAGGGTTCAGAGAACTTGTGTGTTACAATTTTTCTATTTGACATACAATTTCCGTCTAAAACTAAGCTTTCTATTGAATTACAAGTCCTACTTTTCAATAACACGCTTACCAACATATGAGTAGTATCTCCATACACATCTTGGTGAATATTGTTTCTGGTTCTTTTGGGTAGCTTGTTAGCATACTGTATATATCCGCAAGGGCCAGAGAGCATGGGACTAGAACAATAAGCTTTCTGGAAGAGCTTTTAGTAAGCCCACAAGCTTCCTAACCTGCAGGCTGGAAGCTGTCTGTTGGTAGAGCGTCAAGAGAAAAATGGGATGCCCCTTCACAAGGACCAGATGCACAATCAGGAACAAGCATCTGAGCATGGTTCAAATATACAGAACTAATGGAAAGCTGTCAAAGGTTTTATCAAAAAAGTTAAAGCAAGGTTTGTTCTGCCTGCATTGTGGACATGACACAGGTTCCAGTATGAGACACAAAGATCAGCATATGGAACAAAAGATTGCTTTAGGAGTGCGCCGTGACCCTAACAAAAATGAATACATAAATTATCATCTGGAATTAAGTCTCACATAAGTAAAAAGGGGCAATAAGCTGCCTTTTGTAAAAGCCCTGCACCCCCTGCTACACCACTGATAAGAGTGAAATAAAGCAAGAGGAAAGAGATCCCATCAGCAGCCTTGCTCTGAGTAACTGCTTTTATTTTAGTGAGACAGGAGGGGAAGGGGGGGGGAAAAAAAAAAAAGCCTTCATTAGTCACTGATAGGATAAGTTGTATTTACAAAAAGTGCATTAGTCATCCACTGGTTTTGTTCCAGAGGGAGCAGAGGAGGGCTCTATCTTCCCAGCTTCCACAGGAGACAAGGCCTCCATGCCAGAAAGCACAGCCACTGCACACCTCATTCCAGAAAGCGCTCGTGATGGTACAAGATCCCAGCATCCCTGCACCCAGGCACTGCCTTCTGCTCTCCGACAGACACTGACTAGGAAGATGCAGGTGGAAAACAGATCCTTCCGATTAGCATTGGCCTACACTGCCTCTCAGGGCTCAGTCTATTAAATGCAAGTCAAAACAGCACTGCCAGCTCTGGTAGGAGGAAGATGCAGGAAAATACTGAGGCTGCAGCTTCCCTAGTAGCTGTCACTGCTCACATGAAAGCTCATCCACAAAGCAAGATAAGAGTGCAAGGCAAGCAATTCAGAGGTATTGCAAAGACAGACGGTCCTCTTTTCCTCCCTAAAGTCACAGGATGCTGCAGAAAGCCTAAAATACACAGAGACCCTACCCTAGCCAGGGCAGTTTGAAGTGTCTGGACTACAATGTACTTCTGCGCAGCTTCTGTGCATGCCCCAGCTCTCTGAACGCACTTCATCCCCAGGAAAACCACAGGGATTGTCTCTTCCAGCACACCTCCTCCCCATGTGCTGGCTATGACCATTGGAAAGGCTACAGCAAGCAGGACCTGCCCCTCGGTATGGAGGGAGCACCAAGGAAAGGCAGTGTCTGCGTTTCTGTCGGCACCTGCAGAGAGGTTAATGTGCTAGGGAGCTGGAGGGTCAGCAGGCTGGGGAATGCAAGACTTGTCACAGAATAAATATGCTGTCCCTTCAAATGCTGAGCTGTTATCAACTCTTCAAGAGCTTTTGAGCTGCAGAGAATCTGCCTCCAGTTCATCTGAGAAATTCTGGGAAGTTCTCGAACCCCTGAGAAGAGGGCTGCCAGCTTAGTGCATGTTCTACTGCTACTATCCTACAAATCTATTCATTCCTGTTAAAGAAAACAAAAATCAAACCTGTAACCACACTCATGTCTGCCCTGCTAACAGTGATTTTGCTGCCTCCTCCCCCAGCCACTCATTCATCTTTGCACAAAACAGCAAAGGCATTACGCAGATGTTGCTTTTCTATCCTGACCTTCTTAACCTATGCCCACATGCCATCAGTGATGTTGTGCATTCACTGTCTCATCACCCATACGTCAGAGACTAACTCCCTTCTGGCTGCAGCCTCATTCAGAAGCTGGGTGGTAATTCTTATCTCCTGCTATACAGCTTCACAAGAGCAGGGACAGGAACTACCACCCTCCCTGCACAAGTAGAAAGCAAGGTCCAGAGCACAGCACACTAGTTGTAAATCACAACTGAAAAGGAGGAGGACAACACAGGCAGCACACCCAGAGTTGTATCTGACTGAGGGGCAGCAGGAATACTGGAAAACTAAATGCTCAGAGAGGACGTCGACAGTGGGGACAGTGTAGAGCATCTGTGGACGTGTGCCTGGGAAAGAGTAAGGGGGAGAGGGAACTGCACCATAAGGGACAGGATTTCCCTCTAGCATCGAGCAGAAGCAGCAGCTCAAATGAACATGAGGCTACTGCAAAGGAACCATAGAAGGTGGCTGGGCCATCAGTTTGCATATAAGCTGTTTTCTATTCCTGGGTGAAAGTCTCTGTCTAACCCAGAAAGAGAGGCTGCACAAGTCCTGCAGAACAAGTCAGCAAGGATTTTCACAGTCATCACTTGACCACACTATGGACACAATAAAGTTGCATCCCATCCAGCAAGGATAAACTACCTTCACCGTCCAACAACCAGCTTCAGAGAGCCGAAGAAGAGATGCTAAGCCTAGAATAAATCCATGGTGATGTCCATAGCAAGCGGACAAACACCCTTATGATTCAGAACAACAGCTCGATAGATCTACAGCTGTGGAGGTTCCAGGTGAACAGGAGGAAAGACTCAAACTTGCTCAGCAAACTGGAGGAACCATATAGCAGACACAGGAGCAGGTGGCAGGGGAAGGTCTCTCGCAGGGACAAGAGGAAAACTTCTGCATGGCCATCACTGCAATGATCACAGCCAGCATGGCTGGTGAGCCTTGTGTCAAGACCCAAGCACCAGCAAAATGCAGCTGTCAACACCTGTCCACTATCAACCAAAATATACAGGGAAGCAGCACGTATCTGTTATTTTGAGTCCAAGAATCAGACCAAAGGTGGTCTTGGGCTCAGCCCTGCTGTCCCCACTGTTCTCTTATCTTTGGCAGCACTCCAGGCATCTGCCCTGGGGAGCTGCAGGGCTGACACTTCCAAAGAGCAAAGCATAGTCACCTTCCCAAGAACAATTTTCTCTGGAGCTCTGGAAAAGAATCAAGTCCTCTTCAAACCAAAATCCCCAAGACAAAACACAACTCAGCTGCTGGGACTTATAAACCAGCAGAGCTAACAGGTCCCAGAGTTTTCCAGGGTGTGTAACTGAGGTTAGGAATACATCTGCCACAGCTGCATTTCCATTCCTTTGGCAGGAAAGGTGTGTGGAGGAGCAAAGCAAAGCATGCTGCAGCACACGTGGATTACTGGGCGTTTTGGTCACTTTCCTAGTTTTTCAGATTCCATTGTCACATTTCAGAAGCCATGAAAGTCATGGTAATTCCCCATGCACACCACAGACACAGTACTAACTTTCTTGACCGCCTGGGCATTAAGAACACCAGCATCCCTAACACACACAGTTAGCACAGACGTAACGCTATCAAAACCCCAGGCTTTCCACTGCCCTCTCTTTGCTGCTCTGCCCTGAACAGATGGACAGATGGGTGGCTCTCACCAGCATCTTCCATCCACTTGCCTCCTCACCTTGACTAAGATAGGGGATAGAAATCACCCTTCCCTAGGATCTGATGATGACGCATCCAGCACTGTAGACAAGCTGTTGCCTATAAGGACTCAAGTGGTCACACAAGTTTTTCTCCATAGGGTTAGGGGCTGGAAAAGTTCCAGGAGGCTGGGCTTTAGTGAACAAGACCTTGTGCAAGGGGATACCATAAGCAGCTGTTCTCTGGGAAGCCAAGACCTTTGCTTTAATAGCGCAGCAGTAGAGTGAGAGCTGGAGTAAAATTGAAGTGATAAGCAAACTGCGCAACAATTTCCTCTGGAGCTGGCACTCACAAGCAGGAGACAGACACCCAGCTTCTGATATTGTTCCTGCTGGGCACCTTCTGTCCTTGCAAAAGACCCTCAAAGCCTTATGGAGATGTCTACTCTGCAACCAAAGGTTTAATGGCAGCACAAATAGACATATCCACGTTAGCACTACACTCACTAGCAGGAGTAGTAATAGCAGGATTCATGGACTTTAACACAAATTGTACAGGCCTGCTGGGGACCTACATATGTGCCTAAGTTGCTATCCCACACTGAAATCCACATCACTTTGACTTCCATGCTATTTTCTCTACAGGACTGAGAATAAAGTTAGTGAAGTATGTCCTTCACGCTGCAACCACACCTTCTGCTGTGCTGTCAGTGGAGAGAGCAAGCTCTCTTTTCATCAGCTTCAGATACTCAGTACTGGTGTACAGACTAGGAGAAGTGGGATAAGAGGAATGGAGAGAAAGAGGGGAAAAAATACATACACACGGTGAGATATTTCTAATTGTGTTTTCTTTGTCCAGTCCTGTACGTTTTCCCACTCAAACACTGAACACATCCAGAGACAAGTTCTACAGTAGTAATAATAATAATAATAAAATAATAATAGAAATAGACATATCAAAAGGGAGAGACACATGAAGAGCAGCTCTGGGAACTCACAGCACATGTGGGTGAAGTGATTACACTTCGTATCTCACCACTCCACTGCCCACAGCCAATTCCATTTTCAGCACAATGAGCAAGCAGCATCAACTGCCAATCTCCAGCCCAATGGGTGCAGAGATTTACAAATATGCACACAGTAGTTCCCATTACGCCGGTCTCTGAGCACAAGCTACTGGCACCCACAGGTGCCCTGCTCTCCCACTCTAGCTCTGCATTTCAAAACTAGCACTATAGGGGAGGAAGCAAACAGGAGGCAGCTTTGCATAAGTTTTAGAGCCTCCAGAGAAGATCCAGGTAAGTTCAGTCACACACAGGACTAACTTGTTCCCACAGGGCTGGTGCCCCACCTCAGCATGCTGGCAGCACTACCTCCACATTCAAAACTGTGGTCATCCCCCTCAGCTGCATTTTTACATCACATCACTCAGCAGATGGGACAATCCTGATAGTTACTTTGTTCAACTTATGCCTCAACTCTCAACTGAGCATGCTATCCCTAGGCTGACTCAATGCTCTCACAGATCTGACGTCCAGAAGTGCTTTCGAATTGTACCAGTGAAGAGATTGCCAAGAAAAACATGAGGCCTCAAACACCCAGGACTTCATCCTTTCCCTTCCAAATGGCAGGTATTTGAAAGAAAAGAGGTTTTAAAAAAATCTGTTTCTGAGTTTTGCAAAGATTGGGCCACCCTCAAAGACACAGGTGTGGGAATAAAAATGAGGGCACAGAATTAAAAGAGGCTTTGGCCCAGGAAGGTCAGAAGAATGACACCAACTGAGCCATGATCAACAGGACTGAACTCCATCCGAGTTAAGCACGTGTTTGTTGTATCACCAGCACACTGCCCAGAGCTCAGGAGCCTGAGCCTTACTCAAATTACAAGCTACAGCTGGCTACCTGAGGCCACTGAGTCAAAGAAACTGAGAAGCAGATCAACCATAATCACACAGTGCTACCAGCTTTGGATGCGTGTTTTGGGACTTCTGGAACAATGAGGTTCACAAGAGCTCAGGTGTACTGTTGTTGGAAGAACAGCAAGTCCCCACCAGCTGATTGTCTTTCCTTCATTTCTCTTGCACAAGCAAAACCCTCAGAATACATAATTTAAAAAAATAATCTACACTGTTAACAAAAGTAAAGAACAGCTGAAGACACTCCTTTCTTCCCTTAAAATTCAGATGGTGTAAATCTGTGCAAAAGACTCCCTGAAGTTGGAGATGCACATGCTAGCAGAAAAAGCACGGAAAACAAAGAGCTGGAACCCTGGGATCTGCGAACTAGTTCATTTTGCAGGATCAGAGGTAGCTGGGAAAGAGGGCATGGGAAGGAAGGGGCAGAAGAAAACACTCTATTCAGTTGGCGCCACTACCAGGGCAAGAAGCACTCACCAGTACTCCCATATCCACTACCTTGCCACGTCAGGAAAGCAAGTAAAAAAGGAAGCCTAAGAACAAATGCACAAACTTAATAGAGTCCTACAGTATAACTGAGAGAGACCAGTGACCTCACCCAAGAATTCAACAGGGTACTTTAAAAGCTCACCAAAGGGGTCAGACTTTCTCAATTGCTACAGAAAACTTATACAAAATAATGCTGTTAGTTTGTTTCAGGACTCTTCCTGAAGGAACGGAGGGAAAGGCAGTGTGGTGACAGGACCCAAGGAAAGAATGGATGGTCCCTGAAAAGCCCTGATAGAAAAGGTGCCAGGGTTGAAAGTAACAGCCTGCCCAGCTTGCCTTTGTCGCAGAAAAAGCACACTGCCCTGCCTGCACATGCAAACCCACGTGTACAGAGGGCATTCCTCCCAGCTCCAGCGCTTAATAGTGAAAAGGTTTGAATGACATCCCACCAGGGTATGGAGGGGACAACGTTCTGCCTGATGGTCCAGGAAAAGCTACATCTTGAGATGCACAAAGGCACAGAGGCAGCAGCTGAGGGGGAAGGCCTAGAGAGATTAACGTGTTTATCTCCTCGCTTAAGTCTCTTACCGGCCAATGGTTTCAGCCTGATGGCAGCAAGAGGACTAAAAATAAGAACTCGGGCATTACCAGTGACTCACCATGTGGGCAATGACACTGCGAGGGATCACAGAGAAACCCGCTCCCACTCCTGGAGCCTAGCTCTCAAATTGTAGGAAATGACTTCCCAAAGAGATGAGGGAGACACTGCCCAGAGATCTCCCCATTCAAGTGATTTTAAGACTGTGTGACATTCTCTTCAACCATGCAGTGGCTTTAAATAGATAATCAGACCAATCTCAGACCCAAATTTTGGGTTCAGTACCTGCACCTCTGAGAGTGAAACCGAGGCTTGGGAGGACAGATAACGCCATCAGATCAAGTCCACACTTCCAGAACATTAACATTCCCTGCTAGAAGCAATGCTAACCACTGCTGGTCTTCGTTTCTGTCTGGATCATGTCTACCAGTAAACACATTTCACAGGCACAGCAATTCCTGCTTGTTGCATGAGAAGAGCTCCTTCAGAAAGGACAAGCACACATCAGCAACGCTAGCATCACAGCAAGACACCATTCAGCCTGAAGAACCTCTCACTTCCTCCAAAAAGCCCATATACCCTTCAGACGGTATTTTAGTAATTCAGCTGTAGAGAGATGCAGTGGCATCTCCAATTCCTTAGCTTAGCTACTGGAATTGAGGATTCCAGTGGTACAGCTGTATGAGCTAAAGGTCCCACTATAGCACTGATTGCCCTCACCTTCTTCCCTGAGAGGCCACAGCTAATATAAAGCCAGATTTTTTGAAGTATCTCTAGGAAAAAAAAAAAAAAGAGATCACTCTTCTGGCACTGTCTGTGGTGCAGACTTATCCAACAGCAGGTACAGGAGGTCCCTTTGCTGTAACGCTGGCAGTCACTGCAGTCCCATCCTTCCCCTGCCTGTTTCCTAATGGCCCTGCAACCTCTTTGCTTCTGATGCTGGTGCAAGCATTCGTGCAGCAGCGCACTGACCTGGATAGCTGAACTGATCCATCATTAACCTGGTTCACCATGTAACTATATAAAGAATTCGTGCTGGTGCACGGAAGGAACAAACGGTCAAAAGAAAGGCTGCCTCCTTCAGAAGCAGCACACAGCTCACGCTGGCTGTGACTGGTCATGAAGCTACGGGGTACAATTCCGCTGTCCTTTGCTATGATACACCAAGAATTAGTGCCCACAAGTGGTTTATGTCAGACCATATGATTCTTCTGACTGAATTACTCCACCCCTAATTTCCGATCTGTCATCAGAGAAAACTGTTCATGAGAGCTCCCCCAATATTCTCCCTTCATAACTCTTGGCACTCATGTGAGAGGTCATCATTTTTATAAGTACAGAATGAAGATCAATCTTTACCATTCCCTTATCACATACTGAAGAAAAATACTCAGTTTTGCAGATTAAAAAAGTACAGTGAGAATAAAGCAATTTATTTGAAAATCACAAGGAGTCAGCAGTACAGCCACAACTTGCAGAGCCCTAGATCCTGTGCCTAAGAGAAAGAAGAAAAACCCCAGTCACGTAATACCAGGATATCGCATGAAATCCGGATTATAGCAAGGCAAATATGACATTGCTATTGAGAGAGCACTGCTTTAGAGATGGGCTGTTCAGCAGCTAGTGAAACACACTGATTTCCCAAGAAGCAATTACGCAGTTGGCTGCTTACAGTCAGAACCAAGGACCCTGCCAATGACAACAGGCAGTGCCCAACACCCATCATGTTGTCCACTGCTCTTTAACAGGGACAGCCAAAACCAGAGTGTAGACTCCCAAATCTACACTTAGCTCCCATCCATTCAATATACTGGAGAACCTGCAAGGAGTAGCATCTCCTCCTGTGTCTATGAGCAGAGAGCAACTCTCCCTCTGGCCCTAGCTGCTCAGGAAACCAGCAGGCCAGAGCACTGGAGAATTTACATGATCTGAAGTTAAAACTGGAGACTGTTAAAGCTCCCAGTCTGCCCTACACGGACAGAATGGAGACCACACATCAAGAATTATTCAAGTATTAGAATCATAGGATGCTTGACTCAGTGACTAAAAGAAATGGAAGCTTTAAGGGGAAAATAATTTAGACAGCAACATATCTATAAAAGCACATCACTGATTGCTTATGGGAGAAACTTATGTATTACAGCCTATACATAACTGCACTCTAAGAGAAAAATCACAAAGATGGCACCAGAGGAACAAAGAAAGTGAAGACAGGCCTGGGGAAAGCAGTTACCAAATTGCCATGGCAGGTATGGGAGGAAGAGGTTCAGAAGGACAGCAAGGCAACACCACCAAGAGCTGGGGCTGGCAGGAAGTGCTGCGCCAGCCTCATGCTGACGGCAGCCTGCACTACTGTGGGCTGAGATAAACCTGTCTTGGCCTCGCTGATCAGCGGCACACAGAAGACAAGATAAGCATTCAGTCCAGAAAGGGAAAACACCCAGATTACTGGGAAAAGAGGGGATTTTGAGGAGTTTGTTTTGTTTTTCAAACAAGCGGGTTCCCCACGTAGGAGGACCTGGGACAGATCATTCTCAGAAGTCAGAAGAAAAAGAGGGCAGCGTATCTCAGAAAACCAAAGGTCTACAGCTCTAAGGTGCTTTTCCAGTCTTCTCTGCCTCCTGCCAAGTTTAAACATATTTTGGCCTGTCCAAGGAAGCTATTCTGACAAAAGGCCATCCTTACGGACTTCTGGTTGCCTTCATGATACTAAGATGCATCCTTGAGTCTTAATCACTGGGCAAAATCCGTTTGTAGCTCTGTGGCGATCAGATGCTCCCAGGAATGTAATTCAGACAAGAGAAACAACGACTCATATTTGAGCAGAAATAAAGTATAGAACACAGATATTTTCTTTGCTTCTTGCTGTGTTCATCAGTACAAGTTAAACCTGGTTGCTTCCCTTTGATCCTTGCACTTTTAAAAGAGCAATAACTACCGCCCCTTCCCAAAAGATGGCTTTACTATTTCTTCTGATTTTAGGCTGAAGCATCACATTCCCAACATGTTAACTGTCGTCTTCATGTCTGAGTTACTCAATAGGATCATTCGGGTTCAGCTCCAATTTGAGATACAGCCTTGTTCTATGATTCCCCAGCCCATGACTGCAATTCAGTGGTCCCATTAGCACAGTTAGCTTGGGATGTACTTTGCGATCCTTCAGCATATGAAATCTTATTACATAGATAAAATATTTGCTCCTGGTTTAGTTCATAAGATTCTGCTCAGTAAAGCTCTGAGGGCATCATTAGACCATCTCTAATCATCTGCCTCAGTAGAGACTGGAGTGACCCAAAACACGACAGCTTATTAGCAAATATTTCACATGTACGTTGTAGGAAAGATCTTCCGCTCAGCATATAAATTGTTACAGTCTCCATTTATCACATAGAAAATACATGTTAACATACAGACCGGTCATGACTAAGCATCAAGAACAACAATTTGAAATGCCCTTCAAATAAAATACAGATCCAGATTGTTCGTACTGGCTGCCAAAAGAACACCCAGCATTTCCTATGACACCTTATAGTACTGGATTCTCAGGTGCTTTAAATAGCAATTAATTTAGCCTAATAGCACCAGCAATAAAAGGAGAATACACCATTTTGCAGAAACACGATTTGAGACTCAAAATAGTCTGCATTTTAAACAGTTAAGGTCCAATATGACTCTCTGCTTTTCCATAGATGCTGCCTGCCCAACAATCTGATTTGCTTTGATTAGACTTCAGCTACTCCTGAAAGAATGGAGACAGACAAAAGGGGGGGGAAATAAAAGGGAGTATTGGGTTTTCTGTCTGAATTTAATACCAAAACTGAACAAACACCTGCATGCAGTGACATCTTGGTAGTGATGCCACATCATAGATTTGATTACAGAACGCACAATCAAATGTCTGATTCCAAGGAATACCTAAAAATTTTATTTTAAGCAATACTGGGTACGCCAAGATAAATCACGCCCAGCAGAAGCATGGGTGCTCGGTGTTTCCATCTCTAAAACAGACAAGCTAAGGAGAGCAAGTGGCAATTATAAGGTCTAAGTTTTAGCACAAGCTCACATCACGATATTCAGCTTTGCAATTGCTTTTTCCCCTCCCTTTGTTAACACCATATTAGAACATACTAAAGCCTAGAGGAATCTTCTCAGTTTTGATTTTTCAGTAAAGAAATCCCAATCTTTTCAAACACAACAGTCTAAGAAAACAGAGCACAGGCATATCCTTGCATTTCTGGGTCAAACTCACAAATCTTGGCCTTGTGGCAACGTACAGCAGGAAAGCAAGACATGGAAAAGAAAATCTGGCCAAACCGCATGCACACAAACCTGGCACTGTTGAGTGTTTTTGGCCACCAGGCCACAAAATGTTTTGCACTAAGAGCTAATTCTCCTCCCACCTGCTCAGCAGCGCTCTGGACAGCCCCATTAGTGGTCTGCTCCTCATCGCGCTGCCAGCCACTTTCTCCTCTGCGCACCGGCCCGCTTCCGGCTCAGCGAACTCCCGGCTCCACCGAGGATGCAGCAGCTCGCCATACAGTATCTCTCTCAGCTCCGTTTTAACTGAAGCCACTAGCCAATGCCCCTGCATGCCCTGGGCATCCACCAGTTTCTGATTTCCATATGTAAACAAATCTGCTTTCTTTTCAAGCAGCTGAGTCTCTCCCACAGATGGCTCAGCATCCCTACAGTAGGGTTTGAGTGCTCAGTGGCAAACACTCCAACCCCCCTCTTCTGCGAAGGGCAGATGTGTGGATACATAACACATCCTGAAAAATTACATGAACCCCCCAAAGCCCCTCTACCTCCACATGGAAGATGCAACTGCTAGAGACAAGAGCAAGGTGGTTTGCAATTCTTTCATTACAGTACAGAAATGGCTCTTTTGAGAGCAGACACTGACACCCTTCTACTTAGCTCCAGAAGAAGAGACAGAGGAATCACCACTGAGCTAGCCACAAGCTATCCATCTAGGACCACTAAGCTCCAAGCACGTGATCCTGCCACAGATGACAGTTAATAGGAGGGTGCCTTATTAGAAGATGAAGTCCAATTAAAACCCTAAAGGGTCTGGTACCATTAGCTTGAGTTGGCAGCTAGGGTATAGAACCAAGAAATCAAGTCTGTCTCCAGCAATCAATGCTACTCCCGAAATGGGAGAAGAAACATCCCCTTTACGTGAAAATCTCCCCTCTGTCCTAAAACCTGCCCACTTTGTCCCACAGCATGGAAGTTCTCCTAATACACAGAACACCTATAACCACAGAAAGTTGTAATTCTTGAGAAGAACTTAGCACAAACAGAGGAGTAAGAAAAAACAGAGAAATCCTTTTCAATGAAGATGGACAAACTGGTCCCATATTAGGGGAAGCTATTCCAAGCCTGCAGAGTGGCATGACAGGCTGTCCTACCTCAAAAGGAAATTATTAGAATGGATGTGAGGGTACAGTACCAAGCAGGAGAACACTAAGGCAGAGATAAAGGGAGCTTCCACTTCTCTTGACTTTCCCTGTAATGCCTTACTATTTACTCATACGAACAGACATCATCCATCCAGTCTTCTCATGTCAGCTCCTAAGCAGGAATGTGGGGTTTTTTTTAGCATTTCAAATCCAATACAGTTGTTGCCAATCCTCCCCTCTCCTTAAGCAAAATTACTCATGTATTGAAAAGCAATGCATATCCTTCCCAACTAAAACAGCACATGATGTGGAGGTGGCACCACACTAAAACACAAACATAGCAGATGAATAATTATGTAAAAACATCACTTTCCTACTCCATGAAACTGCTCTGTGTTGCTGACTCACATCTGTTCATTCCAGCAGACAAAAAGCTGGATTTTTACAACTGCTGCTCCCGCTGAGGCTTGGGAAAGCAAAGTCAAGCCTACACCAGTCTCAGCTAGGCTCAGTCTGGGAAGCTCTTTAGCGCTAGAAGCCCCAGCCCTGCAAATCCCCAGCGGGCACTGCAGACCACGGGCACATTTGTAGGAGAATAATTAGTTTCAGAGCCAAGACTGTGCTCCCCCCCCCCTCCCTAAATTAAATAAGCCAAGAAAGAATACGCAGCCATCCAGTCATTCTTGGAGAATCATTTTTCTGACTAGGTCTGCACTTTAAGGATGCCATTTTTCATTATTGTTAATAGGTCTCATTAACTAGAAGCTCTTAAGCAGAAGACCATTACTAAATGCAGTTTACATTGCACAAAAGCAATGCCCTTATTGTGGCAAGGGCAGGAGGTAAGGAAACAGTTTGCCTTTCCATAAACACCAATAATTCAAAGCCAAGTACTATTTGCCCTTCATTTGAGTTCACAGTTATTCCAGATGAATTGACACTTAAGAAAAGGACAGCTTTAAAGATCTCCAGTTTGCAATTAAGGTACACCTCATGACTTAAAAACAAACAACACTTCATTTTAAAACACAGCAATCGGAAGGGGAAAAAAAAAAAAAAACAGAACACCTCCTTTTTTATGCAAGAAAAAACTTTCCAAGCTTTTTGGGGTTAGTGATCACATCATGGATTTATAAAGATATGCGACCACTTCCTTAAATCTCAGGCACAAAAGCAACTTAAAGTAATAAATATGTAATTTTTTTCCCCCCTCAAACAGGCAGACTCTGAATAGAGAACTCTCGCTTCAGCTGAAAGTCTGAAACGACGTGTGTTCTTGGAAGCCTAAAAGAGAAGGCTGTACAAGAATTTCACTTTTATGAAGCTACAGAGCCGCTGAGCACAGGGAAAGCTGGTGTGCTTATTGCTAGAAAAGTCAGCCCACGCAATAGTTAAAACCCGTTCTCAAGAGTCAGAGAAGCACCTACCCATTTGTTGCAGTGTTTCAGTGCTCCACAAAACCTGGAGAATCACCAGGGCTTTCAGTTTGTAATACAGTTGATATCCCTGTGACTTGTGCATTGAATCAGCTAATAACTTATAATATCATTTTCCACAGAGAAGGCTTGACACCATACTCTTCATGCTTTCCATTCAAATATTGCTTAAATCAACCTGAATTTCTGGTCATGAACAGACACCCTGTTTGTTTGGAGGCAACCAGAATATCACGCACAGAAAGAAGAACAAGAATGTTTATAGCTCTAGCGTAAAAAGTTGTTTCCAACCACACGCCGCATCCAGGCAGTTCACAGGAGTGAGCCTGGGAGGACTGTGCTTCACATGTCCTTCACAGTATTAACATTCCTTTTCATAGGAGGTAAAAAACTGTGGGAAAAAAAAATGCTTTCTAAGTGTCTGTTATGCACCACAAAGAACTTCTACGAACAGCATCATGGGATGCTACATTACTTGTTCTTGAGGCTTTTCCTTTGCTATCTTCTCCCCTGCCCTCCAGCAAAAAAAAACTCAGCAAACTAGCAGAAAAATTCTTTGCAATCTGGAGGCCAAAAAGTTACATGCAATGGTGGCAGCATAGGTCCATGCACCAGCATTAGTCCTCACCAGCATTACACATTATTCTAACATGCTAAAGATTAAGAAAACAAAGCTCAAGTGCAAACAAAGACAAACGCAATTTCCAAAAGTGGAGAAAGTCAAGCCATGATGGGCAGCTCCTAAATTTAATATACACTCATTGCCAGACCACTCATTCATTTTGTCTCTCCTTCTGTAACCAATGGGGGCTGAAACCTGCTAATTCAGATAGAATAGCAACAACTCAACTTACAATGTGCTGGAACATTAGGACAGCCAGATGGCAGAAAAGACAGACTGAAAAAGGATAGTGGCTGGATGTCCTTTGTTTTTTTTTGTTTGTTTGTTTGTGGTTTTTTGGGGTTTTTTTTTGTTTGTGTTTTTTTTTTTTTTTAGATCAAACTATAAGGTGGATCACTCCCAATGCTGTAGTCAAACCTCCACCCTTTCCCTCATCTTTCACTCTCCTGCTCTGGTGCTAGGCAAAGGTGTATCTCCAGAGAAGAACACAAGCTTCCCTTTGAAGTTATGGAGAAAACAACTGTCAATGAAAAAAAGAAAGACACAGATCTATGTTTCAGGACTGTCCTGGTCATCCTCTACAAAGGGGAGAACCCCAGCGCCAAACACAAATAACCTGAAGAAGTAAATCTGTAAGCCCTTTACTTTTTAAAAAGAATTCCTCTCCAAATATGCTGACTTTAATTACACACAAGTTTCTCATCCTTTTTTCCAATCTATGATATTTGTCTCAAGGCAGCAAGTTTGAAATGAATTATTGAAAAGATAAATTTTCAATTCGTTGCATAACCACATTTGTCTCTTATTACAGAAAGGGCACACAAGAACATCTAACTAGTTTTCACAGCACACTTTAATTAACCTTAATCACATTCCACCTCTCCTTAGTATTTTCCTTTTCCCTCTGCTCCCCCCTTAATATAGATACTCCTTCTAACACCTCCGCAGCATGGTTTCTAACTGCCTTCTAAACAAAACCTGAATCACACTATTTGAAATGAAAGTAGTATCCCCAGCATACACACTATTAAGTGTAGGACAGCTTTCTGGTCATTCCCTCCCATTTTTAATTCCCTCCCCTGAACCAGCCTTCAGTTAATGACAGGTCTTCAGCTCTGTCCTATAACTTCTCATTATTCCTTCTGATGAGCTAACAGTAATCTTCTTAAATGCATCCAAGATTTTATTCCTCCCTGGGTGGCAAAGGATTTTCTGCTTTTGAAGACTTCATATTATTTCGACGTTACCGTGTGATCAAGGGGGTTTGCAGCAGTATACCTTGTGCATCTACACCCATTTCCTTTGGAAAGACTTCAAATACCTTGACCATACATTAATGTGAATGTTTACAAATTCTCCAGCAAGTAGGAAACCTTTGCAAACAGACTGACTAGTTAGCCAAAGAGACACAGCGAGTGGGGAGCAGGAACAGTTTCCTGACAGCATCCCATAATCTAAATTCTCACAGCTGACTCAATTACTCAGATTCTGAAATGCAGCCAGTTTTAGCATTTACCTAAATTCTTGTCATAAGATTGCTCTTATTTTCACTCTTAGGTACAGTTGCTGATCCTAGAGATCTAAGTTTTCATTTTTGCCAACTTACTTTTACCCACTTTGAAAGCAACCCATTGCAGACATTACTGTCTCCATTCCTGTAGTTATGACTGATACAAGGAAACAATTTTGTATCTAAGTGATCTCCTTTACTTTTTCTTTACACACACAAAAAAAAAATCACATGCTGTTTACAGTCATCTGCGTAAGAGCCTTCTGTATCAACAGCAATTACTAGTTTTGAAACTGTCTCTTATCACCTGGAAAAATAACAGAAAGGTGGAGAGTCCAAAGGCAGATGCCAAGACACCATGCCCAACATAATGTATTTCAGAGCTGTATTCCATAAATAATAAGTAAATCAGAGGGAAAAGCAGTACAAGGAACATGCCAAAATCTTATTCCTATAACCAGCAAACTAGACTACAGCTCCTCTTAATACTACATACTTTAGCCCACGTTATTTTCCTGCCAGATGCCCACAGTCTTTTTTCTACCTACACTCTTCTTATCACTGTTATAGCAAAGAACATGACTTGGACTCCTTTCCTAACTCATCATGGCTTGTTGCCAAGTGTTCTGGAAAGCACTTTAAAATTTGAATCTCTCTCAGTTATTTCCAAGTGTAAAACAGAGCTAATACTTCCTTGCCCAGTAGTGTACTGGGAGGATAAAGGATGCTTAATGAAACCTATTGATGTGTTAGGTAGTTGATGGAGGGAACAACAAAGCAAGACTGAGGGTACATGGCTAAAAAAAAAAAAAAAAGCTGCAGGAACACTTTCCTGGTGGCACAGAGGAGCACAGTGCAGTGGAAGGACCTTCTTCAGATGTTTTGGGACAACATCTCAATCAAACTCCTGGAAAACAAGACTAAACACCCATCCCTTTTCACAGGAGAGAGGAAATTCCTAACAAAACCTTGGGAAAAACCCTACTTGGAAGAGGAAGTTCCTGGCGTTGACTCCACCTTCACCAACAAGTGAACAGAAACCATAAGGCTGTCCTATTCAGGAGGGGCTACGCAGGCTCCTTCTCATACAACCCCAACACATTTCAATTCAACCACCACCATCAGGGCTGTCCAAGCCTGCAGACCTACTTCATCCAGCCCCTAGTTTTCCAACAACATATCTGTACAAGGTTGGCCTTGAATAAAATGCTATACGATAATGCAGCCACTGGTCATCAAACAGTTGGATTTCTTTTGAATGAACCAAGGAATTCTGTCTGAACCCAAATGACGGAAACTCGGGAGAGAAACAAAACCACAGAATTTCTGCATGTTCCTAATACTGGTATTTAGCAGAATGCCGTTCTTCACTGCACAAGACACACTGGGGGCCTGTGTCCCCGCAACAGCAAGCCTATATTCATCACTTGTTTTTTTAGCTATTCCAACCAGTTGAGAGACGGAAGGATGCAGGAAATGCTGCCTTGATTTGGTATTTGAGGGACAGGAACCAGAGGAATAAACTAAATGGAAAATCTTCTTGAGGGCAGAGATGAATGGTTCTGTACCAAAGTGGTGAATGATTCCTCTCCAAAAGAGATAATACCTCTGTCGAAATACAGTCTTCTGACAAGAAGAAACACCAAATCTCAGAGGATTAGAATAATTTAAGAAAAAAAAAAAAAGGCCAAGCCCTCTATTTTAAGCCTAAGTTCCCCTAGCGATACTAGGATAACTTTAAATTAAGCAGAGCAAGCTGTAAATACAGGGCAGGCTACCAAGAAATCTCAGTGAGAGAAGACTTAAAATGCACATATGCGCCACACCAGATATCACCTATAGCAGAGCCACCAAAACACTTCTATACAAGAAGGCAAAATGCACCATGTATCAGTAAGCCCACGCAGCAGTTAGGAACACGAGGCAGAGGGCAAAAGAGACAACGTGGCTGCCTCCAGCTCCTGAAGAGTCCGAACACTTGATCCTGTGTATGCAAAGTGCTCAGGTACTTCTAGGTATTGTATAGAAGTGAGACAGCAAGAAGACATTTTAAGAGGAAAAGTTACCACTCACTAAAGCAACTTTAAATGTAAAGATTACCTAAAAACATACACAAAACTGTTTCTAAGCACTGATAACTTTGAAGATGCTATCTAGTCAGGGGGGAGTGTCTCCCAATCTTTCTGTAATCAGGCTCCCCTATGGGCAGCTGGGAAGGCTCTGCATTACACAGGCACAGAACCCACCCCCTCGAGACTGCTGCCACCATCCCCACACTGCAGCCACTTGGCTTCCCAGTCACAATGGCATCAGGCCTGAAAACCAAGTTAATATCCCCTGCCACCTCAATCGAAAGCCACTCAGGAGTCTCTGCTCACCTATGCCCTTTTCCAGGAGTACAATACAGGCACGCAAGAGCTATCTCCACACCACCTCTCTGGTGCCCTAACACACCACTCCACCTGCACTTTTCTCAGTCCCAACTGCAGAACCTGGCTCCCGGAGCTACACCCAAGCAACCACTTCCATGGCTGCTCCAAGAAACCTATCTGGAAACCAAACGCCTTCCCATCCTCACCACTTCAATAATTCCTTACTGAAGGGTTCCTCTGAGCTTGGTTTCCCGACCCAAGGGATGAGACAGAAAAGGAAAGAGACCTGCTGCGATACAGAGAAGGGAACAGACATCTCCAGAGAAAGAGGCAGGTGCTCCTTAAGCCAACACTGGCACCAGAGACTGCGTACTGTCAACCCATGGCCTGGTTCAGACGGGCTCTGTAATTTGCCCGTATTACATTTATGCTTTGCTAGCTACAGCTGCCATAAAGATCAACTTTTTCAGGTGTTGCAAGCTGCAGATCTGGGGTGGGAGAGGTGTTTAAAAGAAGAACACACCTTCTCCTCTAGTCTAGACCAGGCATTTGGCAGTAACCCAGTGCAACCTAATACATGCAGCACAAGGAGCAAATTGCCTGTTAGGGACAGCCCTGTACACTGACACACAGCTCTGCAGCACTGACATCCCTATAAAAAAGAAAAAGGGCAGAAACAAACTCCAGCGCAACCAAAGAAAGGCTTTTTTTGTTTTTCTTTCCTTTTTCATTTTTTTTTTTCCGGGCCAATTCAGTTGCAACATAATCTCTCACCCTGCAAGTTCAATATGCTTTTCACAGGGAGTCATGCTACGCAGTCATTGTAGCTGTCTCCCTTACCGCAGGTGATGTAGTGGTAAGAGGCTCATGTCCCCCATGAACACCCTTACAACAGAAAGATCAGGCATGCTAGCAATGAGTTGGGAGTCCTTTCTGCATCTCAGTGACATTTTCATCACCATAACTGGCCATGGGTAGAATATCCCAGGAAGCAAACCCTAAAAATAACTTCTTACAACAAGTCAGCCAGTCCCCCAGCAAAAGGGGAGGGAACATTGCTTATACATGGTTAGCACAATTCAGTCATTACGAGAAGGACAACGAATGCCCAGGCAAACAGGAGAGGCAGGGAGGAAAAGCAGGTGGTGAATCATACACCAGTTTCTCCTGCATTGCCAATGACTGTCAATAGGAGATGCTTTCCCATGCTTTCCACTTTTTCCAAGTGGAAATAAAGAAACTGAAGTAGAAACCCAGAACCAAGGCTGCCCAGAATACTTTTAAATGCAGCGAAAGACGGAGCCTTGCCTGCTAAGCACCAGAGTGAAAAGGAGCGTGCACTCTCCCTAGCTGCAGCCACCTTTAAGGAAGGTCCTGTGGGGCCTTCTCCAGCTCTGGCCCATGGAGCTCCAGGTATCTCTAAACATCCCTGTGGGAAGGCATCATGCTTCCCAGCTACTTAACTGCAGAAACCATGGAGGACTTTCTTCACCAGAATATCCTCAGAAACTTGTGGTTGGGGAACCAACAAGCAACCCTACCAGTGCTCCCAGGCATGGCTGATATGCAGGCACTTTTTCAAAGGGCTTCTGCACACTGGAGGGGCAGAGGGGCAGGGGAAGAGCAGAACAACAAGCCATCCAGTCCTCAGCCACGTTCTCAAAGCCACACGCTCCCTGGCCAGCCCTCCCTGACATGCACTTGAGGGGCTGCAACCCTTGCAGAGCTCCTCCTCAGATAGCACATCCGCCCCACTTGCATTTGGGCTACCTCAGCACGTGGCCCCTCTCCTCCTCCCCGCACCAGGTCGCTCAGCAGCAGTCCCCGGCCTGCCAGGTACAACACCTGCACAGCCGTGGCACTCCAGCTGACTCTGCCTGTGGGCTTCCTCCCCAGCACCACAGCATCCCCACAGGTCACCGGCATCATCCCCTTGCACCAGAAAGTGGTCGCTCTGACAGCCCCATGCAACGGAGGAGGGCACAGTAAGAAACCTGTGACTCGTGAGGCCTCTGTGTGCTTCTGAGTCACATGCAGCAGCTCACAAGCTCCAAACTGTAACAGGACATCCTGTGTGAGAAGGGGGTGTGCAATAAAGACATCCTGAGAGGATCGGCCCTAAGCAAACACCTGGTTAGACTCTGTGGCAGAGGAGTGAGGAGGGGAAAAGCACGACAGCATTTTCCAGTTCCAGGACTGCTGCCCGTTGCGCTTTTCCACAGGTTTTCCAGCTCCTGAGCACCTGGTGCAGACACAGGCTCGGAAAGGAGGGGCTCCGAGCATCAGCACTGTGCTGCCATCCCTTTCTCCTCCTCCTCCTTCAAAAACTCTTTCCGAACAAGTTTCCCTGTGCTGTGGGGAGGGCCCAGCCACAACTGCAGACACCAGACTCACTTGCACTCGCTCCCTCTTGATTTACAGAACTTCCCCGCTAACAGCTGCATTGCAGATGAACTCTCTTAAAGTGGACATGCAGTAAGTGAGACAGTGAGGCACAGAGCTGCTCCGAAGGCGACCTCTCTGCTGCACATACAGCAACTGCGACCTGTGCAAGAACTCCAGCGACTCTTGTCTCGATCCCACTATGCACAGAGGGTCTTAAAGTGCACACCTTAACAAAGAGAAATCCCACCAAGTGAGCTCATTTCTGGACACAAGCTCCTTTCTTCTCCCCATCAGCTGATCCTATCAGGTGCCGGTGGGTTTGGATGAACCAGCTAAATAAATATCAGACTGCAGCTGGTTAGCAGACAAGGTAACAGTGTGGCAGGGAGGCAGGTCTCAGCAGTGCCAAGTCACTGCAATGCAGGATCCAGGAATTCAGAGATGCAGAAGGAAGAATATAAATTCCTCTGGCTCAGTCAAGCTGCATGTTTCCTTGCTCCCAAGCCGCGCCCCCCCCCCCCCCCTTCAGATAAACTAACTGCATCAGTGAGACCTGAGCTTTGTTTCTAAGATGGGGAAGGAGTTTTAGCTGTGTTTTTCAAATGAGAAAAAACTTCAGCAGTTAACATTTCATATTTCATCAGGGAGATGAGCAGGCTGAAGAGCCTAGGAAAGCCAAGAAACTTGACCATTTGTGAGGTGGTGGGACAGGAAGCTTTTTAATCTCAGCTTTGGGACTACTGAAAAAAGTAAGTGTACACAGCCACAAAGAGTTAACGAGGCATAATGTGCTTCCTTAAAGCTGGGTAACCAGCTCTGCAGCAACATAAACTGCTAGCAGCAGCCAGAGTCACCTGGACTTGTCAGCAATATTTGATAATGGTTATCAAAAAAGCAAACTACCTTGTTCCTCTTCTTTCACATCTCTGATGCTGAACTTGGCTGTCTGGCAAGACAAACAAGTGTATTAGAAGAGCTTGACTCCCAGTCTGCTGCTGCAGAAGTGCTTCCACACGAAGGATGAACTGACCAACACTTCACTCCTCTACATCATCCTTATTAAGTGGAAGAGCAATTCAGATAGCCAGAAAAGGCTATGGATCATTGCTCTGCACTGATCAGTCTACACTGAAAATTTTGATCCGGGCAACTTCATCACAAGCAGTAGATGCAACACAATATCCTCATCTGCAGAGCTGGCAGATTCTAGGCCAGATGACATACAAGTCAAACAAAAATGGGCAGAGTTGGAAGTCACTTTTCAATCCTGCAGTCCAAAAATCAGGAATATTTAAAGTAACACAAGAGCTATGAATCACTACTTTAACTTGCACTGAAGAAGCACATCCATCACGATCGAGCTTTGTCTCTGCACTGGCACCAGTTACAAAATAACGCTGCGCAACTTCAACTCTTCTAATCTCTCCAACACAATCTCAACAGAGGACATTTGATACCCAAAGCTTACACGGAGAGGCCCCGAGGCAGGCAAAATTAAACTTAACAGCATACCAAGTCTTTGGGCAAACAACAGAAAGAACTCTTGCTTGGCATCACCAGGCTATACTCTCTATTAGCCTCCAAGAACAACCCTCCAGCAAGTCCCTGTGGGTTACAGGGGGCACTAAAGCCAACTTCCTTCTTCCACATCTATTTTTAGCTCCAGCCACCCCGGGTGATTTCTTGGCCCATCATTCATGAAATGTTATATGCGTTGACATAAGGGGGCATGAGGGGGGTGGGGGAAAAGTAAAAACCCAAGATACACATGGACATTTTCAGAATGGCAGCTGCTCCAGTACAGTAGAAATGCTAAGTATATTTGGCAGGCACTGGAGACCAATACAAGTAGAGGTTTAACAAGCTGTTTTCCCCACAAAAGCTTCCAGGGCACCCATGCTATTTGAAATGTGCATCTAGTAAGTGCATCCTAGAGAAAGCACTGGACCATCCCCTCTGAAGCCACATTTCAAGTCCGGTGTATGACATCAGGTGTCATATAGCAGCAAGCATAGCAGCAGAATCAATGCACGCATCTCACACATCTCCAGAGCTGCAGGGAACTTTACATGCTGACTATATTCTGCTGCACAGACAAGGAGACCCCTCACTCAGAAGTAAGACCACCAACTGCAGACACCTCTGGAACGTACAGCAGATTTGGAACAAAGCAACAGGTTCAGGAAATAATCTCCTTCAAGAGAGAAGTTGGGATAAAACTCACCTTCTTGAACTACCTTATGCTCAGTCCCACCTGTAAAAGAAGAGGGCTCAGAGGAAGGAAAAAAAACGGTGCACTTAAGTTTAAAGATTTCTAGCTCTTCTCCCTCATTTTTTCACTTCAGACTTCAGGCTGTGTCAAACCGCTTCTCCTTTTCTCACTGCTCCCCTGGGACTGAGAAAACCTTCTCCTTCAAAGGAGAGTTGTCTTCAACTTCAAGCAATTACATCTCTCTCTTCATGGCTATCACTTAACCACAGTCTACACCAACTGACTTAGCGGAGATGACACAGTAACAGCAGAAGATAAAGCACATCCAAATACTGAGTTACTCCACTGGACAAGGTGCAGCCTACACCAGCTAACTCAGGTGCCTAGAAGAGGACTAGAAGTGAGGGAAGGGAAAGGAAAGAAACCTTTCCACAGGCTTTCAGGAACTGGCTTTGGAGCCTTAACATCCTTGTGCTCAACTACAGCCTGTATTCACATGGGCCTAAAGAGCCCAATGGGATTTGGGCTAGTGGGAAAAACCTATACCATTATTTCCATAGATATTAATGTCTCATTTAATAAATAAATGTGTTAGGTTGAAGAAGCCCTTCTAGAAAGAAACTAGTTTTACTTACCACAATTCTATCTTACTAAGTCTGCAGACAAACATTTTATGCTAGTATGTGTACTGATGCTCAGAGGTTTGCTGGGCATGACCAGGTAAGTCTTTCCTGAATCAGCCTGCAAAAAGGTACCATGATAACTTGTAGTACTGCAGACAACCAACTGGTACCACCTTTTGAGCTATGGAGCACTGAGGGCAAAGACCCCCTCACTAGCTCCTCACTCCCCACCAAACTGCAAGTCACCAGTTCTTCTAGGACCAGTCCTTATAATGGTCAACCTCCACAAAGGAGGCTGCAGCACAGGATAGTAATAGGATCCCTCAGACTCCAGTGGAGGGAAAACTGCCCAAGCCTAGCCTCTCTCACACACACTACCTGCCCACCACCCAGGCCTTCCCCACCATGCTATCAGCTCTGACATGCAGGGACACCACTCCAGCTCTGGGCAGGGAAGCCAACAGGAACAAAAGCAGCATGCAGGGTCAAGACCAGTACTAGCCCTATCAGCACTGACATAGTTTTGCACCAGACACTTTCAATGACAACAGCCTTGCGTTATCGATAACACTAGTGCAAGCTGGCTAGCTTCGTGTTCGATAGTCTGAAACCTGCAGGCAACACTGAAACTTGATTATTTGCGCTAACACTGATGCGGAAAAGCTCTAAGCATGAGGTAGAGAACTAGAGTTATTTGTGGGTATAGGGAGTAGAAAAAAAGGCTGAAAAAAGAGAGACACCATCTTTTCCCACTTTGTACATTTCATCTGCCAAAACAATGCAAATCCTGATGATTTACCCAGTGGAAGCAGGGTGCATTCAGCCCCTCTTCAAAGCAGGAATCTGTCAGATCAGTGTTGCCCAGAGTTTAGACTGGAAGAGGAATGCCAGTCGACATTCCCCCCTGCCATCCCAGTGGCTATAGGAGAGTGAGTCTGGTATTTCTCACTAGGATGCTGCCCTTCGTTAATACATCATCACCCACCGTCCTCCTTCTCCCCTCCCTTCCCTCCTATGAGAAAGTTTAATCCTTTGGCTCACATACATCTGGTAAATTTTTCAGTCCCTGTTTGCCACTGTCATCATGGCAACAGCCCCCAGAGATAACCCAGCAGCTCTGCCACAGCAGGCAGGCTGCCGCTCCCTGCCTTCTCTGCCATTTAGCCTTTGGCTCAGTCAACCTGACAAGAGCTATGCCCACTCCCCAGCTCATTTTCATGGGCATAGAGATATGTTTGCATGGGTTTTATTTTTCTTTTAACTGAACCGCATCTTCATTCCCACAATAACTACTCTTTTCTCCGAGACAGCTCTCAGCTCAATTTTTAAGACTCTGACAAAATCACACTAACAATAGCACTGCAAAGAGAGATGCTACTTTTGCTGCTCGGGAGAAAAAGGGTCTTGTGTTTAACAGCCAAATCTCCTGTGCCTTCTAGCAAAGAGATTACCTAGCGTCCTCTCAGAAGGACCTGGACTTGTCCCAGTGTCACTGCTAAGCAGACTCCAGCCATGGGAGACAAGATAACCCAGTGCTGCAGGTGCTTGGACGATGGCTAACTCAAGATGGGAACTTTGGGGTGAAGCAGCAGAACAGCGGGTCACCATTTCGGAGAGATATGTAACTCATGCTCTCTGGAACATAATGCAGAAGTGCTGAGAGTACAGTATCACATCTATATGCAGACGCACACACACATTCTCTGAAAGGTCATCACATCTACTCAACTCACATCTCTGAGACGGGAAATTCTCCTTCTGACTCTGCCAGGGGCAGAGCAAGACAGATCCTGACACCAAGAAAAAAGCCATAGTTATCGCCTCCTTTCCTGACCCCATCATAAAAAGGCAAAACAGAACATTAACCAGCTCTCCTTACATCTCTGAATTATTCTCAGTCATCAGTAATTAGCTGCTTGCACCAACCACCATCCTCCCCAGTCTGTTCATCTAATAGGTGGGAGCAACAGGAACTCTGCAATATTCTCTGGGAGGAAAGGAGGATGGTAAAGCAGCATTACTAAAGGGATATTTTCAATCAAAGCATTATAGCTTAATACAATCACCGGTTAAAGTAATCGATCCACAAGAGACAAATGAACATTCAAAATAAATACAAAATTAAAATAGAAAGAAAGGGAGCCAGAGAGTAACAGGTGGAAAAAGCTACGAGGAATCAAAATCTAACAACCATAGATTCAGTTTTCCCAGAAAGCTAAATCCATGCCCCACCGATCTTCAGCTACCCTCAGTGTTCAAAAAGCTTATTTCTATGATACTGCTAGCCTATTTCTTCAGAAGTATTCTGCTGCTGTTCTCCAAAAATCATGCAAGCAGCAACACCAGAATGCTTCGGGAACTGTAACAGAAGTATACTGTGATATTTAAATAGACAGTAAATTTAAGAAAGTATAAAAAGGAACCTGAGGTCAGCCTAACTCATAGGATCCCACATTTTGAAGCATTAAGGTTACTGTCATAAGGGCCAGTGGGAACTACAGTTGTTTAAGTTACAGCTTGACATTTCCTCCATACACTAAAAAAAAAAAATCTGGTGAGCACCTCAAAATTTTAAGTATGCATTTGCCCATCAGAAACCAATGCACCTCTGCTTTCCCCAAGGTGACTGCTCTGAGCACTGACATCACTGCTGTTGCAGGCAAACATGCAACGAGATGAGGTACTCCACATTTCTTTTTACAACATTCAAGGCTTCTTTCCTGTGCTGGTGGTCCTGGTGCCAGCTGATATTGCCCTCTTCCCCCGGCCAAGCCAACAGCAATAGCTCACTCTTTAGTCAAACACTGGCAAATTAACATCTTACTGTAAAGTCTATTATCTTGGTGAAAATCAGTAGGTTTCAAGAACAGAGGAAAGAAAAAGAAACACCTGAAACACCAAAACAGGTGATAGGCCAGAATGAATGAAAAGGGGGGTGATGCCCTGGTTGCCAGAGTTGTGAAGCAGATAGACGGTGCTCATAGGTGGCACAGTGGAGAGATATTTTTATATTAGCATGCTTCCCTTTTAAAAATTGTCTTCACTCAATTTTCAGGCCCAGAAAAACCAAAATACTTCCAGGGCATGGAAGAGAACAAGAAGACTGTCATAGCCCACTCTTAAAACAGTGCTGCTAACCCACTGTTTTGAGGAGAGGGGAAAGCACTCTTCAGAAATTTCTTTATGATCCACGGATGAGTCCTACTCTGGCTGCGATGGTTTTGGTACTGTCCAGAGAAGGATTAAATTTGGAGGCAGTGAAATTTCCACGCTACATCCCAAAACCACCATAAAACCCCCATACCTTTTGCACTGGATCCTTCTTACAAGAAATTCAAGGAGCTCTCCCTGACTCAAACACCTACAGCGTGCTCAACATGCCGCTCTTCACTGGAGGGACACCTGGGAATATTTCAATCGTGGCTCGCAGATCAGAGTAAATGCTCTAGAGCCAAAGGCTTCAGGACATGTGCACGAGTTAGTCTAATCACATCTCTGCCATACACAAATCCATTTTATACTGGGAAAACAAGAAACCCGACTCTCTCGCCAAGCCCCTTTCTCCAACCTCACGCGGAGGCAGTAGGAACTCCTGCCCAATCTGTGTGCCCACTGCCCCCCCTCCTCATTGTTAATGCTGGAAATTTAATACTCAATGTGACCACTGAGAAGACAGACACGAGCTGAAATCCTGTCTGCTCTGTTCCAGCTCCTTTATAAAATATAGAGCGTAAACCGAGAGGCAACCTGGGGTAACCCCAACCATCACAGACACCCACAGCGGGATGAAGCCAGCTTCTGGCCATAACGAGCCACAGCAAAAGCAAGGCTTCCACCGCTCGCCACCCTGCCAATCTCTGCCGGCTCTCACGCCAGGGCACTCTCCTGCCCAGTCGATGTGTTGGGGCCAGCGAAAAGCCAGGCTGACCCTCAGCAGCCCCCCACCAACCTCCCAGCCCCTGCCTGTTCTCCAAGGTCAGGGTCCCTCCTTTTACACACGCCCCTCCTCTGCTGCAAACACCTCTTCCAGTGAAATTTCCCCTAGTGACATATACTGGTTGAACCCCTCTTCCTCTAAGCAGGGGCCTGCAGGGGGAGGCAGGCTGCTGGCAAGAGGCAGAGGGCTGCAGTTTCTGACATCAGCAGAGCAGCCCCCCCGCCACCCGCTGCCGCACGCATGTGTGCTGCGGTGCAGAGCAGAGCGTTCAGCCACTCGCTATCCACGCACCCACCCCACCGCCAGATTTCTCCCCTGTAGCCCCCTTCCCGCGGTGCCCAGCCCCTTACGGTCACCCCACCAGGCAGCCCCCAGCCCCACACACTGCTCTGGGGGGTGCAGCGCTCTCCGCTCTGCTCCCTACATCCCTCCACGTGTGCAGAGACCTCCAAAAAATACCCAGCCATCACTGCAGCTGATCTTCTATACAGGCTCCCTAATCACAGCATCTCTCAGAATCCTTGCAGGGAGCAGAGGGGAGGAGGAGCTGGGGCGCAGGGAAGCTCCTCACACTCAGCCTAAGGCCCACCCTGCAGGAAGGGCAGCTCCTCTCCCACACCAAATGACCAGACCTGATTTGGCTGCTCAGCAAGTACAGCTGAGCAGACACGGCTTGATTTGCAGTCCTCTGCAAGAAAGGACATTTGTCCCCCACGTACAGACACAGGCACACACAGAGGACACCTATTACAGGACATTTCTACGCAAGTTCGGATTTGCGCCTCAGCCATCTGTGCCCAGCATGCTGGGCTTTCCTCGCTTTCACACAGAGCGGATTTGCCAGGCTGCAGTGCACCATCGCTGCGTGCAGCTAATCCAGGCAGGTGTGCTGTAGCCCACAGGGGACTTCAAACCTGGCAGCCACAAGAGCAGTCCAACAGAGTCCTAACTCAAAGGCTGGCTAAGAACATTTACAGAGCAGATCCACACAGAGGTTAGGGACTGATGCTGCTAAACTTCCTCTGCAGCATTCAAGCTCAACGTTTCAGTGTCCAGGGAAACTACTATTGACACCTCCAACAAAACATACTGTAAAGCCCAAATAAGCAACCACTACGGAACTGAAAGCCAGGACAAGAGAGGTGTATGAAAAAAAGCCGAGTTGGAAGTGTAAAGAGAGAGCTTTTTTCCTTATGGGGTTTGATACACAGAAGTAATTCCCTGCTTGTCCCATAACCCACGTAATCTCCAACAGGAATAACAACAAAACAACTGGGTAGACTGCAAATTTTGATCTGGTTTACAAATTTGTAAAGATGGAGAGCAGGGAGAGAATCCACCTCTTTATTCCATAGGCAAGAGCAAAGCCACAGTAAGGAGAAAGAAGTGAAGCGGTCTAACTTCCCAGACAGATGCTTTTTATTTTTTCATCAAGAGAAGTCACTTGCAAGAGTTGAAAGATACAGATTTTCAGCAGCAAACAACATTTAACAACAGATGTAATGCACAAAGATTTCTCCCCCTCTATCTAAAAAACAAGGGCCAAAAATCCTACACTTTTGGTATAAACAACATCCTAAAAATTACCACAAGATAGAGCTCTGCCTACCTCTTTCCAGTGCAGGACTCTCTCTTAAAGTATATGCTGAAGAGTCAAATCCTGGATATTTCCATACTGCTACTAAAACTACTGCTTCTGCCTTGATCCTTTTGATCATTGCAAGCAATTTTACTTTATGAACTTCACTGCTGCCCAGGAACTGAAGCACTACTTGCTATGAATTTTCACATTCAAAAAAGTATTCTGGTGACACTCACAAGACAACTTCCAAAAATTTACAGTTATTACTTCCCTCTGCCCGAAGCTCTGGTAAAGGCCTGTGCATTCAATCCCATAGGAATTTCAGATGACTGAAGCACTGTATTTCCCCCAGGTGTAATAACTACTGCTCTTATATGTCAGCTGAACTAAGGTGAAGTCTGTTTCCCCTCCCTTTCCACATGCATTTGGCCCCTATTTAACATCAAAGCTCTTGGCATACTCTTCACTAGGCAATCTTAAGCTTCAACACAATATGAATAATAGCAAGTACTTCATTAAAGCCGAGACATGAATTTTAATCTAGACCAGCTCTTACTGACATGGTTTGTTAAAAAAGAGAGAGAACAGGCATCCAAAAATCATAGACAACAGAGAAACAGAGACTCTCCTCTCAACATCTGACTTTGTATTTTATAAAGGGTGAAGCTTACTAGACTGAAGTTGTTAGGACCGCCCTTCACAAAGACCAGCACCACATTCATCCTCCCTGCTTTCAGGGAGGAGCCCTGTAACAGCATCATGCCTTTTCAACTCTTCACTGCTTTAAGAAAACAGTTTGATAAACATGTCAAGTAATACACAACCCTTTAAATGCACACAATTCACCCTGAAGTGTTCCTCTTCCTCCTTTTCAGCTATGTACAGCAAGCTATTCAGCACTTCCCAGTCAGCTATCTAGTATTTCTTCATCAAGAGTCTCGAAAAATAAAGGTAACAAGAAGTACTGTGGAGAGCAAGGCTTTGTTACCGTTTCCCTGGACATAATCAAGGGATGCACTACAGCAGGCAAAACTTCCGTGAAGCAGCAATGGGTTACGCGTACTTCTCAGCAGCAGCAAGATGCTGGCTCTTGAAGTAGCAATTACTACATCAGGTATTGATACAGGTTCAAATTCTGTTAGAGAAGGTACGAAATGTTAAACACAGCTATGCTTAAGTTGGAGAGGGCAGGGTGTCCCCACATGAGGGAATATTCTGGCGCTGTGACCAAGCCTAAAAGAAAACCAACAATGCGGGGGGCAGGTCAGGAGGGTGGGTTAACCTGTGCAACAGACAGGCATGCAGAGTTGGGTGTGCAGGAGAGCCCCGTGCGCATGTATCGCTGGGCAGAGACATGGCCTCCCCAGGGAGAAGTGCCAGCTCAGGGAAAGGAAGCATCAGGCAACATATATCCAGGATACTGCAGAATTAATGCCATAATTCTCCTCCCGTGGGAGACAGCTTTCTAAAATGCCTTTCCTCGAGACTTTCATTTTCAGGTTGCTGAATCGCATCTCACTAATCACTGATTTACAGCTGCAGTGTCTAAATAGCACGCGTTTTTCCTCCACTGCTTTAAAGACCTATTCCAAGGTGAACTCACTAAGTTCCTATAAAAATATTCAGTCCCTTTTTGCACTAACCACTTGAGCTATCAGCAAACACAGCTGGAATAACTGAGGAACCTTTATATTCAGCTGAAGTCACCATCCATTTCTCACTGTAAATGCAGATTCTTTAGTCCTCAGATAAGACTTGAACAAAACCTGATCAGTGCCTTGTTTCTGATATTCTTCTGTACTAGCAGAAACATCCATTTCCTTTCTTGGCTCTCCCCACACTTGCCCTCTACCTAACCAATACCTGTGTAAGTAAATCATTGCCAGCTGCCTCAAGTTATGTTGCTCAGGAGCAAGCTAGTATCCTCAATGTATTTTATTTATAGGAAGGTATGAAATCTAGAAAGTAAGTAGTAGATCAAAACATGGCCTGTATTCACCCATACTTACTTTTCCTACTTGCTGGGTCATAAAACTGTCATCACCTTAATATGAAAAACAATTAGAATCTATATATTGCTCCCTCTGTAACTCATTAGGTGCCCAAACACTTAAAAACTGACTCAATCAGTTCCTTCTGTTACTTTTGGAATTCTGCTAATATGTTTCTGAATTTTGTTTCAACTCTATTCATCCTGCAGTTTTCCCCATTTTTCTTATCTCCAGAGTTAACTTCAATACCACCACCTCTGTAAGAAAACGGTTTCTCATTTCTGATCTGTTTATCAAGCTACCCTCTCCCTTCTCTAAGCAGGCCTGTGTCTACTAGCATCTGAGAAGATGGCTCTCCTGAGCTTTAGTCCTCACTACAGGATGGACAGGGAACTCTATGGACCGAACACCGCATTAATGGCTGTCAGCAAAGCAAAGCCACCCTTCAAACCTCTCCCATATTAAGCTGAAGTAATTTTGACTCAAGAGATTGGATATCCCACCTACATCAGCTGGCACTGTCACCTGACCATAGAGGGGACACCAATTCTCACAGGATCCACAGCCACCTCCTAAACAATCTAGGACTCTACTAGTTGGTCCCCAACATGATCTCGCTCAGGCTAGACACCGAAACAACACATTATCACATATGCTTATTTCCACAAGTAAAAAAAAAATAAAAATAAATAAATCAACCTGCACAGCACTCTCTACTTCTCCATGCAACTACAGCGAATGGAAATTTTTCACCATTCTTCAAGCTGTCTTATGCTCTTATCATCACATTATGAATTCCAGCAAAAAGGACAATACATATTCTATTTTTCTCTTTTATAGGGATTAGGCAAAACATTCTTCACTTCTACATCATTTATCAAGATCATTTGCCTCTGCCTCCTGCTTTTTTTTTTTTTTCATTTCTCAGTCAACCTCCCTACTAAGCCGTCTATTCAACTAGCAAGACAGTCAAGGACCCAATATATTAATTTTGTCAAATCTAAAAGGCCTCTAAGGACTTAGATCTTGTCTTGTTCACCTCTTCTAGAAACGGTCGCCTCTGGCGTCTCAACTTGTTGCACTCTCTGCTTTCAGCATCTTTCACTGCAGTTCAGTTTCTCAAGGCAAACTCGTTAGTTTCCAAACACACTATGTTTAACTACAGCATGAAAGGAGCAAGGCATATAGTATCTAACCTTCAAAAAAAAACCCCACATCTGTTCTGGTAAGACAGATTTCCTAGGCAGAAAAGACATTCAGCAAAATCAGTCTGCAACACTTCTCTTTATTATGAGTGATCGGTACACACACACACGTAGATAAATCTTCTGTAAACATACCTCTACCTCAGCTTGCAGAAGAAAGATCTCAAAAAGAAAAAAGACAACATCACAGAGTATCCATTTCCAGATACAGGAATTTTTCTCTCATCCTACACTATCTCCTTTCAATCTCCTCTTTGCTACACAACTCAATTATTTTGTAATGCTGAGATAACGACTGAGACAAGCAACTTCAGATCCCTTAAACTTATTATAGCTTCAACTCCCATAAAGTATTTTCTGTTAATAAAAAGAAGAAGGGTAGATCAAGACACTAACCTCTGGCTGACAGTTTTTTGGTGTTGATGATTTTTGCAGCATATTCTTGTGATGAACTTTTCTTTACACATCTGCGGACCACAGAGAAGGCTCCCCTAGAAGAAAAATAAAGAGGGTAGGAGCTATGAAACTGAGAATACAATAGCAGCGATTTCTATCCCCAGAGCAGACCAGATCAAGGACAGGGCAGAAGACATACAGAGCAGGGAAACACCACATAAGAATCTGATGAAAAGTGCATTCTGTCTGATCACCAAAAAAACGCTAGTCTATACGGTACTCAAGCCTCCTGAAGACCCCTCAAGCCCCCTCACATACAGTGCAGTAAGAACAGCACACTGTGCAGGGGGAGAGAGACCATACAGGCACAGAGAAACAGGACATGAAGGGATTGATGAGCAACAGACAAGCAGCGGAGAACGACACTGCAAACACTAGCCGGTAAGTCCATCTCCCAAATACAGTTACCCCAGCAGTTACATCAGACAACCAAGACTCATTTCTCCCACATTCAAGTGTCAGCTCGGTCACGAAATCGCTGCAACACTTTGCAGAAGTTACTAGTTATCTTACATCTCTCTACCCACCTGCAAAATGGGGATAAGCATGTACCTATTAATGAAGTGAGTAGGAAGCTACAAGGCTTTGTACATTTTCTCAAGCTGGAACTATTGATATTATTACAACTATTCCAAAGAGCCACTTGGAGAAGAGGTCTGAGAGAGAGGGAAGAAGGATTTCTGTGAGGAAAAAAAAAAGATAATACAACAGAGATCAAGGTGAAAAGATAGGGACTCAAAATCTACAGGACTACAGAGATGAGCACTTGAAAGCAGTCCCTTCTTTTTTTTTTAAAAAAAAACAACAAAACAGGGTGGGAAAAGAATAACAACTAGCTTTACGTGAAAGATCTGAAAAGGGGAAAAGGACAAATAAGAGAAAATTAGCAGAAAATTCCAAGTCCTTCAGACCAGGAATGCAAACCCAAGTCTATGGACAAATGTACATAATTAAAGTACAAGAAAGGGGAACAGAAGCTGCACAAGGGCCCAACAAGACAGCCCTACAGAGAACCTAAAATAGCTTGAATCCTCCTGATACTGCAGAGTCCTGCCTTTTTCTCCCCTTCCTCAACCTCTACGCACAAACCAATAAGCAGCAAGGTGAGCACCAGCACTGGGGCCCGGGCTTGGTGACACACAGCTGCAGCAGCGTGGGGAGGGACAGGGACACTGGGCTGGAGAGAAGAGATGCAGCAGAGCCCAGCAGTTGGTGCAGGAAGAGAGGGAAGGGGAGAGCAGCAGCACCCAGAAAAGCACTGTCCCCATAATCCTACCCTGGCCACTGCTACGCTGCTTTCCTGTCCCACAGGGTCCCCCTGCAAAGCCCTGTCCTAGGGTGTAGCAGCAGGTCTGCCAATGCAGAGACAAGTGCAGAGAGAGAGAAGGAGGGAGGGAGAAGCGCGGTGCAGCAGCACCTGGTCCTTTCACATGTACAAGGAAGTGGGGACTGAAGCATCGCAGAGTGGCAGTAACAGTGCCGTGTCCCAGCGCAGGAACAGTTGAAGGGAACGGTAATGTGCAGCAGGGAGACGGTGCGCGGCGGCGAAGGCGGCAGCCTGGTCCTGAGGAGGGCAAGGGGGGAAGAGAGGAAGTCCCGGGGTGCAACAGGAGCGCGCAGCCCTCGGGCTGCGGGGGACACCCCATCCAGCGGCGGGGCCGACCGAGGGCCGCCGAAACACCTTTCCCTCCAGCGGCGATGCCGCCGGGGTGGACGAGGGGTCGGAGAGCAGGATTACAGTGCGGCAGCTAATCTTCCTCCGGCTCCCGGGAGAGCCAGGGCGCCGGCACAGGGCTCCCGGCAGCGCCGGCGGGTCCCGGGGCCGGGGCGGGCGGCGGGGCGCGCAGCGGGGTCCGTACTTGCCAAGCTCCTCGTAGAGCTGGTACTCGTCGGTGAAGCGGGTGCACGTTGCCGTGGTGGCCATATTCGGGCTGCGGGAGGCTCAGCGCCGCTGGGGCATGGGGCAGGGCGGCCGGGACGGGCCAGGCGGGCGCGCTGCTCGGCGGCCTCCCTCCTGGCTCGGCGGGGCGGCGCGGGCTCCCCCCGCGCCCGGCTCGGCGCTCCCCGCTCCGCCGTGCACAGTCACCGCTCGCCGGGGAGGGGAAGGAGGCTGAGCCTGGCCAGCACCGCGAGAACTGGCTCGGAGACACCCCGCGCCGGCCCCCTCCCTCCGCCCCTCCGCCGGCCCCGGCCCGCCGCGGGGTGTGGCCGCCGGGGGCGCTCCCGGGGCGCCCGCTGCGCCGCCGCCGCCGCCCGCGCGGGGGGCTGCAGCCGGGGCGCGGCCGCCTCCCCCCGCCCGCGGCCGGCGGAGCGGGCACTGCAGTCAGCGCCCGCGCCCCCGCCCCCGCGCACGGAGGGCGGGCGGACTGCGACGGGCTCGCCCTCCTCCCCGCCTGCTCCGCTCCGCAGGCGGCTGGGAAGCTGCAGGGCCGGGAGGAGACCCCCAGCCGGGCGCTCCGGGGGGTATTTCCCTTAATTCTCCCCGCGAGGGGCGCCGGGCCGGGGCCGCAGCGCCCGGGGCGGGGAGAGCCGCGGCCGTATAAACTTCCTGCGTGCAGCGGGAGGGGAGGGAAGGGGGGGCCGCTGCCCTCCCTTGGGCGCACGTCAGTGGGGCTAGTGCCGGGCGACCCGGCCCCTGCGTGCCCCGGCCCGCGAGCTACCGCCCCGCAGGCAGCAGCCGCCCGGCTCTGTCCCCGCCGCCGTAGGAGGAGGCGCAGGGAAGCAGAAGAGGCACTTCCCGGCCGCTGCCGCCCAGCCTGGCCGCAGTCTGAGGCCACCGCCCAGCGCAGGGGACGCGGCGCGCTGCGGTGGGTCCCGCAAGAGGGGGAAGCGGAGCCCCTGGTTCTCCTCCCGACCCACCTCAAAGTTGGGCCCGGCGCGCTGCCGAGCGGGCAGCGCTGTTAGGCTGCCCAGCCTTGGGGGGTGCGTGTAGGAGCCCCCGAGGAAAGGAACCATCTGGTGCAGAGGTAGAGGGGCAACGCGCGAAATGTCTTGAAACTGCTAAAGAATGAGAGCCGGCATTCGCACACACGTAGGGTTTATGGTGATGGGACTTGGACGCAGAAGGCAAACAGAAATCGTCAGTCCCCAACTGCAAAAGAAAACAAACCGGCCTCTGTTCTGTGTCTAATAGCATGCTTCCGAGAGTGCTGTCTGCAGTGCTTTTATAAGCAAGTTTATTTTCACCTCTTTCTTGAGTCTGTCTCTGTCTGAACAATTGCCAAATCTGCTTAATATGCAGATTTATATAGGGCAGTCACCGATCCAGCCAGAGAGGGGAGGACTGCTCTGGCCTCTCCTGCATGGCTAGGAGCATGAGCTGTGTTAAGAACATACAGAGAGACAAGATGAGCATACCATAAGCAGGAGCAGTATTAAACTGATCTGAAAATGAAAAGTGCTGTGTAAGGACCACGCATTACTGCCCTGTGACTGGACTACAGAATCGTCATCTTATTCAATCACATAAAAGGCAGTGACAGCATCCCCCCACCACTCCCCACCTCCAGGTTAAATGCAGCCAGCCCAGTGCTGCAAAGTGTACACCTAAGTGATGCACTGGGCAAAAATTCACCCAGCCTATGCAGAAAATAGATAGCAAAAGTAGGACAACATAACAGTAGCATTACAACAAAGCAATACTTCTAGAAGGTGATTATGAAACAACAGCATTCTGCATTTTACACCATGCCAGCATTTAAGTCTGGAAACCTGCTGACCCAGCAGAATAATTCAGAGAGCCAACAGATGATCGATCCAACAGGTGCCAATCAGTGAATCTGCCTCCTGCCGAGCTAAAACTGCTCCAACAGCCTTATTCAGTGGTCCACCAGTTTCTCTAACAGCTAGAAGAGCTGCAGATGAGGAGGAAAGCAGCCTGACAACCCATGGTCCTTACTAGGGGACAGCTGATAACATGAAACTCAGGTGGGAGCCTCTAGATGTGGTGGTGGGCAATGTTGCTGATACACAGCCTGCAGTGCACTTCCACCATCCAAAATGAAATTCCATGTTCTATGTGCAGGAAAAGTGAGCTGTTAAGTTTGTGCTGTGGTTGCAGTAGGCGATGTAGTCAAGATATATGCAACCCAGTCCCCTATGTTAAAATGTATGGAGCAACTGGACCCCATCCTGCTCTTTGTTCCTCAACACAAAAACTGAGGATGCATGTTTAAGACCAGATTTTAGCACACTGTCCTGAATGAGCAGCCAGAGGGAAAGAATCTGAACTTTTGTGCGTTTGTCCTGTGTTGCTACAAACTGAGGAAAGATGATGGAGATGGAAAGGGGTACAAGCCATGGCAAAGAAATGCATCAACAGGAGAGGTTTACCTAAAGCTATGTATTAAACTGAGTGAGATTCTGCAGTTGAAAACCGTTTTAACTGGACTCAAGGACTGTTCTGTGCCCTACACAAAACACCCCATGATATTTAAGCTCTGCAGTGGTCTCATAACAATACATGAGGAACACAAAAAGAAGGAGACAGAAGAGGAAGTTTCTCATCTTCAAGTGCTACAAGGAAAAGTGAGGTCTGGAAAGCAGAAAGGGAACAGAGAAGCAAGTGAGGAAAGAAAAGCTAAGCATGTGTTATGCCTAGCAAGTGCTACAGAAGCAGATTGCTAACTGAGAAACTTGTGTTAAGCAAGAAGTGGGATATAAATTGAGTGACAGACTTGATTAAACCAAGTACTGAGTGGGAGACTAAATTATGGGAGTAGAGTTTTTGAAAGGAATGTAGACAAAATGAAGCAGAAGGAGGGGTAGCAATATGGATAAGAGAGTATTGTGTCAACAGAAAGAAATATTGATGTTCTGGCTGACATAGCAGTCTACTTGTACTGTGAGTAAAACTGCAAACAGAGGTGAATCTTGAACGGTGCCTGGTCAGAGTAATGCTGTAGGGACCAGAAAATATCTGAACGGTAAGACACGGTTTTGAGTGAGCCTGTCGGCTAGTAATGGGAGATCCAGCTAATGAGCAGTAAGTGAGATTCTGACCTCAGTTATGCAGGAATGAAATCTGAAAGCAATGCCTTGCTTTTAGTATTAGCCAGCTGCAGATTGCACATTAGCAGAGTAGCAGTTTTGGTCTCTATCTTTTGAAGTAGCATAGGTTGGCTTATACAGTACACTGAACTGTCAGGGATCTGTCAGGGATTAATCTGATTTTAATAACTGGAGCAGAGTAAGAGGCACTAAAGAAAGTAAAATGCAAAGGATTTAATGCAAAGTCCATGGGCGTAAATGGACATTTCCTCTGATGTTAATGGACTTTGGATCAGGCCCCATCTGTCCATGGAGCCTAAGGTCAGCTTTGGCATGTTGAAGAATGTCTGTGGGAAGGCAATAACACAAAAGCATTGGTCTTTAGGGAAGCAGAGTGAAGAACTACAAAATAAGTTCACAGAAGCTAACTGGAATTCAACCCACTGTGGAAAATGGGAAGATGCTGGAGAAGCTGCATGATAGCATCTTTACAGCAAGGTTGAATAAGCCAAAGGGCAGCATATGTCAGTGTGCTGAGCGGAGCAGCACTGGCTAGTGCCGGATATGAAGAGAGGGCATTAGCAAAAATAAAGGATCTGGGAAGGGTAAGAATGGGTGGAGTTAGAAATCAGTCTGGGAGGGTGAGGGCAAGAAGCAAAAAATAAATCAGCAAAGAACGAGCTTCAGGCTCTACAAGAAAAATGTGAAGAGTTACCTAAATCAAGCATCATTTTATCATGACTGTCCACAGACTCCCTGTCATGTACACAGAAAAAAAACCCTTATTTTCATAGGTGATTATTCATGTTGGCTATACAAGACCTCTCAAAAAATTTTTGGCTTAAGAAATTGTTGAGTATCTACCAGAAAAATCAGGTTCCTTTAACATGCCTTGTTGTTGTCGTCTTCCTTCTCCCAAACTGAGGTTCATTTGTTACCTCTGAAGAATCATTATTCAAATGAGCCTAAGTGGATTTGTAGGTGTAGCTGATAAAAATAAAAAGTAGCACACATAGAGGGAAGGTTGGAAAGAGTGAATATAAAATTTACATTTTAAATAAACATTAATTAAACATTTCCCCCTCTACTCTGCCCTGGTGAGGCCGCATCTGGAATATTGTGTCCAGTTCTGGGCCCCTCAGTTCAAGGACAGGGAACTGCTAGGGAGAGTCCAGCGCAGAGCCACGAAGATAATTAAGGGAGTGGAACATCTCCCTTATGAGGAGAGGCTGAGGGAGCTGGGTCTCTTTAGCTTAGAGAAGAGGAGACTGAGGGGTGACCTCATCAATGTTTATAAATATGTAAAGGGCAAGTGTCATGAGGATGGAGCCAGGCTCTTCTCAGTGACATCCCTTGACAGGACAAGGGGCAATGGGTGCAAGCTGGAACACAGGAGGTTCCACATAAATATGAGGAAAAACTTCTTTACAGTGAGGGTGACCGAACACTGGAACAGGCTGCCCAGAGAGGTTGTGGAGTCTCCTTCTCTGGAGACATTCAAAACCCGCCTGGACGCGTTCCTGTGTGATATGGTCTAGGCAGTCCTGCTCCGGCAGGGGGATTGGACTAGATGATCTTTCAAGGTCCCTTCCAATCCCTAACATTCTGTGATTCTGTGATTCTGTGATTAGAGTTCTGGAGAGAAGCAAACATTAAATTACCCTGTTAGTATGGACTATTCAGCCATCCATCTGGTTTAGTGTCTTGTCTTCAGTAGTGACCTGTTCCAGAGGATAAATGTGAGGCCGGGGGGGGAACAGGAGGGGATGAAAGGAAGACAGAGAAGGAGAAGGGAAAGGAATCAAAACAGGCCAATAAAGAGATCCGTATAACTATAACCCACGTGCATACTGCACAGCACTCGATTAGAGAGTGGCTTTCCTCCTGACCCCAAGCTGATGGTCAAAATATGCCCTGAAGCACAAGGATTGGTAGCCCTTGTAATTTTGATCCTAGCTTGTGTCAGTGCATATGCTATTCTGTTTCATGTCAATGCCTAATCCTTTTTGATACTTACTAAGCTATTTAAGTCAACAATATCCCATGGCACTGAGTGTCGCATGTTAATTATATGGCTCATAAAACATCCAATCTGATATCATTGCAAATTTGTTCTATTTTAATGTCACTGAGTGCACTCTCCTGTTACGAGACAGGGTCAGGAGGTGTGTCCAAATGGCCAGCCCTGTTCTATACATCTCTTCTCTTTAGTGCTGCAGGTCACTGTCCCCAGGGTAGTTCAGACAAAGGAGGGGGTGGCTGTGATCTGGCAGGATCTCAGTGCCTGAGTGCCCCCAGGCAGGCCCTGTGTACCCACTGGCAGCCTGCCTGGTTCCCCAGCTCCCCCAGTGACTCATGGGGACACATGCCTTTCACGGGGACTTTTGCAAGCCACCTAGACATGAGGTATTTTCCTCTCAGCTTGAAGTGCTTGAGACGTCCGATATCAGAAGCACAGGTTAGGTCCCCAACTAGAAAAGGGAAGCATTCGGTACACATTCAGCTCATTTAGCTGCTATAAGTTTACTCCACACAGTCTTTTCTCTGGATCCTTATTCTACCTTTACTGAAGGATCAATATCAGGTTTATTGACAGATTTCACAGCCTGTTCTGGATTCCTGCACAAGTACACATGATATAGGCAAAGCCTGGTGGGAGATAACACATGGACAGTCTTGAAGAGCTGAGTACTTCACCCGCAAACCCATACAGAAGGGGCTGCAGCAGCTTGATTTTATGTTTCTCATCTCATGAACATCCAAGTCGCTCCAATATTAGCCTGAGCTCTAGGTTAGAAACTGAGTGAGCTCCAGAAGAGTAGCCTTTCTAGCTTCCTCTTTGAAGCTTTCTTTGCTAGAGAGGCACTGCTAAACAATTTCTGAATGCTGAGCTGCAATGTCTACTGGCTGCTCTCTTAACTGATCAGTACCACAAAATATTTATGCTTTTATCATATCTAAACTATCCTTTGAAATGTACCAATATGACCCTATAGAAAAAGGGAGGATTATGGAAATCGGACAAATGTTCTGAGCAGTAAGAACAGTTTCCTCTGGTTCTGTATCTATAGCTATATTAATAATACTGCATTCAAAGAATTTCAAGTTTTCATTCCTATCTTCTTGAAACTGTCCAATGTCAATTGTTAATCAGGTGAAGAGCAGGGTTTCCCACCATTTATATGGCAACCAGGTCATGTTCCATGAATTCCTCTAATAATTATCCCGTAACAATAACTGGTATGTTAAAATCACCCTCAGAGGAGCTTAGCCTCAAAATGTTTCATGTCTATTGCCTCCCTTGGTGGGTGGACGACAGAGAAGCAGATTTTCCTGCTTCACCAGAGCAAGTGAACAGATCTGTGTGTCCAGTGCCGAGCGTAGCTTAATACTGTCTCTAGACGGCTCTGCTGTCACTGAAGGGTTACTGTGTGGGTATACGATAGTGGGGAAACATCTTGAACATTCATTTGAATATGGCCATCGCAGTGGAATGTCCAGGGGCTATTTTAAGATTCACACTGTTTGTTTAAACAAGATTGCGCGACTCAATGACTGTTACATAAAAGATGAACACAGATTCCTCCCTATATCCCAGATATCGCCACCAACTTAAAATATTGTGTGGTATTACACGTCACTGATTATTGAATGAATACTGAAAACTAATGCTACACCCTGGAGTGGGGTCTCCCTCATTTTTTAAATAAGGTCTCTGTCCAGAGGAAGGCTAATACTGCAAAAAAAGATGATGGATGGACAGTCCTCATGAGCTTAATGCTGTCTTTCACAGTGTTGAGAAGAATATGCACAAGCAATTCCCTCATTGCTGTGGGTCACCCATAACCAAAAGGAATGAGAAATGAGCAGTTTGGTTTCTGTGGATCAGTCATTGCCATATATTGCTACTGCTAAAAAAAAAAAGCTCCATTTAGTGCCAGCTACAACAATTTTCTTTCTTTGCTTTTTAAAATGGAATACAGATCACTGGGAAAACCTCCAATTTAACTCTCACCAGCAAAGTCATCATAACAGTTGACCATTACTAGCTCTGTTTGAATTCAACTCAAAGATAAACTACTTCATGTATCTCACACTATCCATCTTGCAATTCCTTCCTCGTGTAATCTCAGTGAATTTATTGCATAGTCCTTTGGGACATACTGAACTTTTTCCATTAAGTTCTCAGTTAGGTCTTGATTTAAATGGCTGTGGATTATTGTCCTAGAATAAGGGTGCTAGACACCAAACCTACACTGCAGTGTATGCAGACACTTGAGATTACAGAAAGACCAAATCATTCCCTTGGGGAATCTGCTGTTGTACAGTATCTTGAAAGATCAGTCTCAAACCGCAGTCTCTTCATAACAAGGCATCTGTCTGGTCTTGTTTGGTAAAATACTGTGCATGTCTGGTAGCATGTGATAGACTGATCAGTTTGAACCGCATCAGCTCTCAAATCATAAAACCCTACCAATTAAACATCAAACCAAGACTGGAGTTATTTAATGCTATCACAAAAAGAGAAAGTTATTTTTAAAAAAATACAGGGTTTTGCTTTCTTCCAACTTAAATATATCTTAAGAGCATTCCATAAAGTTTGATTATTTTTGACAAATTTGCAGTTTGAAAGCTTTGGGTTTTGAAAAGAAGCACCCTGTGCTCCTTACCCAAGGGGGAGTGCAGCATTATAATACGTAAAATAACAGAATCATCCAGCACTGGGATTCTCAATCCTTTTTCTCATGAGAGATTACTCTGAATCTGGGAGAACTCACAAACTACATTCAATCATCACAGCCTCCTGGACCGTTACAAACCACGAAGTAGGGTACCTCCACATCTCAAAAATCACTGCCATAATTGGCATGAACTGGCCCTTCCTGGCAGTCTGAGGAAGTCAACGTTTACAGAGCCTGTGCTTTCCTGTCATCACCAGGCAGAAGTCCTTTCAACTAAGGACTAAGGCAGGAAGGGTGTATTTTTACTAACAATGTCCACAGTACAAGTACAAAGGGGTAGATGCAGAAGCAGTCAGTCTCCGAAGTATTTCACCGTCACATTCACCATCACTAAACTCTCAAATAACACCTGTTAGCAGAAAATACTGGTTTTCATTTTTTCATTTCTGAATCCTGTTGGTCCCATGCTTCATCTTGTCAGTTTAAACAGTAACAGTTTAAACATGACCTTGACATTTTTAAAGGAGCTTGTAAAACCTCTCCACTGTAAAACAGCCAGATTAACATTTATGCATAGTTAAAAAAAATAAATACTTTAACCAAAATTGCCTCAATGTTTATGTGAGGGGAGAGATGGCTCACAGGACTCTTCAAAGAACATTGGCAGCAATTTCCTACCCTGAGTAAAAGAAATTAATTAACACACACATCCTGTTTAACATCAAAAGAAAATCTGGCTCCAAAGAACAATCCAAAGGAGAGGGCCTGTGAGTGTTTACAAACACAGCCTGAGCCAACAAGTGCAGCAAGAGGGTATTTGGGAACCACAGCAAAGCCTCCACCTAGTAGCTGGACTCTCCAGTTTCTCCAGGGTTCAGTTCCCCCTGTGTGTAATGAACAGAGAACACACACTGACAATGATGAGCCTGATTTCCCAGCCAGAGCAATAGTAAAACAGTGATTTACACTCCCCATTAACAGGCACAAAACCTGTGGGAATAAGTGAAGTAAATCATGTTTTACAATGAGAGAAATGAGGCAGAGAGCAGGACAGTGACTCTCTCACCACCTCACAGGCATGCAGCTGCCACAGAAAGGCAGAATTCAGGTCGCTCCTCCAACATGAGCAGATACAGATGCTTTCCTATTGATCTTGATTTTGGGTGAAGGTAATGCAGTCGTGCCACTGAATTCAATGTGTGTCTCTCACCAGATTTCTCCCCAAACTGTGCTGTCAGCACAGAGTGCTATTCACAATTAAAAACCCACTAAACCTTTGTTATGCTTCTGCAACATTTTTCTGTGGAGTGGCTGTGAATGTTACTGCTTTCTATGCGTCCTTCTGAGTGTACTTTGTTCCTTGTATCTTGTTAAGAAAAATAAAATGCAAAAGAAAAAAAGATGGTTCTTGACAGGTTAAAAAAATTACACCCAAGATCTGTCAGTTTGGGTTGGGATCTCCATTAAGAATCCACCATACTGAGTCTGCAGTGACACAGACTTCCTGCCTTTGAAGGGCAGGAGGCAAATACACCTGACTGTGTGGAAACACAAATATTTGCACATTCAGAAGTCCTCAAAATATCTAAAGGAATTTCTATCCTGCAGAGGAAGGTATTATTTTCATGTATAATGCCCTTATGTTACATTTGAAAAGTACTAGCAAAAAACACATCACAGGAGCAGGATAAGATGCTAGCTTGTGGCTGTTTGTTTCTTGAATACTTGCAAATCACAAAAGTGTGTGCGAATGCATGAAGCAGAACTGTGTTTCTGGTCACAAAGATGTGGATTAGGTGACTCATGCTGAGGTGTGCATGTGTACGTGCAACTGGATGGTGCGTGGCCTATGTGTATGTATGCACTACAGTCCCATAAATGGGAACAGAAGCAGAGAGATACCAGAAACTGTGCAAGGATAGATGAAAGGCATTTTTACATATATATTCCAAGACAAAAAAAAAAAATCAGAATATGTAAAGGCCAAGGATCCAGAAACAAGTAACTTAGTGAGCCCCCTACAGCAAAGAAGGATAGACTAGTGGGTGGGTCAGAAAAGACTGACAAAGCATTTTATGTTTACATGAGAAAATAAATGCTGTCATTCAATTATGGGCCAAACTTCATTTTGCTTTTGGCCCTGAGTGCGTTTGGAAGAGGATGTGCACTCTGTGATCCCATGAAGCTGTAGCACTGGGCTGTCATTCTCAAGGGAGGAGCAAGCTCCCCGTGGAAATCACACCTGCTGGCATAAATAAAATCTGCAGAACTAACATCTGTCTCAGCTTTGGCATGTGTCTCTGCTCCTAGGCAGGCATGGAGGTAGGTGAAAGCACAGTCTGGACTGTCCTTGACTCCACTGGATGTCCCCCAAGCTAGGGCTGGGATGGTGTCAGCCCAGGAGCAAGGGTAATTCATTTGACAAATGAATGATGCCAGCAGAGGACTTGAAAATCCTATTCCTAGCTCAGACTTCCCTTCAGCAGGGGGAACAGAGGAGTTAAAAACTTACTTGTATTGCATGTGACTAGAAATACCATTACAGAGTGAAACTCAGAAGATTTACAGGCACACACAGAACTTTTGGAGCTCCCATATGATACCATTTCTCTTGCTACGATAGGTTGCTTTAAGGATAGCTTCATATTACGCCCATATTTTTTTGTCAACAATTTAGACAGTCTCTAAACCTAAATATTTCCTGTTTATTTCAATCTATATCTTTGTCCTTTTGTCTAGAATGTATAATCCTCTTGTTCTCTTGGGATGGTCTGCGCTTCTTGGTAACTGAAACAGTTTCTTCAGCATTTTCTAAAGCATATTTACCAAGACGTAGATCACAAAAGTGGCTGCCTAGAGCACCAGTTTTTGGGGCACATGTGACTGTCCAATACCACTGACAACAGACCTGCTTTACTATGAGTAATGTTTGTTCTCTTCTGTTTAGAAAACGTTGTGATGGACAGTTTTGAGCTATGATTCCTGCACAGCTGATTTAGAGACAGCCTTCTTACAGACACCATGCACACCTTGTGCGTTAAATTTCTATGTACTTGTTTGTCACTGTCCATCTGCTAACAGGCCAAACCTTGCAGAAATTTATCTAATTGCCAGGGTCTAGAATCTGGCCTCTTGTGTTTGCAATGCCTTTCTCCCAGCTAAAACTTTGTTAGTTACAAAATTTATAGCCAGTACAATAGCAAATGTTGTATTAAGTGCAAAGGATACCTATTCTTAATGGTTTCTGGTTGCCAGAATTCTACCATCCCACCATTTTAGCCTAATGTTTTACTTAAACACACAACACATGGTTCCTCAAGCCTTAGGCCAGTACAAATGCAAGGCCCAGCAACAATGACATTCAGAACTGAAGTTTCCAGTATAACTTCTCCAAATGCCAGCACAGGCCAACAGTCAACAATGTCCTACACACACTGGACTTGTCTGCAACTCTGTCCATGTGATTTGCTTCTGGAACTGTTTTCGGGACAAGAGCAAAGGACAGGTGACATTTGGGACTTGCCTGTGGCTTTCAGCACTGCCTTGGAAATGCACATGCCCTTTGGGAATGATACTTGTGAGGACCCATCCCCATGTGAGTCCATCCGGCACAAGTGAGAAGGAGGAGAAGCACTGCTGAGTACTTAGTCCATGAAGGCCAGCCCATAGTGTATATGGGAAGTTTTGTAGCAGTAAAGATTTAAGAAGCAGCAAGAAAAAATAGGCAAGCTACATACAGTTAAAACAGACATGGGGCATCTGAGTGAAAGGTGAGGAAGAGAAAAAGTTTCAGTCACTACAGGAACAGTCCTGCTACTACTAACTCAAAAAAATAGAGGCCACTGTGGAAGAAATAGAAATCCATTGCCAATGCAATTTAGCATTTATAAAACAAGCATCAGTATGGCAAGATCTCAAGTCCTACAGATAGTGAAAAGGGAATGTCATCAGGAGATCACAGTACACAAAACCATGAAAGACAATCCAAACCAAATGGCTTAAAATTTCTTCCTTAACAGTCAAAAAATGTTAGTAGAAAGGAGCAGAGCCTCAGCTGAACTGCATGCTGCACTGGAAGAGTTTTCATCACCAGTCAGGTATTTGGGATGCTCAGACATCCTGAAGGAAGCATTGCCCAGAGACATGTAGCGGCAGCAGTCGCCCTGGCCCTGCGGAGCTGCCACCAAGTCTGACAGCCAGCACGGCGGTGAGCGCTCGCTGCGAGGGTCTTACCTGCGGCCGGGTAACTAGACTGCCCAAAGATTAAAACCACATCCACAACAGTCATTTTAGACTATTTAATCCTGCAGTTTAATTAGCTAAGAAAACACTTCCAGTTTAAGGCGCTATGAATTACCCACATTGCAAAACTATATTCCTTTCAATCAGCTTCAGCTGTGTGTCTGTGTCCCCTACTCTTGACATTACAACTTCTGCTTTTGTTGTCCTCTGCACCCATAAAACCCTCTTTGTGCTCATTTGCTAGTGCTCCCTTGTTAAAGTCTAATCTTACAATAGGATCTTGAAGCAGGTGACCCTGCCTTCTCATCATAAATCATTTCCTCTACTGAACAGTTATTGTGCCTTCTTGGAGGTAAACAGAGTTCTTTGGAGATGGGCTACTTATTTGCACAGGTCAGCAAGTATTTACGTAATGATGTACAACAATAAAATGAGATAATAAGAGAATTGCAATAATAAGCCATGCCTGGACATCATTACATAGGCAGAACTCTTAATCAAGGCAAAATATTTAGCGAAAGGACTCAGAAGAAATTTATCTCTCCATTTTCTGTGTCATTTACCTCAATGGAGAAATCTGAAACCATCATTTAGATTCAGTTTCCTAGGTTTAAAGAGATTTTTGGCAATTATGAAATTATCTCTATCACTCGGTATTTTTTAACTATTTAAAGGAGAATTGACAGTACCCATGAATATATTTGAGGAAAATACCTGATTTAAACAAGATAGGCAAGCACATTTTAAAATTTAATTTCTAAGAATCTATTTAAAACAGTCTTTTAATACTACATATAAAAAGGAGGGGGAAAATGCAAGAGAAAGTGTGGAAGCATACCCCACAATCCCATCATAATTCACTTAAGTAGTTTTTCCTGAAAATTACTGTAGGTTTAACATCAGGTTGGGCTAGCTATGAGGTACTCATTCCTTACGTGTGCACCTCAGAAAGCTCCAGCCGCAAAATATTTCTAAGCATGAGGATGTACTACAACACCTATCTATCTAACAAGCCAATCTATCTCAATTATTAATTTGTGTTTTTCAGAAAATAACGACGCCATACTGTGTTTGTATACACACTGTGACAGAGGAGAAATCAAAGACCCAAAAGCGTATCTTTCAGCACCCGGGAGAAGTCTACTGTGAATTAAGGTTTTCCAGGCTGAAAGAGCTACTTGCTTCTGTCACGTGTCGCACTACAGGCAGAAGAACCTCTAACTGCTGGTTTTAGACTAAGTTTGCTGAAAGCCCAGCCTCCGCGAAGGGTATCTTTATAGGGTCCCTTCAAATAGTTCTCTACTAGGGGAGGATTGTAAGGGGAAAATCAACATGCCTATATATTGAGAAAAAAAGAAAAAAAGACTCCAAAGAGACCTGAAATGAAAAGAGACAAAACTCTGGGAACTGGAGGTGTGTGGGGGAAAGCATTTACTTAATTACCTGAAGTAACAGCCCCACTGGTAATGAGTACAGGAGGTGCAAAGAACCAGACCAGATCTGACAGGGAGGAATTCCAGCATAAGAGAAATTTTTGAAACAAGCACACAGTTTGCACTTGAGAAATAAAGCTGATCATGGTTACTGTAATTACACAAGCGCACACTGCCCCCAGAAGGCAGCATCCCACACTTTCCCACTCTTGTTGCTTTTTTCTGCTGCTTCTCATTTGCCTGCACTAACATTATTGTGGATAAATGTCAAGTGATGCTTGTGGGGAAAAAAAATCCCAGCTTCATGTATGAAGTGATGGACTGTGAGCTGGCCATTACTATTCACAAGTAAGAAGGGCAACAAGGATAGCCAAATATATGGCATGCTGCTCTAGCAGAGAAGATTAAGTAAACTGGGACTCTTCATATTCGAAAGGAACAAAGTAATGTGAAACTGGCATATAAAATAACAAGGGGATTCAGAGGAAGAAAGAAGAGAAAGCAACTGTGATAAATGCCATAAACATATACTTTCCATTAAGAAGCTAGTCCTGGTATTTTCCCCTGGCATTCACCAAGCCAGGTAGCTTTAGGCTTGCTAGGTGAGTATCAGGCTAATAGGTCTTAGAACAATAGGGTGACACAGTCCTCCAGAGCACCTCACATCCCTGCTGCCACCCTGGGCTCCCAAAGAGGACATCGGGGCCAGTCTTACCTACAGAAACACACTCCTCCCTAAGTGGTCTGCCCCAATCTCCACCAGCTCGTGAGCAGCACTCGCCACCCTTCCTACCCCATAGCCTGAGCCTTGGGGTGTGAAGGCGGCACGGGCTGGGCAGAACTGAGCTGGCACCTCCTGAAGGGTTGGGTAAGATCTCATGATCCCGAGCAGGCTCTGAATGCTCCCTCCGGCCATCAGCTGGGCCTGCACAGGTTGATCACAACCCGCAGCAGAGGTATGCAGCCCTTGGGAGAACCAAGGGAACCCATCCTAAGATATCAAACTGGCTCCCACCTTCAGAGCAATTTTTTGCATGATCTTCTCACTTGTTTTATATTTATTGATACATTATTTTCCTCTGAAGCCTGAAAGAACCTTAAAGTATTTTCCAACCTTCCCCTCTGCGGAACACACATATATCTACAGCAATGCCATTCCCTTTGCTGTTTCCGAACAGGCTTAAAACGTTGAATTCTGGTCCCACAAGACACTTTGCTGTAAACAGGCCTCGGTGCTTTCATAAATCCACCGTTCAGTAACAGCACGAGCAGCACTGCTGGAACAGTAAAGGAGAGCCTGGCCTGTGTGAGCCGGCTGTGACAGAGACTAGAGCAGCCTGAGAAGCCCAACAGCACGTACCTTCTGTACACCTGGAAGAGCGACGGAAGCACTCGGATGCCGGTGCGAAACCAACCGGTACCGGACACGTTGGGGACGTGGGACGGGCGCCTGGGGCCGCCAGGGGGCGCCCCCGCCCCGCCCGGCACGGCCCGGTGCGGGGTGGGCCCTACAGCCACCCGGGCCGGGGGGCCGGGCACCTGGCGAGGCTTGTAGGCTGCCTGCTGCTCGGGTGCGGCCGAAGCCGCGACAGGAGCTGTTTTTAGGGGTAAGGTATTCAAAGCGTCCCAGGGCAGAGACTTCTTCTGAGTTGTATTTTGTGTCCTTCTCAGTCTGTGAAATTTTACTCAAAAATGTAAAGGACGCAACCTGTTCGAGCTTGTTCAAAAACTTACACTGACAGAAACATTTGAAATAAGATCACTGGGTGTATGCAGGCTGTACAAATCACAGTGGTGTGGGTTTTCTGCTGTCCCAACATTCCTGTACATCTAAAATCCAAGCTCTGCCCCAAGTCAGCCCCAAGCACAGACCATAAGTGCAGATGATGGGAGTTCAGCACCTGCCCACACCATAAGGCTTGATATGGCTCCGAGGTGTAAGAGGGAACGTCTGGCTGTGGTGCTTGCCTTCCTCAAACAAATCACCCTTCTTCACAGTCTAATTCCTACAATGCTCTGGCAAGTAATCAACAAATCTAATCAAAATTGGGAATATTCTGCAAGACACTTAATTGCAAATTCAATGATAAGGAGGAACTGAGACACATGAGACACGGCACATTGCTGTGATATCATCCAGTTAAATGTAACAGGCTGTGAGAGCTCATCATGTTTTAAAAGTTATTTTCAAATAAAGGATCTGTTTGTGAACTAAGGCACCTTGTAAGAGTTGTGACCAGTAAGACAAGATCCAACGCCATCAGACAATTTACATTCGTAAATATGAGCTTGGAGCTGTCAGATTTTCAGTTGCTGGCTCCATGGTGGCCTCAGACGAGCCATACACTTCTCACTTCTATCTCTATTTGCAAGATGCTGATAACACTTATCTCTCCTATAAATCACGTACAGGGCTATGACTGACAACTGGTATATATAATGAAGACTTGTTAACAGTCACTGAAGTTATGCCAACTAACAACCCTGCAAATTCATTCTGTTCTTCCTGCGGGTGTATTAATTTAGCTAATGAATATCAGTGTGTGGTATTAACTAGACAAACCTGTAGCCAGTGAGAAATGAATACTATGCAGTGTGTGCATCCCTCTCAGCAATCCATGATTAATACTTGTTTCTACTAGAGTTTATGCTTTTCATAAACTCCAGAATAATAAGCCCCAGTTTGCTCAGGGGACTTAATTTTTCTAAATTTAATACTCTGGATGTTGTGGTTCCCCAAGTGGCTTACAAAGGACAAGGAAAAAAATGGGAGAAAATCACTTTTGCTGTGTTGAACCTAAATGTTCATTCCCATTTCAAACAGGAGGAGGGGCTGTTGTTTGCAGTTTAGAGTTCCCAGGGCTGTTTGCCATGGCCACGGGAAATGTTTACTACAGCTGTAATACGTTACGCACTGTTGATTTTAATTGCTTTTCAAAATGTGAAGACAACTGTGATATTTGGAAGAGACAGGCGAGCTGCACTAATAAGCTCTATTCTACAGCAGATCTAGTTCACACTGTGCCATGCAGGCTTCTCTGCAAAATTTTGCCAGTACCCTGAGGAGCAGGGAAGGAAAGGAAGGATCTTAGGCAGACCCTACCCCGCCAAAGAAGTGAGCCTGATGAGCTCTTTATCTTGCAGTTGTATCAACAGAGGCCTATGTCCTTTCTTATAAGATCCTACAGTAAAAGCCACTAGCTATAGCTACAGAGCTATGGAGCTAATACATTAACCTTTATTGTGAGTAAAAACAACACTGGACATTAGATTTGGAAAAAGTTATTTGGCCCAGTTGAGAACTGTCTTGGGAATTAGTGGCTTAGTACTTGTGTTAAAAATGGGTAGCCAGCAAAGCAGCTTGGTTGAGGGCTCAGAGGGGTTCCTCAAATCTTTGGGAACACTCAGGGTATTCCCAAAAAGGTTTCAGCCCCCGGTCCCAACTGGTGATGTATGAAGGAATTTCATTGCATCCTTCCGCTGGGCAATCGGTATTCTGGGATTTTGACTCACCTAAAAGTGGGTTGGAGGTGCAGTGGGGGTGCTGATTACAGCTGGGCACTCTTGAGAGATGAGAAATGGTGCAATTTGCTTCATCCAGCCCCTGGGAATCCAAGTGCGTAGGCTTCTTCCTGGGGCTTGCGTGGAATCTCAGCCCCAAACGTGGAGTGCGTCTCTCACTAGCAAGAGATGAGCCAAATGAGAACAACATGTCAGAGGGTTAGGAAGCTTTGACTCAGCAAAGCTGTACTGCACAGACCCCACAGCCACCTTTTTTTTTTTTTTTGCATCTGTGAGCAAACCTAGCACTAAAATCAGAAAAAAAACATCAGCAAGGCAACTAGTGGAAACTGGCAGATTCAAATAGAGCAATGGAGCAAAGCTACTGTTCTCCTCCTGCCACTCCCCAATAACCAGATGCTATACAATAAAACTGGATGCAAACAGGATTTTCAATCATGGATCCCGGTTTCTATTCCTCCATAAGAGCTAGGTGTGAATTCTTTGTACTCAAGTTGTTTAGCTCAAACTGCTGCACCTGCACCAGAAATTACATATCTGTTTAGAAGTACAAGTGGGTCACAAATACAGACTGATTTTCAGGAATGCTTCAATTCCCAGTAATTTCAAAGCAAGCTGTGAATGTTCAGTATCTCTAGGGAAAAATAAAATTAAAAAAAAAAAAAAATCAGTCTGCTTTCATGTGCGAAATATTAATTCTTGGAAGACTGACCTCACACATGCTGGCTCACCTCTCGTTTGACCTCTCTGAGACCTGTTTTCCTCCTCTAGATTATGTAAATAATAATGATATCTCTCCTTGTAATTTGGCTGTATAATACTGTGTAAATAATAGGTATGATTAATTGCTTTCCCCCTCACGCATCAGGAATAGGCAAATCATTAATTTCACCATTTCTAAAGATTACGGCTTTTGAACTGTTTAATTTGATGAATGGGTTGTACTGAAAAAACTCAGACACTTGCAGTTACATACTCGGTGAAGTTATAGCCAAAGCCATAGCCTTACTGACACGAACATTGACTGTGAATAAACAGGCACTTTGCATTTCTTTGCGTAAACAACTACACGCAGGTCTGAACAGAGGCAAGTCCATGCCGGCCACCTTCACCACCCAGTCCCAGGAGCCAGTGCAACACAGAACCGTTTGCAAGTTCTGCCTGCCAGGGCTCTGCGTGCACCTCCCCTGCCCCAGGGTTCAGCTGCCTGTGCTCCAGGCCTGGGCTGACAGGGCTCGGCTCTTACCTGGGTTCAGACTGGGAAGCCGGGCTCTGCCCTGCTTTTGTTCAGGAGCGGCGCTGAAGCTGAGGCCCTTGGCCTCAGTCCTTGTCTAAGCTGTGTTGAGGGCAGGCACGGCCCTGGTCTCATACCTCCCTGCCCCGCTGGCCTCCTGGCCTGCCCTCAGATGTGCCACTACGGGCTCACCCGGTAGCTGGGTGCTTGGCTGAGGCTGGTTACCCTCACAGCGCCTGCCCCGCTCACCATGCTGGCCGACTGCAGCCCAGGGGTGCAGGCACAGCCCTGCCTGTCCTGGGGCGAGTCCCCGCTGCCAGCTTGCCCGCCCCGGGGAATGCCTGTCCCTGCTGCTCCCGGGCACCTCAGCGTTCTGAGCAGCCCTATTCCCTTCTCACAAAGGGATCAGATATGCAAGAAAAAGGTTTCCTGATTATTTTTTATCTCGGTCAAACAAATATATTTGACTGCTTAGAGTGAGAAGAAGCCCCTTCATACTTCTATGCCTGTGATGACCTAGCTTAAACTTTATTGTGAATCGATCCAAAAATTTGTGTTTAGGTGGAAGGTTTTCCCAGAAACTCTGCTCTTACAAGGCAGCTGCCTAGCTGATCCTCATGAATGAACTAACTATGTCTAGGCAACACACAATGAAACTTCCTGTAATCTAAAATGGAGACTGCAAAGTGCTTTCAAGCACACGTACCCACCACCAGCTCCTCGCCGCGCACAGCTAAGGCGTAGCATGTACAACTCCTGACTCACTGAGGCAGCCCGAGTCAGTCTGAAACAAACCTGCCTTGCCCACTACACTGGTAGGGCTCAGGTAATAAACACACCGCCCTGGCATCCAGGCCATATTGGCTTGCCTTGGCTAAGGCAGATGGAGCGATGCTATTGAACACCACACGACATTCATCTTGTGTCATCCAGCCCCACTTAAACATGCTCAGGAGAGAAAGCAAAGTTGTAACTCACTGTTGTAGGCATTGCATTATATACTACCTAAAGAAGACAGGCAGAAAATCCTCTTCACTGGGTCAATAAAGAGACACTAATTGTCACTACACTGCAGAGAGGTAAGATTCAAAACAAATCTACTACCAGCTAACCATTAGACATAGACACTTAGAAATGTTACTTCATTTAGTTTGTACTTTTTGAGGGAAGGCATTGGATCCTCTGTTTGTCTTGTGTTTGTACAGTAATTAGCACAATGTGGCTTTGATCTATAACCAATGTTCCTACAGCTGTTCAATAGCTGAGGCATTTAAGAGATATCAGAAAATTGCCCAGTGCACCTGGCAGATAACCTCACTGGGTGTCACAGGGCAGACTCAGGACTGGATAGGACAGAAATTATAACTTTGAAAGAAAGGTAGAGGCACAATGGTAGGATGGTTTTGTACTGTACCTACACCCTACGTAGTCCGAATAAAAAAAAAGAAAGCTTTTGAATAGCTGCTCTCTTTTAAAAAAAGATATGAATTACCATATTAAGCTAAAGGGAGAATGATGGAATCTAGAATGAGCTTTGTTTTTCCAAGTAGTTTAACTTTAAAAAAAGCTAGTCTTCCTTTTGGGTAAATACACTAGGCAAGAATCAAAACTTTACAATACTAATGGTGTAACCCAAAGCAAAAAATATGTTATTTCAGGGCTGTGTGTACCTGTAATACACTGAAATAATCTCAGCTGTTGCATAATGATTGCTGAGATTTTCCATATTATTAGTTTTACTCTGATTTACTAATTTTCTATATTTATACTTTTATAGCACATTTTGGTGTTTCTGAGGCCAAACATTTTGTTTCCAGTGTCTTCTCTAACTAGTCATAGCTCAATCATGTGACCAATTAAAAATGGATTACGCTGCATGGGGTATTTCCATTATGTCTTCAGCCTGTGTCTAATAGCACTGTTTTTCTTACTACAAAATATTATGGTTTCCTTGAAGAAGTCCAGTGACAGAGATAAAAACAAAGATTAAATTATCCAAACACAGATGCTTGAAAGCAAACATACATGAACCTCAATATAAGGATCCTTAGAAAAGTAATGCCTTAATTTGCTGGAGAACAAGTATTAAGAATAACAGATTAAGGAGACATGCTGAGCCTCAGATTTTATCCCTGGTTATTGAGGGAAGCCACTTCATAAAATCCTGTTTCTTAAAATGACTGATTATCTCTGTGAAACAGGGACAGGCTTTTTGCCTCCTTTCATCATTTGGGAAGGCGCTCCAGACCAATAGCTGTGATCATCAGAGAACGCCTTTCAATTTCCAGCCCAAACACACTCAGAACCAGTGGACGCTGTCTGTACAGTCTGTCCCCTCAGTGACATTTCTTGCATAAATAGCTTCTACCATGTAAATGCCAATGAAGCACGTACACCTTTTCCTTCTGGTCATCTTTGTGACCTAAGTAATTCTTCAAATCTCTTCAAACAGTAGTATACCCTCCACTCATTCAGTGCCCTGCTCTCTATAAACTCACCTATACATACCCTCGTTTACTACTTTTTGTTTCCTTGGATCCTCTGGTCTTGCCTCTGTATTTTTTAGCTTTTTGCCTGAGTAAACATTGCAGATTCACCAGCTATGTCAAAGGAAGGAAGCAAGCCTCCTCCCAGCTTTTAGCTGTACGCTAGGCCTTTGCCCTCCTCTCACACAGGAGAAGCTGCAGATGACACGGCACCTGAATAGCATTCAGCTGGGGACGAGATCTTCCACTCAACAGACTGACACTTGTTGAGCCTGACAGACAGAGATCATTGCTAACATTTCTGACTATTAACAGAATTTGCAGTTATACACATTAAAAGATCATGTTTTAAGATGATGAGTGAGGGAATTAATTTGAATAGATTTGGTTGGCACTGAAAATAAATAATATTTCTACGAAACATCGCAGGAATCATAAGGACAGAACAACCTTAAATTAGTGGGCTGGACATTTTAAATAACCTGACAGTTACGAATGTGCTTACAGCCAACATGTGAGTCAGTGGCAGAGCTGGTACTAAAACTTAGCTTTGCAACTCATGAATCAGGGGTTCCTCCAAGGCATAAAACTGGCTTCTACAGTAAAGCAGCTTTTGTGTATTTTCAGGGTGAGAGAAGAGATGGGAAACCATGCTGATCACCTAACTCTCAGTTACTAGCCAGGTCAAAAGACAGGATGCCAAACTGGATAGATCAAATACTTTCATCTGTGATGACACTCCTGTAAGCATGTGAAATACATAGCTGTCTTAACAGATTCTGTAACGGACTAGACCTCTCGTTATCCAGGCAACTTGAGTAGGTGCGTCATTTATAACTGGGTATCTGTGAATTTCCCAGTTGATCAAAAGCAATTTTTTTATTGGCTCCTCAGCATTCCCTCATTCTTGCCTTAGCCTGAAGAAAAGGAAAACCCCACACTGACACGACAGAGCAGGAAAACAGGCACAACAGAAAGCACAGCATTGCTTAATGAATTGGGAAAGGAATGAGAATACCTGTCTCGTAGCTTTTTGTTTACAAGGTCATTCTTCCAACACGAGTTAGAGAGCATGCATTTGCCTTGCATTTCCAATTATTGGGCACCAAGTAGCCAAGGAGTAGATTCAAGAAGGAAGTTGAGGAAGGTAATTTTTAATGTTCACTGTGTGTATATGAATAGGATCTATGTCCCTCTGTTTTGTCTAAAGTTACCTTGTCACTTTTAGGTATGAGCTAACTTTACATAAACCAGATTTAAAGTGACTGAATCTGTTTACACTTGAAGCTGCAGCAGCTTCATTAAACAGGTTCAGCATTCAGCTAAACTAACCGTACCTCTCTGCTTACTGACCTTCTCCAATACAGATATCCCACAATAAAGTAAAGCACCATAAATGTAAAATGATTGAACACAGTGAATACGCTCTTTGCATACCCATGTCCTAAGGCACTTTCTGCCTTAGGAAAAGAAAAAAAGAACTGAAAAAATACCCTCGCAACTCATTAAGCATTAAAGAATTTCAGTGACTCACTTGTTTTAAGGATATGATCCGCAGATGATTGGTCAAATAGGTAGGCATTCCTTCTCAAAGGCTGATATGGTATGAAAAATTACTTAATCACGCTACAGTAGCTTCTGAATGCAACTCTTGTTTCAGCAGCCCATAACCTTTCTTTAGTTCTAAAGGAACATCCTAACCCTCACCACAAATACAAGGCCTGAGAACAGGTGTAAGAACAAATTAGTTACATAAATAAAACTATAAGTAGCTGATCAGTTGAGCACAGAGGTTGTGGTTTCTCTAGAGTCACTCACTCAAGCCACTGCCACTAACGAAACTGGAATGCAATATCACATAGCATGTGAATCAGCACTGTCAAACACGTTCACCTTTACACTGACAGTTGTGTACAAAGGTGCTAGCCTGCAGCCAGAGTTTCTCAGTTTCCACATAAGAAAAGGAATCATTCATTGCTTTTCTTATTAGAGATATCCTTCCCCTATAATGTTGAAGCCCAAATTTCAATTTCGGACACACTAAAGCACAGAGTGTTGATGTGGCTGAGTCCCGTTTCCTTACAATTCCATTAGCAGTTTTTAGGAGTAGATTTGGATCAAACTATCTGCACCACCAACTTTCTTCCCAGCAGAGCAGAAGGTGGGAGTAGACCTGGTCTTCTAGTTTGGGAGCTCCAAATATAGCTGGCACGTTACCAGGTATTCAGCATATTACGATATACTGCTACTCTATAATCACGAAGCCCCAAACAGAAGAATGTACTTGCAATACATCTGTGTCTTCCCATCTGCAACAAACTAGCTCCTTGAAGGTTAAACACTACTTAAGGGAGGAAGGAGATAAGCCATCCTATAAAGGAAGCCTTTAATCAGCAATAAATACAATGAAGGAAAGTAAGATCATCCTGTTGGAAAGCAGTGTGAAAGGAAACATGGAACCATTTCCTTCTAAACCCACACACTCACCACGCTATTTATTCCCAGGGCAATTATTTAGCTGCAGCTGCTCAGAGTCACATTATCAGTCACAATATAAGGTGAGATCAACTCCTACTGTTTTCTATAACTCATGCAAAAACTTGATAGGAACCAAACTGAAGGCAAAGATGTTTGATAAATTGGCGTGAGAGAGTTTCCAAAGATGCACCTACATTTTGGTGCTTTTTTCCCAGCTGTACTCATGCCATGGACAACAGAAATCTATACAAGCAAGGTATGGCCACTTTACCTATTATTTCTGTGAGTGGTGCCAGAGAATCAAGCGGGAAATGCACTGAGAACCGGAAGGAGGAAAGGCCATCTTCCTGTTTAATAAGAATGCTGCCTGACCCAAACACTTTATTCAAGAGCCTCATGGCTGCAGAGGTTAAAATGCCCCAGAGACAGAAGGACACTGAATAACTTAGGGCTTGGCAAATTCATCTCCTGAATGTTGTTGGTTGCCAAGAAAATTCATTCTGACTCACAATCAGCCATATGTATTGTTCCATGAAAGGATATGAATATGTGTAGTATTTGCATTGATGGCCCTTAAAAGCAGTTACAAATTTCCAGCACTTCTAGTAGATTTCTATCTGGCCTGAAGAATAGTTCCGGTTTGCAGAGGACACCTCCTTAAACTCTCTGAAGGCCACTTGTCCAAAAAGACCCGGCGGGTGGCCTGCCTGGGAAACAGAGAGCATAAGCACAGAAGCGGAGGTGACCTGGTAATGTGTCAGCAAGGAGTGGCAGGCCTGAAAAAGACAGTATGGAGCCAAAATGAGATAGAGGCATATAATCAAAGGCTACTTTGCTAAAACAGTTCTGCCCTGCAGAGCTCTTTTTTTTTTTAAAATCCTGTGCAGCAGGAACCCTGAGGAAACACCATCTGACCTTCCCAGGGCTGATGCTTGCTGATTGACAGTACTGTTGATACAACTGTCAGCTTATTTCATCACAAAATTTGGCCCCTTAATTGCTAAATTTAGTTCTTAATTACTTCAGAGAATGGCTGACTCCGCACGTGTGTTTGTCAAAAAGATTTACAAAGGGAACAAAAACAAGCCGTAGCAGCGTGGATGTTCAGACTCTCCTCTGTTAAAAACACCTTTGGCTTTGAACATCTAAAACGTCTTCTATCTTGGACAGCAGCATGCTCTCCACAAAGTCTTTAGTCAAACTACACAGCATGTCCAGGTGGTAAGTAAGCTTTATAGTCCACTAAATGGATATGTACAGTGAGAAACTGAAAAACTCTGACTTGCCTAAAGCAACAAAACAAGAGAGTAGCATACAATTTGGATCTAAGTGGTAACATTTTCCTACTTTGCTTGATGTTATTCTTTTTGGTTAACTAGCAGAACTCTTCAACTCTGTCTCCAGAAACAAATTCCTTCATTCCATACATGTGGGACCTTCCCATTCTACACTGGCCAGGCTGAAAATCATAGGCTTCTTGCCATTTAAAAAAAAAAAAAATCAAACTGTTATGTTTCAAAAAAGTTGTCTGCATGTCACAAGTTTCTGTCTCCACTAGTTTCATGCTTTGAACAAAATTTTAAAGTCACATCCAATGAGGATATGTCCCTTGCATCTGATAACTTATCACTTCTCTGGAGTCCACACTCCTGCTATTGATGTCTGTCTACATACGGACTCAAGCATGCTAATGGTATTTGGAAGGAAGATGAGATAAATGGCCAAGACATACCAATATAAAGCAGGGATCAAAGAGGTATCTGCATCCCCTTAAAAGTTGGAACAGAGAAAAGATTTAAAAGCCTTTCTCTCTTACTGGCATGGACACCAGTGCAGGACTGCCCAGATTTGGAGCCCAGAAACATTGTCGCTCTTTATAAGTAAAGGAGCTCAACCTAATTTTTTTGCTAAGAATTCACTGCTTGTTTTAATGTCCCCACAAACTATTTGGCAGCAGCACAAAGGTTTCTTCAGACAGCTGTGGGATATTACTGAGCACTTCATGCTCCTAGCAATGCAGTAATTCCCTAACCACTGTATAATTAAGGGCTTTGTTGAGGGCCAGTGACATATTTGTGCATTTGAAGTGCTGCACCTTATTTCATAGGTCAGACTGACATGCACTGAGAAAAAACCCTAATTTCTAGCCAAGATTTTATCTGCAAAGGTGGATTCTTTAACAGTGCTTCACAGCTGCTGGAGGTGTAGTCTATCCCCAACCTGCTCCACTTGGCTTCCCCTTGGAACATAACCATCCTCTGCATTTGCTTTTAGTCACCATTAAAGCCCTGGTGCTCAGTTAGAGAACTGACTTGGCTCTCTCGAGATCAGAGCAGTTAAACATTGAGCCTTTTGTTCTCATCGCCCAGTAAAAAGAGAATGAAATTCCTGAGTGGATGATTCTATCTTATTTGATCATCGTTTATAATTTCTTCCTTTGTTTTCTGTCATGGATTTCCCTGGGAAAGAAACAAAGAAGCTTTCCCTGCCTGGTGTGTGATTTCCCTGCCCTTCTGCTGACAAGCCAAATGGTTGGTGCTGACTAGCGATAATATTACACTCTATGCAAGAGGCAAAGGGGAAATGACCTGTCAGCACTCAAATAATAAAACTTGCAACTGCCACATTTCACTGCTGATGACTGATGTGTATTTCTGTTTTTTAGAGCCTTTTTCACCCTCGAAAATCCTAAAGAAATTTTAAAATACATTCAAGAATTAAAGGCTGGTTCTACCAACTTTTTGTCATGCAGGTGCTTCATGAAAATCTGCACTAAAATCATGGGGATGATTCATACAAATGTCTGCAGAGGCAAGCATCATTCTTCTATTCAAAGTAGTAAGTGCTTTTACTGAATGCACCATATGCATTGTCTGCAAGATGGAAGGTTACATCTGTAAAACAGGCATCAAGAGAGCTGATAAAAATTTTAAACCGCTTGAGTGACAAACACAGGCCACCTTCAGATGTCTAACTTTTTGTTATAAGTGCCATTTCATATTTCATGTTCCAGCAACATAAAGATATGAGAACTACTTGAGATGTTACCAGTCTTCTGTATTTTTCCAGTTCATTGCTATCTGCTCCCTTCATATACAGCTATTTCAGAAGATTTAAGGAATTCTGGCTCAAGTGTTGATATATATAGACATAAAGATAAAATAATGTCTACAAGGATTTTGGATGAGTTTTCCAAAAACCTCCACATATAGAAAAAAAAATTTTATAATCTGAGACTAGCATGTTAAATAAAACTCATAAGGCAGTATAATAGAGAAGCAATATTCTGGGCAAGTATGGGCATTCCAACCTGCTGGTATAGTAGAAACTAGAGTGACTTTTCTACAGTGACTAAAACCCCTTGAGGCTTAATGTAACTTAACCTGCTTTTCTTAAGGAAGTATGTTCAATGTAGGTTTTGGCAACATTTTATTTTTCACACATGATGAATTAACCAGCAAAACATCCTGCGCTTTCTCACACAGATGAAATAAACTGCATGATTTTCCATGAGAGTTTTTCTCCTCAATAAAAGATTTAAAAAAAAAAAAAAAAAAGACGACAAAGGAAAACACAGAGCAGAACCCTATCTGGTCTCCTTTGAAAACATGACATTTGGTAGAATATTCATTCTTACAGGAACTGAAATGAGATACCAACTTCTAAAAGGTTTTTTGAGTGCAATTTTGCATATCCATTATATCTGCAATTTTGGGTGTTTTTCATAACCATAAGTGCCCCCGCTGACTAGGATGACTTAAAAACTTTGGTCACTCACTACTCCATGTCTTTCTGGTCTATAAAGGATGTTGGGTGAGAAAGGCACGGGGTTGAAACTCATGGCATTCCCAGAAAACATTTCTGATTCTCTCACGGATGCTCTGCAAGACATCAGGCAAGTCAGCGTCAACCTGCTGCAAAATGTAACTCTGGATTGTGTTTATGCATCACCTTTCTGTCTATAAAATGAAAAGAGTGCCTTTTCAGAATAGAAAGTCTTCAGGGCAGGTAAGGTGACTTAGCAAGTAGTTGTAAATTTCCTGGCAGGTTGGAAGCCTGATTTTAGCCCTGGCCTCCAGGCAAAACCTTAAAGGTAACGCAACAGACAGATAATAATAAACTTTGCTGCAGCTTCCCTGTGAAGCACCTGGGTGCTATCAGTGATCATTATCAGACTCTCTTGTCTGTTTGATGGCTACTGCATTGCTTGTAAAGTGCTAAGAGTGAAATCTAATGATGGTAGTTTCATATACCCACATGAAAAAAGTAAAAGATTTCAGATAACTGACAGTAAAACAGGTGTCAAAGGCCTCTGATCAAGCCCCACACATCTCCAGTGGAACAGTGCTACAGGATATGCAGTTGTTAATGGAATTTTTGAAGATCTGTCCAGAATAGGAGAGGCAAGAGCTGAAATTTTGCTGAAGTGCTGAAGTGTCATGAGTAGTGACACTTGGATAAGTGGGGCCTGCTTCAGTGCAAAGGAAGATGCTAGGCACTTAATAGAATAATTTGCATGCTGGCCTTTTATTGTTTTATCCTTCTTCTGCAACTCCTGTCCTTTAGATACATAAGCAATAAATAAGGTGTTTTGGGTCCTTGTACCACGAAAAAAATCACAGCTCCCTTCCAAACAAGTTGTTTGCAAGTGGTCAGTCAGAGTGAAGCTGGAAGAACAATGGTGGCTGGAACTATAGGCTGAAAACACCTTTGAAACATGGTTGTACACAGAAAGAAGACCTGGGGACTGTCATTCAAATAACTAGATCTGGAGAGATCTGAAAGAAAAGGCCATAGATATGGCTAGTCCTGAATAACAGCTCTTCTGAAAAATATATTTCTGTTATACAGAAGAATTTCAATTTATCTTCTATGTTTGCAATATTGCTTCCTCTAACTCCAGAAGAGGTGGATAGAGTGATTCTGGTGTAAGACGGTGTATATAAAATCTATTGGTGTTCCCATTTAAAACAAATGTGCTATATTATTTTAAATTACCTGTATATAAAGTTAGTCTTCATACTGTCTCCCTTCCATCTTCAAAACAGATATGGCATATCCTCTTAAGTACAAGGAATCAAGAACTGTTGAGTAGATAATGATCTCAACATGAATGTGCTTGTAGCGGCAAAACCAGTTTCTACAGGGAGATGGATATTCTGTGGGTGCTGCCATTTAATATTGTAATTTTCATGCAATTGCTAACATGGGAGACTCCCCACCCTCTGGTAGCTTGCTGAAAAGAGATGTCATATGATACTCAGATACTTAGTTGATTTTTTACTTCTATTTCAAGATATCTCCCCTAGTTCAAGTCTGGGACAAAATAAAAACCATGTCTTTTCAGATTTAGGAAATTAGTATGCTTTATCTTCCACTATGGAAGCTGCTTTCTGTGTGAGTTGTTCATGCAGCTCACGAATTAAGCACTAGAAATATTAGGCACAAATTAATTCTTATCCTCTTTTGGTGGCAGTCCCACCCGCAAGCTGTGACTGTCATGCCTTTTCTGGGGTCCCTGAAAGAGCAAGCCTTGCTATGTGAGCCTTCACCGATGACAGTATCGTATCCACACACATGCTCACACTGCTGCACATTTCTCTTTCTTCCCTTAAGCTTTGGAAGTGCTAATGAGAAGCTGAAGTGCTGTGCCCTATCCAAGAATATGTAAACCACAAAGAGTTCAGGTTCTAAATAAGAAAGAAAAAGTAAAGAAAGTAGTGTGTGAAAGGAAGCACAGGTAGCCCAATTTGATAGATGAGAATCAATTTGAAGAGGCGTTAAATGTCAGTTTCAAGAGGTACATATGCATAGCAAGACCTTCAGAGGTAGCTAGACTAGTTAAATTCTTGAACTATTCTGTGAAATAAAGTTACCTGTGGGTGGGGTCAAGTTCAAAAACACAGTTCCTCTACATCAATAACTGGAGGCCGGTTAAAACCAGAACACATCTCTTTGGATGTTGCCATTTGGTGCTGAGACTGGCTTATTCTGTATAGCAAATACTCTGGCTGGCTAATTTTCTCCACCTGCATTAAGCCACATCTCTTGCAGGACACAACCATTCTCTTCCTAGAGAAGACTCAGCATCTTTCCTCCTTAAGCTTTAGCAAGCTACAGTCATATTATGAGAAAACATCTGGGCCTATGTGTATTACAGCATTGTTGCTATGGGCTAGGTAGTCAAATCAATATACAGTCCAAAAGGAGACCAGCAGAAGTCTATTTTCTGGCTATTCTGATGTGTGTTGACTTCAAGTAAGAATCATCCCAGGTTCAAGATGGAAAATCCTAAGTACTCTGTAATGCCTTGAAACTCTCAGCTTTCAACTATTCCTTGTCCTGTTGAATTCTTGTATCTTCTTATCTTTCTTCCTCATCTCCCCAACGTTCTACAGATACTGGATATTAGCCACAGCTCCACAACTGTGGGTGAGCCTGACTGCCTTGACACCTTGCAAGAAGTCAGTGTGAGAGTCTGTCTGCCTCCTCTCAGCAGGCTCTGCTATCTCTGTACCACACCACCCATTAGTTATGTTTCCCAGGGTGGCACTGACTGACTTGCCTTATATTTATCTACTGCAAGTCTCACGGTGTTTCAGAATGTCCTCAGGTAAACTTACTAACTCCTCTGTCAAACCCATGAGTCAAGCCAGACAGCTTCTGCTGTCTCACATACTAAAAAGGTTAATCCTCAATAATCTTTTCTGATCAGAAAACCTGTGTGTTAAATGAGACAACCACACCTACCTTAACACATCTGCTTGTTTGAGCTTTTCTCAACCAAACAGCCAATAAGCCTCCAATAACCAAATGAAAGGAATAGATGTTCCCACACAGAGCTGCAATACTCTACACTGCAAAGAGAAAGCGGATTATGAGGCCTCTTCTTTAGATAGATCTCAGGACACAGGACAGACAGCCTAAAAGTCAGAATTAACTTCTCATTGCTAGGGTGCCTTCCACAGACAGCCACAGCTGAAGAAGAGCTACAATCCCCACAGGCTGCCAAGATGTATCAGGAGAGAAGGTGGGACTTCTGTCTAGTTTCCATTATGTTACCATTGTCTTCTCTCCCCACAACCCTGTAATCCCCGTTCTCTTCACAGAGATACAGGTAAAGATAGTGAGTAACTTATCTTGGAAGTGCTGGCTTCCATGACACTAGAGTTTGGATGTTGCCAGGATCAAAGATCAGCTTGGCCAAATAGACTGAGCAATGTGGGCATCTATGAGAGATCTGCTAAAAGGCACCTGCAGCTGGGAAAGAGCTAACATTCAGCATGAAACAAAACCATGAAGAGCAGGTGTAAAACAGTAAGATGTGGCATAGAAATATAGGAAGGTGGACTTCCTCTCTCCTGGATGTGGATCCCAGCTCATTTGTTGTTTTCCCTTCAGCCATACCTTGCCTGTTTGTGTGATCCTTTCACACAACCGAGAAGGAGGTGGGGGTTCATGAAAGGTGGGTACATGGGGTATGCTAGACTGGAGAAATGTGGTGAAGTGTCTGTGGAGCAAGATAGAGGATAAGACCATTTCCCTCCTTGATGGATCAATCCTGCTTGCTACCCCTCTCTCTCCATGTACTCCTTAGGGAGATGGCTGCTGTGTCTATATTCAAACCCAGCTCTGCAAAAGCCAGCATGAGCAGTTTTCTGCAAACCATGGTCTTGTTTTGTGCATGCTTCACTGAGCTCTGCTGTCATGACAGCCCACTCTCTTTCCAAAGAGCTCTCAGTCCCTCCAGTCCCAAGTGGAGACAATGATCTGCATTCTCCTCAGGCTCTTGGGATGTCTCCAGATTCACAAACCTCTTCAGCCCCCACACAGAGCCTTTGAGGAGTCCTTCCTCAAAGTTCACACTGCCTATTTAATTGCTAACTCCTCTCACCTGGATGCAGGGCATGTCTGCATTAGTACATGCTCATTATTTTCTTATTTGCTTTCCTACATTGCTCATAACTTTCAAAATGGTTTCTGAAAGTTTTGGCATCTCTGTTCCTTGTCTATCTGAATGGGGACTTTAACTTGTGATGCTCAAACAGGCAAAAATCCCCTTGTAAGACTCAGGCATGTTTTCACAATCATTCTGCCTGCCTGATGGTGGTGTTGGGAAACATCTCAATTACAGTGTGCGCAAGTGCTCTGCAAGAGCAAACAACTCCCCAGCTTTCTCTACTGTGTTAATAGGTCTGCTATAACTGTAAAAGGGAAAAAGCTCAACAGGAAAGGCAGACATGACCAGTTCCTTCCTTAGACAATTTCATTGACTTCAGCTCTGCCACTCTGAGCCACTAAAGGCAATGAGGAAGGAAATTCAGGGGAAGTAACCTGTGGCTATGAGCTGCACAATACACGCACAACTTAGATGTTGCGGAACGAGACATAGGCCCAGGCAAGTCAGAGCATCACTCAGGCCTGTGAAGAGCAACCGGCTGTTGCCAAAGTCCAAAAGCAGCTGCAGGCAGGTCTGTAGTGGTCAAAGAATCACCTGCATGGTGTGGAGTGAGGAGGTCGCAAATTAATCCCTAGCTCACAAGACTTACTAAGACAGCCTGATTAGGGCACGCTTCTGTTTCTCTCCTTGTTCTTGCTGCTTTTCGCTGCCTCATTATGTCAATAACACAGCGTAACAACAACAAATCTTTCCAAGCTCACCCTTCTACTCATTTTTTTTCCAAAGTAGAAAAAAAAGCGTGTCCCATCTGTAACTTATTACGCCTCCCTCTTTCTCTAGCAAAAATTAGAATGAGTCTAGAAAGCCACAGATTATGTACAAAATTCAGCACATCAAATATCTATTGTTTCTCCTAACAACAGACAACGGATAGGTTTCTGTAATTTTTTGCTGGTTTTAGCCAGCTGCCAGAGAACAGCCCTACAATGAAGAATGAGCTTCTGGCTTGCAATTCTCAAAGGCATCTGAGACACTCAGGCACTTCATTTTCTTTCAGACTCCAAGGGAGCTCAGTGCAGGAGCATGCACTTGTGAGAGCAGCTACTGGGAAGGTGGCCCTATGCCCCTTGTGTTCTGAGATCATGGATTCTCGACTGAAATGCAAGATCAGACATCCAGAGAACTCAGGGTTCATTCAGGCTCTGCTACTGTTTTCCTCTGCAACCTTGAGAAATGCCACCCCTCCCACCAACGTCTACACCTGTAACATGGGAAATATATGTTTCCTAATGGCAAAGGAGGTGGGATTGAATTAATAAGTGTATGAAACACTGTACAAAAAAATCAGGTATGCAGGACCCTTTCAGAAAAAGAGTACACAGTTGCTACATCCTAAAAAATTCTCTATAATACAGTGGTAATTGTTAAAAACATAACACAGCAACTTGGGTTAAAGTAGAATATGAATTTTAGCCAAAAAAGAAAAACCTGTACTAACCATTTGCCAAATATTTGCGGACTGCACTTTAAGACCTACTTAAATGAAAGCTCCGCTGGACACCTTTGGACAAAGCTGATGTCTAAGATAGAGCTAACAACATATTAAGATATTTCAGAAAAGGGGAGGCAGCTCTACTGGTGTTGGCATTCCCTTGCGAACTCCTAAAAAGCATACAGAGACAATTACATTATTTTTCCCAAGAAAAGTATTTTTTTTCTCTGACTGTACAGGAGCTAGCTCATTACCGGACACGTGCACACACAGAGTTCTGTGTGTCTGAATTGATTAACTGTCCATTAAAGGATTTCTAAATCATAATTTATATTTATACTATTACAGGGCTCTCCAAAACCATATTTTCAATAGGCCATAATCTTACAGTTATGGGACATCTGGTGTGTATTCATGAGTTACTTGGTACAGCCAAGTGCCCTCTACTTTGCTAGCATCCTCCATCAGGAGTCTGGAATTAAAATACTCTCAGTCCCTCATTTCAGTTTTGTTTCCTTGTCTAAAGGGCACAAAAATATGAAAAGGACTTCAGTGGTATCGGAAGTGTTTCTTAACCACCTGGTGATGACCACCGGTAGTCCTGCTGATAACTCAGAACCAGAGCTCCCCTCTGTTTCAAAAGACCTGAGTGTCTACATTTAGCCTACACCCAGGGCTAAACAATAAACATTTTTTCTATCACCCAATGTCCCTTCCCCAAATGAGGAAGGGAATTGGGAAAAGGAGGGAGACTTGTGGGTTGAAGTTAAACAGATTTAATGAAATAAAGAAATCAAAATAAATGACAACACAAAAGAGACAAAATTATATTTATCTATAGAGCACCAGCAAGTTGCTCCAGGAATTGCCATTGTTGGAAATTAAGAAGAAGAGAGGCAACAAGAGCAGGAAAAACCCCACCTCTCCCCAGCAAGCCCTCCCTTTTATAGTGAACTTGATGTTAACGATATAGAATAGACCTGTGGGCCAGCCTGGGTCAGCTGCTCTGGATTTAGCTGCTAAGGGCCTTGATCACCATGGCTGGCCACAAACTGAAACCAAATCCCAGTGAAACCAGGACACTGAGCTTTACGCAGTGCCAAAGACTGAGACTCTGGTCTTGCCTTGACATACTCATATATACAGTGCACCTGTAAAGGAAATAAATTTCATTCAGATTTGCAAACCCAGGAGAAAGCACTCTTCATAGTTACTTGGTTAGCTAATCCAGCCAAAGGAAAAATTTGCCTGAAGGAACGTGTCAGCAGTTTGCTGAACAAAGGCTGCTTGTGTTCTGGATGAATTTCCAGCCTTTTTCTGGTTAAATCCCTGACAAATGCTCCATAGGCTAACTTCACTTTGTAAAACAGGTTCTGACTATGATGGTTCATCATTAATCCAGTTGTTAGATAGATTCCCAACTCTATGTCACAGCTGAGAACATTCAGTACGTCATTGGACTTTCCTTTTCCGAAAGTTTGGTGTTTATTTGACCAGAAAAGAGTCATTAAAGGTCACTTCCATGAGCATGAGGAAAAAAAACTTGAATCTTGTATAACTCAGGGTTATATAATAATTTTGTAGCTGAAATCATAATGGTGATTTGCTATTTTTGTTGCCACATGACAGATGCCAATCCAGCTCCTCTGTTCTCCCTCCAGGCGCAGCCTCCCCTCCCCCAGTGCCGCCAGGAGGAGACGAGACATATGGAGGAGCTGAATATTGTAGGAAAACAATCTGCTGTGAGCCAGATACTTCGGTCCCGCAAGTCTGCGTAGCACTATGTGAATAAAAGGTATCTAGATACTGCCTTTGTACGAGCAGCACAAAGTTGCAGAAGCAGGTCTGACCTCTCCTGCACTAGAATCATTCCTTTCTGTATATAAAAAGAAACAGGGAATGAGTCAGAAATGGGGCCAGAGAATATGGGAAAAGGAGAGTCATGTTTCAGACCAGGAAAAGGATGGGGACCGAACACAGCTCTGTAGACCTGAGCAGTAAGTCCAGCTGTCCCTGTCACACTGCTACACAAGCAGCACAAGTTGAAATGGCTTCCTGCAGCATACAGCTAAAAGTCAGAAAGGTGCCCTGAAAGCATTTGAGTGAACAGTAGAATTACAAACAGTAGAATCTCAAAGTAGTTGTGAAAAGGAGCAAATCCTCAATCCCTGTTTGTCAGTTATCCAGCCTGCCTTCGCCCTTCCTTGCTTAATCTGGCCTCAGGATTCTGGCAATGAAATTAAAAAAAAATAAATTACATGTTCCCATACTAACTATGAGTATTGCAGCATACCAAAAGCCCAGGTATAACCTTTTGCACTTTATTCTGTATATAAGAAAATTCATTTGTAAGTGACAAAATCTGGTTTTACTCACAATCTTTGTCTAAGCGGTTTTCTTCTGTCATACGTTCACACTGGCTTGTTATTGCAGAAGAGCAGGCAAGTGCTGAACTGAGAACATTGGTTTGTCATTGTCTGAAGGGTCACAAAGTGCTGAGTTTTGCACAAAATAACCTTTTACTTCAAAGTTTCTCAGAAGATCCAAGTTGTTTGCACAGTTTTGCTATTCTAGGGTTGCTTACAAGTGCTGAACTGTAGAAGATGTGCTTATTATTACATGAAAGTTCCTAAGTGCTAGTGGGTTGTTTGTTTTTTGTTGTTTTTGGGGGGTTTTGTTTTGTTTTGTTTTTCATGGTACTAAGTATCAATTGTACTGAAAAAACCCAACAATTAACCAAACCCCCCAAACCCCCATTAAAGCTAATGCCTTAATTAATTCTCTGTTTCATTTCCCCACTTTCTTGTGGCAAACATAAGAACTGTAAAACAAAGTTATGACATTTCCATTTAAACTGCTAGACAGGACTGTGGAATTACAACAATTACATTTTAAGTCTTTAATGAACAATTTCTTAACCTGTCTACAATTAACTACATAAAAATCTTAGAAGTGATAGTATTCTGATGAAGAAAATATCTCTCAGTAGTGTCTCAGCTGCAGGTAAATTCTGCTCTCATTTGCACTGTGTAAACAAAGTAGCTCCACTTAATTAAATTCCTGTGGTACTCTGAGGAAACATAATTTGCTACTCAATTGAAAGAGCTGAACATAATAGACCAGATGCAAATGACTGTTATTAGTTCACAGAAAGGCTCCCATCCTAAAAAAATGGAAGATCCAGCACCCTTCATGCACTGTTATGCACATCAACAAGCACAAACTTGGTCTTCCTCATTTTTAACATCCTCCAAATAAAATGAGAAATAGATTAGCAATATACAGATGAGAAGCTACATCCAAATAAAATGAGAAATAGAATAGGAATATATAGATAAGAAGCTAGATTTTTGATCTTATGAATATACTGACAGAGGCAACAGGTTTTACAGGAACTGTGTGCTCTGCCCTAAGGCATTTCAATGCAATTTAGGCATTTAAATCCCCAAGATGCATATCAAAATACCACTTTTGAATAAAAAAAAAGCCTAAGAATGATTTACCTCAAGGATAATTACATTCAGCAGTAAAGTTAGAACTGACATGAAAGAAGCAGAGCATTCCCATGGCAAAGTTCTTGGAATTCCTTTATAAAATTTCAAAATATTTTATTAAAGAGGATTTGAAATTATTGCTTCATAATGGACAGATATATGCCTGTGGAGAAGCCCTGCCTTATACATGGACACATCCTTTCAAAGTTGTTTAGCCTGGAGAAGAGGAGGCTCAGAGGTGACCTTATTGCAGTCTACAACACCCTGAAGGGAGGTTGTAGTGAAGTGGGAGTTGGCCTCTTCTCCCAGGCAACTAGCGATAGGACAAGAGGACACAGCCTCAAGCTTCGCCAGGGGAGGTTCAGGTTGGACATTAGGAAGAATTTCTTTTCAGAAAGGGTTATTAGACATTGGAATGGGCTGCCCAGGGAGGTGGTGGAGTCACCATCTCTGGATGTGTTTAAGAAAAGACCGGACATGGCACTTAGTGCCATGGTCTAGTTGACAGGGTGGTGTCAGGGCAATGGTTGGACTCGATGATCCCTGAGGTCTCTTCCAACCTGGTTGATTCTGTGTTATTCTGTGATTCTGAAAGGGGTGTTTTAGAATTATGGATGCTGAGCTAGTCCCTTCTGAGATATGCAAAGACTATGGTCTTGTCTCATAGCAAAACCTGTCTCAGAATCTAGAATTTTATTCTTTCCTTTAGAAGTATTTAATCATTTTGTATTACCCAGAACTATAAAAACTGAGGCTTTTCCATCTAAAGATGATGTTGCATTAATCTTGTCAACAAGAGATTGCTGCCTTTATGCTATTTTCAATTACTGTACAGTTGGAATTAACTATTATTACATCTGGTTGCTCCAATTTGTGTGACTCACTGAGTTCACTGTCTAGCAATTTGGTGGTCAAGCTCTGAGCAGCTAGTGTACGAATGGGCACCACACTGTAATGTTCACCCTTTGACTGTTTTTGCAGCTAAGCTCCTTCTTTTCCACTGTCTCTTCTGTGAGCCTCTTCTACGGGGCAGCCTCATCTCGTTTCATGGTCTCTCTCATACTGAAGTGCTGTGCAGCTTCTGGTACGTTGCCTGTTCAGTGCATGCATTTTCACTATACGTCTCCGCATTGCTTTTTTTCATTGCACGTTTTCATGGAGTGATGTTTGGAATACTGTGGTCTTTCCACAGTGTTTGTAAAACACAATTCATCCAGTTCCTAGTGGGATGTGAGCTTGGATATGAGTAAACAGAATGTAACCAACCCTTCATATCAACCTCCTAGTTTACATCAAACTTCTGCTGACTCTAAACATACGTCTGCAACTGACAAAATGTTTGCCCATCACTTTAGAACTATTTACAAGAGGAAGTGATAGGTAAGGGGGAAAGTGACCTATAGATAAGGGTCTTCTTGGATAAGTCTGCCATTTAAATAGCTGGCCTAGGACGCTCCCTCCCTCACTGTACTGTTTCACTAAGAAAAGCTCTGTAAATGAATTGCTGGTTGAACTGCAACTGTACAACCTACCAGACAGCCCCATCTGGCTGTGTCCATAACTGTCCACACCTTGGAAAACGTAAGGATAACACTGCCTACTGTGGGTGGTGATACAGCACTGGTCAGTATGCTCAGGACTGTGAAGATTCTGCTGCTGCTGGTGGCAGTCTCTGCTTTTAAGTTCGTACGGCATCTTGTTTAACTTCAGTCTATGGAGCAGCTTCTGAGGACATGCTGTATGTTCCTGCTAGATCTCACCATCCAGGGCCATGTCCCTCATTTTGGCGTAGTGAAGCTGACAGTCAGAGTGTACCCTCTCCCTGTGGCAGGGGAAAATCTGTCCCCATTTTTACAGTCCCGTGCACTACAACTAGGTCAGTGAATCATACTGATGACTCACTGTGGTGTCTATTGATTATAAGCACTTTCGTGGATGCCCGTTCTTGAAAAACATTGCTGCAGAGGCCAGGACTTCAGGAAACCTGTTTATGGGAATGTTGGTGGTTTTGAATTTGAAATAGGATTTACAAAAAAAAATAACCAAAATCTATAGAAAAGCAGATTCATCCCTGTCAACTCATTCTCTGGCTCTACTGACCAATGCCCAAGAGAGGAAGACAGGTCACCAGTTCCAGTTTGCAATCTTCGGTTGGCAAGAGTTTGCATTCAAAGATAGAGTCTTTGATGAAAGAGAGTCATCTCTATCATGACATGGCATTACCCTGCTGTAATATAGTGTGTCATATGCTGCATCAATCAGGAGCTTGATAATGACCATAGGGAGTGAAATTCTCACCTCAAATGCTTTAAAAAATTTTTTTGTTTAAATGAATAACATTTTCAAAATACTATATTTTGTGCATCCTATGATTTCCTATCTGTATCCATGCTTCAAGCCTTTTTCCAATAATCAGGAAGGTAAAAAAATATAACTGAGATTCTCTACTGCTCTGATACAGCAAGAAACCTTGAAGTAATATAGAAACCGCAGAAAGTCTTGCCATGAAATTGTGAAATTTGGCAGTACTGACAAACTGGAGGGTGGCTTGCTGCTCCCTCATAGTTAGCTCATAGGAGCATCCAGCCAGGCGAGGAGACTGAGTTACTACATAGACTCCTTTGGGCCCACTTTGTGACATGGTGTCTGTGCAACAACTCAAATGTTTCCACGGTTTTATTAAACACGACTAGACTTTGAGCCTTGGAGCCAGCATGAATTCAAAATTCTTGGGTTTTTTGCTTTCTTTATTGTAACTTTTGTAATTTCTGAAATTAAAATCTGGTTTTCCCCCTTCTAGTGTTCCCTGGGTCTGTGCTGCTGGGGTGGAGGTGGGGGTGCAACACTGCCAGGCAGCTAGCTTTGGGAATTCTTCAAATTCCATGTATTCAGCCTCAGGAGAAAGGAGTGGCTTGCATGACTTGATTGTGACTGATTTAATTGATTAATTTACTCCTTTCCCAGGAGTACAGTGCCTTGTAACTGGGTTTGGGAGCAGAACCTCTGATTTTCCTATGCAAGTAAGAACTGTGACATGTTCAGAAGGTAAAGAACAAAAAAAGGCAATCTAAGCAATGCGGTGAATTGGAAAACAAATTTTGCAGAACAGTTCTGATCTGCCAGCTGCAGTCCTGACTGCTGTCCTCCTGTCAAATCCTTGGGCTTTCAAACTTGTGACGGACACATCACTTCCCCTGCAGACCACTTCCACTCATTAACAACAGGAAATTGTCTCTGAAAGAGGCACATGCTTTGCTTGGAGCACCAGCTTCCGCAGCCTGTAGGAAGGAGCACTTCCTCTCAGACCTCAGAGCTCCCCAATCTAGTGCTCTGCCATGCTGATTCTTCTGTTTTGACCACTGTATCTCCCTCCCATTGCAAATAACCAGCACTGAGATAGGTCTATCATTGTAACATTCACCCCTGGAAAGAAAAAAAAAAAGCCCTCCAAACCATTAAAATGCAACATATATATCAATGCTCTTTTGGAGCTACACTAAGCTTGCCTGCATTAGCCAGTAACAGGTTCTTTATTAGTGTGTCCTCTACTACACTGTTACTAAGGTGCTACTGCATCATTAACACATCTATGCACCCGGTCTGTTGCAATGTCTGCAGAACGTGGATTCTTCTCGGTAACACACTGATGTCAGAACTACCCATGACCAATAGTGCCTGGACGATGGTTTGGATGACAAAACTGAGGTCAAGCAAATTTGGCACATTCTCTTCGTAAATGTAACAGACTTGTACATGGGAGGAGACATGGTCTCTGAAAGGACACGTTCCCTAAGCCTTAGCCCAAAGCTCTTTACTAACAGTGAAATAATAAAGCAATTAATTAGAAGCACCACCTACAATGCCACTCATGGCCTAATGTTACATCTGACAGCTGCATCTCTATTACAATAGCCTGTTTTTACTGGCTGGGTTATCTTGGCCAAGGTCTGATTCAAGCCATACGGAAAGGAAGAATTCTAAAAGCTCGGTAATGCTGCCAGCTCCTTCTGTAAAAAAATGTTCTCAGGGGATGGGGAGGGGGTTCAAATGTGTCGTGATTTGACCTCTTCCTCCCCATTTCTGTGGAAAGAAGTGACAGCCTGTGACTAAGGAGATCAATCACACAATGATAATAACAAGAAATAGAGAATCTCCACTGTGAAAAGATGGTGGGGCAATATTTGGAAATAAGTCATTGATGATCGAATGTCTGTTCTCAAAAGAAAGGATGGCTGGAAAGCGACAAGTTGGTTTTTGAACAGGAGCTATGAATAAAAGGCTTGAATACAGACAAGAGCATAAGACTTAAAAATATCGTATCCATCCTTCATTGAGCTGTTTTATTGTCTCACCTCCTGTTTTTGCTTAGCTGTCATGACTGCGAGAGCAAATATGGAAGGCGGCAACAAAAATTTCCCCAAATACAAACCCTCTGCACTACATATGTTACTCACTGCATTGTAGCCACTCTACAATAAATTACTTTTACCCTGAATGTCTGCTGCCCTAACATCAGTGACAGTGCTGGCAATTCTCCATCTGTTGCAGCATTAGCAGCCTGACTCCATGGTATTTATGTTCAGGAGTTTTGACAACTTTATCTTCTAGATCTGCATAGCTGTGCACACAAGCTGCTAAAAATAAACAAATTGTTTCTACTCTACCATGGTCAATACGTGATAAACAACAATTTGATGAGAAATTCCTAAAACTGCCAGGGTTACACAGTATCATGATGAAGTATAAACACTGCAGATTTTTTTTTTCCAGTTAAATTACTTTAAATGCATAAACCCTGGTTCAGAATGCATTTCACCAGATTTTTCATTTCCACCACATGTAACTTATAGGCAGGTCTGAAAAGGCGTGATTTCTTGAACCAAGACAATATGCATTTTCACAGAATCACAGAATCAGCCAGGTTGGAAGAGACCTCAGGGATCATCGAGTCCAACCGTTGCCCTGACACCACCCTGTCGACTAGACCATGGCACTAAGTGCCATGTCCGGTCTTTTCTTAAACACATCCAGAGATGGTGACTCCACCACCTCCCTGGGCAGCCCATTCCAATGTCTAATGACCCTTTCTGAAAAGAAATTCTTCCTAATGTCCAACCTGAACCTCCCCTGGCGAAGCTTGAGGCTGTGTCCTCTTGCCCTATCGCTAGCTGCCCAGGAGAAGAGGCCAACTCCCACTTCACTACAACCTCCCTTCAGGTAGTTGTAGACTGCAATAAGGTCACCAAATTCATTACACAGTGCATTCGTATAAGGTTGAGATTATAAAGTAGTCTCAAATTTAAGATGATGTTTAATTTTGGAAGATCAGAGATGAAAAATGAAGAAGAAATTATTAACATTCACTTTGTTTTGCTGCTCTACAGTCCTCCTGCCCCTGCAGTCCCTGTACTATATACACAGGGGATCTTCCCCAGTCCTGTCCATAGCCCCACACAACTGCTTCCCCTCCTGGTCCCACCGGATTCCACAGAGCTAGTTAATCCAGCTCTCTCTGCCACCCTGCAGCTCCCCAGAGCTCTAGACTGAGATGATGCTAACAGAGTAGGGGGAATGCAAAAGGGCCCCCTTGACTATATAATAATGACTGAAGAAGGTCAGGCTACTTATATCCCCCACTATCGTCTCCAACAGGGATTATAAAATCTACATCTTCACAGGAATGGGAACAGGCTAAGCAAACACGACAGTTTTCCCCTAATACTCTCTCAGCCTCCACATATTTTCAGTTTCATCCTGTGTGGCTGCTAGGTATTTAGCAGTACCTCCCTCATCATGTAATTATAAGGTGCACAACAAGGGGCTTCAGCTAACATGCTGTGCTACTGGAGCAGCATCATCTCTTAGGTACATCTCATTTGGGTTCATTGCAGAAATCCATTCTGCTCCCAGGTAAGCCTAAAGCCTGATAACAAGAGCCAACACAGCTTTGTCAAGAGCAAATCATGTCAAACCATGTTTCCTTCTTGGTGCAGAAAGCCTACTGACTTCTTAAAGTTGAGGGAATAGATCTACTTCCAGCACAATCCCACAGGATATTCTCATAGGGAAACTAGTGAAATACAGTCTAGATGGACACTGCTATGGGGTAGTCCTACTATATGAAAAAGCATACATACAGTAGACATCTGTGTTTTGCTGGCAAAAGGAGAACCCATTTAAGTCAGTTCCCACAGGCTTGGTACTAGCCAATGTTTTGATTAACAATTTGGATGACATATTGGAAATAACAGTTATAACATCTGTCACAGTGCAAAGCTGGGGGGAATTGTAAGCACTCTGCAGAGCAGGCCAAAATTTCAAAATTATTTTGATTAGGATAAGAGAAAGTTCGAAGGCAGTAAGGTGAAATTCAAGAAAGCAAAGTGCAAACTACCACCCTTGAGAGGGAAGACTGAAAGCACACAAATTCAAAATGAAGAATAATTGTTTACTAGCAAAAGAGCAGTGAAGCATTTGGGCAAAATGTCACACACTGAATAGGGACGAACAATGTGACAGCTACAAAAAAAGGTAAATCTCAGCTTGTTCTAAATTATCAGTTTTGTTGTGGATTAGAGAAGGGAGGTGAAAGGAGGTAAAAATCCAATGCTTCTGAGTGCTGGTGAAGAGGAGTATGGTATTGCTTTAAAGACAAAGAAAGAAAGATGTAGGCAAACTGGACAAAGTCCAGAGAAGGGCAACATGATAAATCAACTAGAAAACATGCCCTAAAAGGAAAGGTTGAAGAAATTGGGGTGATAGAGTCTGGAAAAAAGACAAGTATGAAGGACCACGAGGAAACACAAAGCTAAAAGGCTTCTAATATATGAAAGGATGTTGTAAAAAGAATAGTGATGAACTCTTCTCCATCTTTAACGGCAGGAAAACAAGAAGTAAGTATAACATGCAGAAGCTGAGCGTTAGTACAAACACTGCAATACTATGGAAAAAGCTCTTAAAGGAGTTGGGGAGATCTTAAGTCCCATTCACCAGACTTGCACACAAATGTGTCTCAGGTATTTAAAACTGTTTATATCTGTTTATAACTAATACTACCTCAGTGAGGAGGTTACATGACCTCTCAAGTTCCCTTTCATTTTCACATTTCTGGGATCATTTTAGTCATATAGGAAAATACAAGCACAGAAGTGTGATGACTTCCCTAAGCTGAGACAGACTAGAAAGACCCAAGAGAGAACACAGATCATGAGACTTTAAATTATCTGCTTTAAGCAATACCTCTTCTCCCCACTATGTATACAGCACTAAGCACTGAGCAAATTGATATGTGTTCCCGAAACTCTCAGGGAAATTCCCAGCTTCCTCCTCCTTTTTATACACTATACATTAAGTGTTAAGACCGGCAACTTAATGTTACTGAACATCAGATGAACTGTGGGACAGTTAATGGCAGTAATTCTAAATATCACAGAATCACAGAATCACAGAATGTTAGGGATTGGAAGGGACCTCGAAAGATTGTCTAGTCCAATCCCCCTGCCGGAGCAGGATTTCCTAGACCATATCACACAGGAACGCGTCCAGGCGGGTTTTGAAAGTCTCCAGAGAAGGAGACTCCACAACCTCTCTGGGCAGCCTGTTCCAGTGTTCGGTCACCCTCACCATAAAGAAGTTTTTCCTCATATTTATGTGGAACCTCCTGTGTTCCAGCTTGCACCCATTGCCCCTTGTCCTGTCAAGGGATGTCACTGAGAAGAGCCTGGCTCCATCCTCATGACACTTGCCCTTTACAAATTTATAAACATTAATGAGGTTACCCCTCAGTCTCCTCTTCTCTAAGCTAAAGAGACCCAGCTCCCTCAGCCTCTCCTCATAAGGGAGATGTTCCACTCCCTTAATCATCTTCGTGGCTCTCACCATAAAAATAGTCTCACATTTTTATAGGGATTATGGATAGAGAATGTGAGGCTGCCTACACCTATTCCTTTGTGGTACTTGTAGGCCTGTGAAAGAATACGTGAGTCCTCTGTGTCAACATGTATAACTCAGTCTGCCCATCATGAAAAGAAGAGCCATCACAGCAGTGACAACCCAGAGCTGTACCTGCATTCCACTTCAGGCATGGAGGCAGCTCTTCACGTTCCTTTTCTCAGTCGTCAGTGGCACAGCCTCTGCAGGCTGGCCTGCATGATCGACAAGTAGCAGATTTCTTATCCTGGCACACTAAATGTTCTCCAGAGCAAACCAGAGAAACCTATTTTTTGGTTTTTGTTTTAATTGCCATAGAGTTGATATGGGTCACGGTTTCATTGGGTGGGGTTTTAAAAACTAGTTTGTCCTTGAACCAGGACTGTTGGGTATTTTGAAAACAGCAAGAAGGGTGGAATAGAGATTATCATTATTTAACATGCTGGGCTCAAATACTAGTGAAGGTCAGTTTAGAACTTAAGGCAATTTTGGCAAACTAGAAAAACAATTTTTTTTTCAAAAAAGAATGCAAATCTCTTTTGGTAAGTACAAGAAAATGAGCTTCAATGAGAAGATGTCACTGGCTGGGATACTACTGTCCTGGCAGCAGTTCTGCAGGAATAGATCTCAGGGTTATAATCATTCACAGGCTGAAGATGAGTCAATAACATCATGCTGCTGTGAAAAATGCAGGCATTGTACTGAAATGTCTACATTGGAGTATGGGCTGTACAACACATGAAATAATCCTGCTTCTCTATCCACTTAGGCACTCATTAAGCCTCAGCTGAAACACGAGGTGCAGTTTTAGGTGCCCAAGAAGGACAGTGAGAGACAGGAGACCAACTAATGTATTCAGAGGTTCAGGAAACATTGCCTGTGAGCAGAGATCAGACACACTGCATTTGTCACAGAAAATGGCAGGAGAGGGCATGCCATAGCAGTCTTAAAGTACATGAGGAGTGTAGAAATAAAATGTTTAGATGCCTGTGGTAGACAGAACAAGAACTAATGGATTTCAATTGCAGTGACTGTAATCCAAGTTTTATTAGAATAAATTGATGAGGAGCATACACTGTCTCTATTATCATAGTTTTTTAAAAGCAGGTGAAACAATGTCATAGATAGAGTGACCCTGCTTTTGGACAGAGGGATGAACCTAAGGTTCCTTTGAATATTATTTGTTTTATAATTTAATGAAAGAAAGAGAAACACAGGGCATTGTATTATAGATGGCTCATTCCTGACCTTAAGCTATAAAAGAAAAGAAATCTAAAAAAGTGATGTACAACCCTCTGCCTCTCAGATGACTTTCTTCTCACAAGACCAGGCGGATGTGAATGTTATCAATTCCTGTTATGATATGTAGAAACATAAAAATACTAACATGGGAAAAAAGAACCTCAAGCAAATAATCCTCTTCCTCTTCAATCTTTGACACAAGTTCCTTCTGTCCAACAAAAAAAAAAATTTCTCTGGTTTATGCCTATTATGGAAATGGAGAAGTGTTTGACACACTAACTGCAAATCTTTCTAACAAACATTACTCCTTCCAGAAATTAATTCCTTGCTTAACATTATAATCCATTATGCAGCCCGAAGCCTCTGTGAGACACACTGCCTTCAGATACCTAGGAATTAGTTACTCCTTTTAATTTGCTATGACTGCAGGTTTATCTAATTTCCCTATGCCTCAGTCCCTGTTTCCTGGGAATACTGCAAGGTTAAAACCATGACTGTCAAAGAAAAGTCACTAAACAGATACATCACAATCTACTTAAAACAGTCTCTTCCTTGCCAATACAGCAAAAAATAGGGAATGGACTAGATAGCACATTGGCTGGAATATGTACCAGCTACTCCTATTACACACAGCTTGTTAAATTAACAAAACTTTAGCAGCATTTTATTTTGGTTTTATTTGGAAGATGCCTCCAGCAGTCATAAAATCTCAAAAGGATCTGAAAACCTGGAAAAGCACCACTCCTCACTTTCTTTCATTTAGTAAAAATGGCTGCTATAATTGCTAAAAGAACTTCAATGATTTGCATAAGGTAAGAGATATTTAGATTCAACAAACACATTTTCTACATGAGAACATCTGAAACTAAACATCCATTTTCACAGCTGGAAGTATTACTATAATGAAGATCCTTATGGGAGTATTTCTATGCTGACTGAGGATTCAAAATAAGAAAAAAAAAAAAGTATATATAAATCTCATCCAGACTCAGAGTTCAGGATACTGAGATCAAGTGGTTGAATCTCATTTACCGATTGTAATCCTGCAAAGAGCAGGCTGCAGAAGAGAAGGAAACAGAGACATTCCCACCATCTGCTAAGCAACCAGCTTTACACAGTGCAAGCACTACAAGGAGTAGAAGACCTTGGATTCTGACAGGGAACACGGACTGTAAGGCTGCAGCCAGGGAGCTCTTGGGTGCTTGGCTGGACAAGAAAGACAACCAGTGCAGACAGAGCTTCTACTGCCTAGAAAAATCTGTCTGAAAAGACAGTTATCCTTCATTCAATTTGATGAAGGCAGTTGTAAGGCATGAAATACTGGTGTGGTAACGTGACAACTTTTGCACGCCTTTCTGCATCTGAAATTACCACCCTGAATGATCTTTCCTATTTGTTTCTTGAGATCAATCAAAGTTTGTTAACATACAAGAAATTTCAAACATACGCTATGTTCTTAAATGTAAGGATATTAACAGACAAATTGCCAAACAGGAATGGTTTTCTAAACAAGGCCTCGAAAGTAATAAAACACAGAAAACCAGAGATGGTTACAGAGGACAGACCCAGCAACCTCAGTTCTGAACACAGTGCCAAGAACAATACTGGGGACATTGACTCATGGAGAGCTGTTTAAATTCCCGAGTAAACTACTGCACATCTGCTTTACATCCTGGAGAAAAGCCAGACTTGGAGATTTTATCTTCTTCTTTTATGGAACTCCTTAAAATGACTCTTGGGCAATCTCACACAAAAACTGAACAGAGTTTAGGAAATACAGGACTCCATTGGCTAAACTGGTTGCACTAAGCTAAGGCAGGTAACTTGTAAGCATGACAGCTTCAGCCCAGCAGGCCATTTGTGCCTCTTAAGATTCACTTTAACCCAAGTTCATTTGACAAAGGCAACGAAAAGTTGCTTCACCCATACAGAAGTTCAAATAGTAAAATTCAGATTTCTCTCAGACTTTTAAGAGCATACCTTAACTTTTGAGAGTGTACTCCCAAATGCACCTTTCAATGCAAAAGTCTTTCTGAACAGAGTCTTAGCCTGAAACATCTCTTTTTAAAGCATATAACCAGTATCTAAGAACAAAGTACATTACAAGGTGGTTTTATAATGTAACAATGCCTACCATGAAAATCCCATGCTTTTGCATACAGCGAGAAGTCTGTTATAGCCCAGTTAAAGAGTGTCTGCACTGTAAACAGCTTTGGTTGCAACATTTACACTGAAGGCTTTTTTGGTTTGCAAATATTTAATGAGTCAGTTCTGATTTCTTCAGATGTAGCCATTGGGTCATATGAACATATCATAACATTTTCACAAATACCTGAAAATTATTTGAAATCTCACAAATGATTGTGCTTCTATGTGTTACAGTATTTGCAATGTTGCTTCAACAAACTCCATTTTGTCCTCTTCTCTAGCATTCATATTGTTATAATCATAAATTTACATTAAGAAATGCCAGAATTGCACTCAAGATACTTCAAACTATCAATCACACTATAGTTAATACAGAAAAGAGAAAGACTTGTATAATCAATACTGAGCTTTTAAAACTAGTAAAGAAAACAACTTGACAGCCTTCTCCATATACTCATAATTTATGGGAGAATTATTTTCTTTCCTAGGCTAGGCTAAGTCTCTGAACATGACCCTGAAATATGCAGCTTTGCCATGAATTGCATAAACAGTTAGCAGAAAAACCAACAGCTGAAGCCAAATCTGAGAGGAAGACTATTTCCATGACAGAACAAACCAGTATAATCATGGTTTAGATCCACATCAATATTTGTAACCATGCCAGTGTGGGGGGAAGAAAGATGGAAGCCATTCATTTTTTCCATTCCAAATATTTTTTGGTTCTCACCACATGATTATTTTACTTCTTTAGGATACTAAAATCAAAATTTTAACACATTAAACTACATAATCTGGTTCATATTCATTCCTCATTCTACTGACACATTCAAAGAATTCTCAAATAAGAGAAGCAAGATTTACCCTTGCAAAACCTGTATTCTTTCATCCTCTGAGAATATAATCTTTCAGTGTTCCCTGTTTTAGCTACAGTTTCAAATAATTGATGGGAATAAAGGTACGGTTTTTTGGCATACAAGACTCTCAGTTAACCTTGGAATATTTTTCAACACAAGAGCAATACTTACTAATTCTGATCCTTTTCAGCAGCAGCAATTTTAATTGAGGAGCAGCATTGTTTTTAACATTCCTGTACTTCATATTAGAGTTCATTCAGATGCTGCTTACCTCCTAACTGCGCTACTTCTTTCCAAACAACTAGTTTGATCAGGCACCCCTCTTTTTGATATCTCATTTTTCATATATATTACAAGGAGAAAGCAGGTCCAAGACAGCTCTGTCATCAAAATTAGTGGAGAAGATGATAGATACAGAAAGTTGGTTTGCAATCACAGCAATTGTCTAAATTTCCTAACTGTATTTCCTAACACCTTGTGATCCACTAGGCTAACCAAATTGGTCATGGGCTTGCCTTTTCCAATCAGCTTAAGGTGACACATGATTCTTTTGTTTGATTTTACAACATTAACCATTTTCTGAATTATTTGTAATGATATCTTCCCTCTTAATGCCTGTCATAATTTATATTCCCATTTACTGGTTTAATTTGTCAGAGACTTCTGTGTGGCTTTAGTGGATTCTCAAACCTCACCATGCAGCTAAAATAATTCTTTGGAATGGAATGGGGCAAATGTTTTTTGAAACTTCTGTATTTTGCTCCAATTCCTTTTAAAAGAATTTAAATTAACTGAAATAGAGCAAGCATGGATGCAGGATCAAATACCGCCCTGTCATACCAATGCAATGCCTCTTTGAAACTGCACAGGTGGTCAAATAAATCAGGCTTTAATGCCATAGAAGTGGGCTACTAAAAAAGGCAGGCCAGATAGGAAAAATTTGAAACAAAATCACAAAGCTTGTTAAGGAATGTGGATATATCAGTCAAAATCTGAGGTGTAAATTCAAAGGAAAGACAAAATGCAATTTGGCCGGTGGTTAATAGTCATTAACAAACTGCAAATAAGAGAAGAAGAGATACTACAATGTATGGTATGCAGTATCTATGCAGAGGAAATGAATAAAGATGACCCTACAAGGCTGAGAGTCATATTCAATCTTAAAAGCTACTTAAGTCACATCCTACTTTGTTTTGAAATGCAGTCCACAGGCTTAGCGTCGTCATGATTGCATAAACTTATTTACAATAGCATAAATAAAGGAAGCAGCGTGAAAAATATGTTGAAAATCTGACTGATGTTAGGCAGTCCTCTCGCTCACGCTATTGCAATCATTTCGCTGCTGCGGCGATCAGCAAACTTGCATAGGGACAGATATGTCTAAAAATTGTTCCTTGCTATCAAAAATCCTGAATACGGAAACAAAACTTAGCTCTATGCTGGATCTGAGAAAAGAATCATGTGGGTAACAAGACAACTAATAGGGTTGCAAGCATCTAGACTCTCTGTTCTGTGGATTCAAGTTCAGATAAGGTGACACCTGAGAAGAAGCAATATGGTATGTCCTTCTAAGGAGGTACACTAACATGCCTCAGGAGAGCTGTGCTATATCCTATATATTTGAAAAGTCAAGAAGTACTATGAAAGGGAACCTTATTCAGATCCTGAGTTTGGTACAACTAAATCAATTAATATTTCACTCATGTAAGACTTGGATTTTGAATTCTTTGATAATTGTATGGAAAACCATCAGTCAGTCTTTGCTCTGGCACCAGTGCTATCAAAAGAGGTACATCTTTATCCACTTTGATGATTTTTATCGTCACTCTGTCCACAAACATGGGGAAGGTTGCTTACTAAGCTGTACTTGCGTGGTATTATATCCAATTTGCTTATCCAGTTCTGGCATATCTTGCAGTCTATTGGTAAAATAGGTGCACTTTAAGATCTGATTTACATATCTCTTGACTTCAGTGGAAACACCGGTACTAAAAGATACTGCACAGCAAACCCTCACTATACATTTAAACATCTATGAAACATCAAAAGAAACTCATGCAAGGACATCATCTAAATACTTTTCTTCTTCTTCCCCCAATTCATATTACTGAACTTAATTCTGCATCTTTTGTATATAACACATTCAAATGTAGGTTTTAGTGTATGTATTTAAGAACAAAAACCTTCCCCTTGAAAGTTTTTGGGTAGGTAAACCTCACACAGCTGCGTGACTGCAAGTGTCAGAATCTATTTGTGCATGTCAGCAGCAACAAAATAATCCTAATAGATTAGCTCCTGACAAGGACAGTAAAGCATACAGGCTTTCAATATTGTTAAAGAGAAGAGACAGGTCTGTTGCACTGGCAGAACACAGAGCTCCAAGCAATACAGGAATTCATGATGCTTAACTCTATCAGTAAGACCCTTCCTGTCAAATAAGTGTTATAAGTTTAATTAGCACATACAATTATCAGAAAGCAAGGAGTTTTAATGTACATAAATCCTGTGTTATTCTTGGTGAAGAAAAGCTAATGAAATACACCGGTTTAAGAGCACCTGTTCCTTACTCCTCTTTGAGAGCTGCAAGAGGATCAGTATTATGTGCAACCTAGGAATACATCTGTAAAATTTACAGATTTTAACTTTGCAAAATTTCAGATGAAAATTAATTTTCACATTATGTTAGAAAGTGTTACCAATGACGAGTAGGAATTTTTTATGATATTTCTATACTAGTAGAAGTTTCTGTGCAGATACTACTATGCTAGAATGGAATAATATATTTTATTTTGCTCACAGAATTACTATGTGCTCAATCTGCAAAGTATTCCAAATAAAAATTTCTACAATAAACTAGGCCAGAAGTAGGAATTTTTTAAAGAACACCAGGAAAATTGTATGATAAATCTCACTGAACTCCAGCTCATTCAGGAGCTCACTTGAAATAAGAATAAAGGATTAATGTAAGAAGTGTGACAATTTTGTCTTCTGAACTGTATAATTTGCATACATGCTGAACAGCCTTTTGCATGAAATATGTGGGATCTATGAAATAACGTACAGGGAGAAATATAAAATTATCAGCATTGACCAATCCTGGTTCAAAGAACGTTAGTCCAGCTTTTAATCTGGTAGAGATATTAATCATAGGAAGGAAATCCTTATCAGCATTGGAAGAAGGGGTATCTTTATCAGCCAAAGAGCAAACACAGTATCCTATTATTTTCTCTTCCTCATTAAAATTAACATCTCCAGAGAAGTGGAAGTCTGATTCAGAATTTCTACAGATTTTTAATGACTAAAAAAGTCAGGAAATGGAAATGGTGATACAAAAAGTATCTACTTTTAATCTTCCTAGGGATGAATGCAGTTCTCCACTTGAGTGAGTGCAGTACTTCACTGCAGGACAATGCATGTGATGTGTGTCCATGCACTGTCTATAGTCATGTTGCTGCTACCCTCCCACCAAGTGGCAGTTTCTGCAGAAAATATAGAACCAGATGGGCATTTAAACCCACTCCTATTTTATTTTATTTTAGATATATTACCCTTTTACATTAAATACATAGAAAAATGGACAGCAGAACACTGAAAGAAAAGGGAAATGGGCTTTAATGAGTGGTACCAGAAGCAAGCAGTTCTTTGTGGAAGGGAGTAAGTGCTATTTTGACCAGTGAAGGAAGCTAATAGGTTTCAAATTATGTTTGGCTTCATTCTGACAAAATCATAAAGATTCTGAAAGTCAGTTCTGGGCCCCGCACTTCAAGAAAGATGTTGAGGTGTTGGAGCGAGTCCAGAGGAGGGCGACCAAGCTGGTGAAGGGTCTGGAGGGTCTGACCTACGAGGAACGGCTGAGGGAGCTGGGGTTGTTTAGCCTGGAGAAGAGGAGGCTCAGAGGTGACCTTATTGCAGTCTACAACTACCTGAAGGGAGGTTGTAGTGAAGTGGGAGCTGGCCTCTTCTCCCGGGCAACTAGCGATAGGACAAGAGGGCACAGCCTCAAGCTTCGCCAGGGGAGGTTCAGGTTGGACATCAGGAAGAATTTCTTTTCAGAAAGGGTTATTAGACATTGGAATGGGCTGCCCAGGGAGGTGGTGGAGTCACCATCTCTGGATGTGTTTAAGAAAAGACCGGACATGGCACTTAGTGCCATGGTCTAGTTGACAGGGTGGTGCAAGGGCAACAGTTGGACTCGATGATCCCTGAGGTCTCTTCCAACCTGGTTGATTCTGTGTGATTCTGTAACTTCCATGGTCCAAAAGGTCTGAATGTTTACCCAGACTTCAGAATGATGCTGGTTTTATCAAAATTGAAGTACTATTCTTCCTCCCAACAGGCCCCAAACATACTTTACTCTTTCTAGCAGACACTAGCACCTCCATTGTACCTTCTCTTGTCCCAGTAGGACATGATATTTGCTTTCTTCCAACATACCCCTCTTACTCCATACTGACTTTGAGGAGTCTTTGTGCATGTAGAGCAGAGGAAAACTGCTCAATTTATGTCTCCTAATTATCCTTGCATTACCCTTGTTAGGTGCCTAACCATCCTAAACCAGAAAATGAGGACAATTGAAATTTTCTTAAAACATGGGCCTTGGTTACTCTAAGATCTGGATTCTGTGGCAGCCCTTATTCCAAATAATTAAAGTTACAGATTTTTTCATCATTTCACAGTGATCAGATACATACACCATCACCATTACCAGCTGCTGAACTTTGCCTTACACACAGGAAGACGTTTTCCCTAGCAGGGCTCTTTTTTTAGGATACTTCAACTTAAATTGAACAACATTTTGCTTGAAAGACATAGGATCTGTAAAATATCTGACAGGGAAAAATATACAATTATCAGTATTGACTGATCCTTGTTCAAAGAACAAGAGTCCAGCTTTTTGTCTGGTAGAGATATTAATTATAGGAATTGACAGATAATGTCAGATAATACTGCTGAAGCTGGGAAGCAGCAGATGGGACTGCTGCTGTTAAGTATGCATATTTTTTTTTAAAAGCCCGAAGTTTCATTTCTCAGGTGGTGTGCTCTCCAGACAACTAGCATATAAATATATTTTTGGCAGCCAGTAAACATTCCAGCTAGAATACCAATACCATGTATCAGTGGAATGTAAACATCTCCTGATTTACTCTAATGTCTCAGAGGAACTGACTTAATATACTGGACAATCAAACGCAAACCCCTAACGTCCGCAGAAATTAACACCATATCATACCATAGCAAAAATTGTTTCTGATAGACATGTCATCTTTAAGATTGGAGATCTCAATTTGTCAACATTCCAATACACATGTCCTGAAATCTGTTAGGTGGGCAGATGTCTATGAGCAATGTTCATTTTAAGAGAACAGAGATATATAGAAATTGACTTTGCAGCTGATGGAAATGATTTGGAAAATCTTCCCAGTACTGCTATTGATTTCTCTTTCCAGATTTCATTTTTATGACCTTGATCTAGCTGGATGAACTTTCCATGCCTCAGTTTCTCATTTGCTGTCCTACCAAATAATGGTGTATTAGTTGAATGTGAATTTTTTTGAAAGCATGACTTTCTATGCACTTATGAAATGCTTAAAACCACAAAATCCTATTCTATTGTAGGCTTTTGAAGGACCAAAACCAGAAAATATGTATAGATTGCAACAGGTTTCAAAAATTACCTGAAGAAAAAGATAAAATATGGGTTTGGGTGGTCAGCTTAAGATACTTAAGTCAACTTTTCATCAAACTTAAGTGTCAACTCAAGAATCTTTATAAGGGGTGAACTGAAGCACTCACATTTAAAAAAAATTCAGTATTTGTAATGTACTCCATACACTTTATGGGCTTGAATCACCTGTTAGCATGGCACATGAGTTTTGCTAGCTTTTTTATTCTAAATATAGACCACACATATTGAGGTCCCTTATGTAATCTTAAAAATTACTCCACACCCAAACTAAACTAATCTACCATGAATGACCCAGAACTCCTTTGACTCCATTAGAGATGGCAGGCATGAGAGGAAATGCAATGTCCCAAGTGCTGTGAAAGAACTGTGTACTTTGGACTGACAGGCCACTTTATTTCAGACTTGAACAAACAAATCTGTTCCAATTAGTAAGTATTAAGGGTTTCTGTAACAGCTTGCATTTACAAACTGGAATACATTAAATGCTGTGAAAGAATGTGGAGCGTGCAACAACATGAAAATACAAATATTTATCATTTACTTTAAATTATAAGCCCAAAGCTTCCAAGAAAAGGATGATTTGGAAGTCAGAGAAATGTGGGCTTCTGAAAAGGCCTTAATTTCAAGGGGGTTTGTTGTTCTTTATCAATTTTTCCAAAACTACTCTGTAATGTGTAGAACAGGAGGCTACTTTTCTTAATATTCTCTGAAAGAAAGAAATAATAGTCAAGGGGATTTATCACTATGCAGCAATTAAAAATGGAAATAATGAAACCAAAACACATGCAGTCACACACACTGCCCTCAGGGCACTTCAATGCCCACGTGAATTCGTTGAAGATACCTGTAAGTAAAGCCCTGGAATGGAACTCACAAGACTTACATTTACACCCTGTTTTCCCACTGACCCATAAGCAATATAGTTTAAACTTTTGGTGCGTCCTGCTGCAGCTAAACCATTTATTCATACTATCATCTATCCAGAATACCAGATGCAATTTACAGCTGGTATCCCACACAAATGTCATATGTTTATTGGAGTTTTTAGTCTAGACCATGTATTATAGAAATTTAACTTTAAGGCTATTCAGGAGAACTTTAAGACTTTGCATGGAGACTTTCTCTTACATTTCTGAGTGGGGTCAGTTTTGGTATAGGTAAAGTGCCGGCAGTTGCCTAGAGCAGGTGATTGCTAGGACACAACTGGAAATGCATAACTACCAGAGCTGCAAGCAATCAGATATGCTCCTGTGGTTGACTCTAGAGGAAGAATCAGTGTGTGGGAAATGACAGCTCCAGCTGGCAGCGAGGGGAATATATCCTGTTAGCTATACCAGTCTCTGCCATTGGCTTGCCTTCTATCCCTCACATACACTTGGGAGCAGCAAAAGCAACAAGGTGGTCTCTCCCCCAGTTTAAACCATGTATGCCAGTTTTATGGACACGGGTTTCATTTTGTCTCTTGTTCTCACAAAGGGCAAAACAAGAGCTGACGTACTAGCTAGGAAGCATTTAAATATTTTAATTTTTGCTGAATGAGAAAGGCAAATAGAATACCACTTTTAGTTGTATTTTTAGTGGTAGAAATTTTTAATGGATTGACTGGAAACTGCACTGAAACTTAATCTCAAGGGACTGAAAATAGTTGGCCATCTTCACTATGGAAAATAAATAAATGAATGGAGACCCTGTTGACCAAAAGTGCCACAGAAAACTATTTGGTGGTTGTGACTGTTAGTGCTTCGTCCTCCTACTAATTGTATTCTTATAAAGAGAGCTCTTACTATTACAGCTGGTGATTCTGTAGAGGTAGAATACAATACCACCATATTTCCATTTCCTAATTGCATCATTGATAGCTATGAATACAACTGTTCGAAGGTCACAAATTGTGACGTCAGTGGAACTGTGAGGGTGTAGCTAGGGACAAATTTTGACTCACTATTTGTAAATGATCAGTCTAATGACCAGCCCGATACTGAGCTACTTCATCACAGTGGAAGATGTTTACCATTTTTCTAGAAATTTTTCAAATTACTTAAGTAACGTTCATACATTAGTAACAAAAATGCAATGCTGCTCTCTTCCTATAATGCCCTGAATAGTTTACTTTTAAAACATAGTATGAAAAGCAGAATATCTGGTAATGCCACAGTATCTTTTCAACACTACTGTCAACTGTCAAGGTTGTCCAGCCCTGGGCTATGTCTTTGCCCATGGGAAACAATAAGCAGGAACTTGTGAATATAACTGGCTGAGTTGTTTTTGAAACACCTGAAAGTTAAAAAGGTAAGCTGTTTATATACTTTTAATCACAAGTTTTGGTTGAGTCTATTAAATAATTTAAGACTGTGGACAATGCAACAGTTTCTTTAGTCCACCTGTGAATACTGGTTTCTCACTGAAATGCTACCTGGGGACTGGGTACTAAGACAAAAACTTTAGCGTTCCTGAATTTTCAGCCCAGCTGGTAATGTGAGCCATTTCTGTCATTTCTGAGCTCTACCTCTACTTCAGCAGTTATAAAACAGCAGCAAGAGTTCTCACTATATCTATTTTACAGAACTGCACTGGTTATTGTCTGCAGAATTCTCATCAGATAGAAATGTGCAGGCATAGATGGAAACAAAGACACATAGGAAACCTTAACTATTTATAACTTTCATGCTTTTTTTAAAAGAAAACTGCAATCCTTTCATAATTGATAGAGGATAATAACTTGGCCTTACAAAAACAGGTTGTAAGGTGCCTGCTAGGCTTGCAAGTTGTGATTCTCTCACTCTTGTAGTCAGTCTCTACTTTGAATAAATTGGTGGCTCACGTACATACCCAAATCAACAGCATTTAACATACAGCTAGAAAAGAAGTAAAGGATGCCTTTCCTTTTTTGTCCCATCCTTATGGAGTGGCACAACATGACATTCAGAGCTCCACACAGCAAGCTGACCAGAAAAGCGATCTATATAAACATCCACATGATTGCCACAAGCAGCAACAAATCTTAGGAGAGGACGGAAGCAAAAACCATGAGAGATGGGGGGACTTGATGAAAGGAGAGTTGGGTTAACGGTCCTTGCTGGGCACGCCTGTGATAGTACAAGAGTATCTTTGTGGGTGAATATTCTGGGCTGTCCAGGGAGACTGCCCACAATGAGATAGTTGGGGAAAACAGTTGAACATGGTAAGACAACTGTCCATAGGACAGCAGGGAAGAGGAAAATGGACAAGTCATCAACACCTTTCACATAAATTTCAGAGAACAGCACCCACAGACACCTATCTTAGGAACACACCCCACTGTATATATGACATCCTACAGTAAATATGACTAATTCATAGTCCTCCATCACTCAGCTACTTTGCTCATACTACCTTGCTTTTCTTCTTCTAGGTGACTGATTTAAAGAGCTTCCTGCACTATAAAGTCAACAAGCAATTTTATGACATAATTTCCCAATACAATGTGTTACATGTTCCTCAGCAAACAGAATGGCAGAAGCACATACAGCTTGACTAATTTCAGGACTGTGATACAAAAATTATATAGGACAAGGAAACACACATGCTTCAGGTGAGAACGTAACTTGCCTCACTACCTTTATGCCTGGAAGCTGGATCAGTGCATCACTTGGTTGGCACTTCAGCAGACAGCAGGATAGTGCTGCTCAGAGGATCTGTTTGCGAGCCTTGGCATAGCAGATGTGCTGGAGAACCAGAGATCACCAAGACATGCTCTACAGATTTGAGACAGTGGTGCAGCTCACAGAAAAGCAACGTGGAAATGGTTGTAACTTGGATGCCTGTGCAACAGAAGTTTGAGCAGGGTTCACACTTTTGAATCTGTCTACAGGGCAATCTAGTGGCACTGCAACTTGTGTAGACATATTCCCAAGAAGCTTTAAGCATGAATCTTCAGTGCTGCAAGCATAGCTGTGGCAGCTTCAGCGCCACATGCCCAGAAGGGACTCCAGGCCTAACAATGAAAACTACATGCCCCCGCAGCTCTACTAGATGTAGCTAAGTTAGCAAGCATAAAGCTACCTTAGGAATACCTACACCAACTGTGCTTCCCATCTGGATTACCACAAACAGGAAATTTCAGATATAGTTTGCAGGGAGTTTACATTAAGGCATAGAAATCAGTAAGATCCTGTGAAATGAACATTTACTGTCAGTTAGCTCTTTTCAGGTACTGCCCTAAAATAGCCATGTTTCTTAGCGTGTCTCAAATCTAGCAAGAACTGGGCATGGAGCATGACAGCTACTTATCTTTCCTCCAAAGTCTGCTTGTTTTAATTTTTTTCACAATAATTAAGAGGTTACCCTCCTAAATTTTCCTATATTTGAACAGTCACTTCGGTTATTCATCTACTAATTAAAGAATTTTAAGAATTGTTTTCTTTTCTACTGTTTTATTTTAAAAAATATTAAAAGCCAGCCCAAACCTTATTCTTTCCCTTTTAACCAAGAAGATATCTTAATTAATTTCAGCTGTGTTTACAGTCATACTTCTTGTCAGTATCAGTTCTAGATTACAAGATAAGCCAACAATGGCTTTGAACTCCACAGGGAATTTATTCCAACTCACTGGAGTATTCTTATCATACATTAACAATCTTTAAAAACTAAACAAAACTAAGCAGAGCCCCCTCTTGTTTACACAGAATAGGTTCAAATTTGATGTGACCAAATGCCATGCAATGTCAAGCAGCAGGATGCACTGGTCAGTTCTGAGATGTTGAGACTAGCAGTGAGAACACACAGGGCCTTTTATTGAGAAATTCATACTGCTAGAATTCTCTGAAACGTATCCCTTTGCAAATTTTGGCTCATTTGGAAGGGTGAAAACAAACAGTTTCCGTAATAGGAACCTTGCTTTTTAATGCAACACCAGGTGATTAAGTCCCTTGATTTAGAATTCGAAATTTTTTTATTCTATCAACATAGATTACTTTCAAACATATTACAGAAATCCCTCTCTCTGCATGTCTCTGAGTATGCCAGGATTTCTTCCCTGTGAGGACATGATGTCATTTCAACCCATGACCCTTGCATGTCAGGTTTCTTCTAGAATGAATACGAGAAAGATAAACTTCCTTCATTTATTGTTGCTTGTGTGGCAATACCTAGCTACACCTTACTTTCAGTTGAGAGCTGTTTTATTGATCTGGCTGTAACTCCAAGAAAAGACACTTTCCTCCTGAACAGATCCCACTGGCAATAGGTTTAGTTGCTATCCTACCAGTCCAGTGCAGTGGAGAGAAGATCCCTAGCCTTCCTCCATGGAACTGTTCCTCTTTGCATCTTTCCCACATGTGGCAGATGCTTTTGGTCTTTGTGGAATAATACTTTGGGGAACATTCTGCTACTTTTCAAGGTGAGCAGCTGCACAAAAATAATTGTTTTTCTTAGAATGCCTTCCTGAAATTATTTCCGTGAAAGGACTAACGCTTTTTTCTTGAAAGCAATCAAATGTATTTATTGTGCAGGCAAAATAATTCACTTTACTACTAGAAAGAATTGAAGTGGACTACAATTTCACAATGTGAAACTCATTCTTGTCTGCTCACCTCAAAAACTCAAAACTCAAAACGTTTCAGGATGTCTGGCACCTTCTAGTTCTTCTAAGGTCAAAACTATAAACTCTTTGTTCCCATGTTTTGAAACAGGATGTTTGTAAGCATTTAAAAATGGAACCTGGAAACAGAGCTCATTTTTGCCAAGTTAGAGAAAATACAGAAAAAGAGTCAAATTGGACTTTCATTACTGATATTTTATTTTGAAACAAGGACAATGAAAAGGAACTAAATTTGTATGAAGTTCCATTGGAGACAATGAACTTGTATTAACTTCTAATATCATCCATTCTAGATTATTTTACTTTTTATCTATGAAACACGGACAATCAAAGGATTATGAACTTTTCAGGAATATTGCAATCAAGTGAATCACACCTCAATAGGGAGTTTGCCCTACACTTACTTTCTTTCATAGCTGCCATCATATGCCTACCTCTCATTCACATTCATGACCTCCCTAGCAACTCATAGGAACTCAAAAAAGTCATAGGAAAATGCAGTGAGTGATATGAATAAATGTCTGTAATGCTAAAGTTATGGTTGTTTCCAGCAGCTTCAAGAAAATTAATGTTCTCTGTCTTTGCTATCTGTGCTACTCCTGGTAATTGCTGATTGGTACATATACCCAGTGGGCCTGAAAATTACTTTTCTTCTCCACTGAAGTCTGAGGAAGAGGTGGAGGGGAGATGGTTGAGCATTGCTTCGATTTCTTTGGCTGCTCTGTATGTTTTCATGTTGCTAGGTGTCAAAAGTTTTGAGGTTTTTTTGAGGCAGCTGGAAATAACAGAATGTGGACCTGTACTAAATAATCATCCAGCCCTCTTTAGGCAGCAGTTTGGGAAACCTCTGGCTTAAAATTCAAGCACTAGAATAAAAGGCAGGTCTCTGTCTTACTCGTCACCCTGACTGCTTATGACCTTGAAAAATTTACATTCTCCCTGCATTTATACATAAGAAGTTAAGGCAAATGAATGTGTGAGGCACAGTCAGGTAAGATGCTCCTATATGAGCATCTTCAAATAGATGACAAGTAATATGGATGACAGAGGTCTACATCTGGTGACTATGCCTACTGCCACACACTTCAGAAAGAAATCTCATGGCTAGAAAGGGAGCTGTGAAAATGTAATGATGTTATCCTGTACCTGCAAACGATCTCAATTAGCTGCTTTCAGATAATAAGCTGACAATCGTTTCTCACCAGGGTGAACCACTGGGGAAGAAACTGCTAGCAGAGCTTTGTTTGCTACAGGAAAGAAAGAAGTACTTTCCCAGGAAGTGAAAGAAACAGAAGCTTCCTGCTGCCACTAAACATGGTGTTCTTGTTTATGTATCTGAAGGAAATGAGGAAGTTGCCCTGGTACACCTAAAAAGACCTTTGGGTAAAAGACATACTTCTCAATATTTGACCTTCAATCTTTCTTAATCTTCATCCCACAGAGCTGTGTGTACCCTGGCTAAAACTCTCACAGGTAGGTGAAACAGCATCTACTTTTTGCTTGCTGATCAGGCTGCATAAAGCAAAGAGGTCCACTGTAAGCAAGTGAGTTGTATACGAGCAATGTAAGCAGACATCAAGGAGTGGTGCCAGCTGCTCATCTTGCAAAATTCAGCAAATGCTCACAAACCATAAGCACTGACACATGCTTGAATTCTCAAGCAGTAAAAAAGCCCCATCTTAGCCATTTTATCTTCGACCTGCGCTTCCAAGGGCAGGGTGAAATAAGCCTGCCCTTTCAATTCTTAATTAGATACATAACAGTTTTGCCTGTTCATGATCCCATGAGGCTCAGAAATAGGAAACTGCAGGAAGTGGCAAAAAGTCCTATTCAAGAACCATATTTAGTACAGGAACGGACAATGCCTTTTGTTTGCTCAATGATTTTTCACTGATACCCTGTAAAAAATCTCCCTAAAGCTAAAGTCAGAAGGGATTTGAGCTGCCTAGTTACTTGGCAATGTAAGACTTTCCAGTAAGTCTTCAACTACTAACCCTTCCCCACAACTTGAAATGAGTAATTGCTTCAGCTTGATACCTGTATCTTCACAGTTCTCCAAAGGCTAGGAAAGATGTAGTAAAGTCATAAAATCTCAAAATAACAATGTTACTATTTTTTTCCATTCTCTTTTGCCAGTCCCTAAGAGTAGAATTTGTCTGGAAGCCAGAGTGCTTCCAGAGGCACTGTATGGGATCCCACAGCTCTTACCAACTAGCCCAACTCATCGTCTGCACTCTATGAGCTTCCGTGCTATGGCAATACA